>NC_066617.1:358375909-358995909 GCF_025201925.1 Gopherus flavomarginatus
TGGCTCCTACGTAAACACATCAGCAATTGCCTCTAGGAGCCCTGAAACAGAAAAGAAATTGAACATGGAGATGATTGACAAATTCCCTCACTCACAGCCGGATCTCAGGAATGGTGTAATGGCTTAAGAGATATAACTCTTCAAAGGTAGGAGACTTACAAACAATAGATGGGCAGTAACATTAATGGCTTTATACCATTAGTTCTAGACAGCAAAAGATAAGCCTCTAATACATCCACGTTAATACCGACACATTGCTGAATTAGACAAGTTGGCCTCCTAGGGTGATAAGAACAGACTCTTTCTGTTGATCTTTTTTGCAGAACATTTGAATATTTGTAAACTGAATCTTCTAAAGTTAGCCAAAGAATAACTGAATAAAGATATTGTGTTGTATTATTTATTTGAATGGGGTCCTGTTGTGCAATCTGCTACCAAACCAGTAGGAAAAAAACAATCCCAACCCCATAAAGCCCACAGCAGTCAGGTCAAGGTGAGGGCTGCCTGAAAGTTTTCCATTGAAACTGTTTTTCAATGGAAATTTGCATTTTTGGCTAAAAATATTTTGCAAAACTTGTTTGATTTTCCTTAGCAAATATTGACTTTTTGTTGTAAAAACAAACAGCTGAAAACCAAAACTTTTAATTCAGAAATGTCAAAATATTTCTTTATGATATTTTTGATCAAGATGAAATGTTTTAACACTCCTGAATCAAAATATTTTATTCTGGGTCAGCTTGACATGAAACCATATCCTCCTGAGACATCACAGTGTCTTGAGGGAGACTGCTGAGCTGACATGTCCAAGAGCTACTGCAGTTGCCCATGTGTACTCTAAACCACCTGCTGAAAGAAAGGATGATCTAGTGGTTAGGGTGATAGCAGGGGACTTAGGAGTTCTGGGTTCAATTCCTTGCTCTACCACAGACTTCCTGTATGATCTTAAGTAGGTCTCTCTGTCCCTCAGACCATCTGTAAAATGGAAATAATAGCACTTTCCTACTTCACAGAGGCATTATGAGGACAAATACATAGAAATAATAAAGTGTTCAGATACTGTTGTGATGGGAATTGTGTAAATACTCAATTTTTTTTTATATGGAACGGCTGCCATATGAGGAGAGATTAGTAAAACTGGAACATGTCAGCTTGGAAAAGAGATGACTGTGGGGATATGATAGAGGTCTATAAAATCATGACTGGTGTGGAGAAAGTAAATAAGGAAGTGTCATTTACTCCTTCCCATAACACAAGAATTAGGGGCCACCAAATGAAATTAATTGGCAGAAAGTTAAAAAAAAAAGGAATTATTTTTTCACACAATGCACAGTCAATCTGTGGAACTCCTTACCAGAGGATGTTGTGAAGGCCAAGACTATAACAGGGTTCAAAAAAGAACTAGATAAATTCCTGGAGGTTAAGTCCATCAATGGCTATTAGCCAGGATGAGCAGGAATGGTGTCCCCAGCCTCTCTTTGCCAGAAACTGGGAATGGGTGACAGGGGCCAGATCACTTGATGATTACCTGTTCTGTGCATTTCCTCTGAAGCACCTGGCATTGGCCACTGTCGGAAGACAGGACACTGGGCTAGATGGACCTTTGGTCTGACCCCATATGGCCGTTCTTATGTTTTAGAGAAAGAGTTCTACTACTTCGACCAAGCAACGCAAGGCAACTCTAAAGAGTTTAAACAAAAGGCCTCTGTGCCTAACTGTGTCACAGGCAGCAGTCAAATCCAAGAAGATAGCTCCTGTCATTAGATTTTTTGAAAACCATTTTTGATAAAGGTGGTCAAGACCAGTACCGTTCAATGTGTACCTCAATGACCTACCAGCTACACTCTTGTGCAACTTTATCTATGCTGATAACACCAAGCTCACGCCTTCTCAGAAATTGACATGGTCTTGAATGAAGAAGCTCCTGGCAGACTACTACAGTCAACGGTGCCTGCAGCCCGCTTTTCTAAGACCGTTTCCAGTGTATTCCATCTGCACAATGCAAGCGCAAGCCACGAGTTAAACATTTTCCTCAGTGGCCAATGCCTGCAGCATGATCCAAACCCATTTTTCCTTTGCTGTGACATTAGATGGATCATTAACGTACCACAACCACTTGAGAAAGACGGCAGCCAAAGTTAGCACTCAGAACAACCTGCTCAGAAACTGGCTGGCTCAATCTGGGGTGCAAGTGCCCAGACACTTAAATCATCAGCCCTTGCCCTCTGATATTCAACAGCAGAGTACTGTGCTCCTGTCTGGTGTCACTCGTCCCACATGAAGCTGGTCTATGTAGACCTTAACAAAGCTATGTGTATTGTTACCAGAACTTTATGGGCAACTCCATTACCATGGCTACTGATACTTAGTAACATAGCTCCGCCCCTTATTCATGGTGAAAAGTCCTCTGTCAACTTGCTGGCTAAGATTTGTGAGAATAGCGACCTGCCATTGTACGCAGACTTCTTCTACCACCCACCAGCTCACCTGTCTTCTAAATGCTCTTTATGGTCACTTATGCCACCACAGGACATGATGGTGGAATCAAGTTGGCGCAATGAGTGGTCAATAACAACAGTCGTTAATCACTCTCTCGTTACTGACTCAACCATCTGTCCACCAGGTTTTTATTTGCCAAGGCACCTGTGGTCATTGCTGAAGTGGTTTGGAACAGGACAGGGCAACTGTGTGGCCAATCTCTTTAAATGGAGTTTTTCTAATGACTCAGGATGCAGCTATGGTCAACTTTAGACTATGTCACATTTTCTTGTTGAGTGCTCACTGACTTATTTTGACGGCAGGCTACCGGCTCTCCATCTGGCTGATGATGACACCATTAAATGGCTGGGCACATTGCGCATATGCCGATAATGATCCTCACGGTGCCTAATGGAAGCTGTAGTTTGAGTGCCTCATACCCCCATTCTCCTTATGGGCAGGGCTCACTGGTTAGACTACATCTCCCATGATGCACCACAGCCATATGAATCACATGACACATTGAGAGGCGTCAACAAGAGAGGAGATCATGGTGCATCATGGGAGACGTAGTTTGGCCAGGGAACCTGTACCCCCAAGGAGAAGGGGGCATGTGGTGCATGAACTACAACTCCCATGAGGAACTGAAGAAGTGCAGGCAGACACAGTTTAATCTAAAATTGACACAAAACATTTCAATTTGGTTTGTCACACCAAACTATTTTAATTCAGGGCAATCCAATCCAAAAAGAAACATTTTATTTAAATTTTCTTCATGGAAACTTTCAGTTTTCAGATGAAATTTTTCAGCATTTTAATTTTACCAGCCATTTTCCAGGAAAGTTTTAGACAATAATAATATTTTGTTTTCTTTTCCAACTAGCTGTGATCAAAGATACAGCAACTAGTGGTGGGGGATTCAGCCTTAAAAAAGTAAGGCATATATATGTTGTATGTGGGTTTCCTAATATAATTTTCTCTGGATACATACAACAATCATTCTGCATCTACAGCAAGCACACAACTAAAATAAGTTCAGTTAGGTCTTGTCTACACTGGGATTAGCACGAATTTGAGTCATTGGTGGTAGTAATCTATGAAGTTTAACAATCCTAGTATAGACAAAGAAAGCTGCCATTTGAACATGTGGAGTTTGAAACGAAGGTTAACTCAAATTATATACATCATGGTTTTCACATTCATAGGTTTAAAAAATCTGAAGGGACCATTATGATCATCTAGTCTGACCTCCAACATAACACAGGCCACAAAATTTCACCCAGTAACTCCTGCACAAAACCCATAACTTCTGATTGAGCTAAAGTGTATCTTTTAGAAAGACAACCAGTCTGGAGTTAAAGACTTCAAGTGACAGAGAATTCCTATGTAATGTGTCCCAGTGGTTAATTACCCTTACTGTTAAAAGTTTGTGCCTCATTTTCAGTCTCAATTTGTTTAGTTTCAGCTTCTAGCCACTGGATTTTGTTATACTTTTGTCTGCTAGATTAAAGAGTCCTCTACTACCAGAAATGTTTTCCCTCTGTAGACCATGATCAAGTCCTCTTTTAACCCTATGTTGATAAACAAAGGAAAAGTACAGAGAAAAGCAACAAAAATGATTATGTGCATGGAACAGCTTTCATATGAGGAGAGATTTAAAAGGAAAAAAATGGGTACTGTTCAGCTTGGAAAAGACACAACAGAAGGGGAAATGATAGAGGTCTATAAAATCATGAACGGTCAGGAGAAAGTGAGTACGAGTTTAACGAACTATGGGGTCATGGGGCAAAATTAATAGGCAGCAGGTTTAAAACAAACATAAGAAAGCACTTCTTCACACAATGCACAGTCAACCTGGGGGACTCATTACCAGAGGATGTTGTGAAGGCCAAAAGTATAACTGGGTTCAAAAAAGAATTAAATCAGTTCATGGAGAACAGGTCCATCAATGGCTATTAGCCAAGATGGTAAGGGACTCAACCCCATGCTCTGATTGCTAGAAGGTGGGACTGGATGACAGGGGATGGATCACTTGGTAAATTGCCCTGTTCTGTTCACTCCCTGTGAAGAATCCGGCACAAGCCACTCTCAGACAACAGGATACTGGGCTATGTGGACCATTAGTCTGACCCAGTATGGATGATCTTATGTTTTTATTCAGCTTGTTTGGTCATTTGACCTCAAATCATTGTGATAGCTCTGTAGTGAGCCTTTTCTAATGTGTCAAAGATTTTTTAAAGAGTGGGCACTAGTTTTCCTTGTCTACACTTGGAGTTTGCACTGATGCCTGGCTAACTATGGCTGAAATCCCCAATATAGACCAAGCCACAGACCAGATCCAGTGGGTGCCCTTATGAAGTTTCTCCTTGTTCAAAAGCTTTTTAAACAGTTTTGACCATTATGCTCATCGTAAATGTTTTTCAGACCCGCAAGAGCTTTAAATCCATAGACATCTTAGGCCCAGTTTTCAGGTTTATACTTGGCATAAGAGCCAATGGAGTGGAATAGGACACCTTACACATCCCTAATTCTGGGATTCAGGGAGGACTAGTTCAGCCCACCGCATGATCTGGAACAGTTGCCAACAGCCAACCCATATTTGGGGCTGAAGACCTGGTCCTTTAATTGCAACTCATTCGGCTTTAAGGGATGCTGGGCTGGATTTATTAACAGCAGATAGGTATTGTGCCATTCCTTAAGCATTAATGCAGGGCACTTCCCGGGCATTAATGAATGCCTGTGAGCAGCTGGCACTCTAAGAGCAGCTAAGGGATCTCAGCCGCCTTCAGAAAATGATTGCAGCCAAAATAATCACAAATATGAATAGACAGTGGAAAAAATCCATAATTGGAGGCATTTTTGTAATCGGTCAGGCCAGTTTCAGTTGTGTACAGAGCAGCTCAAGAGAGCTATGATGGGAGGCAGTGCTGTCCTGGCTCTGCCACTTGCTTGCTGTGAGACTTTGGACAAGGCATTTGGCTTTTCTGTGCCTCAGTTTCCCCATCCATAAAATGAGGATAATGACATTCATGTCTATTAAATGGCTAAGTTCCGCAGATGAAAAGTGCTACATAGGATGACTATTGCCCCTCTCATTAACCAGTCAGATTGCTTGTATTATCTTGCCTCATCACACCATGCTTATTGTTACATGATAAGGGTCTGTCACAGGGCCGACAGAGACACGGCCTTAGTGGTATAAGCAACAGTTCGGAACATGTTTTCCAGAACACCCCTAGATCCATGGGCTCAGAGCTCAGTAAAATTGCTACAGTCTTTCATCCCTTCCAAAGCAGACAAAGTGAGTCCCATGCAGGTCACTCTGTGATGTCCTTTCAGACGATACCATACACCGAGATTCTGCTTGTTGCTACATTTGGTGTCCCCCATCCCCATTGTCCTTGGCCAAAAATTCTGCTGCTCCCACTCTTATTCAGTGTACTCCAAAATAGCTGGCTTATGTATGTAGGGCCCAACTATGCCTCCTACAATGAGAACACCTGAGTGGGGAGGGGCAGGAACCCTTGTGGGCTACCTGGGGGGGTGGGGAAGAGTGGGAAAAGGATTGGGATCGCATTGCCCAAATCCCAGGTGGATAAAGAATTTGTCAATACACAAACCCATCCAGGGGGAGGCGCCATGTCTATGCCCTGGCTCCTTGCCTCTTGTTGCCCTGTCTCAGTTCCTTGATAATGCCACTTGCTCCAGCTCCATGGAGCCCAGGACCACAGAGCCCAGCTGCCTTCAGGAAGCCCTGTAAGATTCATCTTGGTGCCCAGGTTTTTCCATAAATCCCAGCTCACTTTCCCTGATCATCTCCTGGCAGCGTCCTCCTCATCTCTGTGCTTTTAGAATCCTGGTGTGGCGTGGGGAGAATCAGACACTGATTTCTTGCTACTGAAGGGAAATATTGACTGAGGCTCAGTTAAAGCTTAGTGTGCATTCAAAACAGGAAGCCAATAGGCCAGATCCACTCCTGCAGAGTGGAGTGTGGGGGGGCGGGGGTTTGAAATTACACAGCCGCCCCCCAGCAGGAAGGATGCAGAGTACAAAGCCAAGGTCTGCTCCATTCACCAACTTTTGAATGTTACTAGGTAGCTGGAGTGCTAATGGCACACAAATGTTCAGATGTATTGATAAATGGCCTGTAGGCAGACAACAGGGCAAGGTGCTGCTTAGTAAGAAGTGCCAGTAAGCTACAGAGAGAGAGGTTTTGTAATCAGCACTACAATTATTTGCTGTGGTAGGCAAGTAGATATGCAACTCACTGATTTGTTACAGTTCCTTTGGGACAGGTGTCTCCTGCACACTTCTTGGAGACAGAATAAAACAGGGAGGCTGAGGAGTGAGGACTTGATTCTGCATTGCCTTGCACCTTGTGTAGTTATTTGCAGCCGGACACAGTGGGTGTACAGAGGCTAGGTAGTGTTATAAAAATCCACTTTGTAGGGGTGTAAATGATCACACAAGGGGAATGGCTATGATGATCAGGCCCTGAACAAGTACTGGGACTGGATTACTTTATGTCAGCCTGACATTGATCCAAGGCAAGATAATGGAGCAGCTGATGAAAGGAGGGGGGTGTAATTAATGCAAATCATTATGGAAAATAGATCCTGTCAAACTACACTGATATCTTTTATGAGATTACAAGTTTGGTTGATTATGTCGACACTATTACCTTCAAGAAATCTAAGCCTATAAAGGCATCCGACTTGGTACCACACAACATTTTGATTAAAAAACTAAAACAGTGTGAACTTAACCTGGCACACATTAAATATAATCATAGACTTTAAGGTCAGAAGGGACCATTATGATCATCTAGTCTGACCTGCACAATGCAGGCCACAGAATCTCACCCATCCACTCCTGTATCAAACCTGTGTCTGAGCCACTGAAGTCTTCAAATCATGGTTTAAAGACTTCAGGGTGCAAAGAATCTTCCAGCAAGGGATCCGTACCCCACACTGCAGAGGAAGGCTAACTGATAGGTCTTAAAGTGTTAATTGTAAATAGGAAGTTGTCATCGAGTGGGTGTGTTTCTAGTGGGGTCCCATAGTAATCAGTTCCTGGCTCTACTCTATTTAACATGTTTGATCAATGACCAAGAAGAAAACGTAGAATCTTTACTTATAAAATTCACAGAAGACAAAAATTGGAGGAGTGGTAACTAACCAAGAAGACAGGGAACTGATTCAGAGCAATCTGGGTCACTTGGTACACAGGTGCAAGCAAACAATATGTGTTTTAATATGACTAAATGTAAATGTCTACATTCAGAACAAAGACGGTCAGTCACACTTACAGGATGGGGGACTCTATCCTGGGAAGCAGTGACTCTGAAAAAGATTTGGGGGTTGTGGTGGAAAATCAGCTGAACATGAGCTCCCAGTGTGATGCTGGTCAAAAGAGCTAATGCGATCCTTGGATGCATAAACAGCAGAATCTCGAGTAGGAGCAGAGAGGTTATTTTACCTCTGTATTCAGCACTTGTGCAACTGCTGGAATCCTGCGTTCACTTCTGGTGTCCACAGTTCAGGAAGGAAGCTGATAAATTGGAGAGGGACCAGAGAAAAGCTCTGAAAGTGATTAAAGGATTAGAAACCTGCCTTATAGCGATAGACTCCAGGAGCTCCATCTATTTAGCTTAACAAAGAGCAGGTTAAAAGGTGATGATTACTGTCTGTAAGTATCTACACAGGGAGCAAATATTTCCTAATGGACTCTTCAATCTACCAGACAAAGATATAACATGATCCAATGACTGGAAGTTTAAGATAGACAAATTCAGACTGGAAATAAGGGGTACTTTTTTTAATAGTGAGAGTAATTAACCATTGGAACAATTTACCAATTGTTGGTGAATTCTGCAACACTGATGATTTTGAAGTCAAGATTGGATGTTTTTCTAGAAGTTCTGCTGTAGGAATTACTTTGGGGCAGTTCTGTGGCCTGTGCTATATGGGAGGTCAAACTAGCTACCCTCTTGGCTTGGAATCTGTCCTCTCAACCCCTAGGTCAAGACAGAGGCATATTAGCAGGGCCACGCTGAGACACTCAGACTGCCAGTGCCCATACGGAACCTATTCTTTGCCCTTTAGTCTCCAAGGCTGACAACCTGGCATCTTTCACCAGCACTAAATCCTCTCAACTGTCTGCAGCTGAAACATATGTTTCCAGGGACCAAGGAGTGATCAGTCCTTTGATATATGGACTCTCCATTGGTTTGATTCTCTACCTCCTTGCACCTTGTGGTCATGTACATGTGTCAACCTATTGATACCTTCACTGACCCAGTGCTCCTTGCACTCATTTATATTGCAGCAGCCAGGGGGGCGGGAGAAGAGAGAAGGGGAGGCTACTCCAATGACTCTTCAGCTGAGTTAGACTCGAGAGTGACAGCTGGGCACGTCTACCTTATTGGTTCTTAAAACATAATGGCCGACTAAAAACCAACAGGGCTGTAACGCAAGTAAGGAAAACATAAGAAACATGGACAAAGCTCTTACACTGGGTGTGAAAAGCATGGGTTTTCTACTGTAATCTCTCTCCGCTGGCACTCTCTGAAATCAGCTCATGAAAGACAGATGGAGAACAATCACCTGACAGGCCATACTGCTTCTGGAATCACTCCAGCGAGCTAATTCTCAGGAGCACATGCTAATTAACCACTGGCTAGGAAGAATTCTAGTCTTTAATTCTAAGCACAAATTCTATTCTTCTCTCTTGAGGCTTCAAGTTTCAACTAATTTCTCATCTAAAAATGAATTTGAAGAATACGATTATCTTAAGGAGGAGTTGCATTTTCATACAAGGGCATTCACTAAAAGCATAATTGTACCTAATATAGCACAGCATACAGAACATCCTCTGACCTAACAAGCTGTGAATGGTCAATCAGCATATTCACTATCTTAGATATAGCCCCAAAACGGTCTAGCAGAGAGAGATTAAATACACTGATGCTCTCTGCACATTATCACACTCACTCAGTATCCTCAAAAGGAGAGGTTGGGCTGTGGTTAGAGGGTTTCCAATGTATTTTTACTGTTTACCCGAGAAACTACATTAGGACCTCAGGTTTCAGAGTAGCAGCCGTGTTAGTCTGTATCCGCAAAAAGAACAGGAGTACTTGTGGCACCTTAGAGACTAACAAATTTATTTGAGCATAAGCTTTTGTGGGCTACAGCCCACTTCTTCGGATGCATGTAGTGGAAAATACTGTAGGAAGATATATATACACACACACACACACACACACACACACACACACACACACACACACACACACACACACACACACACACACACAGAGAACATGAAACAATGGGTGTTACCATACACACTATAAGGAGAGTGATCAGTTAAGGTGATCCAGGTAGGACCTCAGCATTACGAACACCTCGGGAATGGAGGTTGTTAGTAACTCTGCAATGTCTGTAATGCTGAACAAAACGTTATGGTTTTTCTTTCAAAAATTTACAACTGAACATTGATTTAATACAGCTTTGAACCTTTACTATGCAGAAGAAAAATGCTGCCTTCCCTTTTATGTTTAACACAGTACTATATTGTATTTGCCTTTTTTTTTTCCTTTGGTCTCTGCTGCTGCCTGAGCGTGTACTTCCAGTTCCAACTGAGGGGTGTGGTTGACTGGTCAGTTTGTAACGCTGGTGTTTGTAACTCTGAGGTTCTACTGTATGTACAAGGAGCCTGATCTACACCAAGTCAGTGGTGAGTTTTGCCATTGACTTTAATAGGAGCAGGTTTAGGCTCAGGAAGCATAACAATGACCCTTGAAGGGACTGTAGTCTGATCTGCATATCACAGGTCAGTAATATTCACCCTGTCACTCTTCCATAGAGGAGTAACTTATGTTTGACTAAACCAGGTGTTCTCAAACTGGAGGTCAGGACCCCTCAGGGGATCACAAAGTAATTACATGAGAGGTTGCGAGGTCTCAGCCCCCACCCATATTAAAAAGTGTTTTTAATTCATAAGCAGGGGTCACACTCAGAGGCTTGCTATGTGAAAGGGGTCCCCACTACAAAAGTTTGAGAACCACTGGACTAAACCATACCTTCTAGAAAGGCGGCCTTGATTTGAAGACTCCGAGAGATGGAAAATCCTTCACTTCCCTTGGTAGTTTGTTCCAAAGGATGATCACACTCACTGTTAATAATTGTGCTTTATTTCTAATTTGAATTTACCGAGGTTCAGCTTCCAGGCATTGGTTCTTGTTAAGCCTCTTTCTGCCAGATTAAAGAGGTCTTGAGTATCCAGTATTTCCTCCCCAGGAAATACTGACACACTAATCAAGTCAGCTCTCAGGCCTGGTTTACACTGTAGCCAGGTCAACCCACACTCTGCCCTGAGCGATATAATTAAGCTAACCTAACCCCTGGTGTAAACAGCTCTAGGTTCTAGGATGTAGCTACTGCCTCCTGGGGAGGTGGATTACCTACAGGGAACCCTTGTATTTACGTAAGTAGTATCTACGCCAAAGTGCACGTTGTATCAAGCAGGCAAGGTACTAACAAGGACTTTATTTTTACAGTGGAAACCTCTTTACCAAGCTGCTGCTGCACCCTCTGTAACTCTCACTCAGCCTCCTCAACTCCTCCCCCCTCCTTCCTGTTCCCTGCCTTTCAGACTCCCAACAGCCAGTGCTCCCAGTTCTAATAATTACAAGCAACATCCAAACACCACAGTGCAACAATAGCCCAGCTACAGAACTGACACTGTAGGGTTTCAAGTGTAGACAATCCCCAAGTTGTTTTGTGCTAAACTGATTGAGCTCTTTAAGGCTTTGTCTTCACTGCCAATTGAACGACAAAACTTTTGTCATTCACAGGTGCTTAAAACCCACCCACCCCGAAAAACAGAAGTTTTGCTGTGGCAAGTGACAGTATAAACGGCTCGTTGTCGACAGGAGCGCTCTCCTGTTGACAGCACAAAGCCCACTCCGAAGGGGTGGAAGTATTTTGTTGGCAAAAGTGCCGACAAACCGCGTTTACACTGCCCGACTTTTAGCGACACGGCCAAGTCACTAAAAGCTGTGCAGTGTAGACGAAGCCTAAGTCTCTCACTGCAAGGCATTTTCCCCAGCCCTTGAATCATTTTTGTGGCTCTTTACTGCAGCCTCTGCAATTTTTCAACATCCTTTTTAAAATGTGGCCATCAGAGCAGGTTTCCCTATTCTGGTGTCAGTCTCCAGAATGTCATAAACAGAGGTGAAATCACCTCCCTACTCTCATTCACTGCACCCTGTTAACACATCCAAGGACCCTCCCTGGCCCTTTTCGCAACAAGGTTGCACTGGGAGCTCAAACTGAGTTGTTTGCCTGTTGTAATCCCTAAAGCCTTATCAGAGTCACTACTTTGTGGCACACAGTCCCCCATTCTGGAGGTGTAGCCTCATTCCTTGTTCCTACGTGCATAACCTTGCATGTGGCTGTATTTAAAAACATTTGGTTTGGTTTAGTTTACCAGATGATCCAGATTATTCTGTATGACCGCCCTGTCCTCAGGGTCTCATTCTGAAGGGAGCCCTACAAACATGTAACAAAGGACAATCCCTACCCTGAAAGGGCTTGCATACCCTGTAAGGGACAGATTTTGAGTTTACAGGAAACACAAACAAGGGACGGAGAATAGCAATGCCACCCAGGGACAGAACTGTGACTCAGACCTAGTTTGTTCCCTGGTTCCTGTTACCCAGGGTTTTCAGAACCCAGAGCAGTTTTACTTTAGGTAGTGTCAGGAATAAAATTTGGCCATGCCTTCAAAAGCCTACTTTTAAATTAACCCTACACTATACTTTATTAATTTATGGTGGCTAAATGCACATAATATGGTTGCAATTGTCTTAAATTACATGCTGGGGGATGTACATCCCTTAAATTTAGGTAAAAGTTCCCATCTTGCTCCCAGCCAGAAATAATCTGCTACTGGCCCATACTTAAAGCAGGTTACTTCTCCGCTGCAGCAACTCAGCTGCACTAGCATTATGGGACAGAGTTGGAGGCAAGGCTCTGCCCACTCCCCCCCAGTAGTAGAGACAACCACTCCCAGAGCACCCCCTCATAGCCAGGGCTGTCTCTGCCATGCCTTGACTCCATTTTCTCCTTCTCAAGGGTTTCTTAAACAAACTCCACACAGTCAAAAGGAAATTAAACATTCCCCAGCTGGAGGCCCAATGTATTCAGGCCTCAGGGCTCAATCTCAGTTCAGTGTCTGTCCTCTTGTAATCCAAAATAACACAAAGTCTTTCAAAACACAACACAAACTCACAAAGTCCTCCCAGTTTCAGCTGGGCACAGGCCCTCCTCCCTGACAATCTGCTTTTTCTGCCTTCCAGCTGGATTCTGTCTTTCTCCATAGGCCTTTCCTACTGGTTCTTTCCCCACTTCCCAGCAGACAATGGCACCAATTCCAAGACTTTCCCCCTTCTCTGCAGTTTTGCTACTGGACTCTCCCTCCTGATTCCTCTCAGGTGGGGCACATTCTGTGATCTGGGTTGGCTTGCCCCAGCCCACCAGTGCTTCAGGGGCAAGCCAGCCTGTGACGCTCCCTCTCTCAGTGGGCAGTTACGGTGGGTGATGCAGATGGTGGCAGCAACCTGTCAAAAACTGTTCCCGTTCACACACCAGGGGGTGCAGGGAAGTTTCAGAGAGGAGCAAAGCAGCAATTCATACTGGTTAATTCTAGTGTAACCCTTCTGCCCCTCTGAGTTGCAGCAACAAGGGCTGGGTTCAGTATCCAGGGGTTCCATTTCAATAACACAATGCATAACCGGCTCGAGCCCCCACCCAGTGACCTGGGACACTTACATACCACCCCCCCGGGCTCCTCTAGGAGGCAATACTTCCCTTCTCGCAAGCACGGAGTCTGAGTGTAGCAAAATCCTTTCAATAAAGGAGGGAAACAATTCGGCATCACATTGGAGAAACACCACAAACAGGATTATAACACAAACCATAAGCAAAAAACCCACCTCCAAGTACATTTGGCAATGTCCTTTTCCCCTTAGGGTCTTAAGTCCAATCAACCCAAAGTCCAACAACCCAAAAGTCTCTGGTCAGTGCCACCCCAAAGTTCAAAAGTTTATCTGCAGAGTTTTACCGCCTCAGCCTGGGTGGAAATGGGGGGGGCCCACACAGGGTGGTAAGGGGCTCCTTATGTGGGCCAAGGCCAACTGCTTCACCTCTCTGTGGAGTTCTGCTGCAGCCTTCACCACAACCAGCTCCACTACACCAGCTGTGCCGCTCCTCCAGCCAACCCACAAGCCATTCCAGCCGTCCTGACAAACTGCTCCACTCCACTCACTGTTCTATGGGCTGCTCCAACATGCTGCAAACTGCTCCGCTCTGCCAGTCACTTAGCGATAGGTCTTCAGGCTCCCTCACTAGTTAACACAGCACTCAGTGATTTCAGCTCTTAGCAATTTCAGCTTGTAGTAGAGGAGCTCCAGTGCCAGTGCACCATTGGCCCAACATGAATTCAGCTCAGCAGTCTCTGGATGGACTCCTAATGGAATCAAAATTAGCTCTATTCTGTAATAGTGGAGAGAGGAGGATGTATAATTGATGTTCCAGACCCTTAAAAGGGCCCATACCATCAGGTACACACACAACAGCCCCCAACCTCTCTCAATTCACTGGGTTTTGGAACCCATGTCCCTTGTCTAGCAAGTACTACTTAGTTAAGGTTGAGTCATCTCTGTCATAAAGCAGTCTCATAGTTCCTCATTCACATAATCAGGGTGACAACACTTTATTCTTCCTGCCCCAATAACAAAGAAATTGGGGATCCCAGAGCTGTCAAAATAACCATCCCAGGCTGCTGTGGGCTATGCTAGGTGAGGTGGGTGTGCCTATGCAAATACCTGAAATTCCTTTCCACACTCTCTGAAATTCTTTCCACACTCCCCATAATTCACCACCAGATGTCAGGGTAGAGCGCATCCTGACTCTGTTTACACTAGCATTTGGTCAGCAGAGTCCCCAACTATGAGAAAGAATGGCCTAGTGGCTAAGGGACTAGCTGGGGCTTTGCGAGATGTTGGTTCAATTCTCTTCGCTGGCACAGGCTTCCTGTGTGACCTGGAGCAAGTCCTTTAGCCTTTCTGTGCCCCAGTTCAAAATGGGGATAATAGCACTGCCCTCCCTCACAGGGGATTTGTGAGGATAAATATACTAAAGACTGTGAAGTGCTGGTACTACAGTAATGTGATCCATATAAGTACCCCCTTACTCCATTAGCTAGAGGTGCAACTTGTATCCATTCTCATTGTAAAAGCATCTAATAGGGGTGTGTGTGTGTAGTGGGGGGGAGTTGTGTGAGTTTGAAATCTGAATCACCCAGATAGGAACATCCCCAAATCAACAATAATTATAATGATTATTTCTTGTTATCCCAGCAGTGCCTGGACGTCAGGACCCCATGGAGCTAGGCAGTGTACACAGAACAGAAAGACAGCCTCTGCCCACATGAACTTACAATCTAAGCTTAAGATGAGAGTCACTAGGTGGGTGTGACAAACAGATCCAATTATAAGGTAGCAGTGAGATGAGTGGCTGTAGCATAGAGTGGAATATGGATGTAGGTGACTAATGTTAGGCATATGAGTTTGAACATTTTAAAGGTTAGGCAGCTGGGGGACTGTGATGCCTCCTTCAGGCTGATCCAGCCATCACAGCCCACCAGGTGCCTAACTGTTGAAATGCTGAGGCTAAAATGTTCAAACTCACATGCCTAAATTTAGGTACCTACATCCATATTTGTCACCTAAGTGGCCTGGTTTTCAAAGGAGCTGATCACCTGCAGCTGAGAGGACAGATGGTCGAGTGGTTATGGAGTTAGTCTGAGACAATCCCCTCCTCTGCCACAGACCTCCTGTGTGGCCTTAGGCAAGTCACTTAGTCTCTCTGTGCCTCAGTTTCCCATCTGCACAGCAGGGATAACAGTACTGCCTTAACTCTCAAGGATATTGTGCAGATAAATCCATTAAAAGATTATAAAACCTTCAGGTAATGGGGACCACATAAGTACCTCAGCTAGACAGTTCCTATTAATTCAATGGGAGCTGCTGGTGCACGTCACCTCTGAAAATGAGGAGACTTATTTAGGTGCCTGATTTTGAAAATGTGAACCTTTATCTAGAACAAAATATTTTCTCTTGCTTATCTTCAGCACCTGCAAATATGACTCACTAAGTCCATGAGCTATGCTGTGTTTGTACAGTGCAGGTACAGGATCTTGGGTCACAACTGGGGTTCTTTTGCGCTACTGCAATAATAATGTACTTAGAAAAAAAGTTACCCTAAGGTCCAATCCTGCTCTGAAAAGTGTCTATATGGAAAAGGCACCTTGACAAGCAGCAGATCTGTTCCCCGTGTGTGTTCCGTTGCATCTGCCCACTGCATGACAAAAGTCAGATTTCACTGCATTTCAGTCTGCTTCACCCTGCAAAGCCAATACATCCCGGAGAGAGTGAGCTGGATCGTATGCCTTCTGGTTTACTAATTTTCAATCTGTTATGCCAGTGCAAAGCCAAGGAAGGCAACAAGGCTGCACAGGTGTCCCCAAGGACTTATTTTGGCTCTCAGGATCTATATTGCTGGTGGTCCTGAGAAAGAAGGACCAAACTCTGCAGGGCCAGCAGTCAGACGCCATTAGAAACAGTTAATGTTTCTCATCCAAAGATCTCAGTGTGTTTTACAAGCATCGTTATATTATGATGAATGGTTATTGTTTATTATATAGGTCTCAAAGATAGGCACTTTGGAGGACAAAGAATGACACTGTCCCTGCCTGAAAGAGCTTTCAAGCTACACTGTTGGCATGACACAGTGAGTGGTCATGGCAAACAGCAGGGAGTGGTGGGAACAAACTATGAAGGTTGTGGTAATCCTGTTACATAGATACTGAGGCACATTGTAGGAGTTCAATTAAGGTTTCTTTTCTCTGAACATATATTTATAAGAATAAGACTGGTCTCAGAGAGTGAATATCTTTGACTTAGCGGCAAAGTGTTCTGTGGCACCTTATAGACTAACAAACGTATTGGAGCATGAGCTTTTGTGGGTGAATACCCACTTCGTCGTCATGGATCCAACGAAGTGGGTATTCACCCACGAAAGCTCAAGCTCCAATACGTTTGTTAGTCTATAAGGTGCCACAGAACTCTTTGCCGCTTTTAGAGATTCAGACTAACACAGCTACCCCTCTGATGCTATCTTCGGCTTGTGTACTGTGTGTATCATAGATGAGTCATGTGCTTAGGAGTGATTGAAAGCCAGGCTGATGGTTTTGGAGACTCGGGAAGAGATGTTATTCTGTCCATCAAGAGCAGCATGAAGACAGGGTCAGAGACACTTGCAAACATACTTAATTCAATGTCACAACAACCTTGTGAAGTAGGAAAATATTATTACTATTTATTACTTGCATTACAGTGACACCTGCAGGCCCCAGTGGAGATCGGGGCCCCATTGTGCTAGGTGCTGTACAAACACATAGTAGAAAACAGTCCCTCTTACAGTCTACATAGACAAGACAAACTGTGAGTGGGAGAAAGGAAGTATCATTAACTCCTTAATTTCAGAGGGGGAACTGAGGCACAAAGAGATTAAGTGACTTGGCCAAGGCTACAGGAAGCCTGAGAATTGTACCCAGATGGGTACAGGACCATCCTTCATCCATTTAATGAAATTAATTCTTCTCTGCCTCACAGGGATTTTCCACTCATAATGCCCTTGTGGGTTAAGGGATTGTTCATCCTGTTTTTACATATGAAGAAACCGAGGTTATGTGACATGAGTGGAAGGGTGGAAGATCTGGGCTTAGGTCTAGTAGAGGTAGGACTTAAGGATGGACAGAGATGTCAAATCCTCAAAGGACTCAGAGAGGTTTGGCTTGGGATCTACATTTTTTGAGGATTATCTAAATATTTTTTAAGACCTTCTCAAGGGTGAGTATCACTAATTAGGTTTCCATGAGAAATGACAACTCACTACTGTGGTGCTCACTTTCATTGCAATACTCATCCTGAAATCTCATGGTGGATACAACACAGATGAGCATCATGGACATGCAAACAAACCAACAGAGAGATGAAAATGAATAGAGAACCATACTCAGGCTTAAAAACAGATAGCGTTACCTGACTCACAATTGGCCAGCTACCTCAAATATGGAGATCCATCTGACTTGTGGGGAAATCTGACCTTTCACTCTCCTCCAAACTGCCAAGTGGCACCATCTTGGAAGAGGTAACCACACACAATGCAAGTGATATCTTCAATAGTACACTATTATTATTAATCACCTTCATTATGGTAGTTCCTAAGAGCCAACCAAGAAGTGGGGCCCATGGCATGAGGCATTGTACAAATACAGAGTAGTAAACAGTCAAAGATCTGATTATCATTCAAGGCACAACCCACTATATGTAACACATCTGTAGGTAGGTCGTGTGTCCAACCCCTTCCAAGCTCAACCCTCTCCACAGAGTAGTGTTGTGACGAAGTGGGGAGTTTTCTTAGGGTTTTCTGTGTTTTCCAGTGGTTTGCATGCACAGGGGATGGGACTCAGTGTCCCCGGGTGTTACTGGTTTAATGAGGTGAGGGGAAAGGGAGTTTGTTGTTTCAGAGGACAGGAGAGGGAACTCGGGACCCTGGCCGATGGCCTGGAGGATGGAGACCCCAACGACTGGTGACCTAGTGACCTGGAGACCTGGCTCAGGAGACACAGCCGGTTCTGGCCAGTGGAAGGACAATGGGCTGTGAAGAGAGGGCTCCGGTGACCTGACCAGCTGGTTCCAACCAGAGGAAGGCTGAGAGGAGAGGAGACCCAGGCCTTCCTGTTTACGATCCTGTTTACCTGGAGAGAAGACAATGGACAGAGGCGGGGCTTGGGGCTGGGGATATCGGAGGCCCAGCAGGGAAGCAGGGGGGGTTTGGGCTGGAAAGGGGAAGCAGGCAGATCCCACCTGGCTGCAGGGGGCCTGGGATATGCTGTGCTGAGGGAGGCCAGGCCTGTGGCCCTGAGAGTTTTCTGTGCTGTGTTCAACTCTCAATAAGCCCTTCTGTATGATGCTGGCTGAGAGTCGCTTCGGTCTAGAGAACAGGGTTGCATCAACCCCTTCGGGGGTGAGGAGGCCCGGGGGGTCCAGAGCGTGTGGACTCCCTGAGGGGGCCCACGGCGAGAAACGGGTGTGCTAAGGCTCAGAGAGGTGCGGCTCCAGGAGGTGGAGGGGCCTGAACCCGATAGAGAGTGGACCCCCGAGAAGGGCTGTCTCACTGAAAGGGGCACCCCCCACGGACCGCACGGGGCCAAGAGTGGGCACGATCTGTGAGTCCGTGACAAGTGTCACCTCTTGGGTGACTGGAAAAGTCACATTTACTACATTCAACAAATTGAAAAGGATACAAAAAGTTGTGGGACAAAGAAGAAATTGTTTAACAGTGCCATTTTTCAGACTACGTTGTCATTGCCCCCATCCCTCGTTTACACTTTTGTCTACCTAGACTGTAAGGTTCTCAGGGCAAGGATTCGATCTTCAAACATCCTGGAAAGCAACTAACACACTATTGACACAATATGAATGATAGTAATGGTGCATGGAATCACAGGAATTAAAGATGGAGAGGACACCGACTGAGCCATGAAATACATTTCCCTACCTATCTATGCATGTAGATTCTCCTGTGCTTTTTACCCATCCCGATTCCTACTTCCACTACATCCTTGGAAAAGGTATTCTTTTATCCAGCAGTCACCCCAGTTGAGAAGTTTTCTCTGACATGCAGCCTAAATGTTCCTTTGCTTGCTCTATCTCACTAAGGTATTTTAATGGCCCCCTGTCACCATCATTTTTGAGTTTCTTACAATCTTTAATGTATTTATGTATCTCACGCCACCCCTGTGAGGTAGGGCAGTGCTACCATCCTCATTGTACAGAGAGGGAACTGAGGCTAATTGACTTGCCCAATATCACACAGAAAACCTATGGTAGAGCAAAGATTTGAACCTCAGTCTCATGAATCCCAGGCTAGCATCCTAACCACCACCCCATCCACCTATTACCAGCAGCCCCTTTCTCATAATTATAACCTCTTGGATCATCCTAAAGCAATGGTGGGTAACCTGCGGCTCATCAGGGTAATCTGCTGGCGGGCCGTGATACAGTTTGTTTACATTGACCATCCACAGGCATGGCCGCCTTCAACTCCCAGTGGCTGTGGTTCACCGTTTCCGGCCAATGGAAACTGCAGGAAGTGGCAGCCAGCATGTCCCTGTGGCCTGCACCGCTTCCCGCAGCTTCCATTGGCCGGGAACAGTGAACCGCAGCTACTGGGAGCTGCGGGCACCCGTGCCTGTGGACGGTCAATGTGAGCAAACTGTCTCGCGCCCTGCCAACACATTACCCTGACGGGCCTCAGGTTGCCCACCACTGTCCTAAAGTCTTTTTGAGGTATCCATATAACAGACATGTGGGTCAAGTACAGCACTACCCTTCTATTTCTTGTCAATATATTAAAACATGTACATTAAGGTAATTCCCTAGAGGCTTCTACTAGGTTGGAGCCCCATTGTGCTAGGCATTGTACTAACATAGTCAAAGGCAGCCCCTGTCCCAAAGAGCCTACAATCTAAAAGACAGGCCCTAATGGGTGGATGAGCCCAACTGGGCCAGGACGACAACAACAGAAGTATGCATTAGCACAGACTAGCACAGTATAATAATCACGATTTCTGATTAATAGTAAAACTGTCCATTATTTCTAATTCTCCCAAGAAAGCTGATGTTGATTTCATGGACAGCAAAGTTCCACCTTGAATTATTCATCTGGCTACTTTCCAGCTCTGATCTCAGTTTATGGGGGAAAGGGGAAAAGGCTGAAATCCTCACAAGACTGAAGGCAATAGTAGTTTTGCCATTGACTCCAATGGGGGTAGGATTTCATCCAGAATATTTTGCTAATCAGACTTCCATCTCTTCCCAGGTTGGCTATGGAGTGGGGTTTTTTTAAATAGGAAAGTTTTTAAGTGTCTTTAAAAGTTTACTGTTTTATAATTATATACTTTTGGCCAGGTAGGTCACCACACTGACAAGGGAGTCTCTATCTCCAACTTTGCCAGTGCTCTCTTACTGAGCAAGCTGTCTGGTTATAACTCAGTCGGTGTTTTTACACTAATGGATCAGCTTGAGGTCAAGAAGAGAGGTTACACTTGGAATGAGACGAGAACACCACCCCAACGTAAGAGACACCAGTCAGATGCAGAAAATGTTAGAATTAATCACAACTCGTGATCCGAATGTCCATGATACGGATTATTGGCAGACTCTTAACACACCAAGGGGCATTGATTAGCTTAGGGTATTTTTCACTTTAGGGGTTTAAGCCCGAGCCCATAGAAGTAAATGGGAATCTTTACATTGACTTCACTAAAGAGCTGATCAAAAGACCACTGACCAAGGCTGGATTCTTGGCTTTGCCAAGTGAAATATTCGTTATAAATATGGTGAAC
The DNA here is from genome assembly GCF_025201925.1 of Gopherus flavomarginatus. Lineage (NCBI taxonomy): Eukaryota > Metazoa > Chordata > Testudines > Testudinidae > Gopherus > Gopherus flavomarginatus. The sequence continues at coordinate 358,396,925 of NC_066617.1, forward strand.
ATCTAGACTACGGTACTCAGGGCACAAGGAGGAATGGCCATTTTTGACAAACACTGGTAAGTGATATGCGGGTATAATCTCATGTTGGTGCATAGTTATTGACCGTTCAGTTATGGCTTCAGCCATACAAATACTTGCAAGAGAAAATATAGATGAGAAAGACCAAGGGGAAGTGGATCACGTTTGTATAGTAAGCTTGTATGGCCCCAAAACAGATGAAATTTAGATTGGGTTGTGCTGCTGGCACACCTGGGATCAGCTCATGCCAAAGCTCCTAGACCACAACTGAACACTAATGAATGCATAGTTGGAACCCAGTCTGGCGCATCTGTGTACTAAAATAGGTATTAGATTTATAAAAATGAGTTTAGTATTTAGACTTTATGAAAGGCCTGTAGGATGCTGCATGTATTAATCCAATTTAGCATTAGTACCCCATGTTATAAGGTTATATTTAGGGCAGGTCTAGATAATAAATGCTGCATCGGCGCAGCTGCACCACTGTAGTGCTTTAATGAAGACACTTGAAGCGGACAGGAGAGGTGGTAGCTGACATAGTGTAGTGTACACAGGGGTTAAGGTCAGTATAATTACATCACTCAGGGTGTGGATTTTTCACATCCCTGAGTGACACAGTTACGGGGCTGTCCCTACCCATATGCAAAGTACGCAGCTGCATGCTGCTCCAGCCCCTGCCCCACCTTTTTCCTATGGCCCCTGTCCCTGCTCCACCCCAGCCCCGCTGCCACTCCTCCCCTGCCCTAAAGCCCCAGCTCTGCTCTGCCCCTGCTCCACCTCTTCCAACCCCTGCTGTGCCCCAGCCTCACCCCCCCACTCCACCCCTTCCCCAAAGCCCCTGCCCTGCTCTGCTTCTGCCACGCCTCTGCTCCACCCCCATTCCCCTGAGGATTGCTGCAGGGCTGGGCCTACACTCACCGGTGGTGGAAAGTGTAGCAATCTAGTCCCTGTTGCGCCACTGATGAGTGTTGGGGGTTCCTTCTACCCCCCAAACCAGTCCCCCCTCCCGTGGAGGCCTGGGGTCCCACACACACCGCCTGCAGGGGGGCTGCGTAGGGCCCCAGAATAGCTAGGGACAGCCTGCACAGTTATACCAAAGTAAGTGTGTAGGGTAGACCTGGCCTAAGTGTTTGCATTGTAAACCTCTGTAACTGCGTAACTCACCAAACAGGAAAGAAGCATTCATTAATGTAAAGGCTGGCTTCCTACAGCAGGTGTTCGGTCCTGAAGACAAGAAGGCCCAGTGAAACCAAATGAGCCATTGTGAAACATCAAAGGACAAAGACTTTGTTGATGGCTCCCACCACACCCATGAAGAGATGTACACAAGGACTCGTCCCATCAGCTGGAACGCTGAGGGAAGGGAATAAAAATCCCTGACAAGAAGAAATAGGATCTTTATGCTTCTTGGATTCAGAGGGGCAAAGATTACTAAGGCCATGTCTGCTCTACGGGTCTTCCAGCGGCACAGTTGTACCCCTGCAGATGTGCCGCTGTAAGGTCTTCTGTATAGCCACTCTGTGTTGGTGGGAGACGCTTGCCTGCTGATGTAGCGCTGTCCACACCGACGCTTTTGTCGGTGAAACTTATGTCAGTCAGGGGGGTGGTTTTTTTCAAGTCCCGGAACCGACAAAAGTGTTGCCGACAAAAACGGTGGTGTTGATATAGCTTAAATCTTGATCTACACCAGTGTTCCCTCTAATGTTTCCCACCCATGTGCAGAATGAATTTTGTGATGTGCACCAATGTGGAGGTGACACATCACCTCCATATTGGTGCACATCACAATATTCATATGGTGGGGGGTAGGGCTGAGGGATTCGGAGTGTGAGTGGGGGTTCAGGGCTGGGGCAGAGGGTTGGGATGCAGTGGATGAGGGCTCCGGGATGGAGCCGGGGATGAGGGGTTCAGGGCTGGGGCAGAGGGTTGGGAGGTGTGTGGGGGTGAAGGCTCCAGCTGGGGGTGCAGGCTCTGGGGTGGGGCCGGGGATGAGGGGTTTAGGGTGCAGGCTGCATCAGGGCTATGGCAGAGAGAGAGGACTCCCCAAGTTCGCTCTCCCCACAGCAGCTCTGGGGCTGGGGCTGCGGGATAGGTGCCTCTCCCACAGCTGTGACAGGTCCATGCCGGGGCCGGATTGGGGCCACGGAAGGGGTGCCTCTCCCCTGGCCATGGCAAGTCAGGGTCAAGCTGGGTTGGGGCTGGGGCAGAAGAATCTCTCCCCACCACAGCCCTGAGCACCTGCATGGCACGTAATAGGCTGCCGTGCACCTGCACAGCTTAGAGGAAACTTAGGTCTACACTACAGAGTTAAGGTATTTTAAGTTGACCTAACTATGAAGGTGAACACACCACAATATTCCTCCTACCCCTTTAACTCACCTGCTAAGCTGACCTAATAAATCCACCTCAGCTAGAGGCGAAACGCCTAGGTCGACATTGCTAGGGAGACAGTGTCAGTGTAGACTCTGCATTGCTTATGTTGACCTAAGTGACCCCTAGGAGGTGTCCCACAATGTCCCACCATAACTGCTCTCATCACTGCTGCCCAGCGGCCAGGTACACAGGGACATGTCCTTCCTTTTTTAAAGCCCCGGGAACTTTTGAAAGGCTCTAGCCTGTGGTGGGTTCCCAAAACACTCACACTTTGAGCACTCAGAGAAGCCAACCCTCATTATATTTTCATGAGTGATGGTTTACTGGACTGGAGACAGTGTCACGATGATGGACGAAGCTCCAGATGTTTGTGAATTTGAGTCTTCTGATTGGTTGTTTGCCTCATTTACTCCCTTCCTGGGACTGAGAAACCAATCAGAGGTGGTGTAGGAAGAGCTCTTCCTCCCTCTCTCTCTTCAGCAACTTGAAGCCATTCTCACAGGAGCAGAAAGCAAAGTTAAAGAGCCCAGCCGCTCAGGGCAGCTCCTCTGTTTTTCCCCTCCACCCCTGCAGCACCCAGGCTGGAAAGGGGCGGCGGGAATGAAGGGCCCAGCCTGGTTACAATATAGACACCACTGTTATCTCACAGGAATTAAATCCAGGTTCTCTAACACAAGAAAACATAGACCTCTGCCATTAGAGAGGAAGGAGACATCCTTTACCAAGGAGAAAGCAACGGGCTGCTAATCAATCAGGCAAACCACTAGAGGGAGACATGATCACAGGCCCCACACCCATGTATTGCAATTAGAGCTGTGCAAACCACTGATTTTCCAGTCCACTGGCAGTTTTGAAACACTGCGGGGTAAAACAAATGATTTTGGTTCAAGATAAAACAGAAATTTTTGACAAATCAAAATGTCAGAAAAAAATAACAGTTTGGGGTCAAACAAAATGTTTTGTTTCATTTTTGGACCTGGTTAGCTGGTTTTAAATAAGAGCAAACAAAATGAAGGGCTAGATTCACAAGGGGACTCAGGCACCATTCACAAAACAAGAATGGGGGTGCCCCCTTTCTACCCAAGTGTTCCTCCTCTCAGCTTACTGCCCCAAGCACTAGACTATAGAGTCATCCTCATTCTCTGGCCCAGTGACTATTTAATTATTTAATACAAAGTTGACCAGCTTCCATGGGAGAGATTGAGAGCACCCCCAGTCTGGACTAACCAACAGCCCTGTGGTTAGGGCAGTCACCTGAGATACAGGATACCTGGGTACAAGTCCCTGGTCCGGTGTGGTTATCAGCACCTGGGTCTTCCACCTCCTAGGTGAGTGTCCAACCACAGGGCTATTGGGCATAAGGGTGGCAACATGGCCACCATGATTTTGTGAATGGTACATAAGTCGCGCTGTGACTCCAACCCCCCAAATCAACCTGCTGCATTACAGAAATGTTTGAAACGAACCTTTTTTTTTTTTACATTTCTCGTGTTTTTCTTCAACCGAAGCAATTCACCAAAATTAACATGAATTCATGAAATGTTTTAGTTGACCTGAATCTGCATTTGTGGGTGGGGGAAGTTTTGGCTGCAATATTTTGCCCTGCTCTAATTACAGTGCAACAGGCAGCGTGGAGTAGCAGCCCTGCCACATTCCAAGTACACATTCAAGCATTAGGCGGATGAGGTTGTACATACACTTTCAAAGAGAGATATTTCCATTCTTATTACACGCACACCACACGCGCACACACACATGATGCACACGCACAGTGCCAGAAGAAAGCTGGAGAAATGGCTGCTAGCCCTTCCCCCACCAGAGTTAATTTAAAACAAAAATTGCGATGTACGTATGACATCTAAATGGATTTTAGTTAAACCAGGACAACTTGTGTGTACAGACAAGGCCATAGATATTGCAAGGGGAAGTGATACTGACAAGACTCACAGTAATGCCAGTGAATAAGGCTACACCCATCATGCAGTTTAGGCAGACGTTCTGGTCTGCGCAAAGTCCCGTGGTGGCAAATAGATATGAACACTGCACATTACCGCTGTGAGTGTGAATGCCACTCATACGTAGAAGGATTATATTGTGGACACCGTCAGGGTTGCTAGGCTCTCCAGAACAAATGCCGCAGGCTACTCACCAACCAACCAAATTATATTTACCTTGAGTTTTAAAATCTAGATTACGTAACATGCTCCTGACCTTATGACCGGTAAGGCTTTGCTACATTTAATTCTTGCAAGCTGCAGTACAGATACTAACACTCTGCATTGCTATACAGCTATGCTTTTCATTGAAATAGCTCAAAGGAAGAGAAAACAGAAGCAGGTGTGCAATGGAGGCTCTGATGTGGTGGTGATTACTGAAACTCAATGGAACAAGTCGCATAACTGGAATGCCAGTACAGAGGGGTGCAGTGTACTGGAGAGATAGGAAGTGATCAAGAGGTGTAGGGGTGATGCCCTTGTAATGCCAACAGACCCTAGTCATCCGGGGTGGTGGGATCAAACCTATGACCTCTGAAGCTTAGTGTATGAGTCTCTACTGCATGAACTAAATGTCACGTGGCACATACCAAGGCTGTAGCAGACTCAGCTATCTCTCAGATGGTCTAGGTGCAATCAGAGGGGGACAGAGCAGCACACCAAGTAGGCCTGGGTTACTCTATAGCTAGGATTTCCAGAAGAGCCCAGCACTCAAAATTGGGGCCAGATTTTCAAAAGAGCTCAGGGTGTTGGGTGCACGGGATGCTGAGATCTTTTGAAAATCTGTCTTTCATTTAGATGCCCAAATGAGAACTGAGCTCATTTGAAAGTCTGGCCCCAAGTTGTGGGTGCTGAGCACTTGAAAGTCTGGCCCTGATCTCTCTTGAAAAGTGGGCCCCACAAGTCAGATATATAGACTCATAGACTTAGAAGCACCAACAGGAGACACTTCAACTAAACCACATGATCATAATGTCCTTAAAGTCATTGGGCCAGATTCTCAGGGATCTGTAACCAGCATAGTTCCAATGGAGCTACACTGATTTACCCCCCTTGAACATCTGGCCCGATGAACCTAGGAAGCTAAGAAGAGTGAGTTGGTGACATTTTTGGAGATAGGATGCAAAGGAATAAAAAACAAAGGAAAAATGTCAGTGAGCATATGGGCTTAAAGTGCACTGGTGCCCCTTTTCTCACACCAGCCCAAGTGGGGTCGGTGAATGGCCCAGCTGCTGACTGGCACTACTTTCTCCTGGCCATCTGAAGCATTCTCTGCCCATTCTCCCCCAGCAATCAGGCAGAGAGGAGTCTCAGCCCACCTGTGTCTTGGCTTCAGCCAGCAGCTGCAGGAAGCATGGCCCATGGTGGACACTTGAAAGGAAATTCTGATGGCTAGACAGAAAGCCAGCAATGCAGGCCTGGAGCTAGAGAAATGCTCTGAAAGCCTCAGTTTCCAGCCAGACACTGCCAGCCAGGCAGGACTGCACCCAGCAGCAGGTGGAGAGCAAGAGAGGCGATGACAGGCCAGGCCCTAGCCCAGCTGAATAGCACGTAGCTTCTGTCAGAGCCAGTCCAGGTGGCCCAGCTCTGGTCTGTGCTCTGAGCGGTGCCATTATTTTTATGATAAATGTGTAGCTTTCTTCTGAGCTAGCTAGTTCTTACGTGGTCTGTTTCACCATTGCACCTGAGCACCTCCACTAGAATAGTTTATTTGTAACTGAGGAAATGCAATGTTCCCCATTGCTCTAGGTCCACATACCTCCATCCACTAGCCGTATTGAGACTTGGGCACAGTTCATGTAAATTACATTGCGGTCCAGGCTTCAGTGAGTGTCACTAGCTATTGCTTATTTTAAAATTATAATAGCGATGATCCTGAAGACTCGATCCTGAGCCCTACAGGATCCTGAGGCCCTACAGGAAAAAAGTAGCAGGATCCTGAGTACAGTATCCTGTACAGGATCCTGAGCCCTACAGGAAAAAAGTAGCAGGTGCTCAGCACCAGGGCCGGCTCTAGCCATTTCGTCGCCCCAAGCATGGCGGCACGCCGTGGGGGGTGCTCTGCTGCTTGCCAGTCCCGCAGCTCCAGTGGACCTCCTGCAGGCGTGCCTGCGGATGCTCCACCAGAGCCGCTGGACCAGCGGACCCTCACCAGGCCTGCCTGCAGGAGGTCCACCAGAGTTGCCTGCTGCCCTCCCAGCAACCGGCAGAACGCCCCCCATGGCAGGCTGCCCCAAGCATGCGCTTGGCGCACTGGGGCCTGGAGCTGGCCCTGCTCAGCACCCACTGGCAGCCCCGCTGATCAGCTCCTCCCCCTCACCCCCAGGGCCTCCTACCTGCCACCGGGCCCTGCCAATCAGCTCCTCCCCCTCCCTCCCAGCACCTCTCACCCACCATGATCAGCTGTTCAGCAGCGGGCAGGAGGCGCTGGGGGGGGAGGCATGGAGCAAGGGTGGGGTGCGCTCGGGGGAGGGGGCAGAATGGGAAGGGAAGAGATGGGGCAGGGTGGAGTGGGGGCGTGAAGAGGCAGGGCAAACGGGGGGTCTTGAGGGAAGGGGTGGAGTGGCTAGCAGGGCCTGGTGCAGAGCAGGGGTCGAGCACCCCCAGGGAAATGAGGAAGCCGACGCCTGTGCAGAGCCATGTTAAATGGTCAACCGGGGAATCCCCAAGAAACTAAAACTATTAGAGGCATTGCCAGAGTTCACTGTGCTCCAGCAATCACTGGCTGCTGGTTGGACCCTTGTGGGCCATTGCAGCCAGCCCATGGTTTAGAGCAGGGATTGGCAACCTTTGGCATGCGGCCCACCAGGGTAAGCATCCTAGCAGGCCGGGCCGGTTTGTTTATCTGCCATGTCAGCATGTTCAGCCGATCGTGGCTCCTACTGGCCACAGTTCATTGCTCCAGGCCAATGGGGGCTGTGGGAAGCGGCGGCCAGCACATCCCTCGCCCACGCCGCTTCCTGCTTCATTCCAGATCTCAGACCCTAGCCAAAAGGGGCCTGATTTTCAGTAGTGCTGAGCTAATGAAAGACAGACCCTATCAGAGTCAATGGAGCTGCAACCTCTTACACCTGCACTATGTTTGTCCCAAAGAGGCAAATCAGGATTGTAGCAGAAGTGTGACATTAACAACAAGCACAGATCCAGAATACCTAACCCCAAAAGAGCTTTCTGTAGTCCACAAAAGGAGCAGAAACTCCATTACTTATGTACTTATATGGCCCTTATCACTGTAATTTCTGGGCATCTCACAATCATTAATGGATTTACTATTATCCCCATTTTGCAGCTAAGGAAACTGAGGAACAGATTAATATAAGTGTCATTCCCAAGTTGAGACCCAGAAGTCTGTAGCTGAGGGGGGTGTTGAATCCAGGTCCCCTAAAAGGCAGTCTAGTGTGCTCTCTAGTAGGCAATTACCTTTACCAAGCTATACAACGGAAGGGGCTCAGATACCACAGTGATGAGCAGCAGTGCAAAGCACAACGCAGACAGATGGATGAATCCCCCAGGTCTGCTACAGTATGTCCAGCAGCAAATAAGACAGGACAAAGCCCCCTTTGGAAATGCACACAAAAATCAATGCTTAACAGGCATATATTCATCTGAGACTCATCAGGAATCCAGCATCAATATTTAAACTGCCTCCAGTAAGGTCAGTTGACTTGCCCTGCATTCAATCTATTTGACATGCCACAGCAGACAGAGGGCCGGAACAAAAGACCCAACCTTTCCTCCCTTCCCGTGCTTCTGCATAGCCAGAGCATAACAATGCACTGCTGGGCCATCCGATACATGCTTGTTGCCCTGAAACAGGCAGAGCCTCAAAAGGAGGGTAATTGCCTTTTGTACTCAGACCTCTGACAGCGACCATGTCTTTGCAACAGCAACAAAATTAATCGAATGACGTCTCATTTCACAATGCAGTCAGGCCTCCTTTCAGCAGAAAGCAGTCTGGCAGGCTGAACCGATCTGGGCAATATGCTTCCCTTGCTGTTGGAGCCAGCTGGTATTTCTGATCTGTTTCACCTGTTATTTATGGCAGAATGTAAAGATCCCAACTCAGATCAAGGCCCCATTGTGCTAGGCGCTATGTAGGCAAAAGGTTAGTAAAGGGCTCTGTAGGCAAGTGGAGAAAGGGAAAACAAGAACCAATGGATGGAGGTAAAAGCCAGACAAATACAAATTAGAACTAAGACATTTTTAACAATGAGGATGATTATCCATAAGAACAAACCACCCAGGGAACTGATGGATTCTCCATCCCTTGATGTCTTCAGAGCTGGATGCCTTTCTGGACTAGGTGCATCAGTCAAACACAACTCTTTGGCCTCAGTCCAGGAGTGAGAAGGTTAAGTCTAGTGGCCTGTAACATACAGGAGATCAGACTAACTGATCTAGTGGTTCCATACAGCCTTACAAAATCTATGAGACATAGCAAGAGACAGATCTTGCTACAGAGAGCTTACATCTAAATAGACGAGGAGTGGGAGAGCTAAAGGAGTATGGTCCTCATTGCAGAGAGAGAGAATTGAGGCACAGAGAGATCAGCTGACTTGCCCAAAGTTACCCAGAGAGTGTACGCCAGAACTAGGAACTGAACCCAGATCTTAGCCCCATGTCAGTGTCTTAACCACAAGCAGGGCTGGCGCCAGGCACCAGCGAAGGAAGCAGGTGCCTGGGGTGGCCAATAGAAAGGGGCGGCATTCCGTCCATTATTGGGGCGGCAGGTCCAGGTCTGCAGTGGCAATTCGGCGGTGGGTCCTTCAGTTGCTCTCTTCCACTTCGGCGGCAGCTCAATCGCTCCACCTCTAGTCCTTGGCAGCACTTTGGTGGCAGCTAAATCGGGTTTTTCTTTTTTCTCTCTCTCTCTCTTTTTTTTTTTCCACTTGGGGTGGCAAAAAAGCTGGAGCCGGCCCTGACCACAAGATCATAATTCCTCTTTCTGCTGCAATTTAGTTTGTCATTTGTTACGGAGAGGGTCTTGCATGCACCCTAGTTGTGTTTTAACAGTAACACCACCTTGCTTGTAGGCTGTGCTTTTCATCTGTAAATCTCAAAACACTTCACACAGGAGGTAAATAGTATTATCTCCATTTCTTAGATTGGATCACCACTGGGATAAGTGACATAGCTATGGTCACACAGGATAGCAGTGGCAGAGCAAGGAATAGCATAATTAAAATGTAGGCTGGAAAGGGAAATCAAGAAGTTGTCTAGTCCAGCCCCCTATGCTGAGGCAGGTCTATGTATACGTAGATCATCTCTGACAGGTATTAGTCCAACTGTTAAAAACCTCCAGTGATGGGGATTCCACAACCTCCCTTCGAAGCCTATTCCAGATCTTAACTACCTTTATGGTTAGACAGTTTTTCCTAGTATCTAACCTAAACCCCTCTTGCTGCAGATTAAGTCCCTTATGTCTTGTCCTACCGTCAGTGGACATGGAGAACAATTGATCTCTACAACCATCCTCTTTATACCAGCCCTTAATGTTTGAAGACTGTTATTATGTCCCCACTTCAGCTTCTTTCCTCAGCATGTCCAGTTTTTTAACCTTTCCTTATTGGTGAGATTTTCCAAACCTTTTATCATTTTTATTACTCTTCCCTGGACTCACTCCAATTTGTCCACATCTTTCCTGAAGTGTAGCACCCAAAACTGGACCCAGTGCTCCAGCTGAGGCTTCCCTCATGCTGAGCAGAGCGGGACAATTACCACCCGTTGCTTACCTATGACACTCCTGTGAATACACCCCAGAATGATATTGGTCTGTTCCACAACTGCATCAGAGAACCCATGTCTCTTGTTGACCCCCCAGCCTGAGCCCTGGACCACAACGCCTTCAGTAAGGAGTCCACTGCAGCTTAGTTTCTCCTTCTCCTTCATCCAGCAGCAGACTATTAGATAGATCGCTAACTCCATCACTGACATTGCCATCTTTACACTGAATAGCACCAGACTCCGTGTAGCCCCCCTGATTTCAGCCTGGGTACCAGTATCAGAATCAAGCCCTTAGCAGACAATGTTTCATCTTGAACGGTTTTCCTCAGCATGAAAATCTTTGCTTAACTCATCAGTACAATCCAGTCCACCTCCCTGACTTTTCTCGCCTTCAAGGGCCTGATCCAAAGCCAGGGATGCCACCTCTGTGGGACAAAAACCCAGGACATCCTGAGCCCACAAATCTGGGCAGCTGGCAGTGTGAACTGAACACCCGCACAGTCTTCCCTGACAGCCACCCCCAATAAAGAAGGATCCTGGGAAAAGCTGGACAGCTGGCAACTCTATCCAAAGCCCACTGAAGTTAACGGGAGTCTCGCCCCTGCTTTCAATGGGCTTTGGATCTGCTCCCAGGTGAAAAGAACAGATCAGGATTAATAATGGGTCACAACTTGAAGACCTATTCAGTGTTTCCTCAGTCAAGACTATAGTGACTTCAGTAGGATTTTGGCCTGAGCGAGGACTCTGTAAAAAACAAGGATCTCAGATTTAGCCCAACAGTAATAACTAAGACTTTGCTTTTCTACATACCCTTCATCTCAAGCCCTTTGCTAACATGAATGAACTGATCCTCACATGACTCTTGGCAGATATTATTATTATTTATGATCTGCACTGTGCTATGAAGTAGGAGCCCCAGTCATTGCCTGGTATCCCATTGTGCTAGACACTGTACAAGTTGAGACACTGAGATACTACAGCCAAAAATTTCAAACTTAGGTGCTTAAGAACTCAAACCCTTATTTAAGAGCCTATGTAACTGTCTGATTTTTCCTCTGACTTTAACAGGAGCTGCAGGGGCTCCGAAGCCTTACAAAGTTCTTATTCAGTTTATTATTTGTATTGTGATAGCACCCAAGGGCCTCAATGTGCTAGGTGCTGAATGGACACACAGGAAGAGCCAGTCCATGCCCTGATGAGCATATTGTCTAATGACAAGGGTGGGAGGGGAATCGGACACATAGTGATTTGTCACAAGTCAGTGGAAGAGACAGAAAGTAATAAATAAATAAATAAAAACCAAGCCAAGTTTAAATTAGGCCTGATCTACACTAAGGGGCAGATCGTTCTAAGTTACGCAACTTCAGCTACGTGAATAACATAGCTGAAGTCGACATACTTAGAACTACTCATCATGGTGTCTTCACTGCAGTGAGTCTACTGCTGCCGCTCCCCCATCGACTCTGCTTGCCCCTCTTGCAGCGGTGGAGTATAGGTGTCGATGAGAGAGCACTCCAGGGTCGATTTATCACGTCTAGACTAACTGAGATAAATCTACCCCCGCTGGATCGATAGCTGCCTTAGGTGCTTAAATCAGACCCGTTTTACGTAGCTGCTCTGTTCCTAGTCCTGTTCTTTCCAACATTCAAAGATTCCCCCTAAAAGGTAGATTTTATTAGCATCCTTAATAATGATTGGTACTGTGGTGTAGTGACATAGTCCGAGACAGTCGCTGCCCTGCAGACCTTACAATCGAATTTCTAAATCGGACTTGAACTATCACATTTGTGCCTGCGACACCCAAGTTTGCTCCTCCCACTTATCCACTGCCCTGTTACTAACCTGAGCGGTGAGGTCATCCTTTTCTTATTCATGAACTTAGTACTGGTGGGAGGGGCTCAGTTTGCTGCTCTGGAAACCGACATCCTCTCCCCACACAGAACAGACACAACAAGGGTGGTGGCCGAACAGCTTTCCCCTCAATCTCGAACTGGAGGGATTATCTCCAAGGGTGAGAGAGTAATTCAGTTCCCATGGCCCAATCAGCCCTTGACTGCTCTCCTGAGGACTCATCTACACTGGAAATGTTCACTGGGATAGCTACATCTCTCAGGGGTGTACATCCACCTCCGCCCCCAAGAGACGTAGCTAAGCCAACCTAACCCCCAGTGTAGACGGCGCGAGGTTGACAGAAGAATTCTCCTGTTACCCTAGCTGCCCCCTCCCGGGGAGGTGGATTAGCTGCAGTGGTTCTCCATCTATTTACCGTGTGGGCCACATAGGCAGCTCTCTGTGTGATGTGGGCCGCATCCACACAATACAGATACTACTTGGATGGTCCTCGGGATGTCACAGGGGCCACAGCTGTGTGCTGATTGGGCTGCAAGTGGCCCGCGGGAACCACTGAACAATGGGGGAACCCCTCCTGTCGCTTCAGGGAGTGTCTGCGTTGCAGCTGTGATGCTGTTACATTTTTAGGCCTGGTCTACACTGGTGGGGGAAAATCAATCTAAGATACGCAACTTCAGCTATGAGACTAGCATAGCTGAAGTCGACGTATCTTAGATCAAATTAAAATTACTTACTTTGCGTCCTCGTGGTGCAGGATCGACAGCCGCGGCTCCCCTGTTGACTTTGCTTCTGCCTCTCGCCAAGCTGGAGTTCAGCAGTCGACGGGAGAGCAATCAGGGATTGATTTATCGCATCTACACTACACAGGATAAATCAATCCCCGATAGATCTATTGCTATCGGGCGGGTAGTGTAGACGTACCCTTAGTGTAGCCAGAGCCTAAGAGCCACAACCAAAATGCCCACCAGTCAATTCATCTGAATCAGCTGATCTCCCTGATCATGGCTCAACTCCTCCCTTAATGGAGATCTGACTCTTCAACCTTATTCAAGCTAAACCCAACCACTTGGGCCCATATCACCAGTTGCTCTCAACCGTGTGACATGTCCCCCGAACACTTGCAATTGTCAGTGTCTGGCTTGAGAAACAAACAAACAGATTCATATTGCTGTATCCCAAACACCTCTTCTCCTCCTAGGCTCAGCTTCAGCTGTGACAAAGGCTCACTCAGCAGCCCGGGCTACGTAGCCTGCAGGCTGGATTACTGCACCTCCTTAAATGTCCTCTTTGGCAGGACTTGGCAATCAACCGTGTGTCAAGGAGGAAATTACGTCCTCGCATTACACCTGCCTTGACAGAGCATCCATCAGCTGCTCCCGACATGACGGCAGATGGGGTTTACATTGTATTCTTTGTTTATAGACTTCTGCAGGCGCCTTTACCAAATTACATGAATGATCTGTCAGCCCCTACCACAAAGGCCAGCCTCGGGCCCGTCTGGACACACAGCCACAGAGGGAGCTTCTGGGACAGACTATGTCTCTCGCTCCGGCCCCTGGAGTAGTTATGAAGACTGTAAAGGAACCACAGCGGGCTGGAAGACAATCCCCATTACAGGCACAGCGTAGGGCCGTTGGAAGCTGCAGAAGGGACCCCCTCACAAGGCTGGCAGAGGGCACCATGGGGACCAAAGAGATGGGCATCACAGCCTATATGTAGCTCGGGGTGAACTGTTGTAAATCGGAGCTGCTAGATAGTTGCTCTAACTTATTCCAGGGACCATTTGGGCCCCCCAGAGCAGCCCAGAATCAACACAGACACAGCACAGAGACAGGCCCACTAACATCTTGCTCTGGGCTTTGGTGATCTGGGGTACATGTTCCTTGCTTGTGCTGCTGGTTAGTTAGGAGTTAAGACCTGCTGCTGAATCCTTGCCTGCCTTTAAGAGCAACTAAGGTCCTGTCTCCTTCCTTACGGGGCGCCTCTGATTGCCCTGTTCTCTCTCCCATACCTGGAAAGCATGGAGCACAGCCTGGCTCGCCCACAAACAGATCATTGCATATGGCTGTCTCCTACTGCAGTTAAAGGGAGCCAGTCCTATTAATGCACAGCAATTACAATCTGACAATGCTACGTCAAGTAAGACAAATCAGCTGTGCTTCCACCTAAGACAGCCAGTAGTAGTTTCTCCTTATCTCCCCCCCCCCCCCCAACACCATCTGCAGGGTTCTGAAGCCATTCTTGGCAGCTCCAGGAAAGGCTTTGCTAACCTGTGAGCTGGCAATACCTTCATTAATCACAGAATAATCCTTTCCATGGTAACCCAAGGTTTGTGAAGTCACAAGATAGCAAGCATGAGACAGAGACGCTGGACACAAACAGCTGGTCCAGGGAAAACAAAAAGTGATCGATATATCTTGCCCAGAGCCACAAGGGGCAAATTAATTAGAAATAATACGGGGGGGGAGGGGCAGGGAGAGGGTGTTGTACGTATGGAGTAGATTCTGATCTCAGCTCCGCTGGTGTAAATCTGGAATAACTGAAGATAGAGGTTCCGCCAAACTTACCCCTGTGGAACTGAGATGAGAAATCTCAACCTACGTATTGAACTCATTCTGCATTCTCTGAATTGCTCCTGGCACAGCACAATTGTTCTAACAGTGAAATGAAAAGCTTTAAATGAAAAAGTCAATAACCTCCACTGAAAAGCCCAGATCGCCAGCAGTCTATCATTGTGGACTCACAATGACTAATAAACACAATTCAGATAAAGCTATTTGAAAATCAGTGGAATTCAGAGTTTGCCATGCAACAGGTGATAACATTCCAATCCTGACCGCCCAGCTACCTAGGTCCTGAAGTGGCCCTTGTTACTATAGTGCCCAAGCACCTCTTAATCATTAAAGGGTTTTTTCCTTACCCGGTAGGGAAATATTATCCCCATTTTGCAAATGGGGAACTGAGGCACAACATAGACATACTAAGTGACTTGCCCAAGGTCCCACAGAGAGTCAGTGGCACAGGCAGGAGCAGACCCCAGCTCTCTTAAGGCCCTGTCCAATGCCTTAACCACAAGACCATGCTGCCTCTTCATAGCTGTGATGTGACCAAGAGCACTCCAGCTGTTCCAGGGAAGCTGTGGGTCCCTCACTGCAGAAACAGGGCTGGAATTGAAACCCAATACGTCCAGGTTTGATAGAATGAAGCCACGTTTTCATGGAACAGCTTCACTAAACAGCCAAAGCCTGAATGATCAGTAGGGCTTTTTCATGGGGCGAGCTCGGAATCCTCCTCACTGGGCCACGGAGCCACTCCCTCATGAGCATGGCACCTTGGAGGCTGCAGGAGTGGCCTGGGCCTCTGCCAGCTCCCTCTGTGGAGGGTTTTGGCCAGGGGGCACCAGGAGGGCACAGATCCACTGGCCCATCCCAACTCTAAAGTCTCTGTCCACATGGCTTTGGAGGGAGCATTGCTCAGTGACTGACAGGGGGATACAGAGCTCTCCTATGCTGTATCTCCACAGCCTACCCACCATGCATTACAGCCACACTACTTCCATGGCACGCAGGGCCTGAAATGGCCACAGGGCCAAGAAGACAAAGGATTTTACCCCCAAGGGACTCAGTGTAACCAGAATTGCCTTGCCATTTGGGCCTTTTACTGAAGCCAACCGCTAAATGCCTGGGGTTACGAAGAAGTTTCGGTGAATGGTAGATTATTCTATAATTGCCCATGTGAAACACTAGAACTGGCTGTGATCAGAGACAGGATACAGAGATGGATCCACCAGTCTGATCCACTCTGCCAATTCCTACGTTCTACAGAAGCTTTGATGTTGGCAAGTCTGTTCATGATTTGGGATCTGAGGCCATTTTCTCGGTCATGTCATTATTTGCAAAATCTTTGGTCATCCTTTGGCCAGAGGCTGGTGCTAGCGCTCCCCCTTCTCACACACAGCAGGTGGGGAGCCCGGCCCGAAAAGCAACGTTCTTCTCCGCTAATGAATTCAGCCTCCTTGTTGTGATGAAGTGACCCAAGCTAAATTAAGTAGATGCGTGGAAACGACAGAGCTCTTTAATCCTTGCTACGGAGGCAAAGCAGGACAATGAGTCCTGGACAAATATGGCTCTGAACATTTCTGAGAAGTTTTTACTTTGAGGCAGAGTTGATTTAGACTCAGGCACTGGAACCGACTCACTTATCAGTGAATGTTTAATAACTCGTTAGGTGCGTGGCGTCCCGCAGCCCAACCCTACCACAAATACTCCATCTGAAGCTTTCCTTTGCCTCACATGGTGGGGACCGCTAAGGAGAGTGTGGACACTGATATGTCTAAAAGAAGAACAGAGGATTCATGAACATGATCCTGGTGTAATCGAAATCAGCAAACGCTCTGATATTAACAGCTACGATGAGAGAGCCTGAATGCGCTATATGACAGGCTTGGCTAGTGACCTGACAGCTTTCTTGTTAATAACCTACGAGAACCTACATTTTAAACAAAGTGTCTTAGTGGGGCTGCATTGCTTTGAAAAAGCTCTGCCCCTGATTCAAAGCCCATAATGATGCCAGCAAAGCCAGGCAGAAAACTCCACCAGGCAAACAACTATTAAACAGTAGCCACCGCCGACTCAGACAGAGCTGGGAAACAAAAAAGCAAGCAAGCCACCCAGGAAAGTGTTAATGTATTTACTGCCTGTAGAACCAGCAGCTCTAAGAGGCTTTCCAGCAAATCCTTAAGAATCAAACAATCCAGACATCCTGTGCCGTACAGCCCCAGACCGGCACTGGTTACTGACTTACCTTAGCAGTACATGGAACCACAGTCGCCTTGGGTGCTCAGTGAATAGTCCAGGTTCCAGGGAAGCCCAGGCTGTCTGGAGAAGAGATTAACGTCCCAGGTAAATGAACAGCCCCCGTCTGAGTTAAAGCATGGACCCTTCTCCTCGCCTGCCTGCCTGCCTCACTCTCTCTCTTCGTGCCTGTTTTGCTTACAGTGCCTGGTACAGTGGAATTGCCTCCCCATTCATACTCACTGATCCTTCTTATTGAGGGGAGGAGCTGAGAAGCGATTACAGAAGCGATGCTTGGGATTGCACTGACACAGGGTGCAGCCGGAGGCCTGGATTTTAAAGGGCAAGGTGACAGCTTCGTACCTGTCAGAACCTCTCCAGCCCGAGGGCCCAGTCCTGCTTTCCTGAACTCACCGGGCGGTTTGGATGGCGGTTTGTTTGTTTTACAGTAGCACCACAGAATCCAGTCAAGGTCAGGGATCCATTTTTAGTAGGGACCTAATACAATTACAGGCCACACGAGCCTTAAAAGGAGACACTGATACAAGGAATTTGCGAAGAATGCAGGATTGAGCCCCTGCTCTAGATACTGGTGCAGGATTGTACCTGCTCAGCTGTCCCAAGCCGGTGAAGCTCACAGTCTAAAAAGCAGGCACCAATCCAAGCAGATGCACTGCCAGACCCCCTGGGAGTGGCACAGTAGCTTAGCCCATTTATCTGTGTGCTAAGAAGCTACAACCTGCTAAAGAATTTGAAGACAATCTACTTTGTTATGACCAAGTTGCTGAAAGGCCACTATTTCCAAACCAGAGTGCCTAAGTTGGGCTTCCTAACTCAAACTGAGCCACGTAAAAGGAATTGGTTTCATTTACAAAGGAGAGTCGAGCGTCCAGAAATCACTGGGAGCACTAGGTGCTCAGCATTGTACCGATCAAGCCATGTATATTTAAATGCCTCAGTAGCAGGGTTTAGGGGCTTAACCTCAGGCATCCAGGTTTGAACATTTTGGCCTCAGCTTATAAATGCATATGAATGAATTCAATACCTAGAAACTAGGGCTGTCAAGAGATTAAAAAAATTAATTGCGTGATTAAAAAAAAAGATGCTATTAAACAATAACAGAATACCATTTATTTCAATATTTTGGATGTTTTCTACATTTTCACATATATTGATTTCAGTTACAACAGAATACAAAGTGTACAGTGCTCACTTTATATTTATTTTTTATTACAAATATTTGCACTGTAATAAACAAAAGAAATAGTATTTTTCAATTCACCTCATACAAGTACAGGTGCAATCTCTTTATCATGAAAGTTGAATTTACAAATGTAGAATTATGTACAAAAAATAATCTCTAGTATTGTAGTGCAATCTCTATTGTGAAAGTGCAATTTACCAATGTAGATTTTTTTGTTACATAACTGCACTCAAAAATAAAACAAAGTAAAACTTTAGAGTTACAAGTCCACTCAGTCCTTCTTCTCATTCAGCCAATCACTCAGATAAACAAGTTTGTTTACATTTGCAGGAGATAATGCTGTCTGCTTCTTATTTACAATGTCACCTGAAAGTGAGAACTGGCATTTGCATAGCACTGTTGTAGCCGGAGTCGCAAGATATTTAAGTATCAGAGGGGTAGCCGTGTTAGTCTGGATCTGTAAAAGCAGCAAAGAATCCTGTGGCACCTTATAGACTAACAGACGTTTTGGAGCATGAGCTTTCATGGGTGAATACCCACTTCGTCAGATGCATGTAGTGGAAAGTTCTAGGGGCAAGTATATATATATGCAGGCAAGCTAGAGATAATGAGGCAATTCAATCAGGGAGGATGAGGCCCTGTTCTAGCAGTTGAGGTGTGAAAACCAAGGGAGGAGAAACTGGTTTTGTAATTGGCAAGCCATTCAAGTGTCAGATGACGTTTTCTGACCTGTGTCACACAAGATGATCTAATGGGCCACAGAACTCTATGAGTTAGTGGCAACACTTCAAGAATGAAGCCAAGTCACAAATGATTTTGGTTCCTCGGTCTGAGATTCTGCCAAAGAACCTGCTTGTCAGAAAGTGCTGAGGCCCCACCCACTGTAAATCAGCCCCCTTTATGGTGTCTCTCTGGGCACCTGAGAACCCAGGTTCCCCTAAATCACTAGGGGCTTTTTGTGAACCTTGGCCTGAATATGTAACACCTGCAGGGAGGGAAATGGGGGAGGTGATGGATTTGGAAAGAGGGCTTGGGGATAGCAAACATGATGGCTGAGTGTACCCAGACCCTCTCAGGCTCAGGCTGAGGAAGGCAGCCCGGGCCACACAGCGTTAATATATAGGGTCCTGTCTATGCTCTGGTCTGAAGTGAGCCATTCTGGAATGGATTGCTGACTGCGATGCACAGCGGGGGGAGGAGTGCATGGACTCTGGCATAGAAAGGGTTACACACGCTAGGAAATGTGGGGGCATGAGCCAGGTCCTCTTCATGCTTCACTGAGCAGATTCCCCTTCCCTGCAAACCTTCCAGTCTGTTCACCTGCCTAGCTTCCACCTCCTGTCTCCAGTGACCACAGTGACCTCTAGTGATGACAGCTGGAGCCCTGCTGCCTGTGCTGGGCTTTCACCATGTCTGATGTGCCAGACACCCCGACTCAGCTGTATGTGCAGCAGCATGGCCAGAGCCCTCAGGCACTCCCCCCGCCAGCCCTGCATGCCTGTGAAATACTCAGTGTGTGTGTGTTATAACCTAGTCCCAGATTTGGACCTTAGCGTCCAAAATATGGGGGTTAGCATGAAAACCTCCAAGCTTAGTTACCAGCTTGGACCTGGTAAAGCTGCCACCACCCAAAAAATTAGAGTGTTTTGGGGCACTCTGGTCCCCCCAAACCTTCCTGGGGACCCCAAGACCCAAATCCCTTGAGTCTCACAACAAAGGGAAATAAACCTTTTCCCTTCCCCCCTCCAGGTGTTCCGGGAGAGATGCACAGAAGCAAGCTCCGTGAATCTAAACAGAGGGATTCCACCCTCCCCGTTTCCAGCCTTGGAAAACAGAAGTACCGAGAGCTAATCTCTCTTCCCCCCTCACCCAGAGGGAATGCAAAGTCAGGCTAGTAAATCTAACACACACAGATTTCCCCCTGACTTCTTCCTCCCACCAATTCCCTGGTGAGCACAGACTCAATTCCCTGGAGTTCCCCACTAAAGAAAAACTGCAACAGGTCTTAAAAAGAAAGCTTTATAAGAAGAAAGAAAAATACATAAAAATGGTCTCTCTGTATTAAGGTGACAAATACAGGGTCATTTGCTTAAAAGAAATATGAATAAACAGCCTTATTCAAAAAGAATACAATTCAAAACATTTCAGCAACTATACCCATGTAAATACAAAAGAAAAACAATAGAAACCTTACTGCCTTACTATATTTGTACTTACAACTTGGAAACAGAAGATTAGAAAGCAAGAGACAGAAATCGTCCCATAGCCGAGAGAGAGACAGGTACAAGACAAAGAACTCAGACACAAACTTCCCTCCACCCAGACCTGAAAAAGTCTGGTTTCCTGATTGGTCCTCTGGTCAGGTGCTTCAGGTTACCTCTTTCCAGGTGTAAGAGACATTAACCCTTAGCTATCTGTTTATGACAGTGTGAGATCATGTCTCCCTCTAGCCGCGGGGACCAGGAACTATCACAGCTGGCACACACCCAAGAGTTACTCCAGGGGTGGAGGCAGGTCTGTGCTTTTGGTGCAGGTCTCAGCTCCAGTCCTTGCTGATGACCTGTGTTCTCAGCATCTAGCCATGGCCTCGTACAGCTGGTCAGGGAATAACCGTGTGAAGCAGTCACAGCTTCTGCTATGTTAGCCTGAGCCTCTTGCCTCTCCATTTAGCACCTCAGGTCAAAACCAGGTCTCTCCCATGGGGATGGTGGGGGGCAGTGTGTGTCCTTATAACTCACCGGTCAGGGAGTGCTAGATATTGTCCTGGGTGCCTGATCCAGAGAGGGTATGAGTCTGTCACAGACCTCAGTTGGAGATGCTGGTTCTTTAATTCGAGCTGTGGAGCCTCATGCGTTTAACTCTGGAGGTTCCCCCAGGTCAATCCTGGTACTGGCCAAAATGGCAGCTGTTATACCTTACAAAGGGCTAGGCATTAAAATCCTGCTGGTGCCTTTTCCGCTCTGGAGGGGGCTGGAGGTTGCCATCACCCACTCCCCTGGCAGGGCCGGCTACGTGATGAATCTGCCAGGGACTCTCCCATCCCCACCTCCATCAGAAAGGGGAAGGTGTGAAGATGTGACTGCAGAAGGGGGCCATGCAGCAGCGCCCACTCCATCATGGCCCAGGGACCGGCAGGGGCACTGAACGTTTCTCTGAGTGTGACAGCTGCGGAGCTGCGGGGTTGAAAAGCAAAGAGACAAGCACAGGGGGTAGAGGAGGATTGCTGGAGAGCCTGGGAGGGGATCACTTTGCCTCTCACGACGCAGGGCTGGCTGGCAGTCGGAAAGAATCACAGAGTCTCTTTCCTCTGGTACTGAACAAGAAACTCTACAAGAATAAAGAAAACAGTCTCATCCCTCAAGTCACTGGGTCTCACTTTTTGTTTCACTGGGGAGCTTCTGCCTAGACCCTCCCCTTCCCGCCTGCCTTCCTGCTGACGGTGTAAAGGAACAGTACCCCTCTCACAAACGCCACCATTCGCCATGAGAGGGACTGTCCATGTTCATCTAGTCTGACCTGCATAACGCAGGCCAAAGATGCTTGGCCTTTTCCACTCAGCAGCTCGCGCTGACCTGGGTGGGAGCGGGGTGTGTGGAAAGGAGGACAGGATTTGGCCTGTAATGTACAGTGCTTTGTGCAGAACCACATGGCTAACATTGGGGGGAGAGGGGGAACGGCAGAATCAGCCCCCAGGGGAAAGGACCCACCTTGCTGGGGGAATTAGTCAGTCGCATCCAACCGGTTTGCAGTGTGCGTGAAGCCAGCAACTGGTGCTCTCCCATGCACTTACCACCAATTTCCCCTGTGTGCACTCCAGGATCACACAGGTACGCATGTGGCTGGAGAGAAGCAGTGCAAGGATCCTCTGCCTTGGACAGCGACCACTCCACACAGCCTCCCGCACCCCTTGGGTCACTAGCTAACCCTCAACTATTTCATGCCTTGGGCACTGGCCAAATCAGGGTTCCAGGTGGGTCCTAGAAGGTGCAGTGCTGGGACCAGGGACCTGACTGCAATTCTTGCTATCAGTTAATCCAATAGGCCCCGTCTCTTTGTCAGGAGCCCCTTGATTCCTGCAGCCTGGCTCTGCTCCGGGCTGGATTAATGCTTAGGCATTGCCTCAGGCCCAAAGTCCTGCAGGGAGCCCAACCTGAGCGGCGTGGTACCCCATGTGCCGGGTTATGATGCCACTCACTCACCTTTGGCCTCTGTCAGGGTGGGGGAGCAGGCCAAATCAGCCAGGCCAAACCTGAGAGGACAGTAGGCCAGCGCTACCCCTTCTCGTTGCCGCCCTGGGGCCAGCTCCTGCACCAGGGCTCCCCTTGGTGGCCTGACCAGCCTTGCCCTACTCCCAGCAGCCTGGCCCCTCTGCTCTGCCTCGCTCGGCGACAGCGCCAACGTCTGCTGCAGGGATGGGAAGCTGCAGAGGGTTCCTGCATGGGGCAGCCAGGAGAGCACTGCGGGGGTGGGAGGTGGACACAAGGTGGATAACAGGGCAGTGTCTGTGCAGCAGGAGCCAGTGGCCAGGGGCACGGGAACAATTTGTATAGTGGGGGTGCTGAGAGCCATTGAACCAAACTGTTAGCCCTGTGCATGATGGAAACCACTTCAGGCCGCACCCCCTAGTTCCAGCACCTGTGCCAGTGGTTGAGTAGCCTGGATAGGAGAGAGTTAACAGGCAACAGCTGAGCAGCAGGGGCAGGCCCCGGGTTAACAGATCCCTTGTGCAGCTGTACTGGTCTGGACCTTGCTAATATAAATGCACCCCCAGTGTGGGAGCATCGCGATTAACTGTGTGCCTAGCCCCAGGGGTGGGTTACGCCAGGCCTGGATCTGATGACACATTCTCCTCCCCCTCTGGCAGTTCCCGCACACTCAGGCCCTTGTGCTGCGGACCCGGGGTGGGGGGTGCAGGGGAACTAGTATCTCAGGCCAGGAGCTGTATTGCGGCTGGCAGTGGGGAACAACAGCACCCCCTTGTGGACATGGGCTACAATCCTTCCCTCCATGCGGTTGCTAATACAGATCACAGTGGGAGTTTTGCACACATCAAGGAAACATCAACCCATTTATCCCTTGTTAAATATAAGTGAATCGTGATCCTCAGCAGGTTCTTCTAAATCACAAGCAAGGTCCTAAGTGGCTGTTGTCTAACTGATCTGCCCCCTCCCTCCTCAGTGGTGAAACTCCCCATTGTGCAGAGAGACCTTTGCAACAGTTAAATCTCTCTTAAGACCTATTTTAAAGGGTTGAGAAGGGGATAAAAGGTGCCTAGGTCTCATGCTGGCTCTGCACTGAAGTGAATTTCACCCTATAATCCCAGCCAAAGATTAGCGAAATCAGCAGGTGTGGGGAAGGCTAGGGAGGTAGAAGGGACAGCAGCTGTGGCAGGAAGGAGATGAGAAAACTGACCAGTCCTTGTTTTCTACCTCGTTCCATGAACTGATGCATGTTTCACTCCAGAGGGGGGTGCCTTTCAGTGCCTGGTAATGCCATCCCTGTGTCCATAGTTGTAAAGTGCTGCGGGACCCTTTGGAAAGAAATGTCCTATATATATGTAATACTACATGGTACATGCTATCCAAAGCCGCCTAAGCACAACACACCCTTTACAGAAGGATTACAAGCAAAGTATTATCAAGTGACATAGGGATCGTTTTGCCTGCCGCTGAAATGCAGCCACCTCTGGGGTGGAACACAGCAGCTCTTCAACAGCACACAGCAACAATGCACAACTGTTCAGGGCAGGCAGGGAAGAACACTGCACCCAGTTAAATGACAAGGAAATAGTCAGCTAGGAAACTGACAACGGCCTGGGGAAAGTCTAATGTTAGCTGCTGAACTCCAGGCATTCGTGCAGTTACACCCCATCCCCTCTCTCCCTGCTTTGATGGTTTAAACCATTAGAAACACTGGGCTACACAGTGCACAGGTGAGACGTGGGCCCTCATGCAACTTCCCCCATCCCTTGTGACCCTGCACGGAGCCCAGCCCTAGGCAGGTTGGTGAATGCACAGACTGTGCTAGGGTAATGCCAACACTGGCATAAGGCACCCCCCTAACAGGGTGAAAGTGTGGCCAGGGCTCCTCCCCCCACCCCCCAATGTGCTGGCAGGCTGGCCAGGAAGAACCATGCTGCTGCAGGATCCATGTGGGACTCCTGGCAGAAACCCTCCTGCAGCTGTGGGAGGCTGCACTAGTGCAGGGGTGATAAGGTATCACGTGAAGGCTCAGCCCCAGAAACCTCAGCTCAGAGACCAGCCTTTGTGGGTCCCGGTATTTGCAAAAGGTGAAGAGCAGCAGGTGCAAAGGGGGCCAGCCTCTGCCCGAGCAGGGCCCCGGCAGCTCTGAATTGCCAAAGGCTTTTCACAGGGACATTTGTTTTCAGCGCTCCCACCATGGATGTGCACACACGTCTCACCGGCCGCAACTGTGTGGGCCTTGTGAGGAGGGATGGTGCCACTGGGGTGAATTAGGAAGCTTGAGTCCCTCTTCTGGAAGGGGGGCTGAGGATGTGCCCAAGCCCATTGTTCTCAGGAGTGGGAGGTCTCCTCTGCAGGCCCACGGGTGAGGAGGAGTGTGGTTTTAGCCACAGCTGCTCCCTTCTGTTTCCTCCTTTCTCACTTGTCCCATAAAGGGCTGGCCAGCCAGTCTGCTAGAGGAGGTTAGTGCCTGATCCCAGCAGCCTCCTTCCCTTCCTGCAGGCGGAGTTCTGAGAGTGGCTTTAAAGCCTCAGATCCAGCTAACACAGAGCTGTCCCCCTCCAGCAGCAGCCCCCCACCCAGCCTTCTGCCCTCCATCAGGCCCTTCCAGCATCAATTCTGGAGGCTCGGTGGTAGTAACAAGGCTGCAGAACATAGCACTGCACAGATTCAGAGGCTACACTGGTGGCCTTTCTCCCCCCCACCCCCCCGAGCAGCTCAGAATTAGGGCACAAAAGGGGTGCACAGAACAGAATCTCACACAATGTGGGGGCAGGGATCCATTGCCATTGGAATGCTGCTTGTCTGGCGTGAGAATAGGCGTAACCTTTAGTCACTGCAGCTCACACGACTCCCTCTTACCTGGACTTGATCCACGTAACGACGTGTGTTCTCCAGCACGTCTGTCTATGCCGTGGCCGACTGTCTTCCAGGAGGAGAAGAGTCCTAGGGACTGGCAAGCGACACCCTGACACCGTGTGGCTAGTGGCCAGGTACACTGTGTAAGGGTTTGCTCTCAGATGATGAGGATGCTCCCCAAATATAGTCCTCCCCGCACGTTGCCTTTCCCTGTTGAGTGAATGCTTATTAGCGTAATTGGGTGTGCATGCTGGTAGCTGTTTACTGACTTCACCTACAGATCACGCCCATGACATGGCTGGAATGAAAAGCTGGCAGAGAAATCAATTTGAAATGGAAGTTTATTGAAGAGAATCTAAAAGGAAATAACCCAATCCATCCAGTAGCCCTTGGGTTTGAGAAAGGGTTAGGGAAGACCATGATATCTGGGACTGAGGGCATTCAAATACAATATATGCAATTTATTTATAGAAGGTACAAGCTGTACAATTTTGGCTTTTTTTTTTTTTAACTGCATGTTTGGACTGTTCTTTGATCTGGTGCAGCATGACACTTGGATGCTTTTGGTATACAAAGGTGTTTTCCTAGTCCATTTTAACACATACTATGCCACAACGTTTTATGTAATAAAGTGCAATACTAGATTCTTTGTGAGGAGTGAAATGATTGACGGAAATAGCAGGCATTAAATCAAAGACAGCTCCTAGACCAACTAGGCTGACTGTAAAGTGCTGATCTGTTCCCAAAAAACCAAACAAAACTAATGTAACTAAAGACTTCGATTCATTTTACTGAAGTGGAAAAGACAGCAACATTTACAATGGAATGTCAACAATGCCCCTCTCAAATCTGCTTTAAAAAAAAAAGATCCAAATAAATGATGTAAGGAAAGATTCTTCCGAGGAGGGGGAATAAAGCCTATGTCTATCATGTTGTTTCTTAAGAGAAAGAAAAACTGACCTAAAAGAATTACAGATATTAAGACATTTTGGTCCTGATACAATATGATGAAATTACAAAGGCTGTAAAAACTCATCTGTCCCGTCATTATGACTTGCTAGTCTGTAAGAAATAGACAAGATAGTTTGTGTATTGTGTAACTTTCCCTAGGAGCTAGTTCAGTGGTCCCCAAACTTTTTCAATTGCATCTCTCCCTTGCACCCCCTCCAGGGAGCAGGA
The DNA here is from genome assembly GCF_025201925.1 of Gopherus flavomarginatus. Lineage (NCBI taxonomy): Eukaryota > Metazoa > Chordata > Testudines > Testudinidae > Gopherus > Gopherus flavomarginatus. The sequence goes on from NC_066617.1 coordinate 358,423,122, forward strand.
GGTGAGTGGGGCAGGACAGGAGAGAGGGAGCCATGCTCTGGAGGTGGGGAGTGAGTGGGGGAGGACAGGGGAGGGGGAGCAATGCTCTGGAGGTGGGAGGTGAGTGGGGCAGGACAGGGGAGGGGGAGCCATGCTCTGGAGGTGGTGAGTGAGTGGGGGAGGACAGGGGAGGGGGTGCCATGCTCTGGAGGTGGGGAGTGAGTGGGGGAGGACAGGGGAGGGGGAGCAATGCTCTGGAGGTGGGAGGTGAGTGGGGCAGGACAGGGGAGGGGGAGCCATGCTCTGGAGGTGGTGAGTGAGTGGGGGAGGACAGGGGAGGGGGAGCCATGCTCTGGAGGTGGGGAGTGAGTGGGGGAGGACAGGGGAGGGGGAGCCATGCTCTGGAGGTGGGGAGTGAGTGGGGCAGGACAAAGGAGGGGGAGCCATGCTCTGGAGGTGGGGAGTGAGTGGGGGAGGACAGGGGAGGGGGAGCCATGCTCTGGAGGTGGGGAGTGAGTGGGGGAGGACAGAGGAGGGGGAGCCATGCTCTGGAGGTGGGGAGTGAGTGGGGGAGGACAGGGGAGGGGGAGCCATGCTCTGGAGGTGGGGAGTGAGTGGGGGAGGACAGGGGAGGGGGAGCCATGCTCTGGAGGTGGGGAGTGAGTGGGGGAGGACAGAGGAGGGGGAGCCATGCTCTGGAGGTGGGGAGTGAGTGGGGGAGGACAGGGGAGGGGGAGCCATGCTCTGGAGGTGGGGAGTGAGTGGGGCAGGACAAGGGAGGGGGAGCCATGCTCTGGAGGTGGGGAGTGAGTGGGGGAGGACAGGGGAGGGGGAGCTGCACTCCAGAGGTCGGAGGTGAGTGGGGCAGGACAGGGGAGGGGGAGCCATGCTCTGGAGGTGGGGAGTGAGTGGGGGAGGACAGGGGAGGGGGAGCCATGCTCTGGAGGTGGGGAGTGAGTGGGGGAGGACAGGGGAGGGGGAGCCATGCTCTGGAGGTGTGGAGTGAGTGGGGGAGGACAAGGGAGGGGGAGCCATGCTCTGGAGGTGGTGAGTGAGTGGGGGAGGACAGGGGAGGGGGAGCCATGCTCTGGAGGTGGGGAGTGAGTGGGGCAGGACAAGGGAGGGGGAGCCATGCTCTGGAGGTGGGGAGTGAGTGGGGGAGGACAGGGGAGGGGGAGCTGCACTCCAGAGGTCGGAGGTGAGTGGGGCAGGACAGGGGAGGGGGAGCCATGCTCTGGAGGTGGGGAGTGAGTGGGGGAGGACAGGGGAGGGGGAGCCATGCTCTGGAGGTGGGGAGTGAGCGGGGGAGGGCGGGGGAGGGGGAGCCATGCTCTGGAGGTGGGGAGTGAGTGGGGCAGGACAAGGGAGGGGGAGCCATGCTCTGGAGGTGGGGAGTGAGTGGGGGAGGACAGGGGAGGGGGAGCCATGCTCTGGAGGTGGGGAGTGAGCGGGGGAGGACAGGGGAGGGGGAGCCATGCTCTGGAGGTAGGGAGTGAGTGGGGCAGGACAAGGGAGGGGGAGCCATGCTCTGGAGGTGGGGAGTGAGTGGGGGAGGACAGGGGAGGGGGAGCCATGCTCTGGAGGTGGGGAGTGAGTGGGGGAGGACAGGGGAGGGGGAGCCATGCTCTGGAGATGGGGAGTGAGCGGGGGAGGACAGGGGAGGGGGAGCCATGCTCTGGAGGTGGGGAGTGAGTGGGGGAGGACAGGGGAGGGGGAGCCATGCTCTGGAGGTGGGGAGTGAGTGGGGGAGGACAGGGGAGGGGGAGCCATGCTCTGGAGGTGGGGAGTGAGTGGGGGAGGACAGGGGAGGGGGAGCCATGCTCTGGAGGTGGGGAGTGAGCGGGGGAGGACAGGGGAGGGGGAGCCATGCTCTGGAGGTAGGGAGTGAGTGGGGCAGGACAAGGGAGGGGGAGCCATGCTCTGGAGGTGGGGAGTGAGTGGGGGAGGACAGGAGAGGGGGAGCCATGCTCTGGAGGTGGGGAGTGAGTGGGGGAGGACAGGGGAGGGGGAGCCATGCTCTGGAGGTGGGGGGTGAGTGGGGCAGGACTGGGGAGGGGGAGCCATGCTCTGGAGGTGGGGAGTGAGTGGGGGAGGACAAGGGAGGGGAAGCCACACTCTGGAGGTGAGGGGACAGGAGGGGGGAGAGGAAGCCACGTTCCAGAGGTGGGGTGAGTGGGGCAGGAGCCGTGCTCCAGTTAGGGAGTGACTGGGACAGGGGGAGGAGGGGTAGCCCTGCTCGGGGCAGGGAGCCGTCGCTGAGTGCTCCTCCGGGCTCCAGCAGCAGCAGCACCTGCTGCTCTTCCTGCCTCTGGTGGTAGAGGCCAGTTACTGCGAGTAACCAGACAGCGTCGGGGCAGCTGGACCTGGGGCTGAAGCAGAGCTGGGGGCAGAGCAGGGCTGGGTGGCGCTCCCTCCCCACCCCCTGGGGGGCTGGCCCAGGCCCCGCCACACTCCCTCAGATTTACCTCTGCACCCCACAGTTTGGGGACCACTTAACTAGTTAAAGGGGCCAAATTGGCTATTCCATTTCCCCCTCTCCCAATTATCAATGGAAGACTGGGGCTGATACTTGGCCAGGTAGACCACACACAGCTGAAAGTGAGAGAGCAGGCACTGGATGGTGCAGCTGTAATCTCCGCCTGGTAAGGTGGGGCCGCTGCCCAAGGGGGAGGGGATTCACTGGTTTGGGAAAACTGTGGACATTTTCCGATGTTTTCTCCTTCCAGCTGCTCTACCGCCAGCGTCCAAACCAGGGCCCACTACGCATACAAATGTCCCTGTGCATTTACCCCACTTCTTATCTACTTTTCTGAGATGCCTCCACAGATGTGTGATTAAAGGAGACTTCAGTGACGATGAATTTCCATACGGTTCTCTAAAACCAAGCAGGTAGATTGAAGAGGCATATTGCTTGGTGGGATCAATCTGCCCATCTCTGGGGGTTCGCGACATCCCCATGTAAACAAACAGCATCAGGGCATCCCGCTCTGGCTGTCGCAGAATGTACCATATGCCCAGTGCTTTCATACCGGCACGAACCACGTTAGTATTGGCTACAAATGATGCCTCGTGTGAGTAAAAGAATCATTTTGGTTCCCAAAAAGGCACCTTGTTTAACGTTGAAAACATAAGACTGGCCCCTTTAAGTGTGATGCATGCATAGTTCATACCCTCTGGCAGACAGTATATATACTATATGTATTTTATATTCACATATATGGCTCGAGAAGAAGAGTTCTTGAGAAGCTAGACATTGGTGAGTTTGCTACTGCTGAGCAGTCTCACAGCAATGCTTCCTGAAATGCCACTGGATTTTTTGTTCTCCTTATCTTGGAGATGAAGGGTTTGCTGTGACAGATGGTCATCGGGGTCACCAGTTAGGGCCACCTGGCCCAGGAACTCATCACTTATAATGTTATGGTTCCAGACCTAGAGAAACAAAACACAAAATGACAAGGAGTCCGGTGGCACCTTGAAGGCTAACAGATCTATTTGGGCATAAGTTTTCATGGGTATAAAACCCCACTTCTTCAGATGCATCACAAAATGGGTGCTGCTCCTGTTGGGTCACATGCAAGCTTTCTGCTGCAACCTATTCTGCACGTACAAACGTCTGTACAGGGTATACGGGATGCCTTTCTCATTCTAGTCTTGCTGTTATTGATTAGTTCTCTTGCAGTAGCACCGAGAGGCCCTTGATGAGATCAGGGCCATATTGTGCTGGGTACTGTATATACAAGAAGCGAGACAGTCCCTGAGCTGAACAGCTTACAGTCTAAATAGACCAAACAGACAAAGGGTGGGAGAAAGGAAGTATTGTTATAAATGGGGACCTGGGACACAATGAGACAAAGTGACTTGCCCAAGGGCACACAGGAAAACTGTGGCCAGATTTCCTGGAACTTAACCTCTAGACCAGCCTCTCTCTCCATCTCTGCAGCTGGTGAATCTTGATCTTCCTCTATTTTGAAATGGTCACTGAGCTAATCGTTTTCCTGGGTGGACGAGTGGACATTTTAACCCTTGTCACTGGCCACACAGAGGATATTTTAATGACGTGATGACTTGTGCCCTTGCCTCTCCCAGGATTAAAAACACACCTCCTCTGATCCCTACGGACTGGGGTCAGAACGACAGCATGGACGCGTGTGACTACATGAGCTGAAAGGCAGTGGAGAATCACATCCCACATTCCTTTTGTTTTCAGGGCTCCCTTAAGAGGCTATACTTGATGTGAAAAGTATCTGTAGTACCTCATAATGAGCCAACTCCTGAAGCCCTTACTGAGTTCTTACTGAATCCAAACTTGGGCAAACTCCCATTGACTTTAGTGGGAATTAGACCAATGAAGAGCTTAGTAAAAAAGCGTGACAATTTGTCCACTAATACCTGTGCATTGTCTAAAGCACCATACCTCCTTAAGCCCACATTTCTGATTAAGAACCTGACAAATTAATACCTTTCACTTAACACATTAAATAACTGACCTCACAATCCCCCAGGAGGCAAGTATGAGCATCACTGTTAGGGAAACTGAGTCATGAAGTATTTTGATGAAATAGCCAATGCTGCCCTGCAGATCAGGGAATAGAACCTGTGTCCTGCTGGCTCCCCACAGATTGGCCTGTTAGTCACCTGTACAATGATGGGCTGTCCTGCCTTCTTGCGATAGAAGAGACCTTTCACATCAAACTCTGGAGCCTGGGTGTTTTTCTGCACTGGAGATCGAATTTTTTTCCCTTCGCACTTTATGATCACATATGGGTCTGCTCCTGGGGAGAGGAAAGAGAATTAACCTCTTGCCACAGCTAATGTCATTCCTCCTAGCCCTTGCTTGGGTCACTCCTGACAGTGGGTATTACAGTCTATAACCCACAAATGGTGGCAGGAAATCAAGCGAACTCTGTAAATGGGGACAATGATACTTGCGCACCTACGCATTGTCCTGTGAGATCTACAGATGTCCGGGGGCCAACGCTCATTTGCATTATGTGTGATGTCACCCTGGATGTGGGCTAGCGGCTGGGCAAACCAGCTGAAGGTGGTTCCCAAACAGTGAAGTGACAACATCACTGTAACATACAAGCCCAGATGTTCCAAACTGACTAGTGATTTTGGATGCCCAGCTTGAAACACTCTGAAGAAGCCTGATTTTCAGACAACAGGTGCTCAGCACATTCTGAAAATCAGGGGCCTTTCAGGTGTCTCCTGCTGGGCCCTCAAAATCACTAGCTGCCTCGGAGCATCTTGGCTGCAGGCCTTGACAAAAAGCAGTCCCATAAACATGAACAGAAGAAAACACACTAAGGCCACACTACAGTGCAATGAAGAACCTACCTTGTTACCAGTGCTAGGACCTCTCTTCACTGCTCAGTGAAAAAGATAAGCACATATGAGACGTAGGTAATTGTTTTTTCTTCTTTGAGTGCTTGCTTGCTCATGTCGATTCCAAGTAGGTGACTCCCAAGCCTTACCTATGAGGTGGGGTCGAAGTTCACACAATCACTGATTGTAGCACTGCTCTGACGAATGTGGCATCGTCTTTAGCCTGTGGCGTAATGGCGTCATGCGACGTAAAGGCATGGATCGATGACCATGTCACTGCCCTGCAGATGTCTTGAATAGCAATATGTGCCAGGTATCTTTGCCAAGTCATAGCACGCCAGGATACAGGACATGATCCAAGAAGAGATCCTTTGGGACCAGACTGGAAGCCCTTTCATCCGCTCCGCAATTGCAGTGAAGAGTTACATTGATTTTTGAAATGGCTTCGTTCTTTCCATGCAGAAGGCTAATGCTCCTCTGACATCCAGGGAGTGGAGCATTTGTCCCTGTTAGCATGCGGCTTAGGAAAGAACACAGGAAGAAAAAAGCCCTGGTTTGCGTGGAATTGAGAAACTACACTTGGGAGAAAGGCCGGGTGTGGTCGCAACTGCACCTTGTCCTTATAGAAATCCGTATATTAGGGGTTCCAAAGTTAAGGCCTTAAGCTCAGACACCCTCTTGACTGAAGTTATAGCCAGCAAGAACACTACTTTCCAGGAAAGGCAGAGGAGGGAGCATGTTGCTAAGGGCTCGAAAGGAGGTCCCTTCAGTCTAGAGAGCACCAGGTTGAGCTCCCATGGGGGAATTGGCTGTATTGGAAGTATTTTCACACAACACACGGTCAACCTGTGGAACTCCCTGTCAGAGGATACTGTGAAGTTCAAGACTGTAACAAGGTTCAAAAAAGAACTAAGTAAATTAATGGCCAGAACGGACAGGGATGGTGTCCCTAGTCTCTGTTTCCCAGAAGCTGTGAATGGGCGATGGAATGGATCACTTGATGATTACCTGTTCTGTTCATTCCCTCTGGGGCACCTGGCATTGGCCACGTTGGAAGACAGGATACTGCGCTAGATGGACCATTGGTCCGACCCAGTATGGCCATTCTTATGTTCTTGACTGGAGTCCAGGAGAGCTCTGATGAACTCTATTCTCTGAGTTGGGGTTAGGGTCAACTTTGCCGCATTCAGTATCAGGCCGAACCTGTGGAACATCATTTGAATTAGGCTCACAAGGACCTCCACCTGGGCCCTGGAGCAGCCTTTGATTAGCCAGTCACTGAGGTACAGGAATACTTGCGCCTGCCATTTCCGCAGGAAGGCTGCCACGACCGACATGGACTTGGTGAACAGCCAAGGGGCCGCCGAGAGGCTGAAAGGGAGGACTGTGAACTGATAGTGGGTGTTGTTGACCAAAAGGCAGAGGAACTGTCTGTGGGACGGGATCATGGACACGTGAAAGTACTCATCCTTAAAGTTGAGGGCAGCGTTCCAGGCCCGCAGATCCAGGGAGGGGATAATGGAAGCCGGGGAGACCATGCAGAACTTTCTTTTTCATGAATTTGTTCAGGTTTCGCAGGTCTAAAATAGGTCTGAGCCCACCCTTGGTTTTCGGGATTAGGAAATATTGGGAATAGAGTCCCCCGCCCCTGAATTCTAGAGGAACTTCCTCTACTGTTCCGAGTTGTAGGAGCATTTGCACCTCCTGCATGAGAAGTTGCTCATGAGATGGGTCCTTGAAGAAGGACGGAGAAGGAGGGTGGGAAAGCAGGAGGGAACAGAATTGGAGAGAATATCTCCTTTTCTCAAGACCCATTGGTCTGAGTTGATTTGTGCCCAGGCATGGTAGAAATGGGATAGATGATTCACAAAAGGGAGGGGAAGGCTCTGGAATCTGAACTGGTGTGTTGCCCCCGGGCGCACCTTCAAAAGTTTGGCTTGGAGGCTTGGAGTGTCGGCCTGGTTGCCCATTTCTTATCCTCGTAGAGGTTCCCAGGCTACAGCTGTTGATGATGGAGGGGCTCGCGCCTCCGAAACCACCAACAAGGATCTGGACCCCGGCCCTTTGGGTTGGTGGTGGGCCCATGGGGTCCAGGACGGCCATTGAGCCAGAACTTGCCACTGAGGTGGCCATGACATCATGGATAGTGGCTGTCCACCTTATCTGGAGTGGCCAGCTTCGCCTAGAGGTGTATGATTCTGCCTCCAAGTCCGATGAGGACTCCGACCCCGGCAACCAAGGTGGTGCGGAGTGAGATGGTGCTGGGGAGCTGTGCCGAGGTGAAGGTGAGCGGTGCCGCATCATTGCTGGCTTGCCCCTAGAAGGCACTGTAACTCTTTGCGGTAACTGTGACAGTGCCAGTGTTCACACCCATATGGGGAACTGCGCCATCATTGCTATGAGGTCCCTCGCCGTCTCAAAGGTGTCTGGCATGGTGGGAAGGTCCAAGTTCCAACGCTCCCACACTAGGGAGTCCACTAGAACCGGACTCGACAGACCTCCCTGTGAGGCTGGAGTTGATGGTGCTGGCTGAGTGGGAGCCATAGAAGGGTGTCCTGGCATGGGACACACCCTGCCGGTGCCTCCTCGCTCCACTGCTTTAGTGGGAGAGAGACCTCTGTCGGCCTTCTTTCTTTTGTGTGGCACTGGCAAATGGGAGCGGTGCTGGGCACTCACACAGGAGGAGGTCTGCAGTGCCGGGGAGTGGCCGTGCCTAGGGTCCCTGGAGCCCGAGTCCTTTCTTGGCACTGCAGCCTCTCTTATGGAGGCCTGGGCGCTCCACACCAAAGTGTTGGGCTTGGGGTTGGATGCAACTGTGCTGACTGGGGACGAAGGGCTGACTCCATAAGGAGTCATTTCAGCCTAAATTCCCTTTCCTTTTCAGTCCTTGGGAAGAAGCCACTACAGATTTTGCACTTCTCAGTCTGATAGGCTTCCCTCAAACACGTGAAACAGGAGTCGTATGGGTCTCCCTTTGGTAAAGGTTCAGGCAGGACCCGCACAGTTTGAACTCCTGAGACCAAGGCATGTCCTGGTCCCCGGGAGGAGAATGTGGTGGGGGGAACCTCCAACTAAAGCTTATCTAAACTAATTAGGAACTACTTGAACTAATACTAAGTTTTCAACTATTTACAGGTATAACAAGAAAGAGTCCACTATGGGGTCGCTTGCCATTGCAAGAGAAGAGCTGCTCCAATGACCATCACCGATGGTAAGAAGGAACTGAAGAGGCGTGGATCTGCAGGGACCTATATACACCGCCAGGAAGGTGTTACTCAGGGGGCTCCACAGCTGACCTGATGGGTACCGCTAGGGGGAAACCTTCCAATGACTGTGCCGACCCGATGGGTACTGCTAGGGGAAAAACCTTCCGACGACCGCGCCAAACCAATGGGTACCGCTAGGGGGAAAACCTTCCAATGAAAAAGCCGAGCCGATGGGTACCGCTGGGGGAAAACCTTCCAAAGACTGCGCCGAGCCGATGGGCATCGCTAGGGGGAAAACCTTCCGATGACCGTGTCAAGCTGATGGGCACCGCTAGGGGGAAAACCTTCCAATGACTGGGCTGAGCCGATGGGTACCACCTAGGGGGAAAACCTTCCAACAACCGTGCTGACCCAGTGGGTACTGCTAGGGGGAAAACCTTCCGAAGACCATGCCGAGCCGGTGGGTACCACTAGAGGAAAACTTTCCGACGACTGTGCCGACCCAATGGGTATCGCTAGGGGGAAATCTTCTGATGACTGTGAACGCCTACTTGGAATTGACATGAGCAAGCACTCGAAGAAGAAATGAGGGTTACAGAATAGTTGGATTATTTCTTGGGGGCAATGTGCGTCTTAGGGAGGGACTTGAGTGCAGAGAGGGTGGTGGCTTGTGGCAAGGGTGACCAGATGTCCCGATTTTATAGGGACAGTGCCGATATTCGGGGCTTTTTCTCATATAGGTGCCTATTACCTACCCCCCACTGCCTGTCCCAGTTTTTCACACTTGCTATCTGGTCACTCTACTTGGGACAGGCAGTCTGTACACTAGGGGGCGACACAGAGACGAGGCTGTAGATTGGAGTGGGAGGTGGGATGAGCAGGGGTGGAGGAGGGAGCAGGATTCTGTGGGGTCATGAGGGTGAGGAGAAGAGTTTAAGCTAGACGTGATGGGTGGCAGGGGGACCAGGGGGAGGCCCAAGGATGGGCGTGTTACAAAGTCAGCCTGCTGGGCAAGGTAGATCATTGTAGCAGCTGTGCACTGGCTGGACTGGAAGGAGGTGCCCTGGGGGCCATGGGCAGGCCAGACACAGGGTGAAGCACTCTAGTCAGGGCCTGGGTGAGTGTGTGAGCTGCAGGGCCAGAAAAGAAGGATCCCGCATTAACCAACATTTCCCCGTTAGGAAGCAGGCCCATGTCCCCGTGTTTGCAGTGGGGAATGAATCATTGTTTGAGGGACAGAGCAGCCAGGTTGCAAGGTTAATGCTCTCACAAGAGACCTTGGTAACTGCCAAGGAAACACAGGCAGCTGTCAATGTTCCATCCAAGTGCACACTGGGAATGCTGAGGAACGAACCAATCCTCTTCCCAAGGCCAGAGACTGAACTTCCTCATCTCTTGTTCCCAGAGGAAACTTGGCAGTGATTTACCGCCCCCCTACTCCATAACTTTCCACTTCCTGGGGCTCCTTGCTTCCAGGATTAGAAACAGCTGCAGGATTTCGCAGCCATGTTTTCCAAACGCTTCTTTGGAAAGACCCATAAAAGCCTCATTTTCCACCAGCCAGAGCCAAATTCCACCCATAAATCGCTGCCCTCAAATGTCTGGGATGGGGTTGGGAGACAGAAGAGACACAATTGCCCTGAGAACCACCAAAGCACACGAATTGCTGGCAGTGGAGGACATCCAGCTGCTGATATTGCTCTGCCTTGATCTCAGTGATCTCACATGTAGTCAGAGGGCAGCAAGCTTTGCAGCTTGAAGTCGGGGAATCAGAACAGCTGGAATACGGCAGGGAAATGCCATTCCAGAGGCTGCATCTGGCATCTTGGTGTAAAAGGCATTACCTTACAGCCTCCTCATCACACTGTACCCGGGACCCGGTTCTTCAGAGCCAAGATCTCGGAGGGTGTAGAAGAGGCTCTGTCGACTGATTTCCTTCTCAAAAAGAGCACATCTTTAGAACAGCAGCAGGGTACGTGATCCCAGGACACTGGTTATCCATGAAAACCAGAGCACAAGGAGGATGAGGACAGAAGAGCCCTACACCCTGTGATCCAGATGTCAGGCTGGATTCTCCATTCACATCACTGACTTGAGCCCCTTGATTTCTAAAGGTTCCTAAACCATGCTCATCACCATAGTAGCTGAGTGCCTGAAAAAGCCTGGGAGGGGAAGCAATAGCCCAGAGATGAAGCAACTGTCTCAGGAGCAGCAGCAGCAGAGCTGGGACAAGAACCCAGCTCTCCGGTATCTCAGACCAGACCAGCCCCCTAGTCACCAGCCCACTGACTTTATCTACCAGTTGAGTGGAGCTGCCCCTGGGTTACACCAGGGTAGGTGAGTGACAACTCAGACCGATGGGTTCTATGAGCAGGGAGCCAGTAAGTCATTGTCTTTCCCCTGAGAAGAAACCTGCCAGGGATAAACCCCTCTACGCCCCTGCTGGAGAGCACAGAAGGGTTCTGTTTGCGGCATACGCAGCACAGCCTAAGGAAGGAGCAATGTTAGTCTTGAAACAGCCGCTTTGCCAGAAGGACCCTTCTCAAGGCCCAGCAAGGGATGCCCTTGATGCAGATTGCCTGGGAACTTATTACCAGTCTGGTCAAGAGAGGTGGTGAGAAGAGTTGTGAGAGGACGAGTTCCAATCAGGAAGAGTCATTAATGTCCATGGTAGCTACCAAGTTTCTTTTGAAAGCAGGACCAGCAAAAGTCACCCTTCTACCCCCACCACTATTATCCTAGGGTGTCTTGATCCAGAGGTAAGCGATGAAACTGAGTGGTGGGGTGGAGGCCCCTTGCCAAGTCGCTCTCTTTTGCAGCCAAGAAACAAGCCAGGACTCACCATTATGACTCTAGGGGGCGCTGTGCTGCTGTCTGCCTGATGAGAGGCCCTGCAAATGGCAAAGTGACAACAGAAGGTGCACGCCTCTGGAGAATCCACTGCCGGTTCCCAAAGGATAGAGGTGGGATGCAAGCAATTCAGTACCTGCAAGGGCCTAGACTCGATGCTTTAAAGACACATGGACCTCCCAGAGTCCCCTGGCACCTGCCAGCTATGCAGAGATACATGCTCTGTAACACGGTAACCACTTCCTAGCCCCAGCATGGTTTGAGCCCGTGTAGCTCCCCTTCTGGAACTGCAAAGGCCATGCTCAGTGACGGAAAGTGTCTGACCCCGTTTCGATCTCGCTAAACCATCAGTCTCCGTAACGCCTTGCAGCTCGTGATTGTGAGTGTGATTATGCTCTGTGTAATGTGCTGCCTGTTATCTCCCGTATGCCTCCAGCCTTGTGCAACGTCCTTTCTGTGATCGTGCCTTACAGGGCAGGGTGACGCGGTGACTCTAAATCTATGCAGAGCCGTTCTGTTAGTGTCCGAGAATCTCAAAATGGCTACCGCCTGTGAAAGCCTTAACACTCATAGGGGCCTTTTGATCTTTACAGAGCCCTTGGGTCTCACAAGATGCTCCTCTTCTGCTGATCTTCTAACAGTGACTTCACTGTAACATTGGAAACCTCTGGCTCCTTGACCCACGTCTCCAGGAGAGGTCGTGGGTCTGATTCTTCATTGCCTGGCATCTTGGGTAGTCATACACTCACGCTGTACTGGGGTACACAACCACGTAAGATGCCAGGCTGTGGAGAACTGATCCTGCAGGAATATAATGAATGATGGGGGATTGCTTGCAATGGCAGGTGTGAAAAGAGAATGAATTATATTGTAAAAATAAGAATGGATTTAAGAAATGTTGTATGTACCTTTAAGCAGAAATAAAAAATGCTGAAATACAGGTGCCAGGAAAAGAAACATTAGGCATAAACAAGGGTGCTAATGGCGAAACATTAACAGAAGATCAGTAATAGTTAGTAAGGAAGCCCAGGTAAACTTATCAGATTCTGCTTCCTTTGTTATCTTGTTAAGTGCTCGCCCTTTTATCTGTATAAATAAGATAGATTGTGTCTTGCATGGTGCTCATATTATCTGGGTGTTATTAGCAGAGCGCTGTGCTAATAAAACAGAGCGGTCTGACAAACTGTGAGTCCTGAGTCTAACTTTGACACAGGGGACTGGGCTCATTGACCCAGAAGGTCCCTCTCAGTCCTGTCTTCCAAATGGGGCTCTGTGAAATGAACCACATCCAATCCATCTCTTGTATTTCGAAGGAGCCCATCCCCATGGTACCCTGCCTTAGCACCTGTTGGATCATCAGTGTGTGCTGGGGGCCCTGGAACATGATCTGAAAACAAAGGACTTGGTCCTACTCGCCTTGTAACAAAACCAAAGTTCAACACTGGCTTCCCGTCCCTCAGCGAGTGCAGAACAAGCGATAAAAAAGGCCCGTACCTCCTTGGGAATCCTGGTTCTTCAGCCCAGCTGCTGCCAGGACATGGACTTGGGACACCACTTGTGGATAGCCACACATTCCACTCCAGCAGGTGCGGGGAGGCTCATCCAAGGTCAGCTCTCTGCATGTGGGATCAACAGCAAGGGAGACGTCATGTCAGACACGCCTGGGCTCCCAGAGCTCATGCCTCTTTCTGACAGCAGAGCCGTTGGCACCAATTCCGTGGGTGCTCCGGGGCTGGAGCATCCACGGGGAAAAAATGGTAGGTGCTTCTCCCCCGATCAGCGCCTCCCCCTCCCCCCAGCGCCTCCCACACCTTCCCCTCTCTCCCAGCACCTCCCGTGATCAGCTGTTCCTTGGGAGAAGCAAGGGCGGGGTGTACTCGGGGGAGGAGGAGCAACAGGGCAAGAAGAGGCAGAGTGGGGCTGGGGCCTTGGGGGAAGGGGTGGAGTGGGGACAGAACCTGGGGCAAAGCGGGGGCTGAGCACTTCCCGGCACAGTAGAAAGTCGGCGCCTCTGAGCAGAGCCCTGTTGCGGGATATTCTGAGGCAGATCTGGATATTGCTCCGGACGCCAATGGAGGAGAGAGTGAGGTGCGCATGGCTGGTTGGCCAATTGGGTCCCCACTGAAAGGAAACCCAATGCAAACTCCATGTGGATTTGGTGACTGGAAGGGCAGAGGATGGGGAAGGCCGAGTGAGGTCACTTGGTTTCCACCCCATGTTAAACCACGCTGCTTGTAACTTAGCAGTTGGGAAATAGGGTAAGAGAAAAGAAAATACCTCCAGGAATCCCCCAATCCCACACAGCCTGCAATGAGTCTGGTGGAATTTGCACCTCCCTACCTACCTTCCTGGCCATTTTCCTTCTTTCTTGCAGAGAATAAAAAAGGGGCAAAAGAAAGTGCAAATTCTAGGGCAGGGTACATGTTAATTGTGGAGCATGGATTTATTCCTCATATAAGGAGCAAACTCCTTCTGTCTAGCTAGCTATTGTACTGACATGGTGCCCATCACCCGAGCCTGTGAGCACCTCCTCATCTTTAACGCTTTATCCTCTCAGTGAGGTACTCTTATCCCCATTTTAGAGATGGGACACTGAGGCACAGAGAGACTGGCTCAAGGTCGCATAGGAAGTCTGTGGCAGAGCAGGGAACTGAAGTTGGAATCCTAGGAACTCCCAAGTCCCCAGTTAGTGCCCTAACCACTGGGCCATCCTTCCCTTCCTCATTTGTTTTACTAAGAAACACCTTAGTTTGCACGTTGGGTCATTAATCCACTAGGTTGCCCAGCGATCATGAACATCTGTCAGGTTCTGAAGCAGTTTGTGATCTGCAAATTCACCTGCAAAGTCACATTGTACCAGAACACTCCTACAGCAGGCCCTTGCTGACAGCTTCCTTCGGGCCAGGGCAGGGGTTGGGATCCAGTCCAGGGAGTTTACCCTGTTCCAGTTCGGCGCGTGATGCTGAGGATAAGAAGATGGGCTCCTTACCGGCAATCAGCAGGCACATCTGTGAAAACCCGGAGAAGGAACTCTCCCACGTGACCCGGGTCAAAGGTAGTTGGAATGATGACGTAGCGGCCTTCCTTCAGGTCTGTCCTCAGGAAGATGCTCCGGGAGTTAATGTAGATGGAGGTGGCCACTTGCTGCTGCAGGGTGTGCATCCTGTAATTCCGGTTCAGTTCAACCTGGGCATAGGTCACAACAGGATACTCAGCCCCTCCTTTCAACACCCATGGAATGACAGCCCCTTGCGTGGATCCACCTGCAGGGACTGAACCCACGGTGTCTGGGTCTAGAAGCAGAAGCCTCTGCAGCTTGAGCTAAAGCATCAGCTCCAGGGGAGGCAGGAGCAGATTCAGAAACCGCTCTATGTGGTCTAGCTACTAATGAGAGATGGTGCACCACACCAGGTAGGTTAAAGGGAGGTTCAGTGCTCGGGGTAACAGATCAGCCATTCCTATCCCTTCTGCTTTGCTGGGTGTATGTGTATTTACTGCCCTACCTCTCTGAAAGCTCGCCCAATTTCCCAATCTTTCTGATACTAACACCCTCGGTGCCCCCTCCTACCGCATTCATGCTGGCAGGTATGACTAAGCCAGTGGCACCCAGTCATTTCCCACTCACTGCTGCATGACCTAGGCCAGGCTTACAAGGTAGGCACCTCCTCCCTCCTTCACCATGTCTCCCCACAGTGCTTTTTCTACTACAGGTCTTTGGTCCCTCCGACCTCAGGCCCAAGATCTGGTGACCACAGACCCTGTCTGGGCAATGCATTGTCTTCCCATGTGTGTGAGTTCCTGACATCAGCGATCTGTGTCTGAGAGCCCGACACTAGAGGGCAGTGACACCGTGTGTGGGCTGCAATCCTACCCTCCCCGTGTGCTACCAGCTGCAGAGAGGGGAGGGGCCTAGTAACACCTTCAACTCAGCTGACCATGCCCCCTATAGTCATGGGGCAGCTTGACATTCCATCTATCCGCTGCTTACGCACTGAGGAGCGCTACAGCAGCGTTCCACCAGGGTCCTGCTTGGATTTGCTTGGGAAGCTTCCTCAGCCATCTGCCCCCTCCTATGCACCCAGGAAGCAAGCACTCAGGCTAACAATGCACATACTCTAGCTTACCTTGTGGATCTCAAACCCGATGGCCAAGTTCTCTCCTTTGCCCTCTTTGCGGCTGGTCCTCTTTGGTTTCTGCTGGATGCTGATTAGCACTTCGTCTTCTGCCTTTTTCACGTCAAACACGTACTAGAAGTAATGACACAGCCGAGAGAGGAAAGGTGAGAGACCTTCCATTCTGCAAGGTGTGCTAATGGCGAGGGGGAGCCGGGAGAGAAGGGTTAACTGTGCCAAGAGGGGTGCAGGAGCTTTCTCACCTCTGGATATAACCTGGGCCCAAATCCAGCAAGTGACTATGTGTTGAGTAGACTAAGTCTGATGTGTAGGGGATTTGCACTCGTGTGGGAAGTTCAGCACCCAGTCTGACCTGGCTCTGTCTGGGCAGACCCAAGCATGGGTTGTACAGGATTTCTCTCATCTGTCCATCCTATCACTCTTGGATCTGAGCCCCTCACAATTTGTAATGTATTTATCCTCACAGCACCCCTATGCTATTATCCCCATTGTACAGATGGGGAACTGAGGTATAAAAGAGTCGGGCGGAGCAGGGACTTGAACCCAGGTCTAGTCTTAGGTTAGTGCTCTAACCACTGGACCATGCTTCCTCTTGTTTCCAAAAGCCAGTGGCTTTGCTGCGCACAGACGTGTTTTCTTTGGTTTTGATGCACTGGCTAGCTCACTGCAAAGCTCTCAGCGCCAGAGACAAAAAGCACAGAAGAGCTCATTACAGGTGGTTAACCCCAGGACAGCATCATGGCTGGCTGCTCTGTTTAGGAGTCTGAAAGCCACTCCAGACTTTGACCTCCAATGGCTCAACTAGGCTCCTGTTACCCTGCCAGGCCTCAGGTCATTTCTGGCAGATCCCCTTCTCCATACCTCTCTGCCATCTCACCTGGGGGTTCTGCAGGAAGGTGGTTTTGTGGTTGATACAGCCTCCGGAGCGGTTCTTGAGGGGCTCGTCGTGTCTTGTCCACACCCCGCGCATCACCGCCTCCTCCCAAGTCTTGTGGATGCTCAGGTAGGAGGTGTTTATGAGACGGCACTTGATGATGTCGGTGAAATATTTGCAGAAGTCTTCAAATGTCATCCTACGACAGGAAAGGGGTCATTGGCAGTGCTGAGCCTCGTGTGCCTACAGCTCACCTTGTGCGGCCAATACACTACAAGCAGCCTGTGATCAGCTGTTATGTACCGGGTGCGTGATCCTGCCCTCTAGTGGCTGGTGCGCTGCAGCGTGGCTACGGGACATGCTCTCAGAGAAAGCAATGAGAACAATCTTTTAGCTCAAGCGGCAGAGACTTGTGGTTTTTGGAGCTGAAGGAGCAGGGTTCTAGTCCTGTCTTCCCATGCATACACGGGAGATTTATCTACTACCTGTGTCTGTTCTAGGCGGAACACCAGAAGGATTTGAACCCAGCACTTACAGAGCGGAGGCTGGATTTCCAAAGATGCTTAAGGGAGTTCGGCACCCAAATCCCATTGAAAGACTCCTTTGAAAATCACTACTTAAAAGTAGGGCTGTCAAATGATTAAAAAAATTAATTGCACTGTTAAACAATAATAGAATACCATTTATTTCAATGTTTTTGGATGTTTTCTACATTTTCAAGTAGATTGATTTAAATTACAACACAGAATATAAAGTGTGCAGTGCTCGCTTTATATTTATGTTTGATTACAAATATCTGCACTTAAAAACAAAAGAAATAGTATTTTTCAATTCACCTCATACAAGTACTGGAGTGCAATCTCTTTATCATGAAAGCTGAACTTACAAATACAGAATTATGTACAAAAAAGAATTGCATTAAAAAGTAAAACAATGTAAAGTTTTAGAGCCTGCAAGTCCACCTTGTTCTACTTCTTGTTCAGCCAATCGCTCAGACAAACAAGATTGATTACAATTTGCAGGAGATAATGCTGCTGCTTCTTGTTTACAATGTCACCTGAAAGTGAAAATAGGTGTTTGCATGGCACTGTTGTAGCCGGCGATGCAAGATATTTACATGCCAGATGCACTAAAGATTCCTATGCCCCTTCATGCTTCAACCACCATGCCAGAGGACGTGTCCATGCTGATGACAGGTTTTGCTCAATAATGATCCAAAGCAGTGTGGATCGACGCATGTTCATTTTCATCATCTGAGTCAGATGCCACCAGCAGAAGGTTAATTTTCTTATTTGGTGGTTCGGGTTCTGTAGTTTTTGCATCGGAGTGGTGCTCTTTTAAGACTTCTGACCTCGTCCCTCTCAGATTTTGGAAGGCACTTCAGATTCTTAAACCTTGCATCGAGTGCTGTAGCTATCTTTAGAAATCTCACATTGGTACCTTCTTTGCATTTTGTTAGATCTACAGTGAAAGTGTTCTTAAAACGAACAACATGTGCTCGGTCTTCATCCGAAACTGCTATAACATGAAATAAATGGCAGAATGAGGGTAAAACAGAGCAGGAGACATACAATTCTCCCCCAAGGAGCTCAATCAAAAATTTAATTAATGCATTGCTTTTTCTAATGAGCATCATCGACATGGAAGCATATCCTCTGGAATGATGGCTGAAGCATGAAGAGGCATATGAATCTTTAGCACATCTGGCACATAAATATCTTGTGATGCCAGCAGGCACTTCGGCAGCAGGTCCTTCACTCGCTCCGGGTCTTCGGGTGAGTAAAAATTAAAAAGGCGCCAGCGCGGGGCCTTCTTAGGCGTGGGGACTAATTCTGGGGAAATCGGCCTAAAGCCGGCCATGTCAGCTACAACAGTGCCATGCAAATGGCAATTCTCACTTTCTGGTGACATTGTAAATAAAAAGCCAGCAGCATTATCTCCGGTAAATATAAACAAACTTTTTATTCTTAGCGATTGGCTAAATAAGAAGTAGGACTGAGTGGACTTGTAGGCTCTAAAGTTTTACATTGTTTTGTTTCTGTGTGCAGCTATGAAACCAAGAAAAAAATCTACATTTTTAAGTTACACTTTCATGATACAGAGATTGCACTAAAGTACTTGTGTGAGGTGAACTGAAAAATACTATTTCTTTTGTTTATGTTATTATTTTTATTACAAATATTTGCACTGTAAAAATGATACACTGAGCACTGCACACTTTGCATATTGTGCTGTAATTGCAGCAAAGAGTCCTGTGGCACCTTATAGACTAACAGACGTTTTGGAGCATGAGCATCCGACGAAGTGGGTATTCACCCACGAAAGCTCATGCTCCAAAACGTCTGTTAGTCTATAAGGTGCCACAGGACTCTTTGCTGCATTTACAGATCCAGACTAACATGGCTACCCCTCTGATACCTGTGTTGTAATTGAAATCAATAGATTTGAAAATGTAGAAAAACATCCAAAAATACTGATTACATTTCAACTGGTATTCTGTTACTTAACAGCGCGATTAAAACTGCAATTAATCATGATTAATTTTTTTGAGTTAATCGCATGAGTTAACTGCATTTAATTGACTGCCCTGTTTAAAAGCATGGGCTTCTGTGGCTTGAGTGAAGGACTACAAGAGAAAAACCCCAAATGCGGACCAGCCACTACGGGGCGACAAAGAGCCATACTTGCCTAGGGTTCCAGCCACCCAGCGCTAATTCCACATGGTCTGATGTGTTCCCCTGAGGTTGTGAACTGGAGCCTTCACTGAAGCTTGTCTGGCATGGATTATTTTCAGACCTCTCTTGCTACATGCCGCGAGTCCTGTGCTCCCGTGCCAGTTCAATGGGAAATGGTGGGGTGGGAGTAATCAATCCACACAGCTGCCCCTTGACATTGTACAGAACCCAGCAGGGACTCACCAAAACTCTCCGTTGTCATCCACTGTCATCCCCAGCTTCTCTCGCTCACTCTTGCTCACCTTCTGCCACTCCTCAGAGCTGCCGAGGGGAACAGAAGGGAATCGTTACTGAGCGGAAAAGGGGAGACATCCTGGGGTTCAGCTGTTTATTCAGCCTGGGGGAATCTGCCCTGAGTAGGGGCCAGCACGAGGTCTGTGCATTACTTTAGCCACATTTGAGCCCTCTGGTGGAGCAAAGGGGATAGACAGCTGGATGGCATACAGCTCATGTAGCCCCTGGGCTGCTCTAGATTACACTGGGGGCTAGTTCAACACTCAAGGATCAGGGGAGTGAGTAAGTGGCTTTGATCTAACATTTTCCTCCCCTCCCTGTGTCTGGAGCAGAGTACACCTCGGCCAGACTGAGGATCTGGCCCACAGAGTTTGCAAACCCCACCAACTGTGCCAGAGGAGATTGCAAATTTGAACTTGCGCAGCCTGGCTGATGCACTGAGAGCAACCACCTCAAGCTCCACCCGTGGGGTTAACAGATTTCACGAGCAGCACGGCAGAGCTGCTTGGCTACCCCAGCAGGGCCAGATCCGTGGCTCCAGTGCCAGCCTCAGCAGCACAAAGCAGCTGGAAAGCTGCCCAGAAAGCAGCAGCTGAGGTTTCCCTAAGACACGGTGGGGGTGGGGAGAGGGAAATAGATCTATGCTGTCTCTACATCATTTGCTCCCTCTACCTGCATGGAGGGGGCATCAGGGTGGGGTGTGCCAGGGCAGAGCATACAATTCTCCCACAATTCTTGCCAGCTCTAAGGTTCTTAGGGGTGCCGCAGGATAAGTCCTACTGGGGGCCACCTTGCCTGGTCCTGGATTGGGGGAGCCAAAAGATGACTTCAAGCCACCCTCTGCTCTCTCCTTCAGCTGCACTGGGTGTAAACAGGCTGAGGATCTGGCCCATAACACCCACTAGACCCTTGATGAACCATATAAAGTCTGCTAGGCCCCAGGGAGAGCGTTCAGCACTGCGCAATCCCATCACAAACAGCCCCTGCAGCTGGCGCCCGGCCTCCTCAGGAAAAGACCTGTGTACATGGATGTTGGAGAAGCCAAACTGCCCACTGCTTGGCTGAGACATCATGTGGAATCAGAAACATTTTCAAATAGCGACGGGCCCTGAGTTTCACCAGCTCCAGCACCCCTGGGAGACAGTCCATCCCATCTGCCCATAATACCCCTCCTCACACCACAGGCCCCACAAACACACAGGATCTCAGCTGAGGAACGCTGGTGGGTAGGTAGCTGGCAACCTCCTCGCCTCAGCTTTACTCACGTGTCGCTCCATGGGCCGTTCCACTCCCTCTCCCCCCAGGGGTTCCGCAGCCGGATCATATCCAGCTTCTCTGACTTGAAGAAGGCCAGCAGGCCATGGCCCAGGCGGACTTTCCGCACGTCTGTCACAGCGTAGGCATGTCCTTTGACAAGGCCACAGTCCAGGCGGGCTTCCATGTCAGCTGCTGTGGTGGCCTGGCCAGAGAAACACAAAGCAGACCCACGGCTTTTGGCTCCAGGAAGGTTATCATAGAAACATAGATCATTTGGGTTGGAAGGGACCTCAAGAGATCATCTAGTCCAACCCCCTGCTCAAAGCAGGACCAGTCCCCCAAATCACCCTCTCAAGGATTGAACTCACAATGCTGGGTTTAGGAGGCCAATGCTCAAACCACTGAGCTATCCCTCCTTCCTGTGATGGTCTGTATCACTGTGTTTACCCTGTTTACAAAACTATAATGGATTTTGTACAAAGTAAGCCTTGTGAGGTATCATTTGAAAACCCATAATATGCTGTTTATTATTGTCCTGGTAAAATATGAGTCACAATATTAACATAAGAACGGCCATACTGGGTCAGACCAAAGGTCCATCTTGCCCAGTATCCTGTCTTCTGACAGTGGGCAATGCCAGGTGCCCCAGAGGGAATGAACAGAACAAGGAATCAAGTAATCCATCCCCTGTCACCCATTCCCAGCTTCTGGCAACCAGAGGCTAGGGACACCATCCCTGTCCATCCTGCCTAATAGCCATCAATGGACCTATCCTCCATGCATTTATCAAGTTCTTTTTTGAACCCTGTTACAGTCCTGGCCTTCACAAGGTCCTCTGGCAAAGAGTTCCACAGGTTGACTGTGTGTTGCATGAAGAAATACTTCCTTTTGTTTTTTTTTAAACCTGCTGCCTATTAATTTCATTTGGTCACCCCCAGTTCTTGTGTTATGAGAAGGAGTAAATAACACTTCCTTATTTACTTTCTCCACACTAATCATGATTTCACAGACCTCTATCATATCCCCCCTTAGTCATCTCTTTTCCAAGCTGAAAACTCCCAGTCTTATCAATCTCTCCTCATATGGAAGCTGTTCCATATCCCTAGTCATTTCTGTCACCCTTTACATTGTATGGAAAATTATAAGACTCTACTGTATAACATTACTGAGACACATTCCAGGTTTAGAAAAGCAGGCACAAACCAGTTCCTCAGAGACAAAAGGCAAACTGACAGCTCAGCCAGGTGTCAACAAAATCAGATGGACTATCACCTGGTCAGGCAGCCATTCTTTGGCGGGAAAAGGAGTGTGAGTGAGAAATTTACATTTTGGCAAAGAAGCAGCTGGGAGTTCGCATCCCCACAGGCTTGCTGTCTCCTGCACCCCAGCTGGAAATGAACCAACAGATTCCCACAGCTCTGGGGGTCTCCAGAAGGCAAGAGGCCTCTGAACTCACTCCAGGACCTCCATTATCAGAGTCTCCCTAGCTGTGGCTGCCTCCCAGCCCACCCCTACCCCCCATATCAAGGGTTTTCCCCCAGCGTGGAGGTGCTTGCAGAAGGTAACACAGCTTGGGGCTGTAAGAACTTTTCCTAGCAGGCGGCATGTGGCTGGGTGGACGGGGAGATTTTACTTCCTTAGTCCTGTCCCTGTCCAGGCACAGGTCCCCAAACCCAGGGAGAGCCCCTCCATGGAACCCCAGGAAAATGGGGAGGGATGGTGCACGTGGATCCCAGGTAGAAGAGCTGCCCCATTACAATCATCATGGGTCTGCAGCTCCAGAAGGCGGGGAGTGGGAAAGCTGAATGTCCTGCAGGGGGAAAGTGAGCGAAGGGAGATGCGTGCTGACTATCAGGGAACGCTGACGCAGTCTGGCCGTTACAGTCTCCTGAGGGAAGTGCTGGATGCCTCAGCACCCGAGACAGTTAAAATAGTATGAGGCTGGAGAATACACTGTAGGGAACATGCATTCGTTTGCAAAAAAGCAAGGGGGTGGTTAGATCCCGTACAGGGATTGTCCCTTCTCCAGACGCTATGATCTCTGATGACATGCGTGCATGGGACATCGAGAGAGGGGTTCCGTTGTTACGGGCGAACCCAGGAAGCACTAGCATCGCAGTGAACAAGTGATCATGTCCACAGTGGGTTGAAAGCCAGCCAGACCAGACGCACTGCAAATCAGCCCAGCCTTTTGTAAACCAGCCCAGATGCACTGCAACAGGGACTCCGAAAATAAAATTCTCCCTTAAGTGTCTGCATCACCAAGGGGCCCGATTCTGATCTCCCCGGGGAAGATCAGGCATCACTCTGTCAGCAGAGAGAGCTAAAGCAGGCTCACACTATCTACCTGGATTGTCAGCAATTTAGGGCAGGAACCATCCTTCCACTGTGTGTGTGCACAGAGCCCAGCTGATCCCTGACTGGGACCTCTCAGTGCCACTACCAGACAAACCACAACAGCTGCACACATCTTACTTTGATAGAGCAGCTGATGAGCCCTCCCCGGTTGTGGACCTTCAGCACTCGCTCAAAGAGGAGATTTCGTTTGGCTTCGTCGTTAACATAGTTCCCTTCGATCAGGTCGATGGGCTCAGAGACACCACCGGTAAAATCTACTAGTGCATCCGCTGTGTTGCCTCCATCTAGGGCCTCGTAGCACCCAGAGAGCCTGCAAGAGGGGAGGAATGAAGACAGCACGTGTGGAGGTTAGCAGCAGTCACGGGGCTCTAGGAGAGGGTTGGAGTATTGTAGTCTGTGTGCCCAATATTGCCCCCCAGATTGGGCTCTGACAGCATTTCCAGGACTGGGTGAGCCTCGACTGGTTTGTGTATTAAATAGGGGTGGACAAGCAGCTTTTCACGGTGACTGTCCTTCCGTCCTCCTTACCTCTGACCCCAGTTAAAAAGACAAAGCAAACCCCAAACCACACACACGTAGCTAACAAAGCTGGGCCCATCCTTCATCAGATTTGTTTGCTTGCAGGTTGTTTCTCTACCCACTCCCCATTGCAAGGACTGTCTTCTCCAATGGGGTCCCGATCCCAAGGATTCTACCCTACTAAAATAATAAGTCATAAAGAAGAGCCACCAACCACCACCAAATCTTCATGAAAATCTCCAGCCAAAACTTTCCTGAGGTTAAGAGGTTTTGATAGACTTCCCTCCCCTTGGATTTCTCATGAGCTGGGACAGGAAATGCTGAATGATTCTTCCCACTCGATTTCTGGCTCAAACAGAAGTGAGGAGCATCAGAAATCTCTCTGTGTGGCCAGCCCTGCATGAGTTTGGATAAGCAGCAGCGTTTGGTCTTTATCTGAACTGAAGCCATGGGCCAAGATTCTCCTCCTGGCAACCATTCCCCTGTAATTAATAGCAGCAAATGGTTGTGGGATTTAAGGCACGGGAGTGGGGTCCCTAGACCTAGGCTCTATCCTCAGCTCTGCCTCAACCTTCCTTGAACCACCCAGCAAGTCATGTAGGCCAACGTTGAACTCAGCAGGAGTCGCGGTTGCTCTGAAACTCAGGATGATCATATAGGTGCTTACCGTCAGGCATGCAAGTTGGAAAATATTGTCCTTGATCTCTGTGCACCTGTTTCAGTGCCTGTAAATTGAAGACACTAAAACCTACATTGCAGGGGGGGGTTGGTGAGATTTCACTTGTTCATCACTTTGAGAGCTCGGGATGGAAGGTGCAAAGCACAATTATTACGTTCACTGTTGTCAAACACAGCATAGGGCTGTTCCACACGTTCAGTTCTACGGGAGCGTTTTCTCCCCTCATAAGGAATCTTGATCAAAAGCTGGTAACAGCTGAAGCAGACTGCAAGATGTAATTTCACTTCCTAGGGGCTCCCCCAAATGCTGCCTGGTTTTGATCCAGATGGATATATGTCCCATCTGAACTTTTCCAGCCAAAACCTCAATGAAATATCACACAGAACTGCTGAGCAGCCCCTGCTTCCATGCAGAAAACGTGGGAAACTACAAATTTTGCCCCATTTGGACACAAAACCTTAAAATTGTGCAGGGTGCATGACGAACAATCTGGACATAAAGACGAAGTCTTGGGATGAACCAGGCCTCAGTTCTGAGTTTGTGATGGCAAACACCACCAGAAGAGGTTTATTGGTAGCATTTCAATAGGCACCGGGGGAGCATTTCATTTTCATACCAAGCAGGGGCATAGCCATGGGCAGGCCTGGGTGGGCTGCGGCCCACACACTTTGCATCCAGGCCCACCCAGATCAGGGCCAGAGCCCCCCAAATCCACAAGCTGGGATTCCCGGACCCTGGCTCAGTGTCCAGCCATGTCCCTCTCCTGCCGTTGCCACACGCTGCTGCCCCGATCTCCAGCCCCAGCCAGGGGTGTGCCTCATGGAGGCGGGTCTGAGCCAGTGGCAGATTAGCCACTGGGCCAGTGGGCCGTGTCCAGGGCCCTGGCCAATTGTGGGGCCCTGGCAAAATGGGCAACCCCACGCCAGGGGAGCAGGGTTGGGGCACTCCTGCTAGGGAGTGGGTCAAGCCCCCACGCCCTGACCCTGCTCCCTGGCAGGAACGTCAGGCGGGTGGAGCAGGGCAAGTCCTTGTGTGGGAAGGTTGCCCCTGTGTCATTGTTGCCCATCCAGTTTTCCTGTCCTAGTTATTCCACTGATGCCAAGGTGGGAACAATTCAGTGGTGGGGCCAATGGACAGGTGACAGCATCAGAATTCACAGTGCTGGGGCACTCCAGACACTCCAGCCCCCAAATGACTTGGAGGCTCTAGCTGGGAAAGTTTTGAGCAGATGGCGGAGACGATGTTAACTTAAGGTGGCAGTAAGAAGAACAGACTTCCCGGCTTGTGCATTAACAAGTCCCCTAACGGGCGAGCCAGGAGCTAATTGGGAGAGTGGTCTGCTGTTTCCTTCTTAGCCGGAACGAAGATGCTGGTAACCATCTGTGTCTGGGAAATGGGAGTGGAGGTGATGGGGAGACAGCAGTTTTCATCCTGTGTCTCAGTCTGGAGTCTCCAGCTCCCTGGGCTAGCGCCAGGCCTCCCAGCTAAAAGGAACCGTTCGCTGACAAGCCCAGGAAACTGGAGCCTCTGGGCCTGAGTTTGATCTCACTTACACTGGCATGCAGTAGGAGTAATGGCCAAAGCCAAAGGGGTGATACTGATGCAGAGTGCAGATGTGGAGAGAACCGACGAACTCACTCTCTGTTCAAGGGAAAAACCATTACATGGAAAGCAAAAATTAGGGGCAAAAACTCTGAGCTAAGTGCGTATGATGGCAAACTCCAGAGAATGTAAAGGCTCTGCTCTGGTTTGCAACCTTGCATGGAGATCTCTTGCAGGAGATTCCAGGTGATTTCAGGGAGGTGGGGCGAGCAGGACGGGGAGCAGTAGCACACATACAGTACCAGCTGCTTTCAGCACATCGAGGCGAGGCCATCCAGACTTCCCCTGAGCGCTGGGTGTCCCCGCGTCCACTGCAGGAGGGGCGCCTGCAGTGAGTCCCAATCAGAATTAGCATGCGGTAGGATTCAGTGCGAGGCCATGTTAGGGCTAGGTGTCAGGTTTGGATTTGTCACAGCGGAGCTGACGAGGATGCTGCCATCCTGACAGTGTCACGAGATCGGCAGTTCTCCTGGGATTTTGGCTGCATTCGAGGCTATTATGGGAAACAGTCCCCTGCCCATTTTTTAGACCTAACCTGGAACCAGAACTGGGAAGGGTGGGCATAGATGTGGGGATTTGACTGCAAAATGCTCCCCACCCCTTTCTGAAATTCAGAGGGACTCCACTAAGTTCCACTAAATGTCCATCAAAATAGTTCCAAACTTTTAGCAAGCTCAGCCACTCCAGGGAAGATGACAATCATCCTCCACCTGTAAGGAGGTTTGCCAGTGCCTCCCTTCGCCAGGGATAGATACAGAACTTTACAAAGTAAGAACCCATGATCAGTAATAATCATACCTAGCTTTTATACATAGGGCTGTCAGGTGTCCAGTTTTTGACCAGAAAAGTCGGTCAAAAAGCAACCTGGCAGTGTCCGGTCAGGTGTACTGACTGGACACCAAAAATGTGGTTACTGCGGGAGAGTGTTGAGTCATCAACCCATGCCAGCCCCTGCTGCCTCCTACCTGCATCTCATGGGCAGGCAGACTGCAGGCTCCCCATTAGGCTGCAGCTCCTGTCCCAGCCTGGGAGCAGAGGGAGCCCAGTGGAGACGAGAGAGGGGAGAGCAGCGAGCGATGCAGGAGGGGAGTGAGGAGTTAGCTGGGGAAGGGATGAGATGGGGGCAGACCTCAGGGGAAGAGGCAGGCCTGTGGCAGAGCCAGGACTCAAACCTAGGGCTTCCAAGTCCTAGTCCAGTGCTCAGTCCACAAGGCCATACTGCTTCCTGTAGAGCTAAATACACAGAGCACCAGGCAGGGCTGCAGTTCGGCCTCCATGGCTCCTGCTCGTATACCTACTTGGCATAGGCCTTCTCCACCAGCGCACACCAGAACTCGTTCTTGGCGTTGGAGTGGCAGTAGATGAGCTGGTTGCGAAGCGTTGGCAGGCGGTCGTCTATCACCACATCCACCCAGTCACCAAATCGCCAGAACTGGAAGTGGAAAATCCCGGCGTAGGTCTCTGGTTTTTCGGCATTCCACTCTTGTTCCTTCCAGTCTGGGATGACCTGTGTTAGTTGGGGGAACAATGGATTATTCACTTGTCCTGGAAAAGAAACTCCTCCCTCCAGCACTAATGCAGGGAATATTAGAGTGTCGTGGAGCCTGTTAGAAACGAGGGGTCTGCTTCAATGGCTTTCCCAGCCCAATATCCCATCTCTGCTATTGGCCAATGATAGTCAGTGGCTGCAGTTTGCCATTCCTGGCCAATGGGAGCTGCGGGAAGCGATGCCCTGGCCTGTGCCACTTCCAGCAACTCCCATTGGTCGGGAACAGCGAACCGCAGCCACTGGGAGCTGCAAGTGGCCGTACCCGCAGACGCTCAGGTAAACAAAGGGTCTCGCAGCGCACCGGGGACTTACCCTGAACAAGCCGTAAACCAAGTTTGGGAACCCCTGCACTAAACAGATTGAAATGCAGTTACATTGGTACAGGTGGCTGTAAAAAAATGCCATCTTCTTAGGTCCCACTGGGCATGACTCTGATGTGACCTGTTGACTTGAGTGCTGATTTACAGTGGGGGAGGTAAGAGGAGAATCGGACCCTCTACGTCTAGAGTCCGAGGTGTGTACATTACTGACTGCAACAGAGCAGCAGAATTCATTTCATGATCCCCTGATAGCAGGTGCTAGGACCCCAGGGGCAGCTGATTCACTCACCAGGTACTAGAGAAGCGGGGACTGTAGGGCCAGGGCCAGAAGAGATTCTGTCAAGTCAAGGCAGGGGAGAAAGCTTAGGCCGAGGCCTTGTTATTCATACTGTCAGTTAAGCTGTATAGGGTACGTTTGGACAACAGGCTGACTTGACTGAGTGAACTCCACCAGCTCAGACGTCCATTAACCCTGAAGCACCAGCACTGCTAGAGCAGAGACAGATGTTGCCTGTTTACCATCAGCAAAATTGTCGGCTCAATTCCAAATGCAAAATCCTTCCAACTGGTGATGATGTTTGAGCTGGCGACGGCCTGTCTGGAGTTCAGATGCCGGCTAGGCCTTGTGGTACTGGCAGCTTTGACTTGTACCCTGAGCATATGTGATCTGAGGCCACTGAGGGGTCGAACACTGAAGCCACCAGCATCTAGTGTAATTCTGCTGTTTTCACTGCCATTGCTCCTGATTGACAGGGTGGGAGCAGAATCAGGCCTAGACTACTTCAGTGCTGCTTCACTTGGCCTGTGAAGGGTAAATTCCCTTCCCAGTGACACAGGCAGGAGAAGCGAGGTGGAGGGAAGCCTCCTGGGGGACGGGGAGGAAGAGGAGAACCTCCGGAAAAATCCTGAACGGGAACGAACAGGCAGAAAATACTCTGTGAGGAAACGGAGACCTTAGAATCCCCCAGTTTGACATACAATTTCCTCTGATCTTCACCAGGCCCGAAACAAGATTGTTAGTGATGCTGATGCATGGAGCACAGGAATTGCTGAAGAGAGAGGATGGGCCTGGCCAGGCAGGCACCCAACTTGCCTCAGAGTTGGCCTGGAGGAAAGAGAGGGTGACCTACGGTGAACTGAACCCCCATGTGCTGTTTCAGGGAGATTCATCTGAAGCCCAAACAGCTCGGCAGGCAGGCTGGGAAATACCCCCCACAAAACTCCAGCTCGGTGGCAAACCATCTCTTGGACGCTTAAGCCAGCAAGAGCCTTGTTTTGTGGATTTATTTACTTAACCTTCTTCCAAAGTCACATCAGCTAAACTGGAGAAAGGTCCCCATGTCTGAACAAGGATGTCCCTCTTCACATTCACCCCTTACCTCACAGACAAATTACCAAGGGATCTCACAACCAGCATAATGTCCCATGGAGACAAGCCCTCAATAAGGATGTTCCTCTGGTTGTGCCCTGGGAAGGCTGGGATCTCCCTTTGCGGCAGGGAGCACCAAAGCCTCCACAGAGCAGCTCCGCAGCCACAGCACACACTAGGTGCTTGTGTGGGAAGATTTCTCCCTCTCCCCGTGCCTCAACTCAGCCTAGCTATTTGCTCCAGGTGCCAGCCTGAAGTTGTGGCCCTTAGCAATGACCCTCTCCACAGAATTCATTTTAGTTTCCATGCTACAGTGGGCACCATCCAAATCGTGGCCTGTACCATTCCTGACAGTTAAAAGATTATTAATTATGCCTTCAGTACCACACCCTGCCAGCACAGCTCGCCGCAGCACCACGCCCCGCCAGTGCATCGCTGCAGCACCGCAGTTCACCACAGGATCACGCCCTGCCAGTGCAGCTCACTGCAGGACCATACCCCACCAGCACAGCTTGCTGCAATACCGCAGTTCACCACAGTACCATGCCCTGCCACCGCAGCTCACTGCTGTACAGCAGTTCACCGCAGTACCACACCCCACCAGCGCAGCTCGCTGCAGTACCATGCCCCACCAGCGCCGCTCGCTGCAGTACCATACCCTGCTGCAGTACCACACCCCGCCAGCGCAGCTCGCTGCAGTACCACACCCCACCAGCACGGCTTGCTGCAGTACCATGCCCCACCAGCGCCGCTCGCTGCAGTACCATACCCTGCTGCAGTACCATACCCCGCCAGCGCAGCTCGCTGCAGTACCACACCCCACCAGCGCCGCTCGCTGCAGTACCACACCCTGCCAGCGCAGCTCGCTGCAGTACCACACCCCACCAGCGTAGCTCGCTGCAGTACCATGCCCCAGCAGCGCCACTCACTGCAGTACCATACCCTGCTGCAGTACCACACCCCGCCAGTACAGCTCGCTGCAATACCACACCCCACCAGTGCAGCTCACTGCAGTACCACACCCCACCACTGCAACTTGCGGCAGTACCATGCCCCACCAGTGCCGCTCGCTGCAGTACCATACCCTGCTGCACTACCACACCCTGCCAGTGCAGCTCGCTGCGGTACCACACCCCGCCAGTGCCGCTCGCTGCAGTACCATACCCTGCTGCACTACCACACCCTGCCAGTGCAGCTCGCTGCGGTACCACACCCCGCCAGCGCAGCTCGCTGCGGTACCACACCCCGCCAGTGCAGCTCGCTGCAGTACCATACCCCGCTGCAGTACCACACCCCGCCAGCTCAGCTCGCCACAGTATCACACCCTGCCAGCGCAGCTCGCCGCAGTACCGCGCCCCACCAGCACAGCTCACTGCAGTACCACGCCCTGGCAGCGCAGCTTGCTCCCTGAAGTGGTTCTGATCAATAGAAACTGAACAGAGAGAGCCCTGAGAATGAGTCATTCTCTGGAGGGTTTCGAGATTTCCATAAGCAGTTAGTGTAAGTGAAGACATCTGCGCTCCCTCTGCGAAGCTGCCAGCAATGGATTATACAGCACTCAAACCCACCTCCCCATCGAGTTGCTCCTGACTGCAGATCACACTAATTAATCATCCTATTGGGCCATTGTGTTAATCAACTCATTATTCATGCAGGTCTGCGAGTCATTAAAACATTTCTTACAGGTGGCTTCCCAGCCAGGGTGAATTAGAGTGCCTTGTGATAAAGGAGGATATTGAGATAATAGGCATCACAGAAACCTGGTGGACTGAGGACAATCAACGGGACACAATCATTCCGGGGTACAAAAAATATCGGAAGGCCAGAACAGGTCGTGCAGGGGGAGGAGTGGCACTATACGTGAAAGAAAATGTAGATTCAAATGAAGTAAAAATCTTAAGTGAATCCACATGTTCCATAGAATCGCTATGGATGGAAATTTCACACTCTAATAAAAATATAACATTAGGGATCTATTATCGACGACCTGACCAGGACAGTAATAGTGATGATGAAATGCTAAGGGAAATTAGAGATGCTATAAAAATTAAGAACCCAATAATATTGGGGGATTTCAATTATCCCCATATTGACAGGGAACATTTCACTTCAAGAAGAAATGCAGAGATAAAATTTCTCGATACTTTAAATGACTGCTTCATGGAGCAGCTGGTACGGGAACCCACAAGGGGAGAGGCAACTCTAGATTTAATCCTGAGTGGAGCACAGGAGCTGGTCCAAGAGGTAACTATAGCAGAACTGCTTGGAAATAGTGACCATAATACAATAGCATTCAACATCCCTGTGGGGGAAAGAACACCTCAACAGCTCAACACTGTGGCATTTAATTTCAAAAGAGGGAACTATACAAAAATGAGGGGGTTAGTTAAACAAAAGTTAAAAGATACAGTGACTAAAGTGAAATCCCTGCAAGTTGCATGGGCCCTTTTAAAAGACACCATAATAGAGGCCCAACTTCAATGTATACCCCAAATTAAGAAACACAGTAAAAGGACTAAAAAAGAGCCACCGTGGCTTAACAACCGTGTAAAAGAAGCAGTGAGAGATAAGAAGCCTTCCTTTAAAAAGTGGAAGTCAAATCCTAGTGAGGCAAATGGAAAGGAGCACAAACACTGCCAGCTTAAGTGCAAGAGTGTAATAAGAAAAGCCAAAGAGGAGTTTGAAGAACAGCTAGCCAAAAACTCCAAAGGTAATAACAAAATGTTTTTTAAGTACATCAGAAGCAGGAAACCTGCTAAACAACCAGTGGGGCCCCTTGACGATCAAAATACAAAAGGAGCACTTAAGGATGATGAAGTCATTGCGGAGAAACTAAATGGATTCTTTGCTTCAGTCTTCATGGCTGAGGATGTTAGGGAGATTCCCAAACCTGAGCCAGCTTTTGTAGGTGACAAATCTGAGGAACTGTCACAGATTGAAGTGTCACTAGAGGAGGTTTTGGAATTAATTGATACATTAACAAGTCACCGGGGCCAGATGGCATTCACCCAAGAGTTCTGAAAGAACTCAAATGTGAAGTTGCGGAACTATTATCTAAGGTTTGTAACCTGTCCTTTAAATCGGTTTCGGTACCCAATGACTGGAAGTTAGCTAATGTAATGCCAATATTTAAAAAGGGCTCTAGAGGTGATCCCGGCAATTACAGACCAGTAAGTCTAACGTTGGTACCGGGCAAATTAGTCTAAACAATAGTTAAGAATAAAATTGTCAGACACATAGAGAAACATAAACTGTTGAGCAATAGTCAACACGGTTTCTGTAAAGGGAAATCGTGTCTTACTAATCTATTAGAGTTCTCTGAAGGGGTCAACAAACATGTGGACAAGGGGGATCCAGTTGACATAGTGTACTTAGATTCCCAGAAAGCCTTTGACAAAGTCCCTCACCAAAGACTCTTATGTAAATTAAGCTGTCATGGGATAAAAGGGAAGGTCCTTTCATGGACTGAGAACTGGTTAAAAGACAGGGAACAAAGGGTAGGAATAAATGGTAAATTCTCAGAATGGAGAGGGGTAACTAGTGGTGTTCCCCAGGGGTCAGTCCTAGGACCAATCCTATTCAATTTATTCATAAATGATCTGGAGAAAGGGGTAAACAGTGAGGTGGCAAAGTTTGCAGATGATAATAAACTACTCAAGATAGTTAAGACCAAAGCAGATTGTGAAGAACTTCAAAAAGATCTCACAAAACTAAGTGATTGGGCAACAAAATGGCAAATGACATTTAATGTGGATAAATGTAAAGTAATGCACATTGGAAAAAATAACCCCAACTATACATACAATATGATGGGGGCTAATTTAGCTACAACGAATCAGGAAAAAGATCTTGGCGTCATCGTAGACAGTTCTCTGAAGATGTCCACGCAGTGCGCAGAGGCGGTCAAAAAAGCGAACAGGATGTTAGGAATCATTAAAAAGGGGATAGAGAATAAAACAGAGAATATCTTATTGATCATATATAAATCCATGGTACGCCCACATCTCGAATACTGTGTACAGATGTGGTCTCCTCACCTCAAAAAAGATATTCTAGCATTAGAAAAGGTTCAGAAAAGGGCAACTAAAATGATTAGCGGTTTGGAGAGGCTCCCATATGAGGAAAGATTAAAGAGGCTAGGCCTCTTCAGCTTGGAAAAGAGGAGACTAAGGGGGGATATGACAGAGGTATATAAAATCATGAGTGATGTTGAGAAAGTGGATAAGGAAAAGTTATTTACTTATTCCCATAATACAAGAACTAGGGGGTCACCAAATGAAATTAATAGGTAGCAGGTTTAAAACAAATAAAAGGAAGTTCTTCTTCACACAGTGCACAGTCAACTTGTGGAACTCCTTACCTGAGGAGGTTGTGAAGGCTGGGACTATAACAATGTTTAAAAGGGAACTGGATAAATTCATGGTGGCTAAGTCCATAAATGGCTATTAGCCAGGAAGGGTAAAGAATGGTGTCCCTAGCCTCTGTTCATCAGAGGATGGAGATGGATGGCAGAAGAGAGATCACTTGATCATTGCCTGTTAGCTTCACTCCCTCTGGGGCACCTGGCATTGGCCACTGTCGGCAGACAGATACTGGGCTAGATGGGCCTTTGGTCTGACCCGGTACGGCCGTTCTTATGTTCTTATGGTTTAACAAAGTCATGTCCAGCAGGAGGCCTGCAAGTAGCCCGAGAGCTCTCGAGAAATCTTGGGAGCCCAATCTCCACATACAGCCCTTTATTCGGAAAGGCGGGTGAAAATGTCCTGCACCACAGACATCAGTGGGAGCAGTGTCGGAGCTGCAGAGACCAGCAGCAGCGTTGCAAACTCTCTGTGCAGACTCACCAACATGCCTCCCCAGCCTGTTCGGTCCTTAGTCTCACTGCATTGATTTCCAAGGGGTTAGTGAGGTGGATCCTAGGCTGACACCACCAACTCCTTTCACACAGGGCCCAGAACCGCTGTTAAGTGATGAGGGCTGTTGCTCCCAACTGACTTGGGCTGGGCTTGGCTTGACTTGAGGCTCTGAACCCCAGAAAACAATGCTGATCTGGGCAGGAGCTCGAGGGTTGTAGTGTCCCCTAGAGGCACCAATCAAGATTCCCCTTGTGCTAGGTGCTGTACATACACCTACTGGGAGACTGTCCCTGCCCTGAAGAGCTGACAAGACAAAGGATGGGAGGGGAAACTGAGGCACAGAGAGGTGATGTGACTTGCCCATGGTCACACAGGAAGCCTGTGGCAGAACAGGGAGAAGAACTTAGGTCTCCTAAGTCTCTGCTCAATGCCTTAGAGCGCCAGCTCATCCCTCCTCTCAGAGCAGCACCGGCAATGGACTTAGAAGTAGTTTGTGGATTTTACCCCATTCTTCACAGAAGAGGTGCTGCAATGTGCTATTATAATAATGAAAATACTGATTCCATATACACGGCTGCTGATCCATAGATTTCAAAGCACTTTACAAAAGAGGTCAGCATCATTGTCCCCACATGTTGATGGGGAAACTGAGGCACAGGGCAGTGACATCTAAGACCACCCCGCAGGCCAGTGGCAGAAATGGACTAGCACCCAGCTCGCCCAAGTCCCAGCCCAGTGCTCTACTCATCAGGCCACACTGCCTTCCTCTCTTCCAGACGATAAGTGGGTGTCCCCAAAGCCCCAATTCCTCAGGAGAAACAGAGGCCCAAGCCAATGTTAAGGATCACTCATGGCAGGATACACTGAGCTATAGTCGATTCACTCTGAGTAGCTCTAGCCTGTAAATTAATCACAAGGCTTCAAGGAGCTGACTTCAATTTCACTTTGCTGTAGAGAATCCCCAGGCGCTCCTCCCACAAACTCCAAAGGAAGGCAGAAACAATGCCAGAAATGACTAGTTGTGGTCAAGGAAAAAAGCAAAGTCATTCAATATCACCTTGAAAGCCCATTAGCAACCAATCAAACAGGAACAGGGGGCGAGAGGGTAAATTGACATGCAGCTAATGAAGCTACAGCTAAGTAGTGTCAGAAAGACAGTGATATTTGTGCCATTAGCTGCCATGGGTGCAGGAGGGACATGTACTAATGAGGGCTGCGAGGGACATGTACTAATGAGGGCAAAGCAGCCGTAATTTAAGCATCAAACAGATTAAGATGGGGGAATAGCCACAGAACTGTAAATGGAGCCACTGCTTTCAGGCCTTGATTCAGGAAAGCGTCCCTGCTCAGGACAGCATTCAAACATGTACATAAAGTGAGCAAGTAATGAAGAGTCTTCCTGAACTGGGGCTTTAAACCCTCTCTGTCCTAATACCACAGGTCATTCCCAGCCGGTAATGGGCAGGAAAGCAGCCAGCTGAGACTTCTGCTTTTTGGCTAATTACAGTTCTAGTGTCTCTTCATCCTTCTCTTCACCCAATTCTTTCTTGCCTTTTTCCTGTCTCTCCCCTTTCCACCTGATGCTTCCTGTCTGACACAGAGAGCGTAAGCCAGAGGTGGGCAAACTATGGTGGCCCGTGGGACCGTCCTGCCCGGCCCCTGAGCTCCCGGTCAGGGAGGCTAGCCCCCGGCCCCTCCCATGCTGTCCTCCCTCCCCCACAGCCACACCGCCAGCGCTCTGGGTGGCGGAGCTGCACACTCCTGCAGAGCAGTGCGGCAGCATGTTTGGCTCCGGTTGGGTGGCACAGCTGCCAGAGTGGCATGGTAAGGGGGTTGGATAAAGGGCAGGAGGTCCTGGGGGGGAGTCAGGGGACAGGGAGGTTGGATAAGCGTGGGAGCCCCGGGGGGCCTGTCAGGGGGCGGGGGTGTGAATAGGGGTCAAGGCAGTCAGGGAACTGGGAGCAGGGGGGTTAGATGGGGGTGGGGTCCTGGGGGTGGTTAGGGATGGGTGATCCAGGAAGGGGATCCCTGGGGACAAGGAGCAGGGGGGTGTCAGAGGTTCTGAGGGGGACAGTCAGGGGGCAGGGGCCAGGCTGTTTGGGGAGGCACAGCCTTCCCTACCTGGCCCTCCATACAGTTTTGCAACCCCGAAGTGGCCCTCGGCCAAAAAGTTTGCCCACCCCTGGCGTAAGCTGTCTTCAGAGACTGTTTTCTTTGTTACTTGTCTGTACACACCTCGCAGAATGGAGTCCTGATCTCTGAAGGGGGTTCCTAGCTGCTACTATAACCGCGATGCTGAAGAAATAGAAGTTTGGAGGGGAATAAAAAGTCAAACAAAAATGTTTTCATGATTTCTAAAAGATTAATAACAGTGAATATAGATTAGAAAATGTGAGCACTCATGTAGGGCAGCGAATCTAAAGGAGACTGTGGAGAGGACTTTGTCATGGTCTACAAGGGGCTGAGATTTCTGACTGGAGACGGGCTCTTGAATCTAACAGAAAAAGGTTTGGCTAGGACTGGGAGCCTAACTTCCTTAAACTCCCTTTCAAAAGCCCAGTGTAGCTCATTACTCCATACAGAGGAATAGTGAAATAGTGCCTTGTTGACCGGTGTTGTCTCACTGTTTCCTTGTTCCCCCCATCTATGGACTCTTGCCTTATTCTTAGACTGTCAGCTTTCTGGCTCTCTCTGTGTTCTGTTTGTACAGCACCTGGCGCAATGGAGTTTTGGTCCACGATTGAGGCTCCTAGCCACTGCGATAATAATATGAACAAGGCTGAGAAAAGCTACCAGGCTGAACTCTGACACAGGACAGCTACTTGTTGTGCTGGGGGAATGGAGATTGGGCAAAGTGGAGCTGTTTGGAAAGCTGGGGCCAGCTGGGTGTGTATGTGGATGTGATGGGGCACCTGCCCCACACTGGGCTCTAAAGGGTTAATAGAGCCCTTGGGAGACTGTGTGGGAGTTGGAGGGGGCGCTGCAAGCAGTGGCCATCTACAGGGTCCCTGGGCTGGGACCCAGAGTAGTGGGCAGGCCCGGCTCCCGCTGCCTCCACTTGCCATAGAGAGGGACTGTGACATTCCCCCGGAAGGAGGGAGCCCAGAGTGTGGCGCAGACAAAGGGCTGTGTCATGATGAGGACGCCACAGTCCTAGGAGTGACAAGGGTCCCTGGAGCAGATGTGACTGTGGCGAGACACCACCAGAAGAGGGCGCACTGGCTAGCAGAGCTGATCCCTAGGACAGCCAGCAGGGGGCACTGCAGTGGTGAGTCCCACCCCGCCCCAGGAAGGCAGAGAGGAGAACGTTGTGATGATCAAGGATGGGGGGTTGTTGGGGTAAATCAGTGTTATGCAGGCACAGAGGGAAGCCCAGTACTTCTGTGCCAAGGCATTTGCACTTGAAGGGATCCCCATTGTGCTGCTTTCTTACCTCCCCAATGCATCAAGGAAGTAGTGGCGTAGGTGGCTCTTGATGTGTAAATGCCTGGTTGGTTCCTATGGCTCTGCTCCAAGGCGTTTGGTGCAGGGACATTGACCCTCCCTCTGCCCCAGTCTCCTTGCCAGCCACAGACCTCCCCCCACCCCTACCCCACCTCCTGCATCTCCAGCCTCACCTCCATACAAGCCTGTTTCCCCACCATCCCCTGCTAACCCTGTCACTGCCTCAACTTACCTGATACCCCACTCCCGCTGTGCCCCCCATCCCTGCTCACCTCCTCTCCTTCAAGTCCCATCTCTCCCCAGCTGCCCAGTTTTGCCTCCACAGTCTCTATGTGAGATGTTATCAGAACAAACGTTGGCATTTGATGCATGGCGTTCGTGGGGATTGGATTTGTACGGCCAGAGGAGGCCACAGAAATGAGGGAAAAGAGGCAAAACTTCCAAAAAGGAGCATTTTAAAACGTTGCCTCTTGCAAACACCAGTAGCTACTTCACTCAGAAAACAGCACAGATTGTGGTGCCAAACCTGGAGCCTAACTTCAGTCATTAAAGCGCAGCACAGAGGGATTTCAGAGCAAATCCCAGGAGAACCCGAACCATGAAGTCGCTACAAACACTTTCATGATCTGCAGACCACCAGGTTCTTACTTCCTTAGTAACCGGGGCAGCTAGCCCTGGATCGTCCTGACAGAGGCGTGGACACATGGCTGCCTTCGGTCGCCACCTCGCTCACCATTTACTTTGTGCATTGTAGACCGGTTTAGCCAGCCCTTCTGGCTCGCTGTGTCATATACCAGCCCAGAATGCAAGTCACTCCATGGGACAGCCCCTTGGAATTCCCAGGAGGCACTGCTCCAAACACAGAGTGGTGGGTATGTGCACACGGTTCAGTGATAGCGGAGAAGGCCCAGCCCAAGCCATATTTGCTGCAAGAGGGTCAAGTCAGAGTCACAAAATGGTCACAAAAGCACGGTGGTGTCTGTAGTGTGGGCAGGGCATTTGTACATTGTGAGGTGATTTGATTTACCTCATAGCCCCCAAGAATCCCGTGGGAGGACACAACATGGTTGGTGCACACCACTGAACCACCAGGTCCCATTCATGCCCTTGTAACCTCTCCTCCTAACCACAACTTTGGAACAACTACAGAAGAGACTGCCCCAGAGAATCCACCCCAGGTTTTCCACTGAGCCCAGGGCCAGCTGGGACAGGATTGTGGGAATGAGTGGGTGCTGTGGGAGCTCATCTCCGTGCCTCAATTCAAGGAGCCTCCAGTCTCCAAGGGGGAATGACTGACAAAGGGCTCCAGCGAAGGAAAGCAGAGCCCCAATAACCACATAGCTCCGGGTCTGATTTTCAGGAGAGCTCTGGGTAATCGTTTGTTTGGTTTTTTTAAAACAGTAAATGCCAATTAAGAATCGAGGCATCTGTGACCGGGAAGAATGGTCCTGGGTGGGGAGAACTCAGGGATTTCATTTCCTAACAGGAGGCGGAGAGCGGGGCTCTCTCCAGGGGAGCTCCCCAACTCCGAAGGAGGGAGACCCAAGCTGTGCCTGTCATGAGACCCACATACAAACCAGGTGAAGCCCATGTCTGTGCAGAAAGGCTGGTGCATCACTTAAGCCATTTTCTGAGGATAAAGGGATGCTCGGGACTTTCTGCTCACCCCTGTGCATATGGTCAGTTTCTGTAATGAGGCCAGACCCTCGGCTAGTGGACACTGGTACTGCTCTAGGGGCATGGAGATTGGCTAACGTCCCAACCCTGAAACCGTGTCAGGTGGATCTGAGATACACCGAGGAATCAGAAAATTCTCTCTCTCACTCAACAGCTACACGAGCAGCTAAATATCCAGCTACGCAGCTCACTTCAGGAACGAAGTTATTACGTTTTACAGATCTCAAGCTTTGCAGAGTGTGTGTATGGGGGGAAGACACCTAAAAATCATGGGGTGAAGACTGATGGGTTCTCCTTTATTGTGTGTAAGACCAAGACATTTTAGGTCAGAGGGAGACACATCCAACCTCATTCCTCAAGGGCTTTTATTTTCCATTGTACACAAATACATACCCAGCAGGATAAGCGCAGCATGAACTCGACACAGGCGGTGAGACACAATGAATTACCATTAAAGTGTCCTGACGACTCATAACAGCGATTTTGGTAATGGCTAGAACTGGGACAGTCTGACTGGCCCATGTGGCATTTCAGGCCAGGAGCCAAACTCTGCTCTGGGATGTGTGTGGGTGGTTTCAGGGGAAGGTTGCTGTTAAAATCCCAGAGCAAAATCTGGCTCAAAGTTGCCACATTTTGTGACAAAAGGGAATAGGAAAAACTTCAATTCCTCATCACCGGGTGTCTCATTTCTTCAGGGAATGGCTCTAAACAAAGACAGAGAAAGTGAACAAATAAAAGTGACAGCACAGAAGACTGCACCTGCCATGTTATTTTCTCCTGGAGAGACCCGTGTTACTCTGGTACCGCAGTGAAGGGAGCTCTCTTCTGCATGTATCTGATGTTGTCTCACCAGCTTGTGTGACTCTCCGGCACATTTGCCTGCCTTCCTGCCCCACACCATTGCTGCGTACGTAGTGGCTGCCACTCCAGCCGCTTCCACAGTTGCCTTGCGGTTCACAGTCTCTCTTTGGCCAAGAATTGAGCTTTCCCCATCCCCTGTACTGGAAGCTTGAATAAATCAGCTATAAAAATAAGGATGAACTGTGGGTGAGATCAAAGCTTGAGAACTGAGCTGAGGTGGGTTTGTTTTTCATGCAATGACATAATATATACCTCCAGAACAACCAGTGCTTTGTCCTAAAAACACTCTCAGGTGTAATCCTGTTCACGACCATAGGACAAAGAGTAGCATGTACTTAGCATTTCCATAGCACTTTTCATCTGTGGCTCTTAAAACTGCTTTACAAAATAGGGTCTATAACATCACCTCTTTCACAGAGGGGAAACTGAGGCACAGAGCAGTTCAGTGACTTGCCAAAGTTCACATACCAAGCCGCACAATGGTAGTGCTGTGAAGAGAACCCAGGTCTCCAGCTTCCACCCATGTAGCCTATACATCTCTATAAAGCTCTATGCCTGGCAGGAAGTGTTCGCAGTAACAGTCCCTTAGGTTGTAAGCAATTTGATGAGAGAGAAGTTTCTTATTCTATCGCTTGTAAAGCACTGGGCAAACTTACAGCCCTAGGTAAATAATTAATAACCAATATATTTCTATGTGAGCTTGGAGAGATCACATACCTGTACTGTACTCTAAAAAGGAAGAGCGCTGCAGAAGACTCACATCTGGCTCAGAGCTACAAAGGGTTAAACTCTGCTCAGAAGCCTTTGCTTTGCCCCTATAACTTTCCTAGCTCGGCACACTGCAGCACATTGACCTTCCAACTGTTTTCAATACATAACATCCCCAGGCAGCACACTGTCCCCGAGTTCAATTTGTTCCACAGCAAGGCAAATGCACCGCGAGAGTTACTCGCTGTGCAGCAGGAAACAGATGAGCTGCTAACATTAACATGGGTCCAAAGCCTGAAGTCCTCGCTGGGGTTTGACCAGCAGGCCTGAAATTTGCAGAAGTGGCCATTGATTTCCGATGCATTAGGTGAGGGCATGAGGGGCACCTTGAGACTCCCTGGGGCATGATTTTCAGAGGTGCTGAGCTAGACAGCTCCAGCTGAGGTCAACGCGAGCTGCAGAGGCTCAGCCCCTCTAAAAACAAGTCGCCTTTGGAAAGCTGGGTACCCAAAGTCACCAGACACGTTTGAAAATGATGGCCTTGAGAGTGGAGCTCAAAGCGCTGGTCTGTGTCACCTCCCTTACTCCACAGGACGACGTGCAGTAGAGATCCTTAATATTTCTACTGGACCTTTAATGTCTATGTAAGGCAGTCAGTTGGGCTTGATCAAGGCAGCCCCACAGCTTCCAAGCCAGCGCGTCCCCATCTCAACAAGCTGCCAGTCAAACAGCTGCCTTGCACAGCTGAATTAACTAGCATGCAATACTGTGTTCTAGGCTACTAAAGCAACCGTCCTCTCCCTCCATTCAGCCACAAGACACAACCTGTTGAGGAAAGTCTCCTGGGACAGTGGGGGCAGCCAGGGCAGCATTATAGTCACTTGGCTATTCTCAAACCATGACTGCCAGCTGCCAATCTACAGGGCACAATTTTTTTGTCGTGCTGTTCCTTTAAAAGAAATGACCAATCACTGAATCGAAGTGAAGAGAAAGAAACATGAAGAGAGACACAGTTGAGGGAAAGAGGTGAGGGATCTGCCCAGGATGAGATGGATCAGGCTTTGAACACTACAGAGCACTTGAGGTGGGCCGGGTCAAGGCCATCGGTGAAGGAAAGGAGGAAGTACATCACCTTGCGGATCTTGGCTAGCTCCATCAGCCTCTCCCCGAATTCCTGGGCATCTGCCTCGTTACACTCCACTTCCTTGGTCCCTGGCTTCTTCCAGAAGATGCCCACCGGCTCCAGCAGCTGCCTGTTCATGAGGTTGGTGAGGTCGGGCGTCCAGTGCTGGGAGGTGCCCGTCACCATCACCTTCCCCGCTTTCTCCATCTGGATCTTCCAGTGCAGGAAGTGAAGGTTGTGCTGCCGGATGAAATCCACCCGGTAGATGTACTCGTTGGGCCGCAGCAGCTTCTCGCCATCCTGCGGCCGCTCGTTCCTCTGCTGGAGGCTCTGCGCTCGCAGCCGCATGCACTTGGTGAGCTGGACGTCCTGGACGAAGAGGAACTCAAGCTCCGACGCGTCGCCAGCCATTGCCTCTGCCTCTCTCCTCCCTGGCTCAGTTCTCAGCACTGTTTGGCTCTCAAACAGGCCACCCTGGGAAAATGCAAACCTGAAGCCAATCGGCCCTCCCTCCCCAGTCCCAGCGGTGCTAGGCAACCTGGGTCAATGACGCAAAGTGCCCTCAGGGTTTCCTCTGGGTGTTCTCTAGTCTCATTTGCAGATGAGGAACAGATCCTGCCACTGTACAATAATCTATAGGGATGGGATCTCTGATGTCAGCCTCCCTGACAACCTCCTTGACAACCGCTCCCATGCAAGCCAGAGCACAGTTGTTTGTATTTAAATGAGGCCTCTTGCAGTGGGGCCACCATGTTACAGCGCTGGGCAGCAGGACACATGGGGAAGCAGCTCCAAGGGCCACCTGATTTCTCAGGGCAACCATCTTAGGGGCCAGGCTGTGCCCAGCCTCTGCCCAGCCTCTGCAGAGGCAGGTGGCCACAGGGAATCTCTTTGCAAGGATTGCATCCTGAGCACAGAGGCTACTTCCTGCTAAGGGGGCAGAGAAAATGGCTCTGCCCAGAGGCATGATGGTACTGAAGGGGTCTAGCAGTGGGGTGGGCATGCTCCCTCTTACAGCTGCTGTGAAGCTCCTGAAGGCAGTGGCGACCTGTGAGAGGTAAAACCTCCTAGGGTCTCTACTAGGGTGGGACAACTCAGAACCATCCCACAACACAGAACAATGGCTAAGAGCTACAACTGGGCTAGAAGTATTTACATCCACAGTTCTAGGAGTATCATGGGATAGGCCTGAGTTTCATGGGTCTGTCCTGCCACCTTGGAGGACAATCGTGGGATCCTGCATTTAGATGATCAGAGTGTGTGTCTCTAGTGCAGACATGGGCAGACTATGGCCCACGGGCCACCGTCCTGTCCGGCCCCATAGCTCCTGGCTGGGGAACCTAGCCCTGGCCCCTCCCCTGATGTGCCCCCTCCCCTGCAGCCACGGCGCTGCTCGTGCCGTGCTCTGGACCGCCACTCCCAGTGGGCAGCGGGGGGAGTGCAGCTGGCTCTGGCCAGGTGTCACGGCTGTGAGTTCCTGTTGCTGGTAAGGGGGTGCGGAGCAGGGGAGGTTGGGTAAGGGGGTAGGATCCCAGGGGCAGTTAGGGGCCAGGGGTCCCGCGAGGGGCTGGTCAGGGGACAAGGAGCAGAGGGTGGTTGGATAGGGAGTGGGAGTCCTGGGGGGCTGTCAGGGGGTGGGGGTGTGGATAGGGGTCGAGGCAGTCAGGGGACAGGGAGCGGGGGGGTTGGATGGGTGGAGGGTTCTGAGGGGGGCAGTCAGGGGGTGGGAAATGGGAGGGGATGGATGGGGGTGGTGGCCAGGTTCTTTGGAGAGGCACAGCCTTCCCTACCCGGCCTTCCATACAGTTGCGCAACCCCGATGTGGCCCTCAGACCAAAAAGTTTGCCCACTCCTGCTCTAACAGTTGCAGCACTGGACTGAGGGTCAGGACTCCTGGGTTCTTCTATTCCCAGCTCTGCCGCTGACTTGCTGTGGCCTCTGCTTACACGAGTGTTGTGGGACTTAACGTTTGGAAACTACTTTGGGAGCATGAAATAAAAGGTGCTGCATAAACATGAGGTATAGTTATTATCCTAGGGCAACATAGCACCAGGCTGCATTGTCGCATCAACTCGCAACAGCCCGGCAATGAGACACAGCCACACATCATCATCCCTCTGGGGCATGATTTCATGGGGTCACCATGGTGTCGCTCTCCAGAAGACACACGTGCTCGGGTCATGTCTGAAGCAACGGGCTCCTGAAAAGGTATCGAGAGCTCATCTCAGTGCAAAAAGCGACAGAGACCAGGAACTCAGACAGGGTCATTTCACTGTGAATGCCAGGGATTGACCCGAGCTTGCGGAGATCAGCACCAAGGTTGCTAAGAGCTGCACAGAGGGACATGGTGATGGTACCACAGCAAGGAACAAGGGAGGTCTAATAATAGCCCCACGCCTTCCCGCTGTCCTAGGCTTGTTTACTGGCTCATAAGGACCTTTAGGAACAACTTTTCCTCCTGCCCAAGGGCTTTAAAGTTAAAAATGTATTCAGTGACCCTGGAGAACATTCCGTAGCTGAGCTCCCGCGGCTAGTCACAGGGACCTAGAGGGGCATGTTCTGAACAGTGATGGATCTTTCACCTACTAACCCATCAGTCCAACACGCATGGCAAGGGCAGGAGGAACAGAGCAGCCATGCCGGTACATGGGGTGGGAGAGGGGTTCCCCTGCAGGACTTTGAAATGTTGGCAAAGCCGAATCCTATGGTCATTACACAGTCAGAACTTCCACTGAGTCAAGTTTTGCTCTTAGCTACCTACAAGGATGCAACTTGCATGAGTCTGGATTACCACTCCTGGGGATATGGCAGTTGGGGAGAGGACTCAGAGGGCAGAGACTCCATAGCATGCCCTCGTGGAGTTTTAACTTGGATCCTTCCACTGGGGCACAGGATTTGCCCCCAAGTCCT
This sequence comes from Gopherus flavomarginatus, assembly GCF_025201925.1. Taxonomy (NCBI): domain Eukaryota; kingdom Metazoa; phylum Chordata; order Testudines; family Testudinidae; genus Gopherus; species Gopherus flavomarginatus. The sequence goes on from NC_066617.1 coordinate 358,467,690, forward strand.
CCACATGGAACGGCCAGTGGTTCTGAGCCCAGGCCCCGGGGGAGCCAGGTACCAGCTCTGGGATCCCTGGCCCCTCAGCACAGCTTCATTGGAGTCACTCTACCAAGGTTTTCCCCAGCAGCATCTGTCCCTGAACACACTCCCTTGGAAGGCACAGAGAGAATCAACAGAAGAGCGAATGCAGCCACAGGCTGATTTCTCCGATGTAGCCCATACAGATATATGGACATATGCTAGGTCAGTGGTTCTCAACCAGGAGTCTGGGGCTCCCTGGGGGCCACCAAGCAGGCCAGCATTACTCTCTCTGGGGCCCAGGGCAGAAAGCCAAAGTCCCATTGCATGGGGCTGAAGCCCAGGGCCCTAAGTCCCACAACCTGGGGCTGAAGCTGAAGCCTGAGCAACGTAGCTTCGCGCAGGCCCCTGTGGCATGGGGCCCCAGGCAACTGCCCTGCTTGCCACCCCCTAACGCCAGCCCTGGCTTTTATATGCAGAAAACCCTTTAATGTGGCACAGATTGGCCCTGGAGTTTTTATAGCAGGTTGGAGTGGCCTCAGAAAGAAAAAGATTGTGAACCCCTGTGCTAGATGACATATAGTTATGAAGTAAGGCAGTAACTCAAAAACCTACAGGCCGTAAGTCTGTAGGACAAAGATAACTGAGCCCTAAGGCCTAAAGGCTTAACCTAAGCAATTAACCAGGAAGTGACCTTCTGTCATAAGGGGCCACAAGACAGCAGTGACCTTGTATCACAGAGGCCACCAGTCAGAATGCTCCATCTAGTGCTGCTGAACAGCTGACAGGTAACCACAAGACAACAGTTTGTAGCAGCTTTGGATATTTTATAGTAAGAATATCAGCTTGAAGTAAATGGCCTAGTAACCTATGGGAGAAGAGTCCGTGCAACGTTAGTAGGGTGAGGAAGGGTAGATAAGGAAAAGTGGCTGAAATCCCTATTGCATACGCATGCGGTATAGAGGGCGTAAGCGTAACCCATTATAAAAGTGGGTACTTGGCCAATAAACCCCAGGGAGATTTCCAGGAACCCGCCAGGCCAAGGACCGCTCGTGGGTTATTCACAGGGTGATGGAAGTATCTGAGCGCTGGATTACCCTCAGGCTGCTCTGCTAGGTCACAGGGTTTGTGATTAGCTAATGGTGCTAATACGACCCTGACAAATTCAGACGGCCTCCCAAAGTGCAAGTGTCATTCCCGCCTGCACAGAGAGCCTCGCTCTCGAACGAACTGCCAGGCTGTGGCCAATCCGCAGGCAGCTGAACCCTGGCAACCCGCATCATGTTAAACTGGAAACACTAAACACCCAACCCATAGGTCAGGTAACACTGCAGGGCTTCCGGAGAAGACGTGCATCCTACATCACCACCGATCCAGCCCCACTGATTCTCCTCATGGTGCCTGCAACCTGCCCAACGCTGGCTGCAGACCCCCACTCACATTGACTCTCCTTGTGCTGCCCGCTGCCTGCCCCACACCAGCTGCAGACCCCTGCCCGCACTGACTCTCCTTGTGCTGCCCGCCCCACGCCGGCTGCAGACCCCAGCCTGCACTGATTCTCCTTGTGCTGCCTGCCGCCTGCAGCCTGCCCTACGCCGGCTGCAGACCTCCGCCCACATTGATTCTCCTTGTGCTGCCTGCTGCCTGCAGCCTGCCCCACGCCGGCTGCAGACCCCCGCCCACACTGATTCTCCTCGTGCTGCCCGCCGCCTGCAGCCTGCCTCACGCCAGCTGCAGACTCCTGCTCGCACTGACTCTCCTTGTGCTGCCCGCCCCACGCTGGCTGCAAACCCCCGCCCGCACTGATTCTCCTCGTGCTGCCTGCTGCCGGCAGCCTGCCTCATGCCGGCAGCAGACCCCCGCCCGCAACAACTCTCCTTGTGCTGCCTGCAGCCTGCCCCATGCTGGCTGCAGACCCCTGCCTGCACTGATTCTCCTCATGCTGCCTGACGCCTGCCCCACGCCGGCTGCAGACCCCCACCCACACTGATTCTCCTCATGCTGCCTGATGCCTGCCCCACGCCAGCTGCAGACCTCCATCCGCATGATTCTCTTCATGCTGCCCACTGCCTGCCCCACGCAGGCTGCAGACCCTTGCCCGCATTGATTCTCCTCGTGCTGCCTATCGCCTGCTGCCTGCCCCACACCAGCTGCAGACTCCTCCTGACCCCAAGGAGGGGGGTCTCCGAGGTCTAAGAAGAGTGGGGCAGGCCCACTATGTGCCCCTGCTAGTGATCTGGCCCCACAGGTTTTAGCGTGCCTTTTGCCGGTGTATGGGCTGCAGGATAGGAGCCATTGTGATTGAGGGGAATGTAGCATTCCTTGCTCAAGACAGAAAGAGACTGGGAGAGAGAAAGCAGCAAAGAATCCTGTGGCACCTTATAGACTAACAGACGTTGCGGAGCATGAGCTTTCGTGGGTGAATACCCACTTCGTCAGAGAGAGAGAGTTACAGACAGGACCGCCAAACTGTATGATCCAAAGTCCTGGTCCGAGCAAACTGCTCCTTTGCCATCCCCCCTGCTATCACAGAAGCTGTGGGCGGTCACTGAGGTACTGAACGCTCATCACGGCAGTGCTCCGATGAGTTGAGGCAGCAGGCGACGCATCCAGTACACAGCCCAGGGAAGACCAAAGGTTGCTTCCTGCCCTAGCCACTGCAGTGCCATATCCGCTGCTAGGAGGAAACCCGGGGGGATTTCTTGCACTTTGCACATGACGCACGTGAACCACCAAGGCAGATGAGCCTGAGTCGGAAGCTGCTTCCCAATTACATCCATAACAGGCCTCTCAGGTGGCTGGGGTAAGGGCTGTGAGGAAGGGAAAAACATGAAAAGCCAGTCTCCTGGGACAGGTGCAGTGTCACTCGGAGGAATTCGGAGGAATTTTTCCTCAGCTTTGCCCGGGTGGAAAAACACCAGCTAATGCTCTTGTCAAAGCCAGGTAAAATATAGAAGTGTTTGGTCCTATCTCACGTATTGCCCTGGACACCCTGGATCGCAGTGGTGTAGAGGTAAAAAAAGAAGTGGATAAACTAACCTAAACTAAACTCCTTAATCCCCAAATGAGAAGTGGGTTTACCCACGTTTACCCTCAACTACGCTACTGCTGGGCTCAGTTCTGGCCTCACTCTGGTGTCAATCAATGGATTGTAAAAGCAGAACCTGGCCCAGGATCCCTACCCCATTCTTTCAGTGAGCTTTATTGGCTAGGTTAACATATTTCCTCTTATCTGAGAGTCTGAATCAGAAGGGAAGAGCTTGAAGAAGCCCGCGCTGTGCTTTCCTTTCTGATATTTGCACTCGCATATTTATTAATCAGTTAGAAACAGATTCTGCCACTGAAGTATACAGGAACAGTATTCCTTTAAATGGCCTGTGAACCATCTAGTGGGGCTCACTGCATTTTCTATGTTAGAAGCAGTCAGAAGCCAATCCGCATGTACGAAGCAAGCCCTAGCATGGTTGTGTATATTAAGTAAACACAATTACTGGAGCTCCAACTGAACTCGTGGTTTGTTCCCATTGTTATCGCTGTGTAAGGAGCCGAAGACACAACCATTCCCCTTACCCATGCTGAATAGCACCTTGTAGCCGCGCTGATTTCAACAGAAGCCTGGAGTTTCAGCGTAAGTAACGGGGGCAGATCACAGCCCTTAAAGTGCTTGCAGCGCTATGAAGTTCCTGATCCCTTCGGAAGTGCTAAATGAGAATGATCTTTACTCGCAGAGAAGGACCCAAGTTGCAACAGTTGGATCCCAATTTGGGGTCTGATCTGACTTGTCTCAAAGTTTGGATGGTGTTATGATTGAGGGTTCGGGTCAGCCCATTCAGGAGGCAGCAGGAGTTATAGTGGTCACACCTGCCAGGGCTGTTTGATCTGCAAGCCTGGGATGTGCCTCTTGCCGTTATTTGGAGACAGAGGGTGCTGACAGGCTGTAAAATGTTGCTGCTGTGGGGCAGAGAAGGAAAACCAACATATGTCTCCAGAACCTCTCTCCCAATACTGGGACCGACGACAAGGCAAGCCAGACCCTTGAATTGAAGAACCAAAGGACTTCAGAGCTCTCGTGAAAATTATTTTGGCAAGGATCACTAATATAACAACTCACGGCTTGGGTTAGCATCTCCTTTTCTGGAGTGTCCCACTGAGCACTCAGCAAATGTTTGATCTGTTCCCTTTTTTATTATAATACTCTACAGCACGGGTCTGAACAATTCAGCTTCAATTGACAGTAATAAAAAAGGCACACATTTTTAACAGTGAGGGTGATTAACCACTGGGGCAAACCAATGGTTTTCAGATCAAGACTAGATGTCTTTCTGGAAGATCTGCTTACTCAGACACAAGTTACTGGGCTCCATACATGAATGGCTGGATGAAATGATTTGGCCTGTGCTAGACCAAGGATGGGCAAACTATGGCCCGTGGGCTGGATGCGGCCCGCCAGTCGTTTTAAACCAGCCTTTGAGCTCCCCTTGGGGAATGGAATCTGAGGCTTGCCTTGCTCCGGCGCTCCAGCCGAGGAACAGGGTTGGGGATCACTCCACATGGTTCCTGGAAGCAGCGGCATGGCTCCCCTCCACCTCCTATGTGTATGGGCAGCCATGGGCCTCTGTTCTGCATGCTGCTCCCACCCCAAGTGCCGCCCCTGCAGCTCCCATTGGCTGGGAACTGCAACCAATGGGAGCTGCAGGGGTGGTGCCTGCGGATGGGGCAGCATGCAGAGTCGCCAGGTCGTGCCTCACGTAGGAGCCAGAGAAGGGGCATGCCGCTGTTTTCAGAAACTGCTTGAGGTAAGCGCCACCTGGAACTTGCATCCCTGAGCCTCTCCAACCCCCCTGCCCCAGCCCTGATCCCTCTCCTGCCCTTCGAACCTCTCCATCCCAACCCAGAGCACCCTCCTGAACCCCCAACCCCGCATCTCCAGCCCCACCCCAGAGCCTGAACCCCTTTCCACACCCCATACCCCTGCCCTGGCCCTGATCCCCCTCCCGCCCTCCGAACTCCTCAGTCCCTGCCCGGAGCACCCTCCTACACCCCAAACTCTTCATCCCCAGCCCCATCCCAGAGCCCACACCCTCAACCAGAGCCCTTACCCCCAAACCCACTCCCCTACCCAGAGCCCCCTCCCGCACCCTGAACTCCTCATTTCTGGCCCCACTCTGGAGCCCGCACCCCCGACCAGAGCCCGCCGCGCCCCAACCCCAATTTTGTGAGCATGCATGGCCAGCCCTACAATTTCTATTTCCAAACATGGCCCTCGGGCCAAAAAGTTTGCCCACCCCTGGCCTAGATAATCTAATGCTCCCTTCTGGCCTGAAAATCTATGAATCAGTAGCAATACTGCAGTGGGCTCTTGGCCAGTGATGTACAATGCTGCTGTATTTTCCAGATTATTAGAAAAAGGAGTGTTGGGAGAAGATTCTAGCCTTTGCCCCAGACCTGAACACAGCTCCTCTCAAAAAAAAAAAAAAAAGATACAAGAGGCAGGCAGGCAGGAGCCCCTGAGAATTATGGGCTTGGAAAATTATGAACAAACAGAACAGAATTGCCAGGGGACAAACAGCAATGAGATAGGCAAGCAGAAATAATTAGCTCTCTAATGGTCACTACTTCTGCGAGATGGGAGGCTCTTAGGGCAGGGCCGGAAGCGAATGGTGAGTGGCAAAGGCAATTTGCATACTGCACTTAATAGTCTCAATGTTAAAATTAAAAAAAGCCCAATCTTGCATCACACACACAGAAAAACTGAGAGGTAGTGAACTGTCACTGCAATGGGGGGAAAAGCTTAGAAAAGCCTCGCTGATTACCCAGAGAGTGACTGGGTCTGTTAGACAGCCAGAGGTCCCACTGAGGGGAAGCAGGGATGCTTTAACAAATAAACATCCCAGTACGGAGGATCAGTCCACAGGTTTGATTAGGCTAACCATGCTTTAAAAGCTAAATATCAGGGTTGTGCTGCTTCTTGGTTACCAGCAGCACAAAAGGGAGGACAGGAACATTATGGATTATGCACCTGCAACATGGGGCCTGATCCAAAAGCTCCCCGCAGAGGCTGATGGGAATACTTGACTTCAGTGGACACTGGATGAGGCTCTTAGACAGCACAGCAATGCAGAGTGCAGCAGCACAGGGCTTTCTGAAGGCAACACAGCCAATGAGCTTCTTAGCATATCCAGCACTCCTGTAATCAGTGACGGACTATTGCATGGGCCAACGGGGCTTGTGCCCAGGGACCCTGGCCAATTTGGGGCCCACAGAAAAATCTCCCCCTGCCAGGGCCCCAGGGCTAGAGGAGATCTTGCTTCCTGCCACGGCCCTGGGACCGCAGTGAGGGCACAGAGCTTCTCCAGTCTCAGGGCCACAGTGGGGAGGTGGGACCTGGAAAAGAGCAAGCGGAGCCACGGGGAAGGGGTGGAATGGGTGGGGTCACAGAGCAAGGGGCTGAATGGGGTGAGGCTGTGGGCAGGACAGGGGTGGAGTCAAGGCAAGGGGCAGAACAGGGTGGGAGAATGGGTGAGGCCACAGGAGAAGGGGCGGAACAGGGTGGGACCAGGGGCAGTGTTGCAGCAGAAGAGGTGGGAGGAAGAAAACAGGGGTGGGACCGCAGGCTGAAGGAGTGGGGCAGGGCCACAGTTCTGGCGCTGGGTCCCGCCCCCCCCACTTGCTCCAGCCCAGGGCCCCAGGAGACCTTAATGTGTCTCTGCCTGTAATACAGGAACTAGCTAAAATAAGAATAATCAAAGCTCATGCTCCAGGGTGTAAATCTCACCCTATACACACACAACCACAATCGGCCCATGCTACACAGCTGCTTGCATTCCTTGAACCAACCAGCCTACAGTCAGTCTGGGGGCCCCTTATTAGCTTCTTGATTGAAGCTCAAGATTCAAGGCCAGATCCTCAGCTGATGTACATCAGCATTGCTCTGTTGGCATCGATGAATGATCTGGCCCTCAGTGTACAATCTGCCCCAAGTTTCTCTGCCAGGCAACATTACAGGACAGGAGATGCAGGTGAGGAATGTGCCCAGAGATGATATGAGCATGTGTTTTGAAGATTGCAGAGGCGGCAGAACTGTGGGTAGAGGAGACTCGTTGTTTTCTACAAGTTCTGTAAGTTTTAAAAGCCATTAGATGCCTCCCTCCCTCCATCATAGCGTTCCTGTTATACCATTTTTCTCAAATTAATTTAACTACCTCACACGAAATTCCACCTTGTGCTTGCCACCACGTTCCCTCTGCCACCCAGCAGCACCCTGATCCCACCCACAGAGCAGGGGCTGCTTTTGCAAACAGTGCTGCAAGGAGGGAATATTCTGCAGGAGCGGCAGGAATACATTGCATTGCAGTACAGCACGGGGAGACAAGGTGAAGGCAGGCATTACTGTCTGACACCTCTAGAGGGCACCACTGGCTGCCTACGGCAGCTGGCATCTGGGAAAGCCTTATGCAAGCTGCATTTGCACCGGCACTTTTGTCGGTGAAGATTGTGTCAGTCAGGGGTGAGGTGGGGGGACTGTTTTTCCACACCTCTGACCAACAAAGTTTTACCAACACAAGTGCTAGTGTAGACAAAGCCTAAGTCAAGCTTCAGCCCTGATTTAGCTTCCTCTCTCGTATCCTTCGTAGATGCTCAAATATTGCAACAGGCAATTGTGTAACGTTAACCAGACTATGGGTTAGATTCCCATCTTCCCCCACCCAGCTCCAAGCCTCGAGGTGCCTGACAATAACTCAGGGGATAGAATACCCATATGTAATTAAAACTGTCATGAGAACCTCTGCACTCTGCCCAGTACCGCAGTGTCTGGGCTGCATTAATTCAGATATTACAGAGAGAGGTGCACTTTAAATAGCGAGAGAGGGATTAGATATAAACAAAGATAAGGCCAAATCAACCCCCTGGATCCAAACATCCTGAAATTTGGCGCGCGTAAAATCTGGACCCTAAATGTACAACTTGAGCTTGGTTCTGGTATTAATTCATTAAAACAAACACAGATTTACACCAGTTAAGGATCTGACCCAAAGAATCAGATCTGGTGTGGTGAAACAGAGATCAGTGGAGTCACATCTGATTTACACCAATTTAAGTGTGAGAAGAATCAGGCCTGAGCTATTTATCAGGTGTATAATTTTAAACCGTTTTCCAGCAGGAGATGTTATTCAGGAGATGACCTGTTAACTTCCAGAACACGTGACACCAAAGCTTTGCAAAGGTGCCTTCACCAAGCACAAGGACTTCCTTACCTTCTGCCACAGAGATTCCCGGGAGGCCAGAGAGGAGCAGGCTGCCACAAACCAGCAATTCCCAACCTGGCCCTGGTGCAAGTCATGGGAACTGATTCCATCCACAAAGAGATAGGGGTCATCACAGATCTCCTAGAGGAAGAGAGGGGGGAAAAAACCACAAAAGGTGAATGGGAAGCAGGGTTAGGCTTGAGAATTGGGGTTACCCTTGTCTTCACTAGTGGCACTGTGTACCCCTCCCTGGCGCACACACATACACCTCTCTATCTCCAGCTACCATCCTATCCAGACCAGGAAATCAACCTGCGGATGAAACCAAGGACCAAATTCTTCTCCCCATTGAGCTGGTGTTAATCCAGAGTCACTCCATTGACTTCAGTGGAGGCACTCCAGATTTATGGACTAATTTAGCAAGAAATCCAAGCCCACGTATGACTTGCTCATGAACAGCCCCCAGTACTTTAACAAGACAACTCAGGTGCTTGAGGACCATGTGGAATCAGGGCCATTCCCAGGTGCAACTGAGAGCAGAAACTACCTCTTGGTGCCAAGCACCATCACCTGGGGGCTGCTCGAGCTGAAAGGGCCAAGCCATTTACAACATACCTTTTGCAGAAAGTGTGTTGGCTCTGCAGCAAAACAAGGCAGACTCTAGTCTCTTGTCTACAATATGTGTACAGTGTTGTGCTTGGCATAGCAGAGCCTTTATCTCAACTAGGCCCTCTAGATGCCACTGTGATACAAATAATAGATTCTGTACCTGTTAGCAATGGGCGTAGCTGAACCAGCACTACTAGAGAAATGCTAAAAATCCACAAGCAGACAAGGTCTAACAGACTGCTCGGAAGGGGCTTTCCCTGCTATTCAGATGCATTTTCCCTTTGTTTAACTCAATTCCACTGACCCCATTCTCCAGCCTTCCCTTTTGCACTCTTCAGATAGGTGGGTTGTATCCCTCTGCTCCTAACCTCCATTTTCACTTAGCTGAGCTACAGATATTTTCCTCTTTTAGCCTTTCCTAACAAGTCAACCTCTCCAGCTCCTTCTTGGCTTTGGCTGTTATTATTATTGGTTATTATTTGTATTGCATTAGTCACTGCTCGACTAGCGCTCCTAAGCACTACCACAACACACAAATAAACAAACACACGGTTTTGATTTGCCGTGGGGGAGACTTTGGCACATACTCAGAGGCGGAGTCATAGGCTCCTAGACTCTCACCTCGTAGTCACCCCTAATGCAGGTCTGCCCCATGCTCTTGAGATCATACCAGCAGGGTTCAGCCCAAGCACTGAAGCAGGAGGGTGAGATGTAAAGGTTGAAGGGTAATGGCTAGGAAAAGCCATGAAAACAGGGTGAATAAAAATTAATAATTAAAAAAAAACTCAGATTTTTTTTTAATTTAAATCAGATTTTTTTGATTAAATGCTTTTTGAGGAAAAAACCTAGCTAAAGGTAGTTAAAACTAAGATACATGATAGTTCAACTATCTCTCATCATGGAATAGGGATTATAAATTCTAATTTTATAGCAGGGGTTGGCAACCTTTGGCACACGGCTCATCAAGGTAAGCACCCTGGCAGGCCGAGCCAGTTTGTTTACCTGCTGCATCCGCAGGTTCAGCCGATCACGGCTCCCACTGGCCGCAGTTCGCCGCTCTACGCCAGTAGGGGCGGCGGAAAGCGGCAGCCAGCACATCCCTTGGCCCGCGCCACTCCACTTCCTCTATACTGAGACAATATATTCATGTAATGTTTAAGAAAAGTTTTGTAAATGAGTTCCAATAGTTCATGGATTAGGGACCCAGTTTTATGGGGTTCCAGGGGCTTCTGGATAGATTATTTAGGTTAATCTTTCTCTCTACCCAATGGAACTCAGTGCTCAGTCTAGAAGATACCATCAGAGATGCTTAGCTTTGCAGTTCTCAAACTATGGATTTGTGTCTCCAGAGATAACATGCTTGCTAACTGCAAAAATGTTTTAAAATAAATAAATAATAGAGGTGAGAAATAACAGACCTCAACCCTATTGTCCCTCTGCTAATTTGTGTACACAGAGTCAATCCCTTATTTCTCTCTAAAAGTGCGAAGTTTCAAAAAGTTCAACGAATAGAAGATTGGTGGGGGGGGAATAGATCTGGACAAGGAGAAGAAGTCTGGAGGTACAAGAGTGAAACTGTTTGAGCAGCATAATGCAGAAGTCTTGAGGTCTTTCTGAGTGTAGCCTTCATTGATTTGAGATCTATCATACCATTCTCTCACTAGAAGGGAACACCTATAACCGCAGCAGGCCGTAAAAGAGACCCAGTCTGGGAATATTTTAATGAAATTCCTCTACCTGTGGGTAAGACAAGCATGCATGCAAATTGCAAACAGTGCAACAAAGAAATGCAAGGCCTGGTTGCCCGAATGAAACAACATCAGGGGAAGTGTTCCTTCTCAGGAGGAAGCTGCGTTGAAGATGATGGAAGGAACACGTCTGAACATGCAGGATCTTCCGGTTGGCAAACTTTTTTATTTCATACTTCTTTCTTAAGGCCTTCCTGTCTTCCTTCTGGGCTATTCTTGAATTCTCATGTTTGAGCAAAAAATGTAGTTGTTACTCTCTGGTACTATCATCTTAGATGCAGTGTGATAAAAAAATAAATAGCTGAAATAGGCAGATCTTCCTTTTACAATTTCACCTTTAAAGTAGTTCTGAGTGTCAGTGAATGCAATGAGTAATACTAAACGAGCAGCATGGTAATAATAATTAATAACTGCATTGACTTATTTTGTTTAGGAGAATCCATCCTCAACATACAGGATTCTGAAGACTATCCACCTTCAAGATCACCATCATTTTCTATAGTTTCAGAGTTATCTGCCAATGATAGTGTTTCAGTCACATCATGTACGTCTCTGAGCCACAGCACATCATCTGTAGCAAAAAGAAAAAAAAATTCCGTCATCCAGAAACAACCATAGATAAGCCTGTGATGAGAACCAGCAGATTACAAAAAGAGGCAATTGATGAAAAAATTCCCTGGTTTGTTTATGCAACAAACTCTCCTTTCCGTATGACTGAGAACCCACACTTCATTAACATGATTCAGTCATTAAGACCAGGATACAGTCCACCCAACAGAGCAGATGTCGCTGGCAAATTGCTGGATAAAGTGCATGAAAGAGAAATTGAGCAGTGTGCAAAAGGTCTAAGGGGTGAAATGGTTAACCTGAGTCTTGAGGGGTGGAGCAATGTCCACAATGATCCAGTTGTATGTGCTTGTGTGACAACAGAAGAAGGAAATGTCTTCCTTACAGAAACAATTGATACATCAGGAAATGCACACACAGCATAATACTTACAAGAAGTAGCAGTAAAAGCTATAACAAACTGGAAAAAAAAATTCAGATGGCTAGTACGCAGCGTGGTCACAGACAATGTTGAAAATGCATCCAAGATGAGAAGAAACTATTTAGAAGAGAGCAAAGAGAGTCCCAAGCTAATATCATACAGTTGCAGTGCTCATTTGATGCACCTCCTAGCCAAAGACTTCAGTGTTCCAGAAATAAAGGCTAATGTTGTTGAAACTGCAAAATACTTCTGTAACAACCACTCTGCAGCAGCCGCTCCAAAAAAAGTGGGAGGAACCAAGCTAACTCTCCCACAAGACGTGTGATGGAACTCAGTAGCGGACTGTTCTGAGCACTATATCAAGAACTGGCCTAATCTGATGACAGTTTGTGAACAAAATAATGAAAAAAATAGATGGCACTGTCACAGCCAAAGTTCTCAACATTGGGCTTAAGAGAAATGTTGAACACATGCTGAGTACCCTAAAGCCTATTTCTGTAGCCTTCAACAAAATGCAGGGAAATAGCTGTTTTATTGCTGAATCTGTTGAAATTTGGAAGGAACTGAGTGAGATCTTAAAAAAGAGAAATATGCAATGACAGAGTTAAATTACAAGCATTAAAAAAACGAATGGGACAAGCACTATCTCCAGCTCATTTTCTTGCAGATTATGAACAAACAGGAAAATGATGGTGAAGACGACTGAGTTAGCTGCAGAAGCCAATATTTTAAGTTTCTCATGTTGATCTGGCTGACATAGTTGATTTAATTTTTGGTTGTTGTTTTTTTTTAAATATTTCATTTAACTATTTTAGTTAAAAACCAATTTTAACAAAAACAAACTGGATTTTAAAAAACTTGAATGTTTAACTAAATTCAAAAGTTCATATGCTTGTTTTGTTAAAATATGATATGTTTGCTGTTGAGGAAAAAAATCCAGAATACATAACGTTGTCGTTTTAGTTAAATAAAACAATTTAAATGCCTGTCTGGTAATGTTCTCCTCCTAATACAGCATGGCTAGAAAATCCTCCAAATATTAATGATTAACCCATTGAATTGGAGATAGTTCACCTCCCAGTGACCTCATAAATATCTGCTTCAGTTAGCTTTGGTAAATGAAATAACCAAACAATCATTCATTTTCTGATATAGCTGTAAATCTAATCTGAAAAGTTTTCAAAATAAATCAATTTAAAAATGTATAGTGTGTACCTTCTAAAAATAAAACCTACATTTATCTCTGAGTTGTGAAGAATATGTATTAAGGGTATAAGAAATAACAAGAATGCACTTTTATGTAGAAATCCATGATTAAATTGAGTTTTCCTGACTACATTTAAATCAAATTCACCCCGCATGAAAAACACCAAGGACTTTCCCCCCTTTTTTCTAGATGGATTTCTGGCAAAGGGCATATTACAGATGCAGAGGTGAATGACACCACCACGCTTTTGATTTCAGAGGGAAAGGAGAAGGGAGGAAGCAGCGACATTGTCACTGACCCTGTAAGGCCCAGAGCAGACATTTCCCCTCGAGGCTGGTTTATCACACACATACCCTGCACTGCCTGGCTCTCAGAGAAGGAAGCCAGGTGAATTCTAACATTAACACAGCCCCACCTGAAAGGCAATCAGTGAGTCAGTCACTCTCTTGTCAGGCTGTGTGTGATCAGGAGAGTCAGACACAAACACATGCACCCAGAGGTGTGTTAAGCCTTATGGGTCACGCCTAAAAAGGGGGAGTGCAGGCTCCCAGGCAACCAGCTCAAACAATTCTCAAGGTGCTAACCTGCCTCTACCTGGGCAAGAAGGTGGGTTTTCAATCAATCAAGGCCTCCTCTCTACAAATGTTTACAACACAGGCATTATTTAACAGCAGTGACAAATTCCGGGTTTGAATGCCAATGAGCTACTTGGAGAAGGAGAAAGTATCCATCTTATACCCAGCTGAATACCCTTATAGACAGGGCCACAGTGTATGTAGAATAAATGAGCCCACGGGGTCTGTCCTGCCCTTCTGACTCACGTGAGCAGTCCCATGGACCCCAGTGGAAACATGCACATGAGGAAGGCCAGTAGGATGCAGCCATCATGCATTGGGCCAGATTCACCAGCACTCACTGGCTCCTTTGCACCAGAGGGGCATAAACTTGGCACAGCTGTTTCTGCCGGAGCAGTACAAAGCAGGCCTCTGGCCCGGCATCTTCATAACGATCATTCCCCACACTGCTCATACAGCACTTTCCACCCCATTACAGTGAATGCCATTGCACCGGCAAGCAAAGTGAGACAGAGTTTAAGTGACTCCTTCAAGAACAGGTGGTGGGGTGAAATCTTGGCCCCCTTAAAATCAATGGAAGTTTTGTCATTGACTTCAGCAGGGGCTGGGATTTTAACCCTGCAGTACCACATGGCTGCCGCTGGAAACTGGCCAGGGAGCCAGCAGAACCAGCCCCACTGCAGAGGATCCTCCAGCAGCACAGAGTCAACGTCCCAGCTCTTACCCACCTGCACTCCTTGCTGCAAGTTAGAGGGCAAGGACAGAGATAAGGGGGCCTGGCATTTGCCCTGCGCCGTGCCTATCCCCAGCGACCACTTCACCCTGGTGGCAGCACATTTCATGTGGCTCTTATTACCGCATGGGGTCCAATTCCACACACAGCTACTCCAGAATGAGGCTCAGGATATGCGACCTTTGCACTGCCTGGTGCCACTCTACGCATCAGGCTTCTTGGGATCTAACCCAGTGAAGTCAATGGCAGCACTGGCAGTAGAACCCAGAACTCACGTGTTCTAGTCCCATACCCGACACAACGGACCACCCTGCCTCCACCAACTCAACGTAGCCACCAAACCCACCAAGTAACAAAATCCCCTGGTGCACCAGAGCCCTGAGCTGCAGTGATTTATATCACAGTGATGCCCAGAGGCTTCAGCTGAGACAGGGCTGCAGTGTGTTAGGTGCTGTACAGCCAGACAGTAAGAGCCAGTCCCTGCACCACAGAGCTACATAGACAAGAATGGCAAAGAAATGTGAGATGAGCCCAAGCACAGATTTTGCTATGGATCAGGACCACACGCTGTCCCCGGCTGTCTTTTAAAATCCATTTCTACCCACCACTGTAGATGTGTCCACGTGCAAACAGCTCTCTGGGAGCACAGCCTGCAATTGCCCTTCCCTTTAAAGCAGTGGTCCCCAAACTTTTCAGGGTTGTGCCCCCCTTAGCCCTGTCCGCCCCCCACCAGCCCATGCTGGGAGGAGGGACATGGCTCTGGTGGGAGGGAGGGGAGGATGCAGACAGGGGTAAAGGGGCTGAGGCTGGGGGTGGGTCTGGGGCTAGAGCAGAGCCATGGCTGGGGTTGGAAGCAGAGTCCCAGCCGGGAGCCAAGCCTGGGGTTGGGGCAGGCAACTGAACTGAGGCTGGGGGCAGGGCCAGGGCCACGACTGGGGAAGAGATTGGAGCAGAGCTGGAGGCAGAGCAGGGCTGGGTGTAGCTCCCTCCTCATCCCATTCCTGGATTGGGCTCTCTCAGACCCCCCGAACGTTCCTCTGTGCCCTCCTCGGGGGGGGGCGCCCCATAGTTTGGGGACTTCTGCTTGAAAGGATTGAAAAGTCTGGGTGGCATTAGAGGACCCTACAGGTCAAGATTTCAAAATCAAGTAAGATTTTGTAGCATTACCCTCTTAGCTACAAGCATGTGTAGGATCATGTCTCAGAAACTAGCTCCTGGGTCCTTTTATTCTGTGCAAAGTGCTCAGCAGAATGGGCTCCTGGTCTGTGACAAGGGTTGCTGGGTGCTAGTGTACTACAAATAGCCAATGAATAATCTGGGAGGGAAATGGAGCCCAAAGTCAGGGTGCTGGGGAAAGAGAAAATGCCTCCATCTGGGGTGTTGCGATAGCACCCACCACTGCAGTGTGTGGGCACTGAGCAATCTGAGTCTCAATTCCAATGAAGTCAATGGAGCTGTGCCAACTTACCCCAGGACAGGGATAGGGAGATTTCCCCTTGTAGTCTCCAGTGTATGGAGCATGTTTTGGGAGTGGCAAAAGAGCATGCCCAAACTGCTACAGTGCTTTGGCTAATACTGGCTACTTCAACAGATCCTGGGAAACTGGCAATTAAGTGTAAGTTAGGACAGCCCCGAGACTGCTGATTTACACCAGGAGGGGGGGTGTGACCTCAGAACACACGGAGGCAAAAAGTTGGCTTAAAGTCATATTTGCTCCCCTCCCCTCTGTTTCTGTGTTAAGTGGAACTTGGGCAGAGCTGAGAATCAGGCCCAGAGCCTTTAAGGCATTTTGGGTCCTTCTGGATGAAAGGTGCTATGGACTGGTGTGATGGGGCATCTGCCCCACGATGGCCAGTAAGGGGTTAATAGAGCCCTAGGGAAACTGCACAAAAAGCAGCCAATAAGAGAGAGGCTGTGAGGAGTGGCCAATCAGGCCCCATATAAAAAGAGCCTCAGGGCAGAGCAAGGTCAGTAGCTGCCTGGAGCTGGAGGAGGGTGGCCTATGTCTGGAGTGGGCTGTACCCCTGTAGCCCCTTGGACAGAGCAGTGCAGATAGGAGCCCGGGGAAAAGAGAAGGTGCTGCTGAGACTGAAGAGGGTGCTGTGGCTGCAGGGAAGTGACCCAGGGAAATGCAGCGATAGCAGAGGCAAAGGAACTCAGTAAGTGACTGCAGTTTGGAGCATCCCTGGGCTGGGACCCTGAACAGCGGGTGGGCCCAGGTTCCCCTCACTCACCACTGGGGAAGGGGCTGGACTAGGAGCTTAAACTTCTCCCAGAAGCGGGGGGGGGGGGGGGGGGGGGGGGGGAACAGTGACATAGCCAGAGGGCTGAGCCACAAAGAGTTCCTGAGGCTGCGAGAGGGACCGCAGGCAGATGCAGTGAGGGTGTGCAAGCTCTGCATGGGGGGCGCTGGCCTCAAGCTAATACCCAGAAAGATCAGGAGATGCCGGACTAGCAGTGACATGCCCCATGACAAGAGGCAAAAGAAGGAACTATTTATAGTGAGAGAAATGCCCCAAAAGTGACTGACTTCAATGGAGCCATGCCACTGTACACCAAATGAGTGCCCGGCCCTTGGACTTTAAAGTCCATTATGAAAAACAAACTTATTGGAGTAAATGCTATATTTTGTGCTTCATGGCATGAAATCGTCTCCTACAGAAAAGCATCTGCATTATTCCTCTTCTTTCCCCAGTGCTGAGTTGTTGGTTTTTCCCCACCATTATTTCAGTGACAGTTAAGCCAGAAACCATCCTCCCTGCACTTTTCAGCCAGTCTGATTCCATAGCAGGATGCGCTCAGTAAATCACCCAACGTAACTGGCTTCTTAATTGGTCACTGTCCCCTTGTAAATATATCCCGAAGTGGAGTATTGCCCTGGATTCAAGCAGGGGTCTGCTTCATCTAAAGCCATCTGTCTGCAGGATGCGGGGTGGGGAAATAACCATGCACAGACTGCATGCCAAGATCACTTTCCATTAACAGAAATAGACCATTCCAGATCTTCTGCCGAGATGGATCATCCCAGAAGGGTCCAGCTCAGGAAGTCCTGGGTAAAGCAGCTGCAGTAGCCCAGGCTGTCAGATAGGCTTATCCTTCTCTGGCCCACAGCACCATGCTTTCTACTGTGACACGGTGAGACGGGTACAAGCCTCCTATGCTGCTATGGCAGAACTGTAAGGGTGTCTCTCCACTGTAGTTTACTCAGGGGTCACCCCAACTGCTCACTCTGCCCACACAAAACACCCTCTCACCTGAGGTTGGTGGTGCTTTAACCCAGGTGAGCTGGTCTGGATGAGGGGATAGGTTAGAGCTCAGCCAATAACCCGCCCACTGTGCAGTGAGGACGCAGGCTAAATCACTTGAGTGCTGATAGTCCTTCAATGCCGTTCCACAATTCCCCCTTGAAGGACAGACGAGTTCTCAACAATTCACTTGGAAAGCGTCAGAGCGGCTCAGCGTACTGCAGCACAAAGAACCCTGGGATATGCCTGCAGGCGTCCTAGGGACCCGCGTGGGGGAGCGCAGCACTGGTGAGGCACAGTAACCTGGGTAGGGTTTCGCAGTGGGGATGCTCCCACCTATCATCCGAGATAACACTGCAGGGAACACACACCCTGTGACTGATGACACACGAGGCTCCACTGAACACACGGGAAAGGCGGCTGCTCCTCTTCTGCAGTGGTCCCTGCCCAATACCACCGAAGAGAAGCCCGTATAGCCTGGATACCTCCTCTGAGCAGCATTCATTATTATAGTAGTGCTTGGAAACCCCAGCCAATATCAGGGCCCCACTGTGCTAGGCACAGTACAGACCACAGCAAGAGACACTCCCTGTCTCATAGAATTAAAATCTAAATAGATGCGGTGGGGGGGTGGGGGCGGGACTGAGGCACAGAGCAGGGAAGTTACTTGCCCAAGGTCCCCCAGCAGTGGCAGAGCTAGGATTAAAACCCAGATCTCAATTCCTAATCCGGTGCGCTCTCTACCACAGCCTCCACCTGATGGCTCTAATCACTTAGCATCCCACTGACCAGCAACCCTAATTCCAGCCTCTGTCTGGACCATTTGCTTAAAGGGAACCTCCCTGCACTTGCTATCTCTTCACTGTTGCCCCTTCCTGAAATCACTAGGGGAAGAGCCCATAAACCTCACAACCCCCCAGTTTCAGCTGCTGCCACCTTCCTACTGCAGCTCCAGCCCGCTATCTCTGCATGGGAGCCCATAAAGCCCAGCTCCACCGTACTCCACCCACGGCAGCTCTCGCTGGGCCATTGCTGCCCCTAAAGTTATTATTGTGGGGAGTCCATACAACTCTGCTCCAGGCAGGGCAGACACTGCTGCCATCTCTGCACCACAGCCTTTGCCCAGTGGATGGGGAGCAGTTCTTAGTAGCTCTTCCTGAGGGAGTGGAGGCCAGGTCTGAGAGGCTTCTGCAACTGGCTTTAACTGATGAACCCATCCATTCCTGGGCCCTGGTTGGCTCATTTTGCTCCGTCTGATGGTTCCTTTCTCTGCCCTCTCTAGCTCTGTGAGATTCCCTGGCTGAAGGGCTGCACCTGTTTGCTTTGCAGCCTGCTCAGTGGCTGGAGTTCTCTGCTGTGTTTTGAAACCATTCACCCTTATTCACGGGGTGTTGACGGATCTGTGAATTCCTTTGGATTCAGTCCAGGGTCCTTGGGAGGGGAGTTGTTGTCCTCTTTATTTCTAGACTAACGGCTGGCTAGTGATGTGATTTAGACCCTCATCCTGCAAACACATCACTACAAACTAAACTTTAAGCACATGACTAATCCCATTTAGTTCAGTAGGTGTAACCATATGCACAAAGTGTAGTGTGCGCTTAAGTGCTGGTGGGCTCATGACTGGCCATGTCAGGGACATATTGGTTTAACTCAGGCTTGCAAAATCATCAAGAAAATTTAATAGCCCAGGCACAAGATAAACGCGCCCATCCTTACCGCAACAATGACAAAACAACCTGTATAAAAGTTACTCAACTAGGCGGGCAAATACAATTTCGGCTCCAAAAGGAGATGAGAAAGGGTCAGATGGAATGATCAGAAACGTTTGGGCCAATGTTTTCCAAGTGTTAGTATTTCTGAGGGCCCCGGCATGATGCTGTCATAACATTTTTCCCAGATCTGGATCTTAGCGTCCAAGATATGGGTGTTAGCATGAAAACCTCCAAGCTTAGTTACCAGCTTGGACCTGGTAAAGCTGCCACCAGCCAGGAATCTATACAGTGCCTGGCGCACTGTGGTCTCCCCAAAACCTTCCCTGGGGGACCCCCAGACTCAGATTCCTTGAGTCTCACAACAAAGGGGAATAAACCATTTCCCTTCCCCCTCCTCCCCTCCAGGGGTTCCCTCCCTGGGTTCCTGGAGAGATATACAGAAGCAAGCTCCGTGAATCTAAACAGAGGGACTCCACCCTCCCTGTTTCCAGTTCTGGAAAACAAAAGTACCGAGATAGCTAATCTCCCTTCCCCCTTACCCAGAGGGTATGCAAAGTCAGGCTTAGTAAATCTAACACAAAGAGATTTTCCCCCTGACTTCTTCCTCCCACCAATTCCCTGGTGAGCTGCACACTCAATTCCCTGGAGTCCCCACTAAAGAAAAACTCCAACAGGTCTTAAAAAGAAAGCTTTATAAAAGAAAGAAAAATACATAAAAATGGTCTCTCTGTATTAAGGTGACAAATACAGGGTCATTTGCTTAAAAGAAAAAAATGAATAAACAGCCTTATCCAAAAAAGAATACAATTTAAACAGTCCAGCAACTACACACATGTAAATACAAAAGAAAACAATATAAACCTATTATTGTCTTACTATTCTTGTACTTACAACTTGGAAACAGAGATTAGAAAGCCAGGAGACAGAAAGATCACTCTCAGAGCCGAGAGGGTCAGACACAAGACAAAGAACAAAGAACTCACACACAAACTTCCCTCCACCCAGATTTGAAAAAGTCTTGTTTCCTGATTGGTCCTCTGGTCAGGTGTTTCAGGTTACTGGTGTTACCCCTTTACAGGTAAAAGAACATTAACCCTTAGCTATCTGTTTATGACAGAGGCACCTTAGGGAGGTGTGGTTTTCAGAAAGTGCTGAGCATCTCCCCTCAGAAAATCAGGGCCCGGTACGGTGTCTGAAGTGAGGCATCCAGAAACAGAGGCATCCAAAATTGCTAGTCACTTTTGAAAATCGTGGCCTAGATACACTTGTATCTGCTACTGATTCTGACCCTGCACACAAAGACCTGCAAGTTCCGTGCAGCCCACCCCGTGCAAACAGGACCTGTTTTTAAGATCACTTTAAAAAAACACACTCGCAATGAACTGCGTGGTACTTTCCTTGTGTACCTCAGAAGAAAGCCCTGGAAAGAGGACACTAGAGTTGGCAAACAGATCTAAAAGGTCATTTTTCGAGCTTAGCAACCTCAACAACATCCCTTTAAAGGTTTCTGTTGTTGGTATCCAAATGTCTCACAAAGCAACGCAGAAATCATGGTCAAAGCAATTAACCAGAGAGAAAGCCGCAACCGCTAACGTGCTGTGAGCACACCGCGCTCCATTGAGACCAGCTGCTGGACAAGCAGAGAACAAGGGAAGGAAAAAAGATGAAATAAGAAAGGCTCCTCTAAGAGAAAAGCCTCTCCTGACATTGTTGTCCACTTCCTCTCACCCACACTCTCAGCAGTCTTGGAAAGCACATGCATTATTTATGGCCGAGGCCAATGCGAAGTGCTTTGGGGGCTGTTCCAAAGCCCATGAATGGAAAGACTCTAATTGACTTCAGTGGGCTGGGATCAGGCTCTGAGGTTATACACAGAACACCAGCTGCCTCTAAGCCACGTTTCTGAAGATTAGTTGTTTTGATATTTGCAACCACAGACCCATTAATAACAATGCTACATAGATCTTAACAACACTTTTCAGCTATAGATCTCACAGTGCTTTAAAAAGCAGGGAAGTGTCATTCACTTCCACCCACCCCGCAACAGGGCAGTGGCAGAGCCAGGAATAGAATCCAGGTGTCTTGAGTCCCAGTCTAGTACTCTGACCACTGGCTATAGCTGCCTCATTAATTCACTGCAGCACTTTCCTGAAACCAGGTTTCATACTGACAAAACAAAGCTTGATCCCCAGACCTCACAAAGTGCCCTTTGCATCATTCCATCTTAGGGGAACCCTTCAATGGCACAAATCCTTCTTTCCACCCCTTTTGACATTGGAAAGCAGGCCCACACTGTTTTCCATTTGATCCTCAGCCAGCGAAGTGGTCCCCAGGGGGCCGCCAGCTGGCACAATTTAGAGCAGCCCTTAGGTTGCTCTGTGTTACACTGGGGGTCATTTCAATTGGACTGTGGATTGAGGGAGGCATAAAAGGTGGCTTAGAGCTGTCTTTTCCTACTCCTATCCCTGAGCCGAGCCCACCACTTTGTAGAACAGATTTAAAAATTTTATTAAAGTTAATGTTTAAAATTAAATACACACAACTTAAGAGGGAAGGTACTGTACATTTGGGGTCAGGCTTGAGTTATGAGGGATTACAGGTATCGGCTGCAAGGATGAAGAGATACATACAGATTGGTACATTCTGACTGATTCCTAGAACATCTTTTCCCCTCACTTAGTGAATTTAGCACTTGTGAACGATGCTTAATGACCAGGCGTGGCTTTAGCGTGGGATCATTTGCACTCACAGAAATCATAAAACCAGAAAGACATACACTTCTCCTGGCCCAGTGTGATGGGGAAGTCCCAGTTAGGAGTATGTACTGTGCCCAGGAAGAACCAGTTCAAAGCAGTCTAGAGTCATCTTAGCCAGATACACAGGGAGGAGCACAAACTAGCAATCTTCTTAAACACTGCAGGACTTGAGGCAGTTGATGTCTTTAATAGCATGCAACTAAGTTAGGCAGAGAGGTCAGGTTATGACACAATTTTGCAGAAAATTGAAGAGTGCCGTATACCTAAAAAGAATGAAACATTTGAAAGGTCTACGTTTCACCTTAGAAGACAAAGGAAGGAGAGTCCATTGAAGAATTCCTAACAGAGCTGAAGCTAACAAGCCAAACTTGCAACTATGAACAGTTAAGTATCAGAGGGGTAGCCGTGTCAGTCTGGATCTGTAAAAGCAGCAGAGTTCTGTGGCACCTTATAAACTAACAGACGTTTTGGAGCATGAGCTTTCATGGGTGAATACCCACTTCGTCAGATGCAGGTCAATTAACTGATGATGAACAGTTAATTGACTCAGTTATAAGGGATCCAATTGTAACAAGAATCAGAGCTCCAAAGCTGCAAAAAAAAGACTAATGAAAGATATGGATCTCACTTTGGATAAAGCACCACAACCTGTATCAGGCAGCAGAAATCAGTCGCAACAGAATAAAAATAACGGAAGGAAAACAGGACACAGTTACTCTCGACAGAGTGACGAGAGGAAAAAAAAAAACCTGGCAAACACTAAGTCAGTACAAAAAACACAGAGGAGCAATGCACAAGAGTTTGCAAGGAACAGCTTCAAGGATTGCACGAAACGTGGACACAAACACAGACCTCAACAGTGCCCAGCATTTGGGAAGTACTGCAATATTTGTAACAAATACAATCATTTTGCCAAAGTCTGCAACCAGGATCAACAACTGCAGAAGGGGAAGCAAGGCAGGTGTGCTGATATAGTAATCCAGGAAGCCAGCACAACAACCCAGGAGAGGAGCTCTATCTAGGAGCTGTATCTGAAGAGGAAGGAACATATGAATGGACAATTTCTTTAGAGACTAATGGGCTCTTACAACCTGCAGATTGGACACCAGTACTCTCGTAAATGTTGTTTCAGATATTAGTGTTAAAAGGCTAAATTAAAAACCAGAGAACATGATGGGCAAACAGGACAAAGCGAAAGCTTATAATGGAGATCACATTCCTATTAGAGGTACATGAGCACTAGAAGCGAAGGTAAAAGATCAAATAGAATGGATCAACTTTGTGATAGTTCAAAGGAATAAACCATCTATACTGGGTTTAAAACACACCAAGCCCTTGCGCTAATCCAAAGATAGAGAGATGAGAGACACATTGTCCGGAACATTTGATAAAATTGTAGTCGAAACAGAGGTGGAGTCAGACATAGTGCAAGTCAATTGGATAAAAAAGAATTGTCCTGTCTCAAAAAGGAAGTGCAATGAATTTACTGCAGCTCTGCTAATGATGCAACTTAACAGAGGGTAGTTAAGGCTAATTGCCACAGGGTGGCCAGGACATGACATACCAAGTCCATACTTCCAGTTCAAACCAGAACTGTCTGTTATCGATGGCATATTGTTTAGAGGAAATAGAACAGTAGTGCCAAAGACGTTACACGCTGACATGCTCACAAGAACACATGAAGGTCACTTGGGCATGGAGAAATGTAAACACTGGGCCTGAGAGATACTGTGTTGGCCACAAATAAACAATGAGAGAGAGAAAGCTGTTAAAATGGGTCAAACGTCAAGAATACCAACCTAAACAGAAAAAAGAGCCTATTTTGAACTGTTAAGAGCCTAGTCTAAAGTTGGTGTGGATTTATTTACATATGCAAGACTATGTTTTGGATTATTATTCTCATTATCCAGAGGTTGTTTTTTTAATAAAACACCACATCAAAACATGTAATCATGTGCATGAAAACTATATTTTCCGGACACGGAATCCCTGAAGTGATCACGTCTGATAACAGGCCACATTTTGATGGATGTGAATTTAAAAGATTAGCTAGAGAGCACGGGTTTAAGCATATAACTTCAAGTCCCAGGTATCCTCAATCAATCCAACGGTCTTCTAGAGAATGGTGTGGAAATTGTTAAAAGACTTTTGAAAAAGGCCACTGACTCAGGAACATATTTGGCTACACGGCGCCACAGAGCAGCACCAATGAATCATGGACTGTCACATGCAAAGAGATTGTTTGGCAGAAAGTTGAGAACAAGACTCCCTAACTTAGTATTGCCATTTGGGATCACTACTGACTTAGATGTGTATAAGCAACGTCAGTGTAGAATTGAGGTAGGGGCACCTAATCCTTGTGCTGTCTGACATACACCTCTGGCAGTGTAGAGGTGGTCACAAGGGTGCAGGGACAAAACAGGAAAGTGTGACATTCTAGTGATGCCACAGGGGCCCAGCAGCTGTAAAACCCCACAGCTCACTAATGAACAACAATAGTTAGCCTGGCTTATCTTCAAGGCCCTTTACAAACCCTACCTAACCCTCACTAGAACACTATTAGAAAAGCATCCCTTCCCCTCCCCATTTTACAGAGGGGGTGGAGCTGAGGTATAGGGCCCAATCCTTATCAAGACACATCTGCATTTGGAGAAAAATGGGGAAGTTGACAGCAATGAATATAAATTGGCAGCTAGGAATAGTAGAAAGTTGATAGAGGAAGCAAAAGGACACAACAAGAAATCTATGTCCAGCGGAGTTAAGGAAATTAAGGAAGAGTTTAAGTATATTAGGAACAAAAGGAACCCTAACAATGGTATTGGTCTATAACTAGATGGAAATTATGTATGTAGGAAAATCCAGACGATACACTCATAATATGATGATGGTGAAATACTTTCCACTTCAGTAACCTAGAAGGATGTTAAACAGCAGTTCCTAAAGTCAGACATTTTTAAATCATCAAGCCCAGATAACTTGCATCCAAGAGTATTAAAAGATCTGGCCAAGAAGCTCCCTGGAGGGCTAATGTTGATTTTCAACGAGTCTTAAGATATTGTGGAAATTCCAGAGGACTGGAAGAAAGTTAATATTGTGCCCGTAATTTAAAAGGGTAAATGGGATGACCCGGTTAATTATAAAACCTGTCAGCCCATAATCCCAGACAAAATAATGGAAAGGCTGATACAGGCCTCTATTAAAAAAGAATTAAAGGAAGGGTATGTAATTAGTGCCAATTTTTATGAAGAATACATCCTGTCAAACTAACTTTATCATTTTGGGGTGGGATTACAAGCTTGATAAAGTTAATAATGTTGATGTAATAAGATTAGACTTCTGGAAAGCATTTGATTTGCTATTGAACTAGACTTTGCTATAGGAAAGTAGGAAAAGTAGATGACCAGCTGGACCCTGCAAAGCTTCACATGAGCAATCCTAATTCATAGGGCCTGATCCAAAGCCCTGTGAAGTCCATGAGAGACTTCTTGCATTAGCAGGCTCAAACCTGACCATCCTGGTGTTGAGTGTCCTCAAATCCCATCAACTTCAATGGGACCTGAGGGCTAAGTGCAAGCACCCCAGGGGATCCTGCCCAGAGCTAATCTGAACTTGACATAAGTAAGTGAACATATGTACTGGTCCCCTGTGTTCCCAAGAGCCCCATGCAAACTGTGAGTATGGATGGCAAAAGGGCCAGCTCCCCAACATTAAAATCATTATCAGATCTAAACCGCGGCAGCTACGCTACGAATCAGTTGGTTTTAAAGCTCTTTTTTTACTGGTCTTGCTTGCTGCAGAAGTACGGTCAAGATTAACTTAGGCATCAAATTGGAGCTCCAGCCTCTGAAGCTACTTTATCAGCAAGGCGTCGAGGAGCATGGTGCAGAGTGTTAATTTTAGAGTTTTCATGCCTGGCTGAAAATGAAGGGATAATAGACCAGAAGCAAATTAGCTGCCACATTCAAGCCCTCTCCCAAGAGTATGCATGTCTCAGAGGTGGAATAAAGCAGTGTCAGAGTGGATGGGAGTGTGTGCACATCTCCACAGAACTCCACACAGTATATATTAAACCAACAAGGAGTCCAGTGGCACCTTAAAGACTAACAGATTTATTTGGGCATAAGCTTTCGTGGGTAAAAAACCCACTTCTTCAGATGCATGGAATGAAATTACAGATGCAGACATTATATAATGACACATGAAGAGAAGGGAGTTACCTCACTAGTGGAGAACCAGTGTTGACAGGGCCAATTCAATCAGAGTGGACATAGTCCGCTTCCAATAATTGATGAGGAGGTGTCAATTCCTTTTGTAGTGAGCCCAAATTAATGGTGTTAAATTTGCAAATGAATTTTAGTTCTGCAGTTTCTCTCTGAAGTCTGTTTCTTAATTTTTTTGGTTCAAGTATGGCTACTTTTAAATCTGGTACAGAATGTCCAGGAAGATTGAAATGTTCTCCTACTGGCTTTTGTATGTTACCATTCCTGATGTCCAATTTGTGTCCATTTATTCTTTTACGTAGAGACTGTCCAGACTCCTTGTTGTTTTTGTGGATACAGACTAACACGGCTACCTGCTGATACTTGACAGTATATATCATTTATCTGCATGGTCCTGCGGCTCTCAGGCACTGCTGCAGAGGGTCTGACTAGACGGGATGTCATGCGTGGGTTCAGTAGGGGAGTTTTCAAGCCACACAGCAATGTAGCACCCAGCAGATTCTACAGCAGAGGCCAGCACATATCACTGCAGTCAAGGCCCCAGTTCAGGAATGTACATACATACACACACAAATGCATGCGAGTACTCCCATGCTAGCTTAGGTACTTCTGCGACCTCCATGACCATATGGTCTGTGAGCACCTCACAGTCTCTAATGCATTCATCCACACAACATCCCCTGGGGGAGGGAAGTGCTGTTATACAGATCGGGAACTGAGGCACAGAAGAGGAAAGTATCTTGCCCAAGGTCACACAGGAAGCTTGTGGCAGAGCAGAGAATTGAACCTGGAACTCCCAGAGCCTAGGCTATGGCTGTAACCACTGGCCCATTTTATCTCCACTGTCTTCCATGACCTACACATGTGCTTATGTATCTTGCTGAATCAGGGCCTAGCTCAATATCTACCTCCTATGCTAACGCCACCACTCACAAACCATGGGGCCAATCCTGCGAGGTGTTCCCACTGAGATGAAATGGAATTGAAGGCCTTCAGCAGTGCTCAGAATTCAGCCCTATTTACTTCTATTACTGTTACTGCTGTATATTAACACTGCTGTAGGAATTGCTGGAGAGAGCTTCCCCCCCTCTGCTTTTAACGCAGTTACATTAACATGGGGAAAGAATCTGAGCCTGCTGACTTCAGTGGGAGTTTTGCCTGAGAACATTCTGCAGGATTGATCCCGTCCTTCTGGTGCCTGTAAGATAACAGGCTCTTTTGCTAATTTCTTATCAGAAGCTTGCTGCTCTGAGCCCCTGGTGCTCTGAATCTTATCAAACCAGGTCTCTTGTGGGGGCAAGGGTGGATGTTATCTTTGTACAGCACCGAGTTCAACGGGACCCTGAGTCAGACTGAGGCCCGGGGCTCTGCTGGAATACAAATAAGATCATGTAAAAGCAGGGTGGTTTGTCAAGACTCAAGAGCTATTTAAATAAGAACAACAGAGAGAGGTTGAGAGGTGACAATCATGTCAATACATTTCATAGGCTTCAAAACAAGGTAGACTAAAGAAGCAAGTTAAATGACAGGCAGACCCTTTGCTGGCAAGAAGCAAAGCTTTTGGATATGCAACCGGCTGCACATTTTATTTCATGCCACAAATACATTAACAGCCAAATGGTTCATAAACATCATAGCTCAGAAATGCGAAGGCTGGAGGGAATGCTATTCCTTAATTACAGCTTCCCGGGTAGGGGATATTTTGCTGGGCTATAGGAGGAAACTACAGGTGTGGATGAGCACCACTGAGCTCTTCTGGAGAGAATCAGAACTGCTCAGCTGTGTGTGTCAGAAAATCTATACTGCACCCAGCTAAAAGGAGATTCTCCTTTAGCTCAAGTGCTAGAGGTCTATAGTTCAGGAGCGTGAGGATCTAAATTGTAATCCAGATGTTGCCATGAAGTTTGGGCCATCATGGTATGCAGCACAGCGCCAATTATGAAGTCCTAGGCAGCCACTGATTTGTTACAACGCTATATTGGTTGGTATGGATGGTTAGAATGGCAAAGTGCTGCTTCACTTTCTAGAGTTACCTTCTTCTAGCAGAGTGAAGGACAGGAGAAACTTAACCACTGACTCTTCCACTATCTTTACCCTCCAGCCTCTGCCTGCATCCAGATGGGAGAATACCAGATCCTGCTTTGAGTGAATCAGTTCACTGACTCCCGGCCCCTCACAGAGAAACACTCTTGGGACACCCTAGCTGCAATTGGGCATCCCTTACTCACCCCCCAGGTGCTGAAGGGAATGGAGTTACTCACATGAGGAATGGAGTTACTCACCTACCTGCCCCTGGAAATTTCCACTACATGCATCTGACAAAGTGGGTATTCACCCACGAAAGCTCACGCTCCAAAACGTCGGTTAGTCTATAAGGTGCCACAGGATTCTTTGCTGCTTTTATAGATCCAGACTAACACGGCTACCCCTCTGATACTTCACATGAGGAAGTGCTTACTAACGTGAACAAGGATCCACAATGTCGTAGGGTTAAAACAGAGTAACATGCTCCGATCTTTGTCAAAAAGGGGGACACCGAAGTTAGGAGGAAGTATATAGGACTAGATATAATGGGAGAAAAGCACCTGGCCCAGAACAAAGCAGATGAAAAAAAAAATATATCAGCCACAATAGGTCAACCTCTGAGTGATTAAACTGCACGTTGCATAGCAGCGGCCAAGTGTCTTTACAGAGTTAAATAATGTCAGACAGAGAGAATAATGAAGGGATGCATAAGGGAGAAAACCCACTAAGGGGAGCGATATATATTTTGGCAGAGGCCTGAACTGAGATGGAGGACTGGCGAGGAGGAGGATGCACCTGATCCCAGGAGCTGCAAAGATGAAAGGAAATTCATACATTGGCGATAGCAAATTCCTGTGCAGCAACAGAAAGGAGGGGAATGGAGGCTGCGCGGTGAGAAGCAGAGGGAGAAAGCGGTATCTTGATCGGTAGCTGCAGCTGTTATGGGACACCAAAACCACTGCAAGACATTGAAACCAACTACCGAAAGGGATTTGTGTTCCCCGGGAGATTGCTGAAGGCACTTGCTTGTCGGGGTCACCAACCTGCCCAGAAATTCATCTGGAATCTCCGAGTACAGTGCTGGCACCACCTCTTGTGATGAGAAATCTACAGGATACGTGTACCATGCATTACAATGCCATGGCAGAGGCTTAGCACATCGTTCGCAGTAAGTCTGCTTCAGCAAGGAGGAGATGGTGTTTTTGACCATGAGCAAAGCCAAATATTCTAGCCCTGCTGTAATAATAATGAGGGCATAACGCTCTCTAAGACATCAACTGCCAAAAGAGCAAGCAGGTTGGCTAGCTGGGACCTGATCCTGCAAAACTTCAGTAAAATGGGAAAGAGTATCAGTGATTCAGATAAGGCTTTTGTAGGTACAGTTCTGCCTTCCTGCCTTAGGGCTTTGTCACTCCAGTTATAAAGCCAAACCCAGAAATGGAAGCACTGGTCCTGGGGGAGTGTATCTGTTTGGGGGGGAGGGGAGGGATGCGTGGGAGAATGCCTGGGAATTCTACCAATTTACACCAGCCAGGCTAAGTTTCTGTGAAGCGAAAACAGAAGAGACGATTATTTCCCCGTTGTTACCAGGGTGGATAAAAATTGACATTTTAAATTTAAAAAAAAATCTGATTTTTTTAATTTAAATATCGGTTTACTCAAAAATAAAATGTATTGGAAGTTGACAACCTATGTTAAGGCCTAAATGTATTATGATCTATTAAAATCATTTAACAAAAATAATATTAAGCAGTACGTGTTTGCTGCCAAGTTTTAAAGAAATTCAAACCATGGAATTGGTGGAAATCACTGGCTAAGCACCTGGATGCAATGATTTTGAGGAAGGGTGGCCCACTGGTTAGGGCTGCAGCCTGGGATTCAGGAGACCTAGGTTCAATTCCTTGTTCTTCTACAGACTTCTCATGTGTCTTATCAAGCAGAATGCCCCAAGGGTCGGTCCAGGGGCTGGTTTTGTTCAGTATCTTCATTAATGATCTGGAGGATGGTGTGGACTGCCCCCTCAGCAAGTTTACAGATGACACTAAGGGTAGAGATAGAAAACAGAGGGGCCTAGACAAATTGGAGAAATGGTCTGAGGTACACAGGATGAAGTTTAACAGAGACAAATGCAAAGTGCTCCACTTAGGAAGGAAAAATCAGTTTCACACATACAAAATGGAAAGAGACTGTCTAGGAAGGAGTACATCAGAAAGGGATTTAGAGGTTATAGTGGACCACAAGCTAAATATGAGCAAACGTGATTCTGGGATACATTAACAGGTGTGTTGTGAGCAAGACATGAGAAGTCATTCTTCCGTTCTACTCTGCGCTGGTTAGGCCTCAACTGGAGTATTGTGTCCAGTTCTGGGCACCACATTTCAAGAAAGATGTGGAGAAATTGGAGGGGTCCAGAGAAGAGCAACAAGAATGATTAAAGGTCTTGAAAACATGAGCTATGAAGGAAGGCTGAAAGAATTGGGTTTGTTTAGTTTGGAAAAGAGAAGACTGAGAGGGGACATGATAGCAGTTTTCAGGTATCTAAAAGGGTGTCATCAGGAGGAGGGAGAAAACTTATTCACCTTAGCCTCTAATGATAGAACAAGAAGCAATGGGCTTAAACTGCAGCAAGGGAGATTTAGGTTGGACATCAGGAAAAAGTTCCTAACTGTCAGGGTGGTTAAACACTGGAATAAATTGCCTAGGGAGGTTGTGGAAACTCCACCTCTGGAGATATTTAAGAGTAGCTTAGATAAATGTCTATCAGAGATGGTCTAGACAGTATTTGGTCCTGCCATGAGGGCAGGGGACTGGACTCATCGGATGACCTCTCGAGGTCCCTTCCAGTCCTAGAATCTATGAAATCTGATGAGGTTCAACAAGGACAAGTGCAGAGTCCTGCACTTAGGATGGAAGAATCCCATGGACTGCTATAGACTAGGGACTGAAAGGCTTGGTAGCAGTTCTGCAGAAAACAACTTATGGGTTACAGTGGATGAGAAGCTGGATATGAGTCAACAGTGTGCCCTTGTTGCCAAGAAGGCTAAAGGCATTTTGGGCTGTATAAGTAGGGGCATTGCCAGCAGATCGAGGGACGTGATCATTCCCCTCTATTCGACATTGGTGAGGCCTCATCTGTGGTACTGTGTCCAGTTTTGGGCCCCATGCTACAAGAAGGATGTGGAAAAATTGGAAAGAGGGCAACAAAAGTGATTATGGGGCTGGAGCACATGACTTACGAGGAGAGGCTGAGGGAACTGGGATTGTTTAGTCTGCAGAACAGAAGAATGAGGGAGGATTTGATAGCTGCTTTCAACTACCTGAAAGGGGGTTCCAAAGAGGATGGATCTAGACTGTTCTCAGTGGTAGCAGATGACAGAACAAGGAGTAATGTTCTCAAGTTGCAGTGGGGGAGGTTTAGGTTGGATATTAGGAAAAACTTTTTCACTAGAGGCTGGTGAAGCACTGGAATGGGTTACCTAGGGACGTGGTGGAATCTCCTTCCTTAGAGGTTTTTAAGGTCAGGCTTGACAAAGCCCAGGCTGGGATGATTTAGTTGGGAATTGTCCTGCTTTGAGCAGGGGGTTGGACTAGATGACCTCCTGAGGTCCCTTCCAACCATGATATTCTATGAACCAGGGTTTGTGGAAGTGCTAAATCAGTTTTTGACAGCAGTAGCCTCCTCTGAGGTGCAGAGAGCGAATCTTCTTCATTTCAGTTTATTCAACTAGTTCAGTTCAATGGCTAGTTCTTCAAAGAAACCAACTGAGAATTGAAAAAGCTTGTTTTCCTTTTCCAATTTATGAATAAAAATAAAGGTGTGAGGATGGGATCTACTAATTCTATAATCTTGAAGGACACGGTGACCAGAAACTGGTCAGTTTAATTAGCTAACTACATGTTTTGATAAATTTTGATAAAAGAAAGTTTTCTTACTGTATCCATCACATCTAAAGTAGCTTAATAAAAAAATTAAAAAGCTTTTTTGTGCATTTTAATTGAATTCCAATTTCCATCAAAACAGAGCTTGACACAAATCACAATAAATCAATCATCTAATAAATATGAAATGCATCATTCACCATTTTCTAAAATAATAAAATGTAAAAATTAGGGCTGTCAAACGATTAAAAAAATTATCGCAATTAATTGCGAAATTTAAAAAACAGCTGTGATTAATTGCAGCTTCAATCACACCATTAAATAATAATAGAATACCAATTTAAATTCAGCATGGAAGCATGTCCTCTGGAATGGTTTTCGAAAGCACGAATGGGCATATGAATGTTTAACATACCTGGCATAAATACCTTGCAATACCAGCTACAACAGTGCCATGAGAACATGTTTTCTCACTTGTGATATTGTAAATAAGAAGTGGGCAGCATTATCACCGATAAATGTAAACAAACGTGTTTGTTTTAGCAATTGGCTGAACAAGAAGTAGGACTGAGTGGACTTGTAGGCTCTAAAGTTTTACATTGTTGTTAAGATAAGTTCCTGTCTGCATCCTAAAACTTGCCCATACCAGTATTGCCCTGGCCTCTTCCTTTGTCATTCAGTGTTAAACACATTCTGAACTATATGCATTTCCTCACCTTTTGGGGGCGAAGCCAGACTTTCAGGCACCTGCTCCCCTACTTGGTGTAAACTTTGCTTGTACCAATCAGAAACGAACACACACAGTTTTTGGGCCCCGTCCCCTATGACACTTTTATGATACCATAGTGGGTATTTTAGGCTGGTCTGCCATGTGCAGGCAGAAGAGGAGAAAGAAAAACGAATCCTGTGTACCTTGTGCACACCCGTAACCGAGCCTGATCACCTCGAAGCCTCTCTCAGCTCACGTGTTTTAAGCAGAGTTTCTACGTTTGCCGGTCGTTATGAGTTGGTTTGTATTCGTAAGTATTGGTTATTACTAAATGCTGCATCCGTGTTTATAAATATGGTTTACTGCATCTTTGTTTATAAATATTGTTTGATAGTAAATACTTTAGCCATTGTATGTTTTAAGTTCCATTAACCCTATTAGCTAATCATACGCTGCTCCCCTACCCCTTGTAACTATCCCCAATAAAACTTTTAATTAATTAATTTTAGTTGTGTGCGTGCCTGCAGTTTGCATCGTGACCCATACCCTCCTTGCATCCCTTACCTATACAGTCTATTGCCACGTGCAGCCTGGTAAATAACAGGTCTGCATTTTTCTTTCGCCCCTAAAAGTACGTGGCAATCTACAATTGTTTTGGTTTTGAGTGCAGTTCTATTAAAAAAATTATTATTCTACATTTATAAGTTGCACTTTAATTCTTTTGTTTCTTTTTTACAGTGCAAATATTTATAACAAAAAATAATAATATAAAGTGAGCAGTGTACACTTTGTATTCTGTGTTGTAATTGAAGTCCATATATTTGAAAATGTAGAAAAACATCCACAAATATTTATAATCAAATTAAACTGGTATCCTATTATCATTAAACAGTGCAATGAAAACTGTGATTAATTGCAGCTTTTTTTATGTAGTTAATTTGTTTCGCATGAATCGCTTGCATTAACTGCAAATGACAGCCCTCATAAAAATTAAGAATAAATATAAGCTAAGCTATATAATTGCTTAAATAAATGTGTACAGATATAGTGTATCCTCCTGGTTAACAAAAAAAAAAAAAAAAAAAAAAAAAAAAAGCACCAAATTTAGTACAAAGGGAATATTAGGTTGCAAATCAACATGTTTTAATGCAGGGATCTCAAACTCAAATCACCACAAGGGTCACACGAGGACTAGTACATTGGCCCAAGGGACACTTCACTGAAACCTTTTCATACAATGATACAAAAGTATAGTCAAAAATGAAAAAAAAGAAGAAGAGTAATACAGTATGCTATTGAAAGTCAATGTATTAGCCCCGGAGCACCCACGGAGTTGGCAACTACGGTGGGCCGCAGGAAATAACTCTGCGGGCCAGCCATGTGTTAGAGACTCGTTTTAGTGGTTACCAACCAATGAGAATCAGCATTTCCTTAGGAAAATAATTAAAGCACAACTGCAAAATACAATTAGAAATTGACGTTTTAAATCAGCAAACAAGAAACCTTGATTTAAATCAGTCCCCCGGGATCCTTACAAGAGACATGGATAACACTGAACATCTAAACAGCTGTTAACCTCATCTCCACTGCCTTGTGCAGCCCAAACATGGCGAGTGGGGAGAGGAGAGGTAGTGGCTTCACAAGAGGAGGAGCTTAGGTGGTGTTGTTAGGCCTCTCTGCCACTAATCCCCTTCCCCATATCTCTTCAGCAGCCTCCCACACCTCTCCCTGGCCTGAGCTCCACCAACCCCTCTCCCCTATCACTCATCCCCCTTCCCTGGACACAGCCCCAAACTCTTCTCCACCTGTTCCCCAACACTTCTCCACCTCTGATTCCCCTTCCCAGTCCCCAATCTGCGCCTCCCCCATTCTCCTCCCTGCTTATGATTACATTATCCCAACTGTTTGCTTCAGTCTTTCTTCATCCCTCTAGTTAATCAGTGCTCATTTCCCTTGACAATTCTTCTGAAGTAAAATCAGAGTCTGCAGGTGGGTTTTAGGCACTTTAAAATATCACTCAAACCAGAAACTTTAGTCTCATGGCAGACCTTTCAAAAGCAGCCCCTCCAATGCAAGGAACACACACGGACATTTGCTGAAAGCTGCCATGGTTAGGGCTTGACCCCACAGAGTATGGGTGCAACTCAGGCTCAAGGACTAGGAAGGTCATCTTGAGCTACTCAATTACTGAAGCAGATTGTCTGGCAACCCACAAGCTTCAAGAGCCCTAGTCTTTGCTATACATGCACACTTTACCCTTTGAGGCCCATCTGTTTACCACGTGCTGACCTTTACCACAGGACTGGTTCCCTGAAGGGGCAGTAAATGCCAGACACAAACCGAGATAAATCCCGAGTAACAGATCAGTTTAGGAAAGATCAGACCCATAGACTGTACCTATGTGTGCACAAAGAGAAGACGGAGGGGATTTTGTAAAATGGTGGGGTTTTAGGGGAGCTGTATCTTGGGAACCCCTTACTCAAGTGACCCAACATTTGAAACACTAACACTACTCAGCAGTCCCATGAGGCACGGAAAATTTCAAGACAATCTACTTCAGCATGTGGATTTTAAACCACTTCGAACAGTCCACATTTAAATGGAAAACAATACTGAAACCGAACTATAGCAGAGCTGGCACTGGGCTAGAACAGAAGTTGCACCCATGTAAGATTTTTTGGCTGCTGAACGAAACTATTTGGCTGGAGTGAGTTAACACTGTGCTGCTTGTGCTAACCCATGTTGTCATGGGTATGTCCATACAGCAGCACGCCGGATCACTAAAAGCATAGTGCATTGTGGGTAGGTAAAATA
The DNA here is from genome assembly GCF_025201925.1 of Gopherus flavomarginatus. Classification (NCBI taxonomy): domain Eukaryota; kingdom Metazoa; phylum Chordata; order Testudines; family Testudinidae; genus Gopherus; species Gopherus flavomarginatus. The sequence continues at coordinate 358,503,168 of NC_066617.1, forward strand.
CACTCAAGGTTCAATAGGAACATAAAATACGTCCAGTCGACATACTAGTCTACATCGGGCCACAGGCCAAGGTCATAAGGATCTAAGGATACTGGCTTAATACACCCAAACCCAGCTCCCACTGGGAGTTGCCTGCATGCACCTGAAGGCAGAATTTGGCCCATAATAGGAAAGCAGATTGTTCACCCCTCACATGGGTTCCCCGAGTCTTTGCATGTTCCAGGCTGTACTCAGTGAAGGCCCTGGTTTTGCTTTCAATGCATGGGAAGAATGTACAAGTTTTAGAAAGAGCCACAACCTCCACTCCAGTCTACTTTGGCTCAGTGAGGAGAAAAATGAGCCCCAGCCTTTTGCTTAGCTAATCACATTTCTAAGTGGATATGACTAAAAGCTAAGCTCTTCCCCAGTCCCTGCCAGGAGCAAGTCAGCCACTTGATTTGTTTTCTCCCCGAATACATTTCCTAAAAATGAGCTTTCTGGCAACACTGCATCATCTTGCAGATTAATGCAAAGGCAAATGGTAAACAAGGCCAAGACTCATTACAGAATTAAACAGCTGTTGCCTCTGCAAAGTTTTTGGCATCCCCAGTGAAACTCCAAGTCAGAATGAAGAGCAGGGAGGGGGCGAGAGTCGTACTGGAAGGAATAATGCTAATCAATTCCAGGAAACTGCTATCACACCAGATGTGAGAGAAAGGCCAACAAAACAGCAACACACCCAGAGGGCAGGCATCGGCCTGTAGGTCATGATCTTTGTCCCTGCAGTTTGATCAGTTGTGGCTTTACTGAAGGTCTAGATCAGGGGTCGGCAACCTATGGCACGCGAGCCAATTTTTAATGGCATGCTGGGGCCTGCAGGGACCCCAGTGTGCTATTAAAAATCCTGCTGACGCGGCAAGCTGCAGGGCCTTCCCTCGCCTTCTCCCCTCCCCTGGAGCCCTGCCGCCGCGCACAGAGCTCTGGGGGCCCGGGCTGCGCGCTCCTGTGGGGCAGCGTTTGGCTCCATGGGGAGGGAAAGATGCTCCCCGCTCATCCGGAGCCCTGCCGCCGCGCGCAGCCCCACCTCGTCCCTCAGAGCACTGTGTGTGTGGCGGCAGGGCTCTGGATCTGTGGGGAGCCTCATAGTAAGGGGTCTGGGTCCGGGTCCGGGGGGGGGGGGGTTGGATAAGGGGTGGGGACATTCAGGGGACAGGGAGCAGAGTGGGTTGGATCAAGGGGTGGGATCCCGGGGGTGGTTGGGTCAGGAGTCTTGGGGGGGGGCAGTCAGGGAGCGGGGGGGGGGTTCGATGGAGCATGGGAGTCCCGGGGTCTGTTAGGGGGTGGGTTGTGGATAGGGGTCAGGGCAGTCAGGGGACAGGGAGCAAGAAGGGTCCTGGGGAGGCAGTTAGGGTGGGTGTGTGGGTTTCTGGAGGTGATGGTCAGGGGACAAAGAGCTGGGCAGGCTGGGAGTTTGGGGGGGCTGTCAGGAGGTGGGGCTGTCAGGAGGTAGGGGTGTGGAGAGGGGTTGGGCAAGCAGGGGGCAGGAGGACGTTGTATGGGTCCAGAGTTCTGGAGGTCCTGTCAGGGGGCGGGGAGCGGTTAGATAGGCATGGGAGTGCAGGGGGTTCTGTCTGTGTGCAGGGGTGTGGATAAGGGTTGGGGCAGTCAGCGGACAGGTAGAGGGTAGGGGCCAAAGGGGGCAGTCAGGGGACCAGGGGCAGAGAGGCTTAGATGGGGGTGGGGTTCCAGGAGGGGGTAGTCGGGACAAGGAGTGGGGGGGGGGGTTGGGAGTTGGGGAGGGCAGTCACCCAGCCCTCTGCCCTGAGCCCTGACCCCCACACACACCCAGCCCTCTGCCCTGAGCCCTGCACCCCCACACGCCCCCCAGCTCTGAGCCCTGTACCACCCACCCCTGTTGACTCCTCACACCATGACTCTGGCACCCCTACACATACCCAGCCCCCCTACCCTGACACTTTCACCCTCCTCACATGTGCCTAGCCCTCTGCCCTGACTCCTGCATCCCCCACATCCCCAGCCACCCCACATCCCATAGACCCCGCACATCCCCATCCCCCCGAGCACCAAACGGGAGCTCCTGCACCCCCACTCACATTCCCACCTGCATCCCTCAAACCAAATTGGAGCTGCCCAGGTAAGTGCCCCCATACCTGAACCTGCAGCCCCAACCCTGATCCCCCTCCCTCATTCTAGCTCCTGGCCAGACCCTTCATCCCCAGCCCTGTGCTCGGTCCACTCCCACCCTCAGCTCAGTGCAGAGAGAGGAAAAGAATGGGCCAGAACCAGGGAGAAGGTAGGTACCCACTGTATGTGGGCAGGGCCGGAACCCCAGACCGACAGTGAGCTGAGCGGGTCCGGCAGCTGGGATCCCAGCTGGCAGGAGCCGGTGGATGGAACCCCTGAGTGACAGTGAGCTGAGCCGCTCAGCCCACTGTCGGTCTGGGGTCCCAGCTGCCGGCTCTGCTCAGCCCATTGCCGGTCTGGGGTTCTGGCTGCTGGACCCTTGCCAGCCAGGGTCCCGGCCGCAGGCCCCACTCAGCCCACTGCCGGCCTAGGTGAATAGAACCCCAGACCAGCAGTGGGCTGAGCAGGCCAGTGGCGTAAGATCAACATTTTAATTTAATTTTAAATGAAGCTTCTTAAACATTTTGAAAACCTTGTTTATTTTACAATACAACACTAGTTTAGTTATATAATATATAGACTTCTAGCGAGAGACCTTCTAAAAACATTAAAATGTCTTACTGGCACGCGAAACCTTAAATTAGAGTGAATAAATGAAGACTCGGCACACCACTTCTGAAAAGTTGCCGACCCCTGAGCTAGATTTAAACCAGCCACACAAGCTAGGCAAAGGGACTCCAAGTAGTGGGCCTGATTCTCTCTGCGCATCACCTATACACCGGTGTAACCCTATTGATGTCAGCAAGGCTACTGCTGATTTACACCATCATAAGCAAGAGAAGGATCAGACTCCATGAATCTGAAAAGGCTCCCTCCTTATACAAGAGCCCAGTCTGATATGGGGCTGAGTGTTACCTGACATTGGGCCAGCTAATAAGCGTAGGGAGGACTAATGACTCACCAGAGTTTGGCAGAAAGCTGCACGTTTATTATACTGATAGCTAAGCTCAAAAGAAGGCGAGGGGTGTCCACACTCACACACTCATGCTCCCAGGACAGGCACAGCACTGGAGATGTCAGGATCCTTCAAGGTAAGTGTTCCACAGCGCAGCGATGGATGGTGCAATGAAGGTAAGTCTTCCCGAGGCACGATGGAATGCAACACGGCAAACCACTAGCCAGGCAGTCCGGGCAAAGGGCCTTCACGGGAATTACAATCTTGTGAGTGCATTCCTGAGAACATGGCCCCTTCCCCTTTTAAAGACTTGCTCCTCATGGCCTGCAACTGGAGATGACTTGGCCACGTCTGATTGGTCACACTCCACCTCCGGCAGTGTCCGTGCAGTGTCCATGCATTTGGCGTGTGATCGCTGCCTAATCAGAGTCCCAGACATCTTGTCTACATAGGCGCTCTTCTGATCTTCCAGCTGCTCAAGCAGCCCATTCATCCCACAAGCATTCCAGGAGGGAGGGGGAAAGCCACTTCACAGGTATTCAAAGAGAGAGAGGAGACAAGGGGGTGAGGGCAGCGTCACAGACCTTTTAGGCTTACAGATCACTGCTGCTCCTAGAGTACCACCAAACCCTAACGATTTCAACAGAAGCTGAGGGCAAGCAGCAGGTCAGGACTTCAGCACTCAGGATAGCAGTGAATGTTTCCAGTGACGATTAGGCTGGGAGAACAGCTGTGTGCACTGCCCGCACTGCTAGAGCCCAGTGGCACCTACCACATTTGCTAGAATGTTTCTAGCCTCAAGATTCAAGGTAACTAAGGCTTTGTCAGTAAAGCTTTGGTCGATCAGGGGTGGGAAATAACCCGCTCGTTGGGGGTGGTTTAATTATGCCGGCAGGAGAGCTCTCACCTGCTGGCAAAGAACGGCGACATGGAAGACCTTACCGTGGTACGTAAGGTCTGTAGTGTAGACAGAGCCAAAGTTCCACAGTCAGTTTCTATTCATGCTGTTGTCTTCTGACAGCCTCTGCTGAGGGGCAGCAGATGTCTGGGGCCCTGCAGGTTGGCTTCCCGGGGGAGAAGTCAGGGACGTGCAGTCTGGCTGTGCTCTAGGTGTAATTTGTTTTATTTACACACGTGCACACAATTCCTCCCTCCAAGAATCTCAGCCACACGGGTACCTGATTCTGCCTTCATGACTGACTCTAACTGGAGACCGTGACAGAGAGCAAGCAAGCCCTGAATCTGCGCTGCTCTTACTCCCAATAGTCTGAATTAACAGAGCAGTGGGTGTAAGGGCAAGCTGGTTACTGAAAGCACGAGGTGAAAGATGCCTCCCTCTGCAGCTCCCCACAAGGTAGGGGCTTTTCTAGCAACATTCTCTGTCTCCTCCCCTTAGCCACCTGCAATTCCTCAATCAGTAGGGAGGGCAGCTTGGAGAGTTCCCTGAATGGCCTCAGGCTCAGAGATCATGTTCAAGAGCGGGGGAGGGCTTGGATCATTTTCGTGAAAGCTTAATAGCAAAAAAACCCACAACCTTGGAGAAAAAGCCAAGGAGAAACTCAACCCTCTTTGCTGGATTCCATCAGCACAGCTCAGAGAATCCAGCTGCCTGAGCAATGAAGAGGCGGCTCACTCTATAGCAAAGACATCGCTGTAAACATTTCCCCTGCAGATCTGAGGCTGGAGACCGTGGTGGGAGGGATGAGGAGAAGTTCTCCATTACATGCACTGGAACAGCTCCAGGGGGCACTTGGAACAATACTGAACAGCTATATGATGGTAGCGCACAGATCCCAATCCACACCAGGGACCTCTTGCGCTGTGCAAACACAGGGGTGAAATCCGATCCCTCCTGAAGCCACTAGCAAAGCTCCCATTGACCTTCAGTGGGGCCATGACTTCACCTCCAGGGCCCACCCAAATTGTGTACAATCAAACAATGAGCAACATCAAGGGTGTAGGCAAGGGAGACAACCAATAGCCAGCGTACAATGTTCAAAATGTCTGTACTCATGAAAAGTGTTGTTGTAGCCGAATCGGTCCTTGGATGTTACACACACAAGGTGGGGGATTGGACCAACTTCTGTGGGTAAGAGAGAGAAACTTAAATTCATAACTTTGCTGGACACTAAAAATCACGGTCGTAATACAGAAGTGGGATTTATGGCTTATTGCAACAACCTGTAACTTGCTAACCCCCCTTTTTTGTCCTCTGACTACAGGGGTGTAAACAGGCCACTTCACCTTGACTGGTCATATAGTTTAGCGTAAGTAGTTACCACATATTCCATCAGTTCAATTTTGCATGTGGTTATGACACTCCAGGTACCTCTCCCAGACCTGAAGAAGAGCTCTGTGTAGCTCAAAAACTTGTCTCTCTCATCAACAGAAGTTGGTCCAATCAAAGATATTGCCTCACCGTAGTGCAGGGGTTCTCAATCTGGGAGTCAGGACCCCTTAGGGAGTCGTGAGCTGTCGGCCTCCACCCCAAACCCCGCTTTGCCTCCAGCATTTATAATGGTGTTAAATATATAAACAAGTGTTTTTAATTTATAAGGGTGGGTCGCACTCAGAGGCTTGCTATGTGAAAGGGGTCACCAGTACAATAGTTTGACAAACAGTGCCCTAGTGGACAGAGCATTGGTTGGGACTCAGGAGATCCAGATTCTAGTCCCAGCTCTGCCACTGGCCTGCTGGGTAACTCTGTGTCTCAGTTTCCCCATCTGTAAAATAGGGATGGCGATACTGATCTCCTTGGTAGAATACTCTGAGATCTGATTAAAAACACTGAATAAGCCAGGTATTGTGACTAACAACTTCAACAGGAGCAAGATTAGACCCTACTTTATGAAGTTTACACACACACACACACACACACACACACACACACGAATTAAGACAGAATCTGGGCCTGTAATTAAGAATTTCATCTTTTGCATCAGATAGCAGAAAGTAGCCATTCTCCCCACTAAATCCCAAGCTTTGCTGGGGTGACTGACAGGAAGGAAACCCACTGGGGCTTTATGAAATAACCCATGAAGTCACTTGTGGAGGCTTCCTGACCTTTAGAAGATTTACCTTCTGTTAACAAACAAGCGAATGGAAGCTGCAAATGAGGCTGATCTTTGTTTCCACGTGCAAAAGAGCCTAGTGGATTAAAGTGGCAGCAAAGGAAGGATTTGGGGCCAGATTCCCTTCTTTGCTGAATTTCTGCTCCGCACAGCAGGGGCTGCCTTGGAGCTGCTCTGATTTACACCATTTGGCAGTGGTCTCTCTGGATCATCTGCCAGCTGAGCACAGCCAAAGTGCAGTATGTTTAAACCCCTCCTCCGCACCCCGATGCACCTGGACCCTCAGGGGAATTCTCAGCCAGCCAGATCCAGCCACTTTCCAGCTCTGTCTCCATGTAGTTTGCAGGCAAGATTACGAAATTCAAAGCCTGATTTTTGCAAGCTTCTCTCACATGAGTAAGCCCAACTCATGCAATTAGTGCTATTGACTTTCTACTCATGTGAGCAAAGGTTCTAGGATCAGGCCCTAAAGCGCATATACTGCCCTGAGAGCTTTACTGACTGGGTCAAAGTTGTCCATGCTCAGGCTGAGCTATCAACAATGACATTAGCACTGCTTTCTCTCAGAGCTGCTTGAGGTCGTCCCTATCACTTCTGGTTCCAATGCTGTTAGCAGATGATCTCGCAAGACAGAGACACCCAGGGATTTCAAACTCCCCTCCCTGTAGAAACCACACACACACACACACACACACACACCCCTTTCATCTAGCATGGAGGCCACAAAGGCTAAGAGCGAGAACTGTCACTGCTTGGATTCTGAGTCTTCTCCCTGGGAAGGGAGGTTTGCAAACACACGAATAGGACAGAAGCAGACCGTACCTACCGTTCTGATTTCCACAGAGGTATGGGGCACAGATGCTCAAGAGCAGAGGTAGCTAAATTTTGCCCAACCGCAAGCGGCATAAGCTTGCCAAAAGTCAGAGAGCTGAATGTAACAAGCATGAAATGGAGCAGATTGCAGCCATCCTTATACTGTAATGCAGAGCTGATTAGCAGTGCGGTGTGCATTAACAGTCACCAGTGTCTTTCGGGCAGATTGCATATTGCAGAAATATTTTCGGAAGAGCTAGAAAAAAATCCTCCCCTGCACCCCTTCAGATAACGACTCTTTCCTTTCTTCAGAACCAGTGAGTACTCTATGAACGGTTAGGGCCAAATTTTCAGTGCTGACCTCTGTTTTTATGAGTATAATTACACACCAGTAAATATTAATAGTGAGGCAACTATTCACACAGCAACGGTTAGACATTTGGATGAAATGTGGGTTATTCTATTGATGAAAAGAGATATCCCTATTTGGTCAGTGACTCTCAACCACTTCTGTTCTCATGACTTGAGAAAAAAACGGAGAGCCCCTTTCCCATCCAGCCATCAGGGCCAGCTACAAGTTTTTTGCTGCCTCAAGCAAAAACATTTTCCCGTGCCCCCCAGTCTTACCCCAACTCCGCCCCTTCCCCACTCCATTCCAACCCCTTCCCCAAATTCCCAGCCCCGCCTCCTCCACTGCATTTCCCCTCCTACCCCTCCCTCCCTCCCAGCAGTAGCGCACTTGGGGGAGGAGGCAGAGGTGAGCTGGGGGGGGGAGCGGTTCCTCTGCCCCCCCGAGGGTTACTTCCTGCGGCCCGCCCCGCCCCCCCCCCCCCCAGTTCACCTCCACTCCACTGCCGCCTGCTCCCCCGAGCGCGCCGCTGCCCGACGTCTCTCCCCTCCCAGGCCTGCTGCTTGAATCATCTGTTTTGCGGCAAGCCTGGGAGGGGAGAGACGTGGGGCGGCAGCACGCTTGGGGGAGCAGGCGGCAGTGGAGCGGAGGTGAGCTAGGGTGGGAGGAGCAGTTCCTCTGCTCCCCCTCCCTGGGTTACTTCCTGCAGCCCTCTCTGTGCCCCCCACCGCTGCAGCTCACCTCCGCTCAGGGCCAGCTCCTGGCTTTTTGTGCCCCAAGCAAAAAAAAAAAAAAAGGAGCCGGAGTGCCGCCCCTTGGAAAGTGCCACCCCATGTACATGCTTGGAGCGCTGGTGCCGAGAGCCGGCCCTGCCAGCCATAAAGAAAAGGAGGGTTAAACTGGCTTATGATAGCCCCACAGTAAGGCGATCAGGACTAATTCACATTGTCCGCTCCCCATTTATTTGCTTTATCTGTGTTTAGACTGTCTGTTCTTTGGTACAGGGATTGTCTTCTTATTATATGAATGTACATTACTATAGCAATGGGGCCTGACCCCCATGGGGGTCCCTTGGTGCTATCATAATAGAAATAAACACTAATCACTAAATGCTAATAACTAATATATACATAATACCCATGCACAAAATATAATACCACAATACTGTAGAAATAATAACTAAATCCTAATAAATATATAAATACTGCTATATATATATATATGCATTATCTATAATATACAAATATATCATTATTAAAATAAATAACTACAGACCAATGAACTGAACACTGATAATAACAAAGTACTATAATGAACGGCATCTGCATGAATTAGTAGGTGCTACCGGCAGAAATGAGGGCTGGTGGGAAAGCGTTGGCGAGCTCTGGAAAGGTCAGTTTCTGTTGTCCAGCCCTGTTTGTGTCATTCCAGTGCAGGTTTAACAGGGTTTTCCACATACCATGCGACATCCCAGGGCCCACATTGTTCCAGGAAAGCAAACAGCTGCCTTCTCTGTCGACACCGAAAATGGACAAACACGGAGAATGGGCCCAGCTCCCCTGCAGTGAAGAACGGGGAAAGCGAACCTCTTGGGAGACAAATCCTGGCCCTGCCACCCAAACGGCCTCTTTGCAGTGGAACCAGTCTGGCTCTGCCGTGCAGAGGGAAGAGGCCTGGATGTGGGAGAAACCTCCTGTGTGACACCGGTGCTCCCTTCCTTGCAAGTCCCCTGAGCAGCAGCACACAGGGGACAGGAAGAGCAACTTGGCAGCCACTCCACAGCCACAAGGGAAGGATTCTTCCTCCAACCCACACAACTTCCTAGCATCCATCACCCCGGCAAATCAAGCCAGGTGCTGGGAGCTGCATGGACCCCTCACTTCAGGAGACAAGCTAACGAGATGGGAAGTCCTTTGACCCCTTTCCTCTCCCAGTGTCGTAACTGGATGTCAGCAGGAGCTGCAACACAGCATGTAGATGCGGCATTATTCATCATACAGGTGACATTTGGTCCTGCAAAGTGTTGAGCACCCTGAACTCCCAGTGTCACCCCCCAATGCACAGAACAGGACCCCGAGACACTTCTGAAGCAGTACCCCATTAAGCCAGTACACGCTCAGAACTGCTGGAGGTGCTGTCTTGCAGATGAGACTGAGCTGCTGACTCCTTGCAGCGCTTATCCCAGGCTCCTGCAGTTTGGCCAATAACTCTTTGCCTGCGTCAAACTGCCCCAGCTGTTGCACTTCCTGTCTTGGGGCCTACGTCTGCAAAAATCTCAGTGACTCCAACGGTGCAGGTTACACTTGTAATGTCACCTGGTTTCGCCCTACACACAGCTGCATTTCAACCCTGGACGGATGGATGCATGGAGGGAACACACAAAAATTATGTTACAAGAATGTTAAGGCTGTAAAGTCAAGCACTCAGAAGTTAGGACAAGCCAGGATTCAGGTTGCCTGTGCAACCATAATTCAGCCCCCTTGTGCTTATGCATTATGATTAAGGCTGCAAATTTGTCACGGAGGTCACGGATTTCGTGATTTTCTGTGACCCCTGTGACTTCTGCAGTGGCCGGTGCGTTTGCCCCGGGGTCCACCTGAGCAGCTCGGGCAGCCCCTGGGCCAGCCGCACCAGCCACTGCTGGGGCAGTCTCAGGCCACCGCACCCTCCCCCCCACAGCAGTAGCATGAGTTTGGGTATGGGAGGGGGGCTCAGGGCTGAGGCATGGGGTTGAGGTGTGGGAGGGGGTGAAGGCTCTGAGCAGCACTTACCTCAGTGGGGCTCCCCAGAAGTGACCTGTTCACGACTTTTACTAAAAATACCCCTGATTAAAACATAGCCTTATTTATGATACAATCTTTACTTGCATGATCACATGCTAATTTTCCCACAGGACCCTTGCCTCATTTTGTGCACAGAACTGGCCAGCTCTGGGAAATTGGGATTTCCTGTGAACTGCATTTCATTAGCTAAACACAGATTTGTGGGCCAGAGTGATGACTGGAACCATGTCTAGTTAGGGAAGAGGAACACAATAAAAGGCATCCACAAGCTGCCAGTGTTGCGAGACGATGCCCAGTCTCGGGGCCAATCAGGGGAGAACTGAGTGCCAGAGTCCCTCTGCAAAAACAAGAAGCCAGCAGGGAAGAGCCCTGCAGCACCAACTACCCAAGTCAGCTTTTGGAATTGCTTTGCTCAAACCTGCGATACAGGGAGCAGCCCCCTAATTGAACTATAAGGAGTCACCCACTTTGGCCTGGCACTGGGCCTCAGGAGGCGAGCCCTTCCTTGCCAGAAAGCGGGCCCAGCCAGAGAGCTGCAGAGTCAGAGCTCTGCTGGGGCACTCCCAGCACAGCCCAACCCTTCAGCGGTGGCCAGGGGGAGATTGTTTGTGGTGAACTTGCTAGGGCTGCTCCTGTAACCCACCGGCTCGCCAGAGCAAGCCAATCAGTGTCCGTTGTGCTCTTGCGCCCAGACTGAGGTAAGGGTGAGGGTGTGTGACCCTTTGAGCACTCTGGTACGTCCCCGTGAGTCTCGGCTGGCCTGACCAACTCAGTGCACCTCACACGCTGATGTCATGGTATTTATCCAAAGGGTGGCATGTAATAGATCACTGGAAAACGAATAACTCCCCGATCGTTTATATCCATGTGTGGTGTATGTATAGTTAACCTACCCAGATAGCCTGGAAATATGGGACTTAAACTAGGCATGTCAGGGGAAGTTGAAAAATGGGTTTTTCCTGACAGAGGGAAGGGGTTGACACCTCAAGCCAGGTGTGGTAAGGACAGTGAGCTACTGGTTTGTGTCGGAGATTGTAGGAAGATCATCTGCACTGTAAAAATCACAAGTAGGGGAGAAGCCAGCTTGGCATTGGCACAGCGTCCACACCCAGGAGGCGGAGGGAGACTTATCTGGGGCTACATTTCAGCAGAGTACATTTCAACGCTTACTGGACTATAAAGAGAGGGGAGAGAATCCCTAAGTTATCCTTCACTTGAGGAGACATAAAAAACTAAGGGTATGGCTACATTTGCAGCTGTACAGCGCTGGGAGTTACAGCTGTCTTCGTACAGCTGTGTAGGGAAAGCGCTGCAGTGTGGCCACATTTGCAGCATTTGCAGCGCTGTTGGGAGTGGCTGAACAGGCATTCTGGGATACCTCCGAATACATCTGGAGGCCAATTACAGCGCTTTTGGTGGCCACACTTGCGGAGCAGCGCTGCATCACCAGCGCTGCAATCGTTATACCCCAGGCAGAGCAGAAGTACAGCCAGCACTGCAGCCAGGGAGATGCAGCGCTGTATGTGCCTTGCAAGTGTGGACGGTGAGTAAGTTGCAGCGCTGTAAACCCACCACCAGCGCTGCAACTCTCCAGTGTAGCCAAGCCCTAAGTGCTTTGGGCTGTGGGACTGGGTGCCAGAAGAATGACTATGGTGAGAAAACTTGGAGCAAAGGACTCCAGTTCGTTCAGTTGTGTTTCACTCTTACTAGTGAATTTTGTGGCCATTCTATCCCTATTATTTCTACTTGGTATCACTGAAACCTGGGTCCTTTTGCTGATAAACACGTTTTACTTGCACTATATACCAACTCCGTGCAGTGACTGAAGGGGAGACTGTGCTAACGCCAGTTGGGCTAAAGGCTTCTGTGTACTGTCTCTTTAAGGGAGCAGTGAACCTGTTACAGTGTTGGGAATGCTACAGCCAGAGGGGCTATGCATTGCACAAAGACATTTCCGGCGGGGGGGAGAGCTGGGCCTGGAAGGGTTGTTGAGGTTCCTCTGCAAGGAGCAACTGGGTGATGGAAGCCTAGGTGAGACGTCCATGCTCATGTGCTGAGAGCCACAGCAGAATAGTATTCTAGGCACCCTGAGCCCCTTACTTTGGGTTTTACCCAGGTCAGTATCACAGGGCTGGATACCACACTGTCACAGAGCCATAACGCCTGGCGATGGCAGAGACCCACTAGGCCAGCTGGCCAGGCCCTGCCCAAGTGTTCCCTTGAGACCATTATGTATTTATTTAGATTTAGAGTAACGAAGATGCCTGTCTACGGGTATAGGAACCTGATCATTAATTATACAATAAATACCATTCAATTAAGCCTCAGCAGCATTAAAATCATCAGCTCTCCAGGAACTCAGCCAGTTGCTTGCTCCGGCCTATCCATCCAGCCATGTTTTTATATAGTGCCCAACACCATAGTATGGCCACATCCACACGCGCTAGACACAGAAAAGATCTATTGGCCCAACCAGTCTATTCCCCGGGGCCAGCCCAGGTTTGTCCCCTATTGTACATTTTTCTAGTGCTTGGTACAGACTAGCCTTATAGTGTAGTAATGGGGGTCCCGCCAGTCCCCATATGAAAACTGACTGAGAAGATACCCCAACGCATCCATAACGTTACACGGGATGCAAAGGAGCGTTCGGGGGGCACGGCTGGAGCTTGGGCTAACCCCCACGGGGGGTGAGGAGGGAGCGCCACCCAGTTCCACTCCTGGCCCTGGCTGCCGGCCCCACCCAAGGCTCCGCTGCCAGCCCTGTCCCCTGCCTCCAGCCTCGGCCCTCTTACTGTGGCCCTCTGCCTGGAGCTGCAGCCCCATTCCTGGCTCCGGAGGTGGGGCATGGACAGGGATAATGGGGGAGGGAGGGAGCAAGGGGAAAAGTTTGGGGACCAGTGCCATAGAGGAACCGTGCTGGTGCAGCCAGCCCGTTTTCAGCAGGGCAGCATGACCGCTTCGGCGGTGGCCCAGCGCAATGCTGCTCCTCCTGCCATGCACAGTACACAAAGAATCAATTCAGCCCTTACCCTCCCTTTACACAAAGCCTTTTTATTCCCTCCTCCACTCCCTCCTGGATAAAGGCTCCACTGTCACTCTGGAAAGACAAGCAGGCTTTCTAGAGACTCCCAGCTGGGGCAGAGAGAGACACGATGGTTGCTCACAGCAGCTCTAGAAATCTTGCTGGGTAGCCTCTCTGCACGGCACACCAGCTAAGGCAGCACTGGCGGCGTCTCCCTGTAGCCAGGAGGTTGCTCTTGGAGGACCTAAGGTGCGTTACAGGGTGGGTTAGGAAGGTGAGCCCAGCAACAGCTCATCAAGTCGGTAATGAGCTACAGAGCAGAGCCCCAGCCAAGGGAGTGAGAGATGGAGAGAAAGCAGGACAACCACCCTACTCCCTGCTCTCCTCCTCCCAGCCCCCAGGACTGCTGACCCAGTATGCTGCCCCCACACTGCAGCTCCTGTCACCAAGCAAAGGTGACCCTGCAGTCCCTCCAGCCAAGAGTCCCAGCTCCTCAGCTCTGCTGGCTCACAGGCCCGGAGGCAGTGCTGGGTGAGAGCCCAGAGCTCAGCTCCACTCAGGAGGCCTCAGCAGCTCCTCGCGTACTGCTCCCATCCTCATGGCTTTGTGAAAGGTGCTCCCTGCCCCATGGCTCCAGACGAGGGGGCTCTAGGTCCCCAGTGGCTCTCCCATGCCTAGCACTCTCTGAGGGGCAGGGTAGGGCTAGGCCCCGGATCAGTCAGGACACGGATCCATGACCTATTGCCCCCATAGGCAGCATGGGGGCCACCAGGCCCAGCTCCGGTACTTCCAATGCCCAGCCTGCTAGAGCAGGCAGTGCCCAGATTCCCAGAGGTTAAACACCGACAGAAGCTGAAGCAAATGCCTCAGTCAGGCACTGCACGCAGCACTGGGAACACAGAGAGCACCCTGGGGAGCAAATGCCAGGTGTATCAAACTGCTGGCAGCTGATCGCAGCGCCCTACGTGACCTCCCTCCCAGCCAATGAAAACATCGCCAGGTGCAATTTCCTTGTGCTGAGGAGATATGGACAGACAGAGATACAGGACCACAGGTGACAGCCCCGTCCTTTCCACATGATCAAGGATGCACCATGCTGCTGGCCCCTCTGCACCCCGGCTGCATTCATCTCGCCTCCCAGCACCACCCCCTGTCTCTCTGTGTATTTCCAACCCATCCATCTCTGTGGTGTGTAGGCATCTCTGGGGCTACATGTGGAGCAGAGAGGAAAAACAGCTCCTGAAGGGGACCAGCAGGTAACAAGGTCCAGAGCTATAGAAATCTCTGGGAGACCTTTGGGACAGAGGCTGCTGCAGCTGACAAGCCATTAAATAAGGGGTTAGAATGGCATGACAATCACCCAAAACCAAATAAATAAAACCCAAGCACTAGCATCTTAGCAGCACTTTGCAAACATCGGTTAGTCCCCGAGAGGATTAGCAACAACATCGAGCCCTCCTATAGTTCAAAACTATTATTATATTCACTTTACAAACACAGTTGAGTTACGGTTACAAGTCACCGTCGAGGGACAAGTCCAAGGTCATGTGCTGAGCTAGTGGCAGAGGAAGGAGCAAACATCCTGAACATCTGCGACCCAAACTGGCTTCAATGAGCCAGATGGGACTGCCATTGAAGACAATGCTGAAACTCCCACCGATTTCAGTGGAGCAGAACCGGTCCTAGTGGGAGCTGTCGGTATCCGGGATGTGGCCTGTAGAACTCAGGAGTCCTGACTCCCAGCCTCCTGTTCCAACCACTAAATACACTGTTGCGCCACGTCTGACAAGCCATGCTGCCCTTCAAACAGCTCCCTTGCTCTGAGATACACAAACAATGTACAAGAACAGAGGCTCTTGCAGAGGGCGAAGGTAAAGGAAGGGTAATCCAGTGATTAGCAGGCCAGCTTGAGAGTCAAAAGACCCAGGTTCAGTTCTCTGCTCTAGCACTGACCTCCTGTGTGACCCTCGGCAAGTCTCTCTGTGCCTCAGTTCCCCATCTCTACAATGGGGATAACAGCACAGCCCCACTTCCTAGAATTGCTGGGAGGATCGATACATTGGAGCTGGTGAGGAAGTCGGATACTATGGTAACAAGTTACCTATGGCAGATAGCGCGCTAGGGAGCAAAGTTACTTGCTTTTTAAGGTGTGACCCCATGACAGCAGCACAAGGATGTGCACAGGGAGGACATCCGAGCCTCACTTACATTCGGACGTTTCCACTGGACGCCTTGAATGCGTGACTTGTAGAAGAGGGAGTCGTCAGTAGCAGGGAAGAGCGGATCCTCGAAGAGCACCTTCCGCCGTTGGCAGTCTTTCTTCAGGGCCGAGAAGTGCTGATTCTCGTAGGGCTTTGCCGAGGAGAACATCCTTCACCCCAGTTGCTAGAGGACAAAGCAACATGGATGAGATGGGGTGGGATGAGACACAGAGCCCTTCCCAGGACCAGGCTCACCCATCCCGCTCCCAGCAAAAACATTCAGCTACATGGAGGAAAGGGGCCACCTGAATGATGGGAAACAGAGATTTCCACTAGGTTAAAGCTCCTCTAAATAGGCCACCAAACAGCATGACGAGTGGATCTCATTTCCCCGCCTCCGTGACACCTCAGGTGTTCAGATACCATGGTGCCAGGTGCAATATTAAAACCCAAAGAGTGCTAGGCCTGCAGCCTCTGGTGTCCTAGTGAAATAACAAAGTCCATGTCGGAAGCATGTAGCCCTTCAAGCCAACCACAGGGAAGATGCTGCCATGAAAGGTCCCAATAAAGGAGCAGGTGTGTATCACATTTTACCAAGGCTTTGATGAGCGGGGAAGTTTGCGTTGTGGAAGGACATTGGCCCCACACACCCCATCTATGCCCCAGTGGGAGAGAGGCAGACACACCCACATGTCCATCTCTCCACACCCTATGAGCAAACCTATGCCTCTAAGCCAGGCGATAAGGAATGTCGGGACCCAGCCCAAAAGGCTGGTTCAGCTACTCCTCCTTCCAGGCCCTATAACCCCAGCTTAGGGTCACGCAGGGCAGGAGCACTGCACCAGCATTGCTAAAGGCACGGGCTCCCATTGCCGTTACTGTGAACTGTAACAAGCTATTCCTGAGCTGTGTCAGCAGCCAGCTTCACCTCTTCAAAGTCAGCAGCAGGTGTACGTGGCCCCAGAGGTCTGTGACACAGGACACTCCTCCCCCAACTCCGAGATGTTAGCAGGCAAAATCATTTTCTGTCCTGAGACGACGCATGCCGCTCTACCCGCCCCGCCATCCAAATTTAGACACACACACTCCATGACTTCAGTGGCGACGCCAGGTTTAATAGAGATTCTCAGATGCCCCAACCTCTTATAATTAAAAAGGTCTCCTGGCACAGGGCCATGTCTTTCTAGATTAATTACGCTCTCTCAACAAGCAGCTGGATTCCTGGGCGCAGACGTGATTTTACCAACCCAGAGGAGACATGGAAATCATATCCCACATACCCCCACGAGATGCAGCAGCAGCTGAATCGTTCCATCCTAGTTCTTCACCAGCCATGGTGGCTCCCCCACATTGCACACCAGCTCCTTTGATTGGCATTCTAGACTCCCCCATCCATGCCTGCCTCCCACAGGGTAAGAGTGTCCTTACACAGGGCCTCTGCACCACTTGATCCACAGGGTAGAATATGCAGGGGTCTTGGGAATGGGCAGCAAGTGACTCAACGTATTATTCTGGTAACTAGGCATCATCGCCCAAAGACATTGGGAATCACTGATTAATGGCTAAAAAGTTAGAACAAGAAACTGTATAAGTACTGGTGACGAGTAGCTCCTTGTCTAGGGGATTAGGTGATGGACACATCTGGGCATCTGTTTGGAAGCAATTAATTTAGTTAAATGATTAGGATTAGTAGGGAGAAAAATACCTGGCTTCTAACCCACCCCTATCCTAACCGAGGTAATTATTCATGATGGCTGCTGAGCAAATCTGCCTCCTCTCACCTGGGTGAGATGAACACTTAATTTAGGAGACCTGCTGAGAGCAAACCAAAGATTTTAATTAGCCTTATTTATCAACCTGATCAGCAGCAAAAATGTTCATTACTCAGCGCCTAAATGAACCTAAACTAACATCCATGCTGATTGCACTGGAGGACACTACCTGGGTTCTGCCACAGTTGTGGCTCATCTAATTAAATAGTCATTTTCTTCTGCTTCATCCCAGTCACTCTCGATCATCCTGAATCATCTCCAGTGATGTGGACTCTCCTGGGAGCCCGGAACAGCAAAAGGCTTTGTGGATTCTGTTCTTTACTCTGACCTGAGAATATAGGGCTTACATCATGCCTTGAAGTCGCAGGGGTGTGTGTGGAAGTGCACTGCCGGTGCTTGAGCAGGTATCAGCGTCCCCAGAAGGAGCCTGGGACATTCCAAGGTGCAGCATGGCCGCCTTCTCCTCTGCTCAGAGCCAGCTTTGATGACTAGTGTGGAGCAAGAAGCCTTGTCCCCACTGGAGAAGGCTGCCACTGCCAATTGCACAAACCTCAATCAGGCCTTCCACTCACTGGGCTATGGATGGGGAGACAGTGTGGGCTCGTAGACAGGGCACGGATATGAGACAGGGGCTAGTAGACAGGGCACAGGTACTAGACAGGGTGGCTCAGGAGACTTGTGTTCTATTAGCAGCTTTGCCACTGACCTGCTACGTGACCTTGGGCAAGTCACTTCATCTCCATTTCCCCTCCTTCCTTTGTCTGCCTTATCTATTTGGGTGGGATTTACCAGGGTGTTTAGGCACCTAACACCTACTGATTTCAAATTAATGAACATTAGGTGCCTAAATACCTTGGTAAAGCCTGCCCTTGGATTCTAAGTTCTCCAAGGCAGGGACTGTATGTTACTATGGCCAGGTCTACACTACATACTTACATTGGTATAACCACTTACATTGGTATAACCACGTAGCTCAAGAGCATGAAAAATTCACACCCCTGGGCAACGCAGTTATGCAACCTAACTCCCCATGTAAAAACGCTATGTTGACGAGGAGCTTCTCCCATCGATACAGCTACCACCTCTCAGGGAGGTGGGTGAACTATTCCGACAGGAGAAGCCTTCTCGGGCGTTTTCACTAAAGCATTACAGCAGTGGAGCTGAGCCATTGTAGTGCTGCACATAAAGACAAGCCCAATGTCTTTGTAAAATGCCTAGCGCAATGGAGCCTGAATTAACACTGAGGCCTCTAAGTGTTCCTGTAATAGAAATAATAACATGCGATCCATTCTGTAGAATTTTGAAGCCATCTAATAGAGAATCTGAGACTTATACCCCTGCTACGTAGCATTTTATGGGTCTGTTTGAAAGCTGCATAGAAACATTCTTCTTCTTTGTTAAATTCTATGCACTTTTTGCAGCCTTTGGTCACACTTTCTATTAAGGATCCATTGACAAATAGTATATGAAGGATTAATAAATGATTATTAGATGTTTTAATAAATGGTTACTCACTTGTTACATAATCCAACAGGTCAATAAGTGGCTTTTAACCATCTTCAACACCCACTACTTACGTTTGTAGCAAGCGTATAATATCTGCTTATTTATTAACCCTTTATAAATAAAACCTTAAGATCAAATGTGACCCGTTTTTCTTTTTTTAACAGACAGTATTTCTGAACCTTGAGGATATTCAGCCTTTTACTCTTTTTGTATCCAAACTGAGCATTCCCTTGGTGAGAAGCATAGAATCATAAAATATCAGGGTTGGAAGAGACCTCAGGAGGTCATCTAGTCCGACCCTCTGCTCAAAGCAGGACCAGTCCCAATTAAATCATCCCAGCCAGGGCTTGGTCAAGCTGGGTCTTAAAAACCTCTAAGGATGGAGTTCCACCACCTCCCTAGGTAACCCATCCCAGTGCTTCACCACCCTCCTAGTAAAATAGTATTTCCTAATGGCCAACCTAGACCTCCCCCACTGCAACTTGAGACCATTGCTTCTTGTTCTGTCATCTGCCACCACTGAGAACAGCTGAGCTCCATCCTCTTTGGAACCCCCCTTCAGGTAGTTGAAAGCTGCTATCAAATCCCCCCTCACTCTTCTATTCAATTTGCAAACATCTAGAAGATAATAAGGTGATAAGTAAGAGTCAGCATGGATTTGTCAAAAACAAATCATGTCAAACCAACCTGATGGCTTTCTTTGACAGGTAACAAGCCTTATGGATGGGGGGAAGCAGTAGATGTGGTATATCTTCACTTTTGTAAGGCTTCTGATACCGTCCCACATGACCTTCTCATAAACAAACTAGGGAAATGCAATCTAGATGGAGCTACTATAAAACATGACCTATGAGGGAAGAGTGAAAAAACTGGGTTTGGACATGACAACAGTTTTCAAGTACATAAAAGGTTGTTACAAGGAGGAGGGAAGTAAATTGTTCTAGTTAATCTCTGAGGATAGGACAAGAAGCAATGGGCTTAAATTGCGGCAAGGACTGTTTAGGTTGGACATTAGAAAAAACTTCCTGTCAGGGTGGTTAAGCACTGGAATAAATTGCCTAGGAATCTCTGTCATTGCAGATTTTTAAGAGTAGGTTAGACAAACACCCATCAGGGTGGTCTAATACTTAGTCCTGCCAGGAGTGCAGGGGACTGGACTAGGTGACCTCTTGAGGTCCCTTCCAGTCATACAACTCTGTGATGGTGGCTGCCCACTGGTGGGGTGAGGAAGAAATGTCCCATTACTTACATACAGCATTGCACAATGGGCAAAGTGCAGTATATGAGCCTGATTCTTCTCTCTGAATTTAGTGGAGTTACCACTCCCCCTCCCTTGAGCCTGATGTAATTTGGGGAAGAATCAGCCCCTTTGGAAACCGCAGTTACTGACCACTACTGGAATCCAGACCCTGACTTGATGGGCTAGCCTGTGCTCTTATCCAATTTGGTGACACTGATGAGCCTGATTCCCTTCTCGGTCAATCTTTAACTGGTGCAATTCCACTGACTTCCATGAGTTGCTCCTGATTAACACCAGGATCAGATTATGGAGAAGATTATTAATAATGAACTAAAAGGAATTGGTGCCAACCGCCAGGAGATACATTTATTTCCTGCTCCCAGCCTGTTCAGCTTTTCATGCAGACCATTTGGGAGACTTAAAATTCCACCGCCCTGCAGAAAGGGAAAGTCTTTACACACAGGACCTCTGGGAGGTTGCACCTCTAGGACTGTCACTGTGCCACGTACTGTACACTTTGATGAGTCACCCAAAAGGTGTTCCACAGTCTGCCAGGAAGCCCCCTGGCCTGGACGATACAACAGAGTGATACATTTTGAGAGAGGAAACAGCCTGGTCTAGTGGTCAAAGCACAGCTTGGGAATCAAGGAGACCAGAGTTCTATGCTCTGCATTTCACTTCCTTTGAGAGTCACTTCACTTATCCCTGCCTCAGTTTCCCCAAAAGGCTAATATAAAACTCACTCACTATCTTTAAGCATTGTGAGGGTAAAGGCATGGGGGGTTGGAAAGGACTTTCATATCCTTTAGATGGAAAGTGCCAAACTTCCTTTGTTTAACTCTGCACTGTTCTGTGGCCAGACTTACATCTGGAGAATTCCGTCGACTTCAGGGCCTTAATGCTAATGAGGCATTTGCTCTTGACCTCAATGGGAGCAGGACTGGGCACTTATGCTGCAAGCCCCTTGGGACAGCAGCTCCCTGTATTTATTGTACAGTGCTGTTTACATGCTGTCATTTGTCCAGCGTCATCTGAGCCCATGCAGAGCAGAGCTGGGGCGCTGGAAGAAAGAGAAGTAAAGAGAAGCCGAAATGAAGAGCCTCATAAGGGAATCTGGGTATGAGCAATCCATCGACCCTAGGGATCTCAAGCAGGTATAGATGATTTGGACGGCAAAAACTGGTGATTATTATTGTTGTTTGTATTACCGTATCACCGAGGAGCCCTAGTCACGGACCAAGAGCCTGTTGTGCTAGGTCCTGTACTAACACAGAACAAGGAGATGGTCCCTGCCCCAAAGAGTTTACAATCCAAGTATAAGACAAGAGACAACAGATAGATGACAGACAGACGAGGAAATACAAGGAAACATGGATAGTGCTGTCAGCAGGACAGCCAGTGGTCTCAGCACATCCACAGTTTAAAAAACTGTTGCCAAGGTTTTTTCTAGGCAAGACATCAAAGGAAAGTTTTGAAAGAGGATACTGAGGTAGCTTTGCAGATGTTTTATGGAGAGCAACTCCCAAGCACAAAGGGAAACCTGGGAGAAAGCGCAAAGGTGCTCATTTGAAAATTTAACAAGAGGCTGCCAGAGGCTGGGATCAGTGCAATCGCAGGCGGAAGTCAACAGTGAAGGAGGGCGGATGGGAAGAGGGTTATTAGACTTATCTTGACCTTCACAGCCTTGATAGGATAGAGGAGGGGGAGATAGGGGAAGGAAGCAATGAGAGGGGTGACATGGTCAAGGCTACAGAAACTGGGTATCAGTGGGGCAAGATTGCATTTGTCAAGGGCAGAGAGAAGGATAGAGGATGAGGAGAGCCTGGATGAGAATTTTAGCTGCATAAATGGCTAGCAAAGGCCATAGCTTAGAGATGTTATGTAGAAGGAATCAGCAAGCTTTAACCCTAGTTTGGATTTGAGATTGGGTATCTTTCTACGAGATGTGCTTTAGCTCAACTAGAAGTTTAGCTGATGCAGAAACCACTTGGTGAAATGCTATGGTCTGTGTCTGTAGGAGGTCAGGCCAGAGGGACTGTAATAATCCCCCTTGGCTTTAAAATCTATGACTACATGGTAATTACATCTCCCAGCGTAAGAGCTCTGGGTGTAAACCAATTGCTTTAGGCTGTGCTTTTGAAAGCAGAGGTTTGTGTTTCCTTTGCAGGCTAGAACTCTGATAGGTTTCTTCCAACCTACAATCTCCACTGTGGTCCTCAGAGAGCTGTGCTAAGCTCCTATGCTATGATTCAGTAGATGGCACTCTCCCCACTATTACTGGATGTACTACTATCCATGTAAGAGGTAAAACATGTAAAACAGAGGTCCCAACAATCTGTGATCACTGAGTCTACATATCAGAGGGGTAGCCGTGTTAGTCTGGATCTGTAAAAGCAGCAAAGAGTCCTGTGGTACCTTATAGACTAACAGACGTTTTGGAGCATGAGCTTTCGTGGGTGAATTCCCACTTTGTCAGATGCATGTAGTGGAAATTTCCAGGGGCAGGTATATATATGCAGGCAAGCTAGAGATAATGAGGTAGTTCAATCAGGGAGGATGAGGCCCTGTTCTAGCAGTTGAGGTGTCTACATAGCAGCTAGACACCAGCCGACTCTGGCTCACGGGCTTGGGCTGCGGGGCTGTTTCACTGTGGTGTAGGGTTCTGGGCTGGAGCTGGAGACTAGGCTCTAGGACTCAGCGAGATGGGAGGGTCCCAGAGCTCAGGCTCAGAAGTCTATACGAGCCCTGCAAGCCTGAGTCAGCTGGCACAGGCCAGCCATAGGTGTTTAGTTGCTGTGTAGACATACCCAAAACTGCCAATGCCAGAGTCTTGCAAAAGTAAGGTTATTGACTTGTGAAATTCCAGCTTAGGCAACTACTGCCTATAAACATATATTCCCCCTACACTTTTAGTTGATACAGTACGCTTCAGTTCCTGACCTAAAAGTTGGCAGGGTGTTGCTGTGAGCTGTTAAACAGCTGGTACTTTCCACCCAAGAGGTGGCTGCATTTCAGCATGCAGAGTAAAGTGATTCCTGTTGGTAAAGTACTCTGGGATCCCCTGGGATGGTAGGCACTATGTAAATATAAAACTTTAATTATTATAAACAAATGACTCACTGACGGAAATCAATTTGGTTTGCAAAGGAGACTCTCAAGTGAACCGAGAAAGAATGTTGCAGTTCAAGAATATTTATTAAAAACCATGAAAGAGAAAGGTAGAATTCTGACACTGCCTGCTATTAAATCCATCATTGCCTCTAATTTACACGTTAGATTTGGCACATTAAAATGCTCCAGGCAGCCTAGATGCTTTTTTCTCTTGCACAAAAGCCAGGAGAACCAAGTTCAGAAACCACAAAGGAGTATTAAAAACAAACACTTCCATGGCTGAGGCAAAATAAATACAACCTGGGCGAGAAAGATCAAGGCCACCACATCTTAACGATAATGGAAATATGATGCACAGACTGTGGATTAAAACACTGGTGCATTAAAACACAGCTTGAATCCAGATGTGAGGCACAGAAGTTAAGAGGCTGAAAGGGCTAAAATGGGAGAGACATTGTCTTGGAGGAGGTCAATCATATGACTCAGGTATATTATGGAATTCCCTTTATCGCCTCCAGAGATTTGGGGGCATTGGAGCCAGCCAGCACTGCCAGCTGGTAGTGATTATGCATATAAGTGCTTAAACCAGGATAACTGTTTATTATACAAGTAGGGTCCGATTGCAAACTAAAAGACTATTCTCTTCCCACTGCAGAAATTCCACCCCTCCAGAACCGGGGCTGCTACGGCACAACATCTGGGCTTAACGACATCACTCTGCATGCAGTCTGGCACAACAACACATGCCACTTGGGGCAACTTCTAGAATTCAGTGGCCTGATCCCTGCACGGTACAAAAGGTCTTTAGCCTTCTGATCATAGGGGGGAAATCCTGGTCCCAACGAAGTGAGAGGGAGTTTTGCCATTGACTTCAATGGAGCCTTGATTTCAGCCAGAGTGTCTTATTTTATAGCTTCATGTTATGTTGCTAGCGATACCCAAGTTCTTTCAATGTTTGCGTCTGCAGTGAAGCGGAAACTCTGCACTTGATCAAAGCCCATGTGACCAGATTCCCTCCTTATAAACAAATATATTCAACAAAGCTGGAAAAATACCACACGCGCAGCAAGGCAATACTGCTTGGTGTCCTCTCTCCCACGTGTTTTGCCCCACTAAAGACACAATCAAACAAGCAGTGAGTCAGCCAACTTGTTTTTCCACCTATTCATGGGAGACTCAGAAAAGCTTGGGTGTTACCAGATCCACCAAACCATAAAACAAACCACTTCACCCAGTTTCTACACAGAACATGGACTGACAGAAATCTAGGCTGGAAGGGACCTCAGGCGGCTGCCCCACACTGCAGGTGGTTTACGTACATCTCCTAATTAAACCATCCCTGACAGGTACTTGTCTAACCTATCCTTAAAAACCGCCACTGACAGGGATTCCACAACCTCCGTTGGAAGCCTATGTGACACTGGCAGACCAGGCGTCAGCTCATGCCAAGATCCCCGCACCTCAGCTGAAGACCAACAAATACATAGTTGGAGTCCGTCGGGCTCACCTGTCAGTCCTGTTAACATGGGCACTAGAACTATAAGATGTGTTCAGTCGTTACGGAACGCTTGTGAGTTGCTGCCTGCACTAATGTCACTTATAACATTTGAACCCCAGACTGTAAGGTGGTAACTGAGCATTTGTACTGTGAGCCTCGCTGACTATGCAAATCGCCAGACAAGAGAGAGACATTAACCAGTGTGGGGATGTCCCTGCGTGTTCTGCCCAACAGGGAAGGCTAATCAACACCAGATGGACTATCCCGCCATGAAAACTCCTAATAAGTGGGAACTAGATCTCCATGCTGCTTGGACTCTGAGTGGTATATACAGGACATATGGACCTTGCTTATTATAGAAGCTTCTACTACTTTTTGAAACGTAAGATTGTAATTCATTTGTGGGTTTATATGTTTACCTGCTTTAACCTTGTAAATAGCTCTCTTGTTTCCTTTTCCTGTATAATAAATCTTTAGATAGTTTATTATAGGATTGGCTACAAGCATTGTCTTTGGTATGAGATCTAAAATGGAATTGACCTGGGATAAGTGACTGGACCGTTGGCAGTGGGAGTAACCTGAATGTTGCTGTGATTGGTGGGGTAAGGGACCATCTATCACAAAGGCAGGCGTACCTGGGCGGCAAGACACATCAGAGCACCCCAGGGGACTGTTTGTGACTCCACGTTAAAGCTGTTATAGTGCCTGAGTAGGTTACACTTCGGGATGTTAAATGTTAACCAGTTAACTGGTAAGCATTAGTCTTACTGGCTAACCCGTCGTCACTGTTAATCCCTGGGCTGGCTGGGCAGCTGGCCGGATCGGCCCCGACCACGCCAGCCGGCCAGCCCTTTAATTGGTTAACCATTTGAATGAAATATTTTTTAATGATTTAAATGGTTCACTTTTTAAACTGCATTTACATCCCTAGTTACACTTGATAACTGGCTGGCGAAATCCAAGATTAGAACTCTCAACCAGCCTGGGGTTTGCGTCCTGCTTCTTCACAGTCTGCCCTGAGGTTGGTCCATGTGCTCTTCCGAGCCACTGCCAGACAGCTGGTCAGTCTATTCCAGAGCGTAACTGCCCTTCTAGTTAGAAAGTGTTTCCTAACATCCAACGTGAACCTCCCTTGCTGCAGATTAAGCCCATTACTACTTGTCCCACCATGGGTGGACATGAAGAACAATCATTGTCCTCTCCATCACAGCCCTTAACATATTTGAAGACTGTTCTCAGGTTCCCCATCAGTCTTCTTTTCTCAAGACTAAACATGCCCAGTTTTTAACCTTTCCTCACAGGTCAGGTTTTCTGAACCTTTTATCATTTGTGTTGTTCTCCTCTGGACTCTCTCCAATCCTTGCAGTGCAGCATCCAGAACGGGATTCCTGTCGTCACCACCACCTTGCTGGCAGTGTGCGCCTTGAGGAGCGATGGCGCTGACCACAACCGCAAGGTGGCAGTGGCGGCGGCCAGCAGGAGCGAGGCACACAGCCAGCACTGCACCTACCCTGCAGGCAGGAGGTAGTGGAGACAGATCACGGGCTTGGGGAGTCCCACCAGGCAGCAGCGCTGATACACATTCAGGGGCAAGTGTTGGGTCCGAGTCAAGTCTGAAAAGGACTCAACACGCTCAGGCTGGGTTTTAAACTGGAGTCCGAACAGATCTCTACCCCGTATTGCTAAGAACTGAAGAAGATGCCCCTGAAGCAAAAGTGTTAAAGGCCTGTGATTCCGAAGCGGCAAGTTCTGGGTTCGAGTCTAGCTCTAGAGTCACTGAAGTTCCAAGTAGCCATGGGATTATTCTTATTATTTGTCTAAAGGCCTCAACCAAGATCACGGCCCCATTGTGCTATGCATTGTACAGACACATAGTAAAAGCTGATGTCTGCCCCCAAACAGCTTATAGTCTAGTGAGACATGGAGTGGGATGGGAAACTGAGGCACAGAGTGGGGCACTGACTTGCTCAAGGTCACCCTGCAGGTCAGTGGCTAATCCAGGGAAGAGAATCAAGGCCTCCTTCTGGCCCCTGCCTGTCAGTGGGCTGCAGGTTCAGTACATCCTATTTTATATATCATGGGACATGTAACAGGGTGGACCCCTGCTCCTGCCCAGAATGGTTAAAAACAGCCCTGGGAGCGGGCTGTGGATGGAGAAGGTAGCTTCTAGGCTGGGCTGATTGGGGGAAGTGGCTGCAGCTGGGGCCATGCACCAAACTGAGCAACAGGGCCTTATAAGAAGGCCAGGGAAGCCAGGAGCAGAAAGACTCTCCCTCTGCCTGTAAAGGGAGAAGGGCCTGGCTGCAGGGAGCTGGACACAAGGTACCTGAGTGGAGCAGGGCTGGGGAAAGGCAGAGAAGCAGGGGAGCTCCAGCCTGGAAAGCCCCAGGCTGTGGCCTAGCACTGGGCTAATAGGTACTGGGGGTGGCAGAGGGCAGCCCAGGGGTAGGCCAAGGCAGCAGGTCCAAACCCAACCTTGCCAGTGATGAGTGGCTGATACAGCAGTCTGACCCAGTGACTGGCAGTAACCTGATACTGAGGCAAGGTGGGCATAGTGGGTGGGGGTTCCCCAGGGAGGGGAGACCCTAAGACTGAGGGGTTACTGCCAGGGGCCGCACCCCAGGTAAAAGGGCCCGGGTCCAGGGAGGGACACGGGGGCCAGAGGACAGGTGGATCACCGGCCTGCAGAGGGCGCTCCGGAGCTGGAGTGAGCTAATTCCCAGAGGACAACCAGCAGGAGGAGCCGAGGGGTGAGTCCGCTCGTCTACAGAACGGTAGAAATGTACTAGTATCTACATAGCAGCTTTATTTTTGCAAAGCAGTAAATTAAGCCATCTCTCAGCAAACCTGGGGACATTCTTCAGAAGGTGGGGATACAGCCAGGACAAGAGGCCACGCGTCTAGTGATGCCCAGTATGTGCTCTAGGAAAGGAAGAGGGAACAGGTATGTACCTGGCACAATAAACACAGCTGCCCAAGGATGGAAGATGGAGGAAAACACATTGTCACTGCTACCCTCTTGGCAAGAGGGCACAGGCAGGAGGCGAATTAACCAGTGATGAGTGCCCCACTAGTAGGAGGAGGAGTGGGGTAACAGAGCCATCTGCTCATGCCTCAGAGGCAACTGGGTGGGAAGTTCTCCTTCAGGTGACACAGATGAGATTGTGCAAAATGAAAAACATTCCCTGCCTGAGAATCACCAGGAAATCCAGAGACACAAAGTGGGAAACAAAAACCAGCTGAGAGAGCCAGGCCCTCGCTGCAGGACACAGCTTGCGTGAGTCTGTCACAGAATGAGAGCAAGGAGCCCTTTGCCAACCATGATTCTTCATAGCTATGATGCTGGGCAGGTCAAAAGAATGATCTGTGTAGTCCCCTATTTACTAGCATCTCTCAGCACCTCACAATATTGATTATATTTATCAGCCGAGCTCCCGCCGGGAGGTAAGCAGTGCTGGTATCCCCATTTTATAGATGGGGAACTAAGACACTGGGAGACTACGGCCTGGTCTACACTAAAAAGTTAGGTTGAGCCAGCTTCGTTGTGCAGGGATGTGAAAAATCTGCACCCCTGGGAGACATAGTTAAGCCGACCCAAACCCTGGTGCAGACAGCACTAGGTTAATGGAAGAATTCTAGCTACTGCCTCTCGGGGAGGTGGATTCCCTACACAGATGGGAGAACCCCTCCCGTCAGCATTGATAGTGTCTATACTGAAGTGCTACAGCAGCAGCTGGAGTGTTTCACGTGTAGACCAGCCCTACGGGTGTGTCTGCACTGCATCATAAACCCAGGTCTGTGGGACTCGCGCTTGTGCGCTTGGTGTTTCCAAGCCAGCACTTGAGTGTCCATTCTACAATTGGTGGACCGCGCTAACACATCCATATTGCATTGCGTAGACCTTCTGACTCATGTCTGTGGCCTGAGCCACGTCCACACTGCAAAGTGACAGGGGTTGGATCTGAGTCACAGCAGGCCCTAGGACCCAGGTCCTGAGTGTTCACTAATCCGAGTCAGATTGATTTATGCGTGGATGGAAGGGGAGCTTGGGCTCAAACCCGAGTCAGAGCCCAGGCTTAGAGTGCAGTGTAGACATACCCTAAGTGATCACACAAGAGGCCTGTTGCAGAGCAAGGAATAGGGTCTCCTGAGTCCAAAAGGGAATAGGGTCTGCCTGGACACAGCTTTTCTTTGTAGATATTGTGGAGAAACTGCGTAAACCTCATTTGAATCGGGTTCCACTTGAAAAGGCTTTTGGCCTGCAGTGTTAGGGTTAAACCTAAGGGAAATTGCTGAGAGTCACTGGTTTCGCCTCACTGATGCAAATACCAAGGGGACTCCCACTTATTAGAACCACTTAGAAGTTCCTCATTCCTCACACTGAAACATATACAAATCACTGGCCCGTTACCAGACAGTTGCTGTTGGATACAAACAACTCTGAGGAAGTGGGAAGAGAGCGATCAACAACAAACAGCCTAGAACAACATGTTTGCTACATAGCTTGTGGTGTGTCTTAAAAACACAATTCCCTGGCAGCTCTTATGTTTTCTAAAGCAGCAGAGCCGATTTCCACTGTGCCCAGATCTCATCCCACAGCAAGTTCCCACTGGGAAACAGGGCCCTTTCAATCCCATCTCAATTCACTTACTTTGACCACTGGATCTTACACCTTCATCACAGCTGGTGACACACAGCTGTCTCGAATCAGTTTCACTTTTCAGTTTCTCCTGTGGCATCACAATGCTTAAGCATTTTGTTTCCTAACGCTCCAGGGGCAAGTTTCTTTTCAACCAGGTTTCCATTGCAGAAACTTGTGGTCAACTTTTTTCTTGTTTCGTTTTGC
Source organism: Gopherus flavomarginatus (assembly GCF_025201925.1). Classification (NCBI taxonomy): domain Eukaryota; kingdom Metazoa; phylum Chordata; order Testudines; family Testudinidae; genus Gopherus; species Gopherus flavomarginatus. The sequence goes on from NC_066617.1 coordinate 358,532,459, forward strand.
TTTAAACCACAAAAGCTCAGAATAGCAGCACGTGGCCAGCCCCTGCTTATGCTCCAAAAGAGCCCCAGCAACACAACGCTGGGGAAACTATTCTCTATGAGAATATTTGCGTGTGCATAAAATTCACTTGTTTCACTATTGCAGCACCTTTTAGACAAATTATTTCAACTATTCAGAGATACTAAGGCCAGAAGAGACCATTGCAATCATCTCATCTGACCTCCTGCATAACCCAGACTACAGAACTTTGCCTAGTAATTCCTGCATCCAGCCCTCCTTTCTGTTTGAGCCATAGCATATCTTTTAGAGAAATATCCAACCTTGGTTTATGGGCTGAGGAATTATCCTATGGGTGGAATGAGCTCATAAATTGCAGCTTGGGGATGGGCACCAAGAATCCCTGGGTTCTAATCCTGATGCTGTCAGGCTCTGACACTGACCAGCCTGCAGAATATTTTGCAAACATATAGCATGTTACAAGCATTACTTAGTTAGTACTCCTAACATCACCATCAAGTGGATAAATACTATTGTGCCCATTTCACAGAGAGGGGAGGCTGAGGATCAAAGAGGTTAACTGCCCAAGTCACAAACCAAGTGTCAGAATCAGAATCCAAGTCACTTGAGTCCCAGACCAATGGCTAGATGAGACATACCTGTTTACAATGAAATCTTAAACCAAATAAATAAATAAGTAAATACCTGTAGAATCATTTGTGCTGGGCTCCGGTATGGTAAATGGATTTTTTTAAACCACAAAACCCTACGATTTGTACTAAAGTGGAGTGTCATTAACTAACGTTTGTGAAGCACATTAAGATATTCTAATGAAAGTTTCCAGGGGTCTGATCCAAAACCCACTGGGATCAACAGCAGAACTCTCGCCGGCTTCAGGAGGCTTTGGATCAGACCCTGTTACTAACAACAACAGTGTCATTAGCATCACATACAGCCAGACACTTGCAGACACGATGTCTAGATAGAGTGTATGCAGACACAATGGTTGCTATTGCTGAGGGCCAGTTTTGTCAGGCGGTTTTAACATTGCAAGTGTGGACCCTGATTTCACCTAGGTGACATGTTTGGACAAGTTAGGGCCCTAGCCATCCGGGCAGGCCGTGCATCAGTCAGGCTGGCATAAAGTGGGGAACAGGACATGCTTACAAGCCTCTACAGCTGGGACACACGTCAGGAGGTGCTCTGGGGCAGGGCGTGGGTGAACCAGAGGGGCAGGAGGGGGCATGCAAAGGCAGACTTGCTCCTCGGTGAGTCCATGCCATGCCAAGTTGTGACCCAGGGACTTCCAAAGGCAACTAGCAGAGGGCCTAAGGGGTGCATAAGGGTTACGGGAATCCCCTGCGCCTGGTATTTACATTCTAGTACACCAAATGGGTCGTGTAAGGTGTCTAATGAAAGCCTGTGTCATCATCCCCATTGCAAGATGTATGTGTGGGAACAGATGAGTTGGGTATATACACAATGTGATGTTCTCTAGGTCTGCAGTTAAAAAACAAGCCACTCAAAGGCAGCGTGTCTTGAGACAAACTCTTCCAGACAGGGGATGGGAGACACTTATCTCAGTGGGCGGGCACTGAGCAGTCTAAGTACTGCAGAGACTTCAGAAGGAAGCTAACAGGAGGAGGTAACCAGTGGTGCTGGGGAGGGCTGGGGGACCTATAGAGGCAAACAGCAGGAGGTGGCGGGGAACTTATCTTGAGGTGAAGAACAAAGGTCTATTCTGGTATATTCAGGTGTGCAAACAGACACCCTGGCATCCTTCACCCAGCGGTAAACTGACAGCAAGTTTGCTTCAGGAAAAAGGGTTCCCAGTCAGGCTTGGTGGCAAATGCTGAAGAGAACTTTGGGCGAGATCAACTTCTTTAGCCGAGAGGTTAATTGTTAGTTCTGTCTCTAGAAAGTGTGTTACGATTTTGCTTTCTCCATAACCATTTTCCTATCTCTCCTACGGGTTATTATTTGAACCTCATTTCTTTCTTATATACATTTTCTTTCATTTTAGAACTGAACTCAAGTGTTGTGTGTAACACAGGAGCAGTGATCTAACGTAAAACCAGGGTACACTGTCCTGCTGGGAACACAGGATCTGGGATTTCTGTGGGTATCCAGCGATCGGGGCTGGATACCACAGGGGGACACTTTGAAGGGACGCAGAGACTGTGGTGCATCTGTTATCAACCTGCCAGGCAAAGAGGGGACTGGCGGAGCGCAGAGGAGAGTGGCTGACAGACTGGCTGTGTTAGGAGGCTGACACCCAGCTTGTACTGACAAGACTCCCTCGTGCTGGAGGCAGGGGGCCAGCAGGTGATTCTCAGCCCTGAGATGGGTCACACAAGACCCCATAGGGGGATTTGAAATAGGGGCACGAGTTAGGGCAGCTTTCAGGCTGGGGCAGCCTCAGCCACCCCTGCATGGGGGAGGCTGTTTGCACCTCCTCTCTGTCCCTGCGCTATGCCTCCCCCGCCGTACACAGAGCTGGTGTAAGCATTTCCACAGGGGCACTCTGCCTTGCCACGAGTGTCGCTCCCCTCCTCTTAACAGCACTGGGGATATGCGGAAAGAGCAGGACCCGAGCTCCATGCACTGCTCTGACAATGGCAGGATATCCTCGGCTCAAGAAGCACTTCCACCTAGGGAGTCACTGGAGGGCACATTCCTGGCATTCACTCGCGAGCTGCCAAGCAGCACACAGACAGAGCCCGCGGACACTGCTGGCACACGGTTCCAGACCCCCAGTGACGCGCTGCTATCTCCTGGGGGCGGCCAGTTCTCCGAGAGATGCTGAAGGAGAAGCGATTGCAATGATGCAGTCCTAGGCCCTGATCCGAAACCCACCACAATCAGCAGAAAGTCTCCCGTTGACTTCAGGGGGCTTTCATGGTTATTGAAACCTTCTATTGCAACAGCGACTGGAGGCCTCCACCAGGGAAGGTACTGTGCAAAGGTGTGGTAAGTGATGGTCCCTGGCCCACGGAGCTGACAGTCTGAACCGCAAGACAGAACAGGGGAACATGAACAAACAGTGGGAGAGACAGAACAACAAATCTGACAGGATGTGCACAATGCTCAGCCCCTCAGCAGCGATGCTTCCTGCGGCTAGCAGTAGAGACAGATATGCTAGCGGACAGACCCCTGGACTGGACCTCAGCAGACTTTGGGGGTGTGGATTATTTATTATTGTACTACTCTAAGTCAACTCTAGTCAGGAGCAGGACCCCGGTGTGCTAGGTGCTGTACAAACAGAACAAAAAGCTGGTCCGTGCCTCAAGGAGCTTTCAGTTTCTTCCAGCTCAGCCACTGATCTGCTGGGTGATTTCAGGCAAGTCATGTCCCAACCCGTGCCTTGGTTTCCCCATCTGGTCAAATGGAGATCGCAATTCCTGGCCTTCTTTGTAAAGTGCTTTGTGATCTACTGATGAAAAGCGCTGAGTAACAGCAACGTATGTATTTTGCATGTTCCAGTCTCCTGCCTGTATTCTGGGACTGGGACTAGGGTGTGGTGGTGGTTTTATGGATTTTGGCTGGGAGCTCTTCCCACTCGTAAGGGAGAGAAAGCAGGAAAGCGCTTGTCAAAGAAAGGCAGACTCAGGCAATAGAGGCTCGAATCTCTGGGAGTTGAGATACCAGGATGGAGAGGGAAAGTAGGGCTGAACTGAGGAGGACTCTGTAAGTGAGGACCAGGTGTGTTTGACAAGGTGAAGCAGGGGACAATGGAGGGATTTAAAGATGGGCTGACAATCAGAGTGACAGGCCAAGAAGAGGATCTTAGCTGCAGCACTGTGAATGGGCTGGAGGGACAGCGGGAGCCAGCCAGGCTAAAGAGCAGGAGATGAGGTCAAGCCCTGAGGCTTGGACAAGCGCTCTGGCAGCATGGGCACAGAGCCGAGGTCTGACTGCTGAGTGGTTGCGCAGGAAGAAGTGACACCTGGAGACGCAGCCTGGATGTGGGGGTGGAAGATGAGGGCAGAGTCAAAGACGAAGCCAAGATTACGGGCTTGAGTGACAGGGAAAAAGATGGTGCTTTCTACCATGGTAGAGAAAGGACCCTCCAAGCAAGGACCAGTTTCCCATAGTCCTAGATGCTACACAGACAAGCCACCAGGAAGACAGTCCCTGCCCCAGAGAGCTCACAATCTGCATATCAGCGAGGACACCACAGGTGGATGAAACACACCCGTGGAATGGGAGCCGTCTAGGAGAACAAGGCTACAGACAGAAGAATCTAGCAGAAAACCCAGCTCATCGTCTGCCTCCCCGGTGCCGGATGGGAGTGATAGCAGTGGAGTTGCGGCTGCTCAGCACATCAGAAAAAACAGGCCTCTGACTTCTTGTTTGACAGCACCCGCCTGTGAAGTGTGACTAAAACCTGCCTCCCCCTGCTACGCTGTCGCTGATGAGCTGTAGGCGTGGTGCTCGTACAATGTAAAGTCCTAGACCACTGCTGTGCGATATTGACCATGTGGTCCCATGGCTCGTGCGCTCTGAAGCGTAGCCGTTTGTCTCACACCTTGCCTCTGTGGGCTACGCTCAACCCACAGCTTCCTTTCTGTGCCGCCAGCCAATTCGTAACACCAAAACCACCTTCCGGGGAAAGAGCTGCATGGTGCAGACAAGGGGGGAGGGACGAAGAAGTGCCAGGGGGTGAAAGGGGCGGGAAGTTGGGAGTTCAGAGCAAATGTATCTGCCATACAGTAGCATTTACCAGAAGCCTCCAACTGAGATCAAGACCCTAGTGAGCTGGGTGCTGTACATATGTACATACACACACACACACACACACACACACACACACACCATGTAATTAGACAAGACGGGCAAGGAATCGGCAGGGGAAACAGCAACCCAGAGAGGTGAAGTGACTTGCCCAAGGACACACAGGAGGTGAGTGGCAGAGCATGGAGTGCACAGACCCCGCCCAGTGTTGTATTCGCTAGACCACACTGCACCAGCAAGACCAGTCCCCTTCCCTTTGGAGATCTGGGGGTTCTTGGAGTCTGAAATTCAGGGGGAACCTTGCGGAAGAGGCAAAAGCCAAACTCAAAGCAGCAAACAAGTTCCCACAAAACTCCCGGCTCCTTCCAGTCCAGTTAACCTGTCTGGATCAGCTAAGCCTGTTGGCAACAGCCTCTCCCTCACACCAGAGAAACCTGTGCAGGGCAGGAAGTCCCACGCCTTCCTTTCCAGCTTTTTTATCAGGGGAAAGGTCAGGAGTTCCTCCTGTGCTACGTGTAGGAGCAGGGTGCTCCAGCCCTCTAAAAGAGCAAATAACCAGAGACCCACACATCTCAGCACATCCAGATGCCCAAACCACCCCCCACTACAGTACTGGCATTAGCTACCCTCTGTGTCTGTGCAGTAACAGCCGGGCAGTGGCTCCAGTGGGAACTAACCCACTAACCCTGCTCCAGTATCAGAGGGATCTGCAGCGGGAGCTTGGCATGGAGCATAGCTCTTCCCCCTGAATGCCCAGGGAGCAAACACTCTCCTCTAAAGCCTGGTGTGACGGGAAGGCTCCCTCTCCTTCCTGGCTCCACTCAGCTCACCCCAATGGAGAGGCCATAATTGGCCCATCTCCAATGACCGTTCCTCTTTGCTGTGCACAGAAGCTGCACATACAGCACACATGGCCTCCGCGGCTGCTCCAAAGCACGAAGCACATATCAGAACATGGGAGAAGCTGTTATGTCCAACCCACACCCCACCCCGCTCCATGACTTTTCATCTAGAGCTCAAGATGCAGCATACAACCACTAAAGAAAGATCTATTACTGAGCTCTGCAGATCATAGAATATCAGGGTTGGAAGGGACCTCAGGAGGTCATCTAGTCCAACCTCCTGCTCAAAGCAGGACCAATTCCCAACCAAATCATCCCAGCCAAGGTGTTGTCATGCCTGACCTTAAAAAGTTAAGGAAGGAGATTCCATCACCTCCCTAGGTAACCCATTCCAGTGCTTCACCACCCTCCAAATAATATGGAGATTTACCTATCTCATAGAACTAAAAGGTCATTGAGTCCAGCCCCTGCCTTCACTAGCAAGACCAAGTACTGATTTTTGCCCCAGATCTCTAAGTGGCCCCCCTAAGGACTGAACTCACAACTCTGGGTTTAGCAGGCCAATGCTCAAACCACTGAGCTATCCCTCTTCTTGGATAACCCCCCCCTTGAAAAAATACACTTCTGGGCATACCAATTCCTCATTTCCTCCCTCCGTGCTCTCAGTGGCCCTGACTCACTTGCTTCCTGCCAAGCCAGTTAATAATTACAAGCAGCAGCAGGAGCTGTGAAAGAGAGAGTGGGCTCACGAAGCACACATCCTGAGCAAGCCCAACTCCCCAGGGCTCGTAACAAATCACATCTCTGGTAAATTACAGGAATCTTCTTCCAGGCCTCACTGTTCAGACACAGAGACAGTCTCTACCCCAGAGAACTTTCAATCCAGTTTGAGACAAGACACAAGGGAGTGTCACAATCGAGCATTTTGGGGATGATTATATTCTGGGAGGGAAAGGGGCTGGGGTCTATGACCTGGAGGATACTCAGACCCCCTATATACAAACGTCTCTTCCCCATCAACGTTCAGATTGCGTGAATACGCACATCCCTTCTCCACCCAAAGACACCCAAGAGGAAAAGGCCTTTGAATCTCTCTTCTGCACTGCGGTAATAGAACGGTGATACTCTCAGAGTCTCAGTTCAGCTCCAGGTTCATGACCTAAAGAGTTTATGGTCTAAATCATTGGTCATCTGACAGACTTAATTACTTATTAGCCTATTGTAAGCACTAGCCATCCCCTGACTCATGCTTTGCTTTGCTGTGGCTGTTTCCCAGGAACTCCCTGTTAGTACCCACATGGGTTACCCTTGGGATGTTGTCCTTGTAGGTGTGGACTGAACATACACTTGTGCTGTCTACTGCAAAAGAATCTCCCATTAAAGCTAATGGAAAGCACCTCATTGTCTGCAAAGGGAGCAGGACTGGGCCCCCACACAGTAACACCAGTCCGGACCAGTAGTTCTCAACCAGGGGTACGCATACCCCTGAGGGTACTCAGATCTCCCAGGGGGTACATCAACAGGCTCCATAATAAGCACTAGCGAAGTCAGTACAAACTAAAATTTCACACAACCTGTTCATTCTGCTCTATATACTATAGGCGGAAATGTAAGTACAGTGTTTATATTCCAATTGATATATTTTATAACGATATGGTTAAAGTAAGCGGGAGTCAGCCATTGTTCAATAACAGTGCGCTGTGACACTTCTGTATTTTTCTGTCTGATTTTGTCAGCAAGTAGGTTTTAAAGTCAGGTGAAACTTAGGGGTAACACAAGGCAAATCAGCCTCCTGAAAGGGGTACAATAGTCTGGAAAGGTTGAGAGCCCCTGGTCTAGACGTTCGACACGTGCCTCAATTATCTGAATGGTACGAGGGCAAGGGGAATGGTTCAGGTTGGGCGGGAGAGTTTCTAGTGCAAGTAATGGACTTTAGGGACCAGGACTGAGAGATCTGGGGTTCAGATAACCGAAGTTTCACTGTTCCAGAGAATTCCTAGCATAGATAAACTATAGCACATGGCTACGCCCCCGCTCCAACTGCCGTTGGTCCCATTACTGTAACAATCATTTATAAAGCCGTAAATATGCACTGGTGCTAGCTCAGTGCCAAAGAGATCACAGGTCACTGCTTTATGATCACAACACTGAAGCGTTGATAGGGCACATTAATGGCCACTACTACGGACGCCATTTGACACACACCACACCACGGCACTTCCTGATACAAGGAAGGTCTAGGCTGTCTGCAGACTCAGGCAGACATCCCTGCCCCGGGTCACATCTTGAAGGCTTTCCTTGAAACTCCAAAGGCTAGAGAGAGTTTCAGTCTCCTTTCAAAGGAAAACGGAGAGAACTAAGACCAAGCTGTCAGACTTATGGGGAAGCACGTGCTCAGCTCAACCTTTAGTAGTGACTCAGTGCCAAGTGCCAACACAGGCTTGGCATATCTACAATGGGTGCACTCCCCTAATTAAGGGTTGATAGATATCTAAACTGGCTTAATCACCATGGTGATACGTGCTCTATATGGCTCTGCATCCTGGCAGGACTGCCCTCAGCTGTTTTCCTCCTCACCTGCAGGTGTGGCAGGGCCACGGATTTTTTTTCCCCATTGATTAAATTATGCAGCACTATAGACCCAGGGAGGTGCCCAGGTCACCTCCGGTTCAGGACAATCCCAGAGTTCCAGGATCTCTGCATTTTTTTTAGGTCAACCCTCATAGACTAATCACAAAGTCCAGATCCAGGCGAGACTGTCTCCCAACATTTGGGGATGTTCTGGCTCACCCAACAACTCTAGTGTAAAACCTTCCCCGAGCTAGGCCCCCAGTGAGAGTCTGCTATGTACACAGTAGACTTTCAGGGAGGGCCTGCAATGCACATTGCCCCAGCCCATGTTACAGCAGTTTCTGGGTTGAAGAGTTCTTCCTGCCTTTTCTGCACTCCACAACTCACACCATGCTGGACGGCAGGGCCTGCATTCCCACTACAGAACCGTGCATTTATCCTTTGGCCGCCCCCACCAGGATGGAAGGACAACGTACCAGGCTGAGGAGAGTGTCTGAGGATCAGAACTGATCACGTTAAGGCCACATGCGCAGTGGCATGGCACGGCAGGCATACCAGGCTCTGCCTATGAGATGCAACGGGGGCATGTCCTTGCTTGTGGCTGGGGGGCATCTACAGCAAAGGTCCGCGCCACACATAGTGACACGGTGTTTTGGGTATGGGCCACACAGGCCCCCGCCCCCACGTGGCACATTTTACGTGGTTCCACAGGAGCGGTTCCCCTTACCCACACACAGCCCATGTGGGCGTGGCCGCATGCCCCCTCCTAGGATGTGTGGGCGTGGCAGGATGCTGTGCCCCTGCCCAGGCTGCAGCGTGGGGGGGGGGCATTTTCCTGGAAGGGTTTCTGACGCTTCTCCTTAGCATTTCCTCTCAACGTGGTGGCCCAGAGCAGCACGCCTCCGCTTTGCTGGCTGCTAAGCACACCCACCCTGAGCTGTATATCATGGCAAGGTACTGGCCAGCTCTTCCGACGACAGACGTTCACTTTACAGCAACTCTGGGGCAACTTTAGTGGAGCAGAACAGTCACCCACCTGCTGTGGTGTCACTGCCCCTTTATAAACCCTCCTCTGTTTGCTCAGGTAACTCCTCGTACAGAGACTTTAACCACATAGGAGCAATCCCCGTGCAGGCTTTGTGCGCTAGTCACCAGAGCCATAACAAGGAATTTTTGCATTCAAGGCAGAGCCGGCTCCAAGCTCTTCGGCAGCGGATCCCTGAGTTCCTGTCGGAGGGAAGGACCTGCAGCCAAATTGCCGCCACTGCTTTATTCATTTTTTGGTAGCAATCAACGGCAGCTCCCTGAGTCCCTCTCAGAGAGAAGGACCCGGCGCCGAATTGCTGCCGAAGAAGTGGTGGTGGTAGAGCTGCCGCCGAAGCGCCGTTAATCGCGTTAGAGCCGCGCCTCTCCGCTTTGTGTGCCTGAGGCAAATGCCTCACTCGCCTCGCCCTTGTTACGGCCCTGCTAGTCACCTCCCTGACAGCCACACGGCACCTTGCTCCCACGTGTAACTAGAGAGAGAATCAGGCCTTGAACAGTTACTCAGGCGACAGGCTGCTTCTCACAGACTTTAAGGCCAGAACCGACCATTGATAATCTAGTCTGACCTCCTGCACATTGCAGGTTCCAGAACCTCACCCACCCATCCCTGTGACAGACCCCTAATCTCTGGCTGAGTTACTAGAATCCTCAGATCTTGATTTAAACACACCAAGTTACAGAGAATCCACCAACTGCACTAGTTTAAACCTGAAAGTGACCCAGGCTCCATGCTGCAGAGGAAGGTGAAAAACCCAGGGGTCTCTGCCAGTTTGACCTGAGAGGAAATTCCTTTCGGATCTCAAATACGGAGACCAGCTAGACCCTGAGAATGTGGGCAACACCCATCAGACAGATACTTGGGAAAGAATTCTCTATAGTAACTCAGGGCCCTGCCCACCTCCCCTCAATCTAGTGTCCCATCTCCTGCCATTGTGAATAAACTTTACAAGCGGTGTTAAAAAGATTTCTCCAGGATTCCACAGGAGTCTTATCCTTCTGTGGATAAGAAGCAGCTGTCTGCATGGACCAGGGTGAGGAGGGCTTAACTCAACATATTTCAAAGACTTCTGCTAATCAACAGCAATTTAGCACAGCTAGCACCTCCTTCCACTCCTAGTGAAGTCAGCAGGACATTTTACAGAATCTCATAAAGACCCACAGCAACCTACAAACAACAGAACAGAGACAGACTTGAGCTACAAACTTGGGTCCACCTGTCCTAAAGCTTGGGAGTTCATTTGGATCCAGAGTTTGGGGTCAGGCTGATCTCTGAGCAATAGTTTCTATGGGTCAGGAGTTCCCTTCACAACAGTCCCTAAGAGAGAGAGGAAGAGGGTCTTGTAGGTCAGGCACTGGATGCAGTCCAGGAGACTGGGTTAAATTCCTGGCTCTGCCACAGATTCCCTGTGTCATCATGGGCAAGTCACTTAGGTTATGTCCACACTGCACACTAAACCCGGGGTCTGCCTCAGGTTTGAGCCCAAACCCCTTTTCTATCCATACAAATGAGCCTGAGTTGGGCCAGCGAGCATTCAGGTCCTGTGTCCTAAAACTCTGCTAGGGCCATGGATCAGCACCCAAGTCCTACTGTGACTCGGGTCCAAACCCTGTCATTTTGCAGTGTGGACACAGCTCACACCGCAGACCTGAGTCAGAAGATCTGCATAGTCAAGTATGGACATATTAGTACGGCTGTGAGACCCAGGTTCAGAAATTGTAAACCCAGATTTACAAGCCAGTGTGGACACTCCAGCTCGGGTTTGGGAACACAGAGTACAAGTCCACAGACCCAGGTGTACAGTGCAGTAGACGTACCCACAGTCTCGGGGCTTGTCTGTACAAACTCTTAGCTCATGGCAAGCTGAGGTGTAACTGCCTTGCCCTGGGCATCTGCTGCGAACTAGAAGTTCCCTAGTGCAGTTTGGTCCACTCCTGTTCCTAAGTAGAGTAGATCAAAGTGCACGAGGGAGCTTTTAGTGCGCGGCAGCAGTATCCACATGGACACGTAGTGCATAGCACACTAGTGTGAGGTAAACGGACACCCCAGCTTGCCACAAACAAAAGTTCGTATAGACAAGCCCTCAGGGCATGGCTGCACTGCGACAGAAGACCTGTGGCTGGCCCTGGTCACCTGACTGAGGCTGGCAGGAGGGTGGGGGCTGCGGGGCTATAAAACTGCAGTGTAGACATTCAGGCTCCCCCCTCGCAGAGTCCCAAAGCCCAAATGTCGACACTGACATTTTATGGCCTCCCAGCCCAAGCCCCACGAGCCCGAATCAGCTGACCCGGGCCAGCTGTGAGCCATATCGAGGCTCCTTTATCACAGTGTAGACATTACCCTCTGTTCCCCACCTGTAGAACGGAGATAATACTTCCTGTGTCTGTTTGCACTGTGACCTCTCCAGGGTCTGTCTCTTACTATGTGCACTTACATCACCTAGCACAAGGGGGCTTCATCTCCGCCGAGGCCCCCGCTGCTACCGTAACAAAAAGAAACACAAGAGGCCCTGCTGACAGTCCTAACAGGCTGCGGGAGGGTACCTTATCAGGCGTGGAGAACTCCAGCCATGGCTCTTTGAAACAAAGGAACCAAGGTATCCTCAGTGACAGCTGACAGAAATGTACATCCTCTCTCAGGGCTTGTCTACATCAGAAAGTTGCAGCGCTGGTGAGGGAGTTACAGCGCTGCAACTTAGGAGGTGTACACATCTGCAGGGCACCACCAGCGCTGCAACTCCCTGTTTGCAGCACTGGCCGTACTCCCGTTTTGTCTCGGGTGTAGAGGATCCAGCGCTGGTGATCCAGCGCTGGTAATCAAGTATAGACACTTACCAGCGCTTTTCTTGACCTCCGTGGAATAAGCAGGTATCCCAGCATACCTGAGGAAGCCTCTGGTAATCAAGCTGGTCTCCTTCCCCGGCTTGCTCTCGCGTTCCCCGAACCCCGAGCAAGCAGGTCTCCTTCCCTGAGGTTTGCTGGGTGGTTCCGGGAACGCGAGAGCAAACCGCGGCGAAGCTGGTCTCCTTCCCCGGTTTGCTATCGCGTTCCCCGAACAAGCAGGTCTCCTTCCCTACGGTTTGCAGGGTGGTTCGGGGAACGCGAGAGCAAACCGCGGCGAAGCTGGTCTCCTTTCCCGGTTTGCTCTCGCGTTCCCCGAACCACCCTGCAAACCGCAGGGAAGGAGACCTGTTTGTTCGGGGAACGCGAGAGCAAACCGCGGCGAAGCTGGTCTCCTTTCCCGGTTTGCTCTCGCGTTCCCCGAACCACCCTGCAAACCGCAGGGAAGGAGACCTGCTTGTTCGGGGAACGCGAGAGCAAACCGCGGCGAAGCTGGTCTCCTTTCCCGGTTTGCTCTCGCGTTCCCCGAACCACCCAGCAAACCGCAGGGAAGGAGACCTGCTTGCTCGGGGGTTCAGGGAACGAGAGAGCAAACCGGGAAAGGAGACCAGCTTCGCCGCAGTTTGCTCTCGCGTTCCCTGAACCTCCCTTGAAGCCGCCCAACAGCGCTGCAGTGTGGCCACATCTAACACCACTTGCAGCGCTGGTTGCTGTAAGTGTGGCCACTCTGCAGCGCTGGCCCTATACAGCTGTACTAATACAGCTGTAACAACCAGCGCTGCAAAATTTTAGATGTAGACATGGCCTCAGTGTGAGTTCCACCTGGGCCTGGAAAGGCCAGAGTGTGTCTCTAAGCACCCCACATGCCTGCAGAAGACAAGCAAGTCACAAGGATCCCCTGAGACTTACTCATGACCAGTGGGAGAATTTCACTTCCCCAGGCACTTGAGAAGTTTCCTTTAATTACATCAGCCTCTCTTGTGACCACTAATTCTGTTAAGTCCCCCACCTCACCCCAATATAACTGTCACTGGAGTAAGGGCACCAAGAAGAGCCTAGGAAATGATCAGCTGGGCGACTTCATAGCCACAGGGGCTGATGCTACACCCCAGCAACAGGTGCAAGGCACCTGGGCACCTTGCATAAGGGTTTGATCTTGCAGCTTTCACCTGAGCAAGCCTCCCACTCACTTTAATGGGAACTGTGCTTGCGTGAGAACAGCAGGATCAAGTCCTTAATTGCTTACTGGTTGCTTTGTAAGCCAGCCGGTACCCCCTGGAGCACTGTTCACACAGCCCTAGAAAACGGGTAAAACCAGCTCTGCGCAGTCTGACTGTGCTGGGCTTTCCTAGACAAGGCCTTGCTAAGGAAGGTGTAGCTGCCAGAGGGTTTTTCTTGGGGCAAGAAGTGGCTGCTGAGGCCTGGAGGGGCTAGATTTTTATTTTTTTAAAGGGATTCTCTCTGCCCTACAGTGGGAATGAGGGAGGGGACAGAACAGATCAGAAACTTTCAAGCAGCTGAGGAAAGGAAGGCCAAAGACTATGGGTGAAACAGCCAGCTGTGTCCTATATCCAGCCCTCAGACCAGACCCTGGGGGTAGCTAATGCCTGTGAGCCATCACCAGGTGAAAACACATGGAGACAAAGCGTTTTAGCTTAATGCAGGGTAACGAGGCAGGGTCAGCCCTATACCTGTCAGAGGCTGACCCTACCTCGTTACCCCACAGGAGAACTAACACCCCTTGTCTCCATTGTGTTTTCACTTCAGGTTCACTCAGGGGTGTTCGTCACCCCCACATGGAGTACACAACTGGCTCAGCAGCCGATACAAAGCCACACACTAGGATGCCTTAATCACAATTGGATAGTCATTGCATTACACTGTTACTATACTACCTAGCTCTTATGTAGCACTTTCCATCCAGTGATCTCAGTGTAACAAAGGAGGTCAGCATCATTATCCCTATTGTACAGATGGGGAAACTGAGGCAACTGGTGGTGAAATGACTCATCTAATATCACCCCACAAGTCATTCACAGAGCTGGGAATAGCGACCAGCTCTCTCCTGAATCCCAGTCCAGTGCTCCATCCACTATGCCACACTGCCTCCAACAGGGCAGAGTTAAGGTTTTTTGGGTCCTTACTATGAATTCCTGAGTATAGTTGGATTGCTTTTAAGTGCAACTTAAATTCTAAATTTCCTGTTTTATAATACTTAGTTTGGGGATAATATCCCTGTAATGTTTGTTCACCCTTAAATTATTGATACACACACTGAGTCTCTCTCTATTTGAAGGTAATCTTTCTTCTGGGAATCTAGAGAGTTACAATTTACACGGTCCTCCCAAGTAATAACAGGAAAAAAAAAACCCTCTCTATTCCTCAAGGGCAGGTCACAAATGCACAGATCTCCTCCCTTGACACTACTAAGGAAAGGGAAATCACCTGAATGCCCTCTCCTGGCCCAGGTACTCAGACACTGTTGCAGAGCATTAGGACACTGGTGAAGAAATAGGTTTAGAGTTACACTGCCTGGAATGATTAAAAGGAGGAAGATATAATTATATGGTGGGATAATACCTGGCACAAGTAATAAAAATTCACCACCTCTAAGCGTATCAGGGGACAGAAAAAGCCATTACATCGCAAGTTGCTTTCTAGGGAGAAAAAGTCTGTGTATTATTATCATAAACCACCTATAATACACCATAAATATACATAGCATATTTGCTCCAAAGTAGACCAAGGACCCACCAAGCTTCCACTGAAGATAACTGGAGTTGGATCAGGTCCAACAAACAGGTCCCATGCCCAGATCATCATCCAGCTAGACCGCTGGTCAGTATGACTAGGCCTTGCAAAGGTATCTTCTCTAGCACTAAGGATGCAGGCTCCCCAACCCCACAGTGATTCCGAGACAGGTACAGTGATTTGTAGCAGCAGTTTAATAAAAACCAGCAGGCAAGTGTCAATCCACATCATCGGGGGCAGGGGGCAGACGACGATGCTGGGAAAATAACAGGCTACATCTAAAGGAAAAGAACAAGAAAAAAGATATACTAGTCTCTTCCCAACAAAGAAAATCCTTTTGGAGAAGGTGGAGAAAACCCCCTGCTGAAAGAAAAGGGGTGAAGAGTTAGGTCAGAAGCATGAAAGTAGTAATTCCTGTTTCCATTATAGCCCAGGGGAGTTACCCATATCCTCAGGCTGGAGAATCAGGCCTATTGTTTAACACAATGACTCTACGCCAGCAGAGGTTTGCTTTAGATTTAGCACAAGGTCAGTATTAAAGTGGCCCCAGCTACATACATAGCAATGAGGTGAATCAGAAAATTAAGGGCAGGAAAGGGCTAACTTTGCTGTAGCGGGGAATGGGAGGGACGGGACACACACAGAATCTCAACTAGTGTAAATCAGTATAGCTCCAAAGAACTCAATAGAGCTGTCCTCATTCTCCTCTGATGCAATCCTGGCCCACTGTCTCCAGGGCCGGCTCCAGGCACCAGCCCAGCAAGCAGCTGCTTAGGGGGTGGCACGTCTGGGTCTTCGGTGGCAATTCGGCGGCGGGTCCTTTACTCCCTCTTGGAGCGAAGGACCAGCCGCCGAATTGCCGCTGAAGACTGAAGCGGAGGCGGTAGAGCTGCAGATCGCAATCACGGCTTTTTTTTTTTTTCTTTTTGCTGCTTGGGGCAGCAAAAACCCTGCAGCGGCCTTCACTGTCTCTAATGAACTGGAAGTGCTTGAGCCAGGGTAGTGGGAGCAGCTCTCACTGCTGCATCCATGCACGGTCCAGGCCCCTAAAGCTGTGTCTACAGAGTGATAAAAACTTGTGGCTGGCCTGGGTTCCAGGGCTGAAAAAATCAGGCTTTGGCTGCAGCCTGAGCTCTGGGACCCTGTGAGGCTGGAGGTCTTTTATCTCTGTGTAGTAGATCAGGCCTTCTGCTGCCTCCCGTGCGCCTAGGTCTTCCCACAAGGCTTTGGGATGCTGGGGAGAGAGCCTACCAAACTCGCCCTGTGACACCAGAGCACAAGAGAAGGATGTTCAGGACCCCATCCCCATCATACCCTACAGGATGCAGTTAGAGGAGGCTTCTTCTTGAGATAGTCAGAAGATTTGAGGAGGGGCTGAAAGCACTAAAGAGTTGAGGGGGGAAGGGAAGAGGCTGTCGGCTACCCCCCTGCTTGAGTTAGGGGATCTGACCCTGGGGATTGCATCCTCAGCAAGTTTGCAGATAACACTAAGCTGGGGGGAGAGGTAGATAGGCTGGAGGGTAGGAACAGGGTCCAGAGTGGCCTAGACAAATTGGAGGATTGGGCTAACAGAAATCTGATGGGGTTCAACAAGGACAAGTGCAGAGTCCTGTGCTTAGGATGGAAGAATCCCATGCACTGGTACAAACTAGGGACCGACTGGCTAAGCGGCAGTTCTGCAGAAAAGGACCTGGGGCAGAGAGTGTTCAGGGAACGAGGCGGGGAACCCTAGAAATAACCAGCTGTGAGTACGTAACTAGAGACTGTATCGTAACCAACATGCACCAGTGGCCAGTTAGGGTTGCACTCAAAAGTCAGGGAAGCACAATTTGAACATTCTCGTAGGGCCCGACCTAAAGCCTGGGAATTGAGCAGGCTCTTAATGTGAGGAGGTTTTGTTTTTGATTTTCTAGGTGTTTTGTTGTTTTACAGAGAGGTAAAAGCAAAGCCACCCCTTAGCTAGGTGTTTTGGTGGACATCGCCAGGGTGCCAGAAGTGAAATTACATGTGCACGATGCAAAGTCAGAAATGTAATATACCTTGAGGCAGAAAGCTCTCCACGGTGCCCTTCCCTTCATGGGGCATGCTGACCTTTATGCTCCGACAGTGTGAATTTTGCTGCCTTTACAGATGCAAAGGGTCTCCTCCTAAATCGTTTCATGCATGCACAGGCAGGCCCACAGGACCAGCAGCAGGAACATGGGAGATCAGGGTTGATTGCCTGCTCTGCTACAAACTTCCTGTGTGACCTTGGGCATGTCAACTAGCCTGCCTTTGCCACAGTTCCCCCTCTGCAAAATGGGGATAAGAGCACTTCCATAACCTCACAGGGGTGCTGGGAGAATGAATGCATTAAAGGATTGTGAGGCACTCAGGTACCACAGTAATGGGAGCCATATGAGAAACTTAGGGCTTGTCTACATCACAAAGTTGCAGCGCTGGTGAGGGGGTTACAGCGCTGCAACTTAGGAGGTGTACACATCTGCAGGGCATCACCAGCGCTGCAACTCCCTGTTTGCAGCGCTGGCCGTACTCCCGTTTTGTCTCGGGTGTAGAGGATCCAGCGCTGGTAATCAAGTGTAGACACTTACCAGCGCTTTTCTTGACCTCCGTGGAATAAGCAGGTATCCCAGCATACCTGAGGATACCTCTCTGGTAATCAAGCAGGTCTCCTTCCCCGTGGTTTGCAGGGGGGTTCGGGGAACGCGAGAGCAAACCGCGGGGAAGGAGACCTGCTTGCAGGGGGGTTCGGGGAACGCGAGAGCAAACCGCGGGGAAGGAGACCTGCTTGCAGGGGGGTTCGGGGAACGCAAGAGCAAACCGCGGGGAAGGAGACCTGCTTCCCCGCGGTTTGCTATCGCGTTCCCCGAACCCCCCTTGAAGCCGCCCAACAGCGCTGCAGTGTGGCCACATCTAACACCACTTGCAGCGCTGGTTGCTGTAAGTGTGGCCACTCTGCAGCGCTGGCCCTATACAGCTGTACTAATACAGCTGTAACAAGCAGCGCTGCAAAATTGTAGATGTAGACATACCCTTAGATGGGCAGTTCAGGGATTCATATTCAGTTCTGGTATAATAGCACCTCTGACTGTGCTTGCTACTGTAAAAGCCAGGCACAGACTAAATAATTTGGGGGAAAGGGCAACAGCAGGGTAGTGGTTTATCTAGCAAAGGGGCCTCAGAAGAAATGCAGGGGAAAGTCAATGGGGTGGGGAGGCCATTGCTAGCACAAAGCGGTTCTGGCCCAGGACTAGGGCTCTTAAGTGATACTACAATACAAATGTAAATAACAGCAGCAGCAGTCTAGTAGACACTCGATCGGTGTGGGAAGTTTCACACAAGCCACCAAAATGGCCTGTTAAGTCACCATCCAGACGGGCTACCTCAAGAATAACCCAGACCTGTACTTTCAGTTTCACCTCTGCTGCCCCCTTCATCTTGGCAGATCTCTGGCAGAAGAGAGTGAAGGAGCAGAGAAAAGGAGTCTGGACAAACAGTGCATGTTTCAAAAAACGTCCAATGCATGTAAGAATAACTATTACCCTACTAGTCAAACAAATAAGCAGCATGCATGTAATATGTGCTTAGCTAGAGAACAAACATGTAATATACTGGTGTGTGTGTGCATGCACATGTGCACACACTGCTCATAGACTCATAGACTCATAGGTCAGAAGGGACCAATCTGATCATCTAGTCTGACCTCCTGCACAAGGCAGGCCACAAAACCCCACCCATCCATCTACAGCATATATTTATAACTATTCAACTTTGAGACATAGACCCCGTACTGCTAACAGCTAATAGAGATACTCCATTAGCTCAGCTGAGTGCTACAAAGTACACCAACTGCACTTCTTCCAAGGAACAGTCCTGCAAGGTGCGGAGTGTAATCACTTCCCTGGAGGGGCTGTCAACAGGGATCAAACCCTGGATCTTTAGCTTCAAAGCACAGATTCTACAACTTAAACAAAAGGACTAACTTCATTAGCTGTGAACGGCAGCCAGTGGCCTTTCTCTGTAGATCTGCCAAGCAGCGGGACAGACACACATCTGGTCAGCATGCTACACAGACTGCCCACCCACAGAAGTTGATAGGAACCAAGGGAGCTCTGCATTTTCCCAGATCAACTCCCTGGATCTTAGCCCTGTGCCAGCTCTTTTGTCTTTGACTTTCCATCATGACTGCCACTAAGGGTCCAATCCTGGGATGATCTGGCTGTAGGCACTCGCAGCAGATGGTGTCACTTGTGCACGTAATTCCAGCCAGCGTAATCTGTTACCTAGAGAGAGAATTACCTTGTGCTGACTGGAGCACAGAGTCAGCCACATGGAAGATCGCTATGCTAACAAGCACCAGCACATACAGTAAGGCTCTCGGAAATCACTATTGGTTACACACCAGTGTAGCAATAAAATTGGACAGCTGGAACACCGCCACCTGCCAGATAAAACACCAGCTCAGCCATGTGGCGACACACAAACATGCCCCTGCCTCTTTTCAGAGAGGTCCACGAGCACTTTCCCTGTCTTCCTCCCTACTCCAGCCAGACAGATGCCACAAGAAAAAGCAGCCAGAGAATGTAACAGGAATTTTCCTGCTCACTGCCCTGCTTTTACCTCTGTTTCATGGCTGATTATTCACCCCCACCCCATCCCCAAACAAACCGCTTACTTTCCTGCACCACAAGGCTCAGAACATGGAGGAGCGAATACTATGGCACCCCCTTGGTTAGGCAGTCCTGCTCTCGGTGATAAATCCAAGTGCCAAACATGTAAGCCACACCCACACTCCCCTTCAGGGCATGCAAGGCAGGTAAATTAGCTGTGTGCATTTGTGCCTGTGATCCCTACAGAGCGGGCAGCATCCTTGGCTCCTAGCTGTCTAAGGGAAAGTTTGTCTGAGGCTTCTTTGCCAAAACTTTCCCTCTGGCTCAGCTCACCAGCAGTAGCAGGGTTGGTGGAGGGTCCAGGCAGCTCCTGGCTTTTAAACTCTCAGGGGCCTGACTTTCAGAGGTGTCACGCACCTGCAGCTCCCACTGACTTCAGCTGGAGGTGGGAGTACTCAGCACCTCCGTGAATAGATCCCTGGTCAGAGCAGGCGGCAGCAGTAGGACCCATTGTTGCCCTAACACAAGGCAGTGCGTGGGGGTCTCTGGATGGGTACTGACATTAGGATTTTTTGCCCAAAATGTTCCCCCATTGCTAGCCGCAGCAGTGCCACCACTGGCAGAGCGCAGGGGCCACCAGCGACATAGGGGCGCCTACACAGCAAAAAATGACTCGCAGCAGCAAGTCTCGGAGCCCGATCAGGTTCACACTGCAGGGCTAAAAATAGTCCGTCAGAGCCCGGGCTCCGGCTCCAGACGGGAAACCCAACGAGGGGGGAGGGTCTCGGAGCCTGGGCTCCAGCCTGAGTCCAAACGTCTGCACTGCTATTTGTCTGCACTGCTATTTGTACCCCCACGGTGGGCTCTCAAACTCCCTGCCTTAGCGGTGTTCCTGCTGTGTAGACGGACCCATGAGGCTAAGGCCCCGATTCAGCAACGTACTTAAGCAGGTGCTTAACTTGAAGCACATGAGCACGGTTGACTCGAGTGGGAATAGTCATGTTTAAAGTTAGGTGCTGAATTAGCTATGCAGCGTTCCTGAACTGGGGACCTCTGGAGGCAGGGGATTCTCATCAGCAGAGGGCCCTCAGTTCTGGGACCTCTCTCCCATCATCACCCAGAACTGCTGCCCCTCACCACTTTTGCCCAAGCATCGTCTCCTTGTGTTCTGCAGTCCAGCGGGGTGTGGCTGGTGTGGTAATGGCTATTGCATCCTGTAGGTAGTTGATACTGTGTTTACACTTGGAAAAGGCTCCTGCAGCCAGGCGTGCATATATTACATCCCTGTGCAAACACCAGCAAAGCCACTTACTCCGAGTTTTCTTGCTCTGCATCTGCCTGGGGTCTCAGGCTAAGGTGAAATGACCTGCAGTTTAACAGGGGAGTTCAAGTAAAGACCCTAACCCAGCACCCACCAGCCTGCCAGAGCCCAGAGAGGAGGCAGAACACCTGCATGCATCTGAAGAAGTGGGTTTTTTACCCACAAAAGCTTATGCCCAAATAAATCAGTTAGTCTTTAAGGTGCCACCGGACTCCTTGTTGTTTCTGCTGCTCCTTGTGGCTCCTGCTGCGTGACAGGCACGCTGCAAACTTGGGAACACACAGAAACCCAACCTGAGAACCCACAACCAGCCGCAGAATAGACACGAGGGGGAGATGCTCCCCTCCCCACCTGGAGCCAGGCAGGCACCAGACTCCGCATTTCTCTCTTCATTCGCCTTGAACACTGGCTCTTTAGTGGGAAAATATCCCCCTCCCACCACTTCCAGCCATATCCCCCGCAAGGCAGCCAGGCACCCCCCTACACACACACACTCCTGCACCTGGAGGAGGATTTTTAAGCTGGGGGGGGGGGGATACCCTATGCAAACAGAAACGCTGGAGCCTGCAGAAACCCCTTCGATCTCCACGCCACTTCCCCACTGCGGTGCGGTTTCCTAGCTGGGCGCCTGGCTCTGATACCCAGAGTTGGGGGCCCTGCGAGAGCAGCGCTCAGCCCGCCCCCGCGGGGCAGCTCACCTGCTGGCTGGGCTCGGCCCGAGAGCGGCTCCTTCCGCAGCAGAGCGCCCAGCTGCGGCCAGATGTTGCCTCCGCTCTGCCGCGGCAAGGCTGCGTGCCCGCTCCAGGCAGCAGCGCCGCCCGGCCCCCACGGGGAGGGGCTGCCAAGGGGGTGGGGAGGCAGCTTGCGCCTGCGCTGGCTGAGACTCGTTCGCAGGGAGGGAGCCTGGGCTGTGCGTGTCTCTCTGTGCAAGGGGCCTCTGGTGCAGCAGTGGGGGCTGGGGCAATGAGTGTCCCCGTTTACAGCTGGTCTGAGCAGGGAGTTAAAGTCGCCAGTCTGGGGGTTTTAAGGGGGGGAGATGAACTAAAACTTGAGTTCAGGAGGCTGTTGGCACCGTCCCACGTGCCATGTTCAGAGGCACCCTAGGGAAGTGAGATCTAGATGCAGTCTCCACAGCAGGGTGAAGGACCGGACTCAAAGAGTCATTAGTGGGTTTGCTACCAAAGGGGGAAGGATGTGGTGGGATCCCACAGGGGTCTGTCCTGAAGCAGGACCATTCACTGTTGTCATTAATGACTTGGATAATTGAGTGTACACTTCTAAGATATGCACACGACACCAAACGGGAAGGGGCTGCAGGCCTGTTGGAGGAGAGGATTACAATTCAAAATGTGCCTGAGGAATTGGACAATGGGGCTGAACGATGAAATTCAATAAAACGCAAGTGAAAGGTGCTGCACTTAGGAAGGAAAAAAATGTGATGCACAGTTACAAAATGGCAAGGTGGATTTGATTTAAATCACTAGTCAGCGTGACTCGATTTAATCATGGATTTCTACAGAAAAGTGCATTCTGGAATGTGCTGCTCAAACTGCACTTTTGTTTCTACTGCCTCTCTCTCCCTCCTCACATTTATCTCCACACTTCTCTTTGTCCAGGTCTATTCCACCCCCACCAAGCTTTTATTCATTGAACTTTTGGAAACTTTGCACTTTTAGAGAGAGGTAAAGGATTGACTCTGTGCACACACATTTGCAGAGGGACAATAGGGTTGAGGTCTGTTATTTCTCACCTCTGTGTATTATTTATTTTAAAACATTGTTGCTGTTAACAAGCATGTTATCTCTGGAGACGCAAATCCAAAGTTTTGAGAACTGCAAAGCTAAGCATCTCTGATGGTATCTTCTAGACTGAGCACTGAGTTCCATTGGGTAGAGAGAAAGATTAACCTAAATAATCTATCCAGAAGCCCCTGGAACCCCATAAAACTGGGTCCCTAATCCATGAACTACTGGAACTCATTTACAAAACTTTTCTTAAACATTACATGAATATATTGTCTCATACTATAGAATTAGAATATATAATCCCTATTCCATGGTGAGGTATCCTTGAGCTATAAGTTATCTCAATTAAAACTGTCTTAAAATAGGTTTCTTCCTCAAAAAGCATTTTATCAAAAAAATCCAATTTAAATTAAAAAAATCAATTTTTTTTTAATTTTTTTAAATCATTGTTTGTTATCTGCCCTGCAAAACGGGAAATAACTGTCGAGGTGGTAGCACTGCTGAAAAGGATTGGGAGCCGGGGCTATAGTGGATCACAAATTGAACTGAGTTGCAAAAAAAGCTAATATACTGGGGTGTATTAACAGGAATGGGGTGCATGTAAGATACAGGAGTTAATTGTCTTCCTCTTATTGAGGTCGCAGGAACAAACCATCCTGATGTGCAGAGAGAAGAGCAAATATGGCAGGCGACCAGCCTGGCTTAACAGAGAAATCTTCGGTGAGATTAAATACCAAAAGGAAGCTTACAAGAATTGGAAACTTGGACAGATGACTAGGGAGGCGTATAAAAATATTGCTCGAGCATGCAGGGGTGTAATCAGGAAGGCCAACGCACAATTGGAGTTGCAGCTAGCAAGGAATGGGAAGGGTAACAAGAAGGGTTTCTACAGGTATGTTAGCAACAAGAAGGTCAGGGAAAGTGTGGGACCCTTACTGAATGGAGGAGGCAACCTAGTGACAGATGATGTGGAAAAACCTGAAGTACTCAAGGCTTTTTTTGCCTCCGTCTTCACAGACAAGGGCAGCTCCCAGACTGCTGCACTGGGCTGTGCAGTATGAGGAGGAGCTGAGCAGCCCTCAGTGGTGAAAGAACAGGTTAAGGACTGTTTAGAAAAGCTGGACATGCACAAATCCATGGGGCCAGATCTAATGCATCTGAGGGTGCAGAGGGAGTTGGCTGATGGGATTGCAGAGCCATTGGCCATTATTTGTGAAAACTGGTGGTGATCGGGGGAGGTCCTGGACAATTGGAAAACGGCAAATATAGTGCCCATCTTTAAAAAAGGGGAAGAAGAAAAATCCAGGGAACTACAGACTGGTCAGCCTCACCTCAGTCCCTGGAAAAATCATGGAGCAAGTCCTCAAAGAATCCATTTTGAAGCACTTGGAAGAGAGGAAGGTGATCAGGAACAGTCAACGTGGATTCACCAAGGGCAAGTCATGCCTGACCAACCTGATTGCCTTCTGTGGTGAGATAACTGGCTCTGTGGATATGGGGAAAACGGTGGATGTGATATATCTTGACTTTACCAAAGCTTTTGATACAGTCTCCCACAATATTCTTGCCAGCAAGTTCAAAAAGTATGGATTGGATGAATGGACTATAAGGTGGATAGAAAGCTGGCTAGATTGTCAGGTTCAATGGATAGTGATCAACAGCTCGATGTCTAGTTAGCAGCTGGTATCAAGCCGGTATCAAGGGGTCTGTCCTGTGGCCGGTTTTGTTCAACATCTTCATTAATGATCTGGACGATGGTGTGGACTGTACTCTCAGCAAGTTTGCAGATGACACTAAACTGGGGGAAGAGATAGATACGCTGGAGGGTAGGGATAGGATCCAGAGTGACCTAAACAAATTAGAGGATTGGGCCAAAAGAAATCTGATGAGGTTCAACAAGGACAAGTGCAGAGTCCTGCACTTAGGATGGAAGAATCCCATGCACTGCTACAGACTAGGGACCGAATAGCTAGGCAGCAGTTCTGCAGAAAAGGACCTGGGGATTACAGTGGACGAGAAGCTGGCTATGAGACAACAGTGTGCCCTTGTTGCCAAGAAGGCTAACCGCATATTGGGCTGCATTAGTAGGAGCATTGCCAGCAGATAGAGGTGTTATACCAATAAAATAAAAACCAGCAGGATCTTATTAAAGGGATATGGGAAAATACTATGTTTATTGTGAATACAGAAAGGATCATAGTAAGCAGTCAGTTATAGCTATAACATTCCATTCAATTTCACATTCATTCACACATTCATTCATACACCCACAGGTTCTGCAAGGTTGTTATCATAGTTACCAGCCTTAGATTTGCTCGTGCCAAGCCACTGGCCAGGTGGCCTGGACATGAGGATGGAGCCGAGTCTTGTCAGATGTGCATCCGATGCTCCCGGAGGGCGGTTGCAGAACCAGACTCAAAGTTCTCAATCTTCGGAGTCTGTCTTTATAGGGATTCATCCTCATTCAAATCTATAGGGTTTGCTTTGTTATGCTGCTCTCACGTTTGAAGTGATAATCAATCACTGTTCTCACGTTTGAAGTGATCTTCATCATTCAGATGGCCCAACAGTGACGGCTTGTTATCTTGTTCTTTCCGTCCTTGGGGATGGATTCCGCTTTGCCCTCTGGGGTCGTCCGGTTATCTCCATCCTGCGCATTCTGCGGCTGAATGTTCCTGGGTATTTATTATTTATTAGGCTGGCACTTCAACCTTTTATTACTCATTCAAACATACAGTTACAATCACACCCTATTTCACTTAACATAACTATTCTCAAATCACTGGGGCATGACAGACTCCAATGAATCTATCCATGCCACTTGTGACACATGAAAAGAAAACACTCAAGATAGGAATGTAAAAGTGGAGGGACAACAAATCTTGTTCCTGAGTGTAGAAAAAACATCTGTAATGCGTTGTTATCTTATCACTTTTAGGACAAACTCTTTGTCTCTGAATGTTTTTTCTACAATTAGCATAGACCTTGCAAACTGGCAGGCCTGTTTCAATTAGCACAAACTCAGCAGGCTGAAAGAGCAGGCTGAGAGACATACTTCTTTCTAATGGTCAGGCCAAATCCAGGGTCTGTTCTGGAATCATTCTCTCTTATATTTTCCACAACATAAATGTATTAATTATTACTTTTAATCCAACAAGTGATCAATTGTTCTCCATGGCCACTGAAGGTAAAACAAGAAGTAATGAGCTTAATCTGCAGCAAGGGAGATTTAGGGTAGATGTTAGGAAAAACTTTCTAACTCTCAGGGTAGTTAAGCTCTGGCATAGGATTGCAATGGAGATTGTGGAATCACCATCATTGGAGGTTTTTAAGAACAGGTTGGACAAACACCTCTCAGGGATGGTCTAGGTTTACGTGGTCCTACTTCAGCCAAGGGGGCTGGACTTGATGACTTTTTGAGGTCCCTTGCAGCCCTACATTTCTATGGAGAGCACGCCCAGGCAGGAACACAGGATGATCTCGGCAGGATACACAGAAGAGGGAAGCCCCAAATCTCGCATAAAACCAGGATCATACAAGAAGGGGAGTAACTGGGGATCCAGCACATGGGCAAAGGCTGCAAATTCCACCAGTGATTCACTGGCAGTGGAAAGTTATTATTGCATTGGTATTACGGGACCAACTGCGGCTTCAGCTGGCTTTGAGCTGTATAAATAGATAGCATGTGCCACTCCCTGCCCCAAGAGTTTACAATCTAAACAAACAAGCCCAACAAAGGGCGGGAGGAAGGAAAGATTATCACCCCAATTTTAGAGCTGGGGAACTGACACAGAGAGACTAAACAACCTGCCC
The DNA here is from genome assembly GCF_025201925.1 of Gopherus flavomarginatus. NCBI lineage: Eukaryota > Metazoa > Chordata > Testudines > Testudinidae > Gopherus > Gopherus flavomarginatus. The sequence goes on from NC_066617.1 coordinate 358,558,725, forward strand.
AAAGTCCCACAGTGAGGGATGGCAGAGACAGAAACTGATCCCAGCCCAATGTATTAGCCACCAGACCAACCTTCCTTGGACAAAGTGTTTGCAAATGAACCAGCACTAAGAAACTCGCCGTCATGTCGGGATGTTTGCACAGGCAGAGCAGCCTTGCAGAGCTGATATGAAAATGGACAGCCCAAGAACCCAAATATACCCCAATGGTGGTGGATAATTAATACAACCATGAGAACACACCCACTCACCGCAGAACAGAGTGGAGCTAGTACTATCTTGTAGGGCTACAACCGTTGTAACGGGTATAGTAGACAGAGCCTGGAGTAGGGGGCCTGGTGCAAGATCTGAGGCCTGAACCCAAGTCAGGCCATGTATTAAAGCAAATGCTTATACATTCTCTGTTCAGTACAGGAACTCGGCAAAGTTGCCTCTAGTGTACTAGGCACTAGATATTTACGTCAATATATTCCAGCTAGTACAGATACATCCCAATCTAGAACAAGATAAAGTGGTCTGACAGAATAACAAATAGGGATGTTTTGTCCAAGAGATCAGGAACAAGAGGAGGTAAGAAACAGATGTCATGAACCGAGTCTGTGGTCTTTCTTTATGACTAACATCCAGGACTGCTAGAGAGCAGGCTGCCTTATCTGCTGTTAGTAGTGATGCACGGGTGCTGTTTGTAGTGATGCATGAGCTCTCCAAGGACAAGCACTGGGCAGTCTGAACAGCATTACCGAGGCAACGACATTCCAGCCTTCAGCACTTAACAACACTGGGCTAATGATTCCAGGTCCTGAAGTTGATTGTGGCGCCCCATGAATGCCACAACTAGTGCTTGTGGGACAATCCCAGAAAATCTGGAACCGATAGCAATTCTACCAACACAACCCTCTTGCCAGACACTGGTTCCCGCTTCATTAGCTGTAAGGCAGAGCCTCAGACTGGAGTTTCTAGCCCACGTAGCTGTACTAAATGGATTCCAGCTACCACCACCATAATAATCCGAGAAATAAGAAACAGAAAACCCCTTTTAAGACATCTACAAAAAGTAACCCAATGAATAGTATTATATGGGCAGCAGTGAAGCCTAGAGGATAGAGCACTGGACTGTGGCTCATGAGGTCTGGGTTCTATTCCCAGCTTTGCTGCTGAACTTGGGCAAGTTGCTTTGTTGCTCTGTGCCTCAGTTTCCCCATCTTGTAAAATGGGGATAATGATACCGTCGTCCCTTAGTGCTTTGAGATCTGATGATGAATAGCACTGTATAAGAGTCATTTACTATTATAAATGATGAATTATTATAATAAAGCATCAGTAAAAAATATTGTAAGTGAATGAGATTAGATCTTGGCCAGAGCAGGATTGTTCCAAACGGCATATTGTGATGAACAGGCTACCACTGCCCTCTGCTGGATGAAATCAGATGGTTTTCCTCTATGTCGTAGGTCCTATGCTGCTAACAGCAAATGGAGATTGACACCAAATCTTTCCAATGATGGTGAGCAGAGAACTCAGATCTTTCTGATTCAAGGAGCCATAGTGTGCAACACATCAACAACCCAGGACTTGGTGGAAGGTTTGCCACTGATTTAAGTGGAACTGGGATTCAGTCTTGTCTTGTCCACTCTAGTTTTAAAGATGGCAAGCAATGGAGCTTCCATCTCTTTTTGCAGGAGACTATCCCACTGTAGAAAGGGTTTGGAAAGTAAAGAAGAGTCTATGATCCTACTCATCATCTCTTTCCCTGTGTCCCCGCCCTCCCACTGGCAAAACAAATAAATAAAAATGATATACACACACACGTCTGAGGTTTTGTTCTGAAACGTCAAGTCTTTTGTTTTTAGCCTTTTTCCCAGAATATCCCACTGAGAAGACGAGCTTCTGGCTGAGAAAAGCCACTCGTGCCTCTCTGAAACCTACTCCTGCAACCTTAAAGCAGGAACTGCACTCAAGCCCCTATTCAACATGACAGCCCCATCCAAGACAATAAGACGTCTCCCCTGCTTGAAGATAGACACATGCCAGGGGTGCTAGAATGGGGCAGGGGGGCAATGCCTCCCCCAAACTGCACCCATGGACATCCTCAGCCCTGCTGCTCTGGACGCCGGAAGCCATGTGGGCGCATGATGGCTTTTGAGGCTTCTCTTTGCTTCCCTGTCATTTTCTGCAGGGAAGCGAAGAAATCTGCGGAGGGACCTGAATTCTGCACCCGCGCAGTGGCACAGAATCCCCTCAGGAGTAGTTTGTACAGCACCTAGTGCATTGGGATCCTGGTCCATGAAAGGGATGCCTAGGCACTGTGACAATATAAATAACATGTAAATGAATATTATTGTGATGTCCTGTCACTCTGGAGCAATGTGCAAATGTGCCTACGAAGAGGCCAAGTGAAGATGCTGGAATGTTGTTCAGTAGGGAAGGAGAAGAGATAATATCACTTAAGCACTAACCCATAAAAGGGGTTAATAGCAGTAATAGGGAAAAACCAGAGTTAAGCCCAGACATGAGATAAGGCAGAGCGGTGGTAGTGAGCAAGTGATTCATTCAGCAAATACAAGGGTGTTTCACTGTTGTTTCAGGGAGTTTAAAGAATCAAGGAACCAGGTTTCTTCTTCATTCCCTGAATAAATATTTGTTGTCCTTGTTGGCTCTGAGGTCATAGCAAGAGCCCCAAAGGCCTGAGTCTCCTCACAGCTGTTTTAGAGCAGTGTCACTCCATTGGTTTAGGAGAGTTATTTCTGAATGACGCTGGTACAAGAAAGGAAAACCAGGCCCTGCACCGCCACAGGAATTACCATTCTGGATCAGGTCAAGGGACCACCTCGTCGGATATCCCATCTCTAATGGGGGCAGCACCAGAGGCTACAGAGGAAGGCGCCAGAACCCTGCAGTGTTAGCTATGGAATAATCTATTGTGAACCAGAGGCTCCTCACTGGCCCAGAGAGCTTGGCAGCGTAAGATGGGACTTACTTTGGGCAGGTCACACTTAAAACGCTGCAGTGGTGCCACTGTAGTGATTCAGAGAAGACACTGCTACACTGATGAGAGAGCGTCTCCCATCGGCATAGTTAATCCACGTCTTTGGCTTCCTCGACCACGGGATGCTATTCGAGGAAGGACTGCTAGGCACAGAGGGCGTTCACCTTTCGAGGAGGGGAAAGGCCTTATTTGCGCACAGACTGGCTAACCTAGTAAGGAGGGCTTTAAACTAGGTTCGACGGGGACAGGTGAGCAAACTCCACAGATAAGTGGGGAACAAGACCTGGGAGATGGGTTGGAAACAGGAGGGAGCATGGACTATAATGGCAGAGAGAAAGGAGGGTCAGGGCAAAGCTGGGAGGCAAGATCAAACCAGTATCTTAGATGCCTATATACAAATGCAAGAAGTATGGGTAATAAGCAGGAAGAACTGGAAGTGCTAATAAATAAATACAACTATGACATTGTTGGCATTACTGAAACTTGGTGGGATAATACACATGACTGGAATGTTGGTGTGGATGGGTATAGTTTGCTCAGGAAGGATAGACAGGGGAAAAAGGGAGGAGATGTTGCCTTATATATTAAAAATGTACACACTTGGACTGAGGTGGAGATGGACATAGGAGATGGAAGTGTTGAGAGTCTCTGGGTTAGGCTAAAAGGGGTAAAAAACATGAGTGATGTCGTGCTGGGAGTCTACTACAGGCCACCTATTCAGGTGGAAGAGGTGGATGAGGCTTTTTTCAAACAAACAACTAACAAAATCATCCAAAGCCCAAGATTTGGTGGTGATGGGGGACTTCAACTATCCAGATATATGTTGGGAAAATAACACCGCGGGGCACAGACTATCCAATAAGTTCCTGGACTGCATTGCAGACAACTTTTTATTTCAGAAAGTTGAAAAAGCTACTGGGGGGAAGCTGCTCTAGACTTGATTTTAACAAATAGGGAGGAACTTGTTGAGAATTTGAAAGTAGAAGGAAGCTTGGGTGAAAGTGATCATGAAATCATAGAGTTTGCAATTCTAAGGAAGGGTAGAAGGGAGTACAGCAAAATAGAGACAATGGATTTCAGGAAGGCGGATTTTGGTAAGCTCAGAGAGCTGATAGGTAAGGTCCCATGGGAATCAAGAGTGAGGAGAAAAACAACTGAGGAGAGTTGGCAGTTTTTCAAAGGGACGCTATTAAGGGCCCAAAAGCAAGCTATTCTGATGCTTAGGAAAGATAGAAAATGTGGCAAAAGACCACCTTGGCTTACCCTTGAGATCTTGAGTGACCTACAAAATAAAAAGGCGTCATATAAAAAATGGAAACTAGGTCAGATTACAAAGGACGAATATAGGCAAATAACACAGGAATGCAGAGGCAAGATTAGAAAGGCAAAGGCACAAAATGAGCTCCAACTAGCTATGGGAATAAAGGGAAACAAGAAGACTTTTTTATCAATACATTAGAAGCAAGAGGAAGACCAAGGACAGGGTAGGCCCACTGCTCAGTGAGGAGGGGGAAACAGTAATGGGAGACTTGGAAATGGCAGAGATGCTTAATGACTTCTTTGTTTCGGTCTTCACTGAGAAGTCTGAAGGAATGTCTAATATAGTGAATGCTTATGGGAAGAGGGTAGTTTTAGAAGATAAAATAAAAAAAGAGCAAGTAAAAAATCACTTAGAAAAGTTAGATGCCTGCAAGTCACCAGGGCCTGATGAAATGCATCCTAGAATACTCAAGGAGTTAATAGAGGAGGTATCTGAGCCTCTAGCTATTATCTTTGGGAAATCATGGGAGACAGGGGAGATTCCAGAAGACTGGAAAAGGGCAAATATAGTGCCCATGTATAAAAAGGGAAATAAAAACAACCCAGGAAACTACAGACTAGTTAGTTTAACTTCTGTGCCAGGGAAAATAATGGAGCAAGTAATTAAAGAAATCATCTGCAAACACTTGGAAGGTGGTAAGGTGATAGGGAATAGCCAGCATGGATTTGTAAAGAACAAATCGTGTCAAACTAATCTGATAGCATTCTTTGATAGGATAACGAGCCTTGTGGATAAGGGAGAAGCGGTGGATGTGATATACCTAGACTTTAGTAAGGCATTTGATACAGTCTCGCATGATATTCTTATAGATAAACTAGAAAAGTACAATTTAGATGGGGCTACTATAAAGTGGGTGCATAACTGGCTGGATAACCGTACTCAGAGAGTAGTTATTAATGGCTCCCAATCCTGCTGGAAAGGTATAACAAGTGGGGTTCCGCAGGGGTCTGTTTTGGTACTGGCTCTGTTCAATATCTTCATCAACGATTTAGATGTTGGCATAGAAAGAACGCTTATTAAGTTTGCAGACGATACCAAAGTGGGAGGGATTGCAACTGCTTTGGAGGACAAGGTCAAAATTCAAAATGATCTGCACAAATTGGAGAAATGGTCTGAGGTAAACAGGATGAAGTTCAATAAAGATAAATGCAAAGTGCTCCACTTAGGAAGGAACAATCAGTTTCACACATACAGAATGGGAAGAGACTGTCTAGGAAGGAGTATGGCAGAAAGAGATCTAGGGGTCATAGTGGACCACAAGCTTAATATGAGTCAACAGTGTGATACTGTTGCAAAAAAAGCAAACATGATTCTGGGATGCATTAACAGGTGTGTTGTAAACAAGACACAAGAAGTCATTCTTCCGCTTTACTCTGCGCTGGTTAGGCCTCAACTGGAGTATTGTGTCCAGTTCTGGGCACCACATTTCAAGAAAGATGTGGAGAAATTGGAGAGGGTCCAGAGAAGAGCAACAAGAATGATTAAAGGTCTTGAGAACTTGACCTATGAAGGAAGGCTGAAGGAATTGGGTTTGTTTAGTTTGGAAAAGAGAAGACTGAGAGGGGACATGATAGCAGTTTTCAGGTATCTAAAAGGGTGTCGTCAGGAGGAGGGAGAAAACTTGTTCACCTTAGCCTCCAATGATAGAACAAGAAGCAATGGGCTTAAACTGCAGCAAGGGAGATTTAGGTTGGACATTAGGAAAAAGTTCCTAACTGTCAGAGTAGTTAAACACTGGAATAGATTGCCTAGGGAAGTTGTGGAATCTCCATCTCTGGAGATATTTAAGAGTAGGTTAGATAAATGTCTATTAGGGATGGTCTAGACAGTATTTGGTCCTGCCGTGAGGGCAGGGGACTGGACTCGATGACCTTTCGAGGTCCCTTCCAGTCCTAGAGTCTATGAGTCCCCGAAAGGAGGTAGCAATTTTGATGGAAGAAGCTCTCCCACCAATGCAGCACTGTCTATACTGAGGGGTAGGTTGACATAACTGCGTCGCTCTGGGGCTCTGAGCAACGTAGTTATACCAATGTAAGTTTGTAGTGTAGACCTAGTCTCATATAGGTTCCAGACCCCTCCCACTCCCAGCAACCTTTGCGAGCATTGGTGATTAATGACAGCCAACTGGACCAGACCTTACTCCTGATTTCCTGGGGTAGTCCACTACCTACTGCCGCTTCTCAGTGTACTTGGGACCAGATCCTGAAAGGTATTGCGACTCCTAACGTCTATTGAAATCAATGGAAGTTAGGAGCATAAATATCTTTGAGAATCCGGGCCTTGGTTGTGAGTTTTTTAACATCCGGTGACAGTTAATTCTGTCACTCCTACGCACAAGGGACGTTTCCTCTTAAGCCGCATTTGTTGGAGGTTGGTTTATGCCCTGTGGGTTTATAGCCCTTCCAAAACGCTTGAGCCAAGACAAGGAACAACTAGTGATCTTAGGTATCTTGATGCTACTTCACCTTAAAGGGGCCTGGTTTTCTGAGGGCAAGAGTCCTGCTCTTTCAGTAAATCAAGCCCCTTTGAGGAGACTCTAGCTGGGCACCCAAACTCACCAGCCACTTGTGAAAATCCTGCCCCCTTGGTTTTGTATTTTGGTTTTGTTTATACCTTTGCTATTGTATCTCTGGCTGGTTTTGTTATCTGTATAAATCTACAGCCCTTTTTGGCACCCCGCTAAGGGACAGATTAAGCATGTTTGTTTTTTTCAGCCAGTCCCAAGGGACATCTGTCCGCATCTCAAAAACCACACCCCCAGTAAATAATACTAACATTTAGCAATTATGTACCTATCTAGCTTTCATGCGCCATCAAATTCACCCATGCAGAGGGCCAGCAGAAGGCCAGTGCACCATTTAAGTTCTCAAAGCAAGGCCTTCTGCACAGGGGGTGAATTTCAGCCACAAATATTTGGTCTTCGTTCATAGATTTTAAGGCCAGGGGTACGATCAGATTTTCTAGTCTGGCTATCTGCGTTACACAGGCCAAGGAATAAAGCACCTCTTTCAGAAAGACATCCAGTTTTGATCAGAAGACATCAAGAGATGGAGAATCCACCACTTCCCTCAGTAGTTTGTTCCAATGGTTAATCCTCACTGTTAAAAATACTTCTGAAGCTCACTGAGCTGTTTGCCTCAATTGAAGCCCATAGACCATTGGTGGGATGGTCCAGTGGTTAGGGCACTAGGCTAGGACCTGGGAAACCTGAGTTCAATTCCCTGCTCTGTTGCAAACTTCCTGTGTGACCTTGGCCAAGTCACTTAGTGTCTGTGCCTTAGTTCCCCATCTAGACAATGGGAATAATAGCACTGCCCTACCTTGCAAGGTGTTGCGAGGATCAATCCATTAAAGATGGTGAGGTGCTCCAATACGCTGGTGATGGAGGCTGTAAAACAGGGGAAGAGCAGAACTTACTTTGTTCTATCTATAAAGGGAGCAGCACAGTTCGCTAGTCACTTGATTTATTTAAGCAGACACTCTGGTGATGGGTAGACATGCCAAGGCAGAGGGATTTATGTATTTATTGCTGATCATTTAGATGACTCCCCCTCTAGAGCTTGTCACTTGCCTGATTCTGAATTATTTGCTGTCAAGAATAGATGTTTAAGAAAACTAAGTGCTAGGCAAGGTCATTCCAGTTGATGTTGCATCACTCATGGCAAAGATAATGGATTAATTGCTTTCTCCACCGAAGCTACCAGGACCAAAAGAGTAGGAGAGTTACATGCAAAGGCCAGAAAACCGCAGCAAGGAAAGCATCTTGTTAGAAGCAGCTCTTGGATGAGCAATGAAATTTCTGGCCCCCAGCCAGCGCAGAGAAAGATTCATAGATGAGACTGTTATGATCATCAATTTGACCTCCAGTGTAATGCAAGTCATGGATCTCCACCTAGTGCTTTCTGTAACAAACCCATGAACTTGTGGATGAACAACAGACTGTCTTACAGAAAGACATCCAATCTTGATGTAAAGACTCCAAATGATGGAGAATTTACCACATCTCTTGTGGAGCCGTTCCAGAGGTTAATGACTCTAATTGTTGAAAACATGTATCTCATTTCCAGTTGTGATTGCGTCAGTTCCCAGCTCTTGGATGTTGTTCTGCCTTTTTTTGGGTAGACTTAAGAGCTGTTTGCTATCAGCAATCTTTTCGCTGCATTACATAGTGCCTGTCATGACAGGGAATCATAGCCCATATTAAATAGAAGAGTTTATTAAAGAAAACAACTGCAAACTAAGGGCTGGTCTACTCTGAAAAGTTATACTGGCATAGCTTCATTGCTCAGGGATGCGAAAAATAGCAGTTTAGCCGGGGTAGCACAGGTCACAGCTTAGGTTAGCTCCCAAGAACATACCCAGGGGATCCAGACAGGTTTCTACTCAGGCTACCCCAGCTACACTGCTATTTTTAGTACACTAGCTCAAGCACAGCTAGCCCGTGACTGTCTATCCATTCTGGGACGCACGATGCCAGCTGCTGTGTAGATATAGCCTCAGTGTCTCCCCAACAGGCAGCTGCTGACAACTTCCCCCCTCCCCCCAGGACGATGCAGTCTTCCTCAGTGTGTGTGTGTGTGTGGGGGGGGGGGGGGCGGGGGGCACAAGGCACTGCTTCCGTCCCTTCTCTTCCTCCTGAGGCCCCACCCTCTGGCCAAGCTAAAAGCCAGATCTGGGCTAGGGAGCCCGGGCCCCTTCACCTGCGGGGAGTGGGTGGGCCTGAGAGCAGCCCCCAGCCTGTGTCCCTGTCCCCGGCAGGTGAGGGTCCTTGGCTCCCCACACCTGCTCACGTGGTTCTTACCCCGACTCGACTTCTGGCCTGGCCTGAGGCCAGGCCTCAGGGGCCGAAAAGCCACAGCCAGGCCTTGGTAAGAGCCGCCCAGGCAGCTGTGGGGAACCGCGGACCCTCCATCTGCCCTGGGCAGGGGTCCCGGGGGCAGGGATATGGGCCAGGGGCTGCTCTGGCCCCTTTCCCAGCCAGGTGGAGGGTCTGCAGCTCCCCCACAGCTGCCCACCTTCCCCGGGCCACTTTTACCCGGGATGGGGCCTCGGGGGGAAGGGGGCCAGGCCTGTTGCAGGGGGGCTGGCCCGTCTACTTTCAAAAGTGAGAGTGCCGTGGCCCCTTGACCCCCCTTGTTCCCAGGGAGTCCTTTTAATTGTTTGTGGTCTTTTTGCTCTCTAGGCTTTGAGCCTTGGCAACCCAGCTACCCACTTCATGGCCCAGCTACTGCTATCTGTTAACCCCAGGTGTCTTCTCTTGGCTATGGTTTCACTTCCTCTAACAGCCTGTAACTCTATGCAGCCAGGCAGGATATCAAAGGGGATGGGTCACAGCCAGGTCCATGACCCCTATACACAGCTTGACCTTCCCAGCAGCATTCTCCCCACAGCCACTCATTTCCTTTCTTCACCTGCACAAACAGAGGTAAACAGGAGTTAACCTCTTATTCACTAGGGACTAGTTAACATCCCTGCACCTGGTCGCATGGATGAATTGGAATTTTGGAACAAGTGGGTCTGTTGGCCGCCTATCCCCCTGAAAAAATAACTGGGTAAAGGCAGGAAAGAAAGCAGGAGCTCACACCTGCTTATTTAAGAGCTAGTGAGGAACAAAAACTCAATAGGTCTTTCTGATCAGCCTCTTGTGAGTCCAGGGCACTCTCCCACTAGCAGGAAGTGTTGCTGTATGGCAGAGTGGACTCAGGTGTAACCTATATGTCTAATAGGGAGATATCTGTTTAAAAGACCCATTGGAGGAGGTAGGAGTGAGCTGTGTCTGAGTCATTGTTGTTAGGCAGATTAAGCACTCCACATCCAGAAGCTTCTGGAATTGGGTGTGGTAGTTTGGGGTCTGCTCCAATAGGTTCCCTGTTGCTGGGGTCAGACTCCAGGTGGGCAAGCATCAGGGCAGCTGCTTTGCAGAAGGCCAGGTGCCCTGTGTGAGTCGGGAGAAGCTGAGCCCAGGAGCAGGAAGCAGACTGTTGTCCCTAACTCTGAAGCATTTTGCAGTGGGTTAGTGATAATGTTACCCTCCAACAGGGAAGCCTGGGCAATGGTAATTATAGCAAAGGGAAACTGGAAGGGAAAAATAACTTCTTCTGTTTTAATTGTAGGGTTTGAATGTTGTTTTGATTTTAGCCAAACTCTAATTAAATTGTCTCAACTAGTGCGATTCACCAACTTTTCTGTAAATGTAGTAATGGGGAAAGAGTCATTTATATTTTGCTATTCTTAGTCTTGTATTTTCTTGCAACAGGGTTTTCTTTAAATCTATATACTTGTGACTTAATGTCTACATCTAAAATTTTGCAGCGCTGGTTGTTACAGCTGTATTAGTACAGCTGTATAGGGCCAGCGCTGCAGAGTGGCCACACTTACAGCAACCAGCGCTGCAAGTGGTGTTAGATGTGGCCACACTGCAGCGCTGTTGGGCGGCTTCAAGCGGGGTTCGGGGAACGCGAGAGCAAACCGCGGGGAATCAGGTCTCCTTCCCCAGTTTGCTCCAGTGTTCCCCGAACCCCCGAACAAGCAGGTCTCCTTCCCTGCGGTTTGCTGGGTGGTTCGGGGAACGCGAGAGCAAACCCAGGAAAGGAGACCAGCTTCGCCGCGGTTTGCTCTCGCGTTCCCCGAACAAGCAGGTCTCCTTCCCTGCGGTTTGCAGGGTGGTTCCGGGAAACGCGAGAGCAAACCGCGGCGAAGCTGGTCTCCTTTCCCGGTTTGCTCTCGCGTTCCCGGAACCACCCAGCAAACCTCAGGGAAGGAGACCTGCTTGCTCGGGGTTCGGGGAACGCGAGAGCAAACCGCGGCGAAGCTGGTCTCCTTTCCCGGTTTGCTCTCGCGTTCCCGGAACCACCCAGCAAACCTCAGGGAAGGAGACCTGCTTGCTCGGGGTTCGGGGAACGCGAGAGCAAACCGGGGAAGGAGACCAGCTTGATTACCAGAGGCTTCCTCAGGTATGCTGGGATACCTGCTTATTCCACGGAGGTCAAGAAAAGCGCTGGTAAGTGTCTATATTTGATTACCAGCGCTGGATCACCAGCGCTGGATCCTCTACACCCGAGACAAAACGGGAGTACGGCCAGCGCTGCAAACAGGGAGTTGCAGCGCTGGTGGTGCCCTGCAGATGTGTACACCTCCTAAGTTGCAGCGCTGTAACTCCCTCACCAGCGCTGCAACTTTCTGATGTAGACAAGCCCTGAGTGGTTTGTTAATCAGTTAGCTGACTGGCTAGCAGTGATTTCAGCAAAGGAAGAGTCTGCCTGGATTCCCACTGAAGATTCCTACAAGCAAGTGGAGGGAAGATGTTTTAGACTCCACAGACTGTATAGATTTGGTGATCAAAGACTCTGAGACTTAGGTGAACTAAACCTAAGGGTTTGGGAACTCTCAGTTTCTTTGCACTGTTTCTGTGGGGACTGAACTGTTCAGATTTTAATTTGTCTTTATGTTTATGTATAACTGAAGATAATGTCTGGATTATAAAATAGCCATGTCATGCTGAAAAAATTAGATTTTTTCTTTATCATAAGATTTTGTAAAGTTATTTAATTAAATTCATTTCTTTATTTCCTTTTGGGACTTGAATGTGGGGAGGTTGACCCTATGCAATCCTTGCTGAAAATCCTTAGAGACTGAACTCTTGGTCTCTAGTTACTTTTCTATGGGCGTTGGGTCTTGTTTGTTTTTTTAGGCACTGGAGATGGGCAATGAATGTACTCTAGCCCGCCCAAAGGTTACATCAGCACAGCACTGCCATATCTGGACAGAAGGATAACCCCAAGCATAAGAAGATTAAAGTTATTCCACCCTCTCTGGAGGCAGAGCAGCTGTGATCTTGAAGAGGGAGCATGGAACAAAATACCTCTTCTGCCACAGTTGCCTCCATACTATAATAAGGATACAGTGCAGCAACCTAGCTGATGAACAATTATGCAGTCCTTCCAGTCCTTACGAGTAAAGATCCCAGTGTCAGTTCTTCACGCGTTCTATGAGCCAAGCCTCCACGTGGCATCTTTGTACTTGGACATTAAAGCTTCAAGAGCCTGGAACGATCTTCACAACATGTCATAGAAGCCCCTAAAGTTTCCAGGTTTGAAAAAATTAGCAGCGGATCCCTGGAAACAACATATAATGACTGAATTACAAATAACCAATGCTGGATGGTCAGTTGTACAAATGAATGTTCTGTGGGTATGTCATAAGCCTCACACTAGGCCAACATGGAATGTGAGCAGATAAGATCTCAGAGTGAACATGTCCTGACTAAATAATTCAGGACAATCCATATGATAAAAATTAATCTTTCCTGAAACACTGATGAGGCTTCATGCCAGAGCAAGGCACATGTGTCAACGTCCTGGGTTGGATTCAGTGTTAGCTGTTTGAAGCACTGGAGATCTGGAGATAACAATTACAGGCTAGTGAGGAATGTGGGAAGAAGCAGATAGGAAAGATTATCCAAGGTATGTTTAAGCTACCTGTTACCATGCTATCTAAGTGCTCAGTGGGTTAAGAGCAACAAGCACTAAAAGCTTCTAATTTGCTGATTTATAGTAAGACTGGCAACATCAGGGACTCCTCTCACCACTGCGTCTAGTAACTGGCTCCATCTAGAGGCCATATCTAGTGTGGGAAATCAGCCCATCTTCACTGAGCTGACCTCCCATCACAAAGGGATCAGCATGGGGAGCATTGGGTTAAATCCACCTCTGCTTGTGCTGTACACAAACTTTCAGGAGAGATTTCCTCAGTGCCTCTTTTTTCCATACGTTTTTCCATCATAGCCAAACACTGGGTTTTCTATAATAAACAATATGATTGGAAAGAAATCACTAACTCCACTCCCACGACTTAGGGAGACAGGGATAAAAAATCTAATTATTTATTTTGTCCTTTTTTTTTTTCAGTTGCTCGTGATTTATATCACCGAGGGATCAGAATCAGACCTAACAAACGCTGACTCTGAATGCAATTATGCCAAGTGCCTTTCAGACGATTTTCCTACAGGGACTGCCCAGGGATTCCAGGAAAACATTATTTGAAAAACTTCAGTTTCCAACGAAGAGACTTCTAAAATTCCATTTTCGCCAGCCATTCACCAACCCAGAGTCTAAGGAGAATTATGAAGGCAAAGCTATAAGTTAGAGCCTTTTTCACTTAGGTCTGACTGCAGAGAACAAGCTTATCTGTGACAAGGAGAAAAATTCTGATCTCATATCAGTGTTAATCAGTGCTGACTTCAATGGAATTACTGAATTTACAGTGGCATAACTGAGATCAGAATTTGGCCTTTTATCTAATTCCTTCTGCTTCAAGTTACAAGTCACTGTTTAAAATGCTATCCCATCATCATAGTGGTATAATAAAGACTTATGGAAGGCCATTTTTCTAAAGTGAATCTTACTAGAAATTATAAGTTCTGCTATATCTCTGTTGCCTTGAAAAAATGCCCATTTTTTTTAAAGTTGCATCCCACTCTAACAATAAGCCAGGTCTATAACATGTAAATATAACATTGCATTAATAGTTCTGCCTTAGATTAGCCACATAGCATTAAGATGCATTTTATGAACAGCTTGAAGTGTGATTAACAGACTCTTATCTAATGTAACATGTGCCATAAATACCTTCTCTCACACATGGACATTTTGGGCCAGATACTCAGCTGGTAAAAATTGGCAATGTTCACCAGCCAAATTTGGCCTGTTTTGTATTTCATGCTTTCAGTAGTTCCAGTACAGAAGGCACTGCTGTCCAAAGGTTAGAGCCATGGGCTGGACATCAGGACCTGCTCAGGCAACAAGAAAGACCAATTATCCTGATTCAACCATGCAGGTTGAAACCGCTGAAGTAGAGAATGTGTGTATGTAGTCATGCCTTCTACTGGAAGAAAATCAGAACTGACATAGACCCTCTGCTGCTGACAATGGAGGCAGGAGTCGACTGGAAAGAGTTCCAGGTTGGCACCTTTTCTGACGGGAGAGGGTCCTGGGGAGCCCAAGTGGCTGGGTTCTGTGCTTCCAGAGCAGGAGTATTTGAGTTCAGTCTCCACTATTGCTGCAAGGTTCCAGTTGCCCATGGTGAGCAGCGTATTGATGACAATGCAGAAGTTGCAAGTGGCTGCAGATTTGGCGGGTTACACAGTAAATTCTCTCTCTTGATGTATGGTTCATGGGAGTTTTCCAGTCCCTTGGAAAGCTGACGCTTCTCTGTGGATCAGGTTGTGTCTGCCTCCTAGTGGCCATTAGAATCCTCAGGATGCTTGCTAGACCCACTGTATGTGGTCCTTGGGTCCAATCCCACCCCCATATCTTGGGCCAGGACAGAACACTCCTCTCCTGCTTCAGTCCAGGTGCCTAGGGCTCACCCAGTTCCACTAACACACTATTTGCCCCTCTTTGACTCTCTATCCCAGAGATTGTTCCTCATCATTCACAGGGCCCCACATTTTTCAGGGCCATCACCCACTTCCCAGTCATCAGAAGGGCACAGCTTAAATACCTGTCCCACCAGGCCACAAGGAGTGGTCCTTCCCCTAAGGTGGTCTGACAAGCTTCACATACGCTTAGGGGACAAACTCAGCAGGGGTTCCCTGCCTCTCCCCTTGGCTGACATAGCACTCTGCATAGTTTCACTACATTAATGGGCACTCTCCCAACATGCCCAGGTTTTCCACATTGGTAACCTCTTACCAGGAATTCCTAGTCAACCCCAGAGGAATTTCCCCTAGATTGTGAGACTGACTGGGGGAGGAGAGAGGTAATTCTTCTGAACTCTACATCTAGAGCTATCCAGGACCCTCTCCCCTTGAGCATTTCCCCCAGCCTCCCCAGGTTGGGTCAACTCATTCTTCTGACACTTCCCACCTAGCATGCCACTCAGCTCCCTTGGCCTTTGTAGGCTCCTGCTCTCTCCACCACCTCATCACACACCATGGCCAAAAATGCTTTATAGCTTTGGGCTCCCACAGACAGGATCTGCAAAAATTGTTCCAGAACCACCTGGTCCATTGTTCTCTCTACAGAGCACATCTGGCCACAACTGACAGGTAGTGAGGTCCTGCAGCTGCCGGGCTACTAGACACGGATGTGCTCCCCATTGAAATCGCTCAAGCAGGGACAAGTGACAATATGCCTCCAGAGTCAGTCCCAGCCTGTCTAAAATGGCCGATTTTTCTTCAGGACACAAGCCTGATTGCTCATTGCTCTAGGTTCATTATGCTGCCTGGGCCTATCCCATCAGAAAAGGTGCCAATCTGGCCACCCAAGTCAACTCTTTCCAGTCAGAAGCACTGGCCATTTGCTCAAAGATGGTGAGGAAAGCCTCAGGGTCACCTTCTAGACCCAACTTCACCAACCCAGGGCCAGTCCTACATGAGCTTCCCTCTCTAGGATCAACAAGATTCCCTGGAGCCCACTTCCAAAGTGCATCAGAAACCACTTCTGTTGCTGGCCCCCTGGGAGAATTGCATGCGGCTGATTCTGCCATTCCTGGTGTTGTTGCTGCACCACCTCCATCAGGCGGAGAACATCCTCCATCTTTTCCCTTTTGCATTTAAAAAAACCTAAGGGGGGGCCCCACCAGACACCCCTGCCCCCAGCTCAGGTGTCACTTCTGCAGCAGTCTTTTCCATAGTAGTTTTTGTTTTCTCTTCTGCTGCCTTGATTTCCCCTGAGTTCCGGAGATCAGTCAGGTGCTCATGTTCTCCACCCCGTGTAGGGCTGCTGGCCTGTCTTTCCCAGCCTGAGGAGGAGTCACACTATGCCCACAGGCTGTGCAGCCCGTCCATCAGGGCACAGTTTTAATCTTCAACAACAAAAAACCCTCACAAATAAGGCAGGCTGCAGGGACAGTCCTCTCACCTGGCATCTCTTCCCTCTTCTCCAGGGCCTGCTACAGGAGCTAACCACCTTCCTGCAGCCCGCTCCATCTGACATCTCTAAGCTCCCTGGATAAAACGTCTGAGCCCTTCCCAGCTGGGCCTGACAATCCAGCAGGGCTAGCTGGCCCCATGCCCCCTGCTTTTTAAAGGTGCAGACCAGCCTGTTTCTGGGAGATTTCTGCTGGTCAGCCTAGCAATTGGAGCCCATCTCCTGTGTGTTCTATTTACTGATCCAGCTGCATTCTTGCCTTCTAGTCATACCCACGTCCTAGCTGTTAGTTACAAGGAGTCTTTCTGAAATAGATCCGGATATTGAAAATATACTGACAGCGCTCAAAACTACACTCACGGTACAAGCACAGAGTGCTTACTGATAGTGCTAATGCCTGTGGCTCAACAGTTCCTAGCCTTTAAGGGCAGAAGGCTCCATTGGACCATCTACTCTGACTTCCTGTATTTCACAGATCATAGAATTGTGTCGAGTTACTCGCTGTTTGAGACCAACAACCTGTGTTTGGCTAAATCATATCTTGCAGAAAGGCATCCAGTCTTGATCTGAAGACATCAAGAGACTGAGAACCCACCACTTCCCCGGTAGTCTGTTCCAGTGGATAATCACCCTCGTGCTTAAAACGTGTTGCCTTATTTCTAATTTGAAGTTCTCTGGCTTCAGCTTCCAGCCATTGGTGGTTCTTATGCTGCTCTCTGCAACATTAAAATAGCCCTTTGGTAACCTGGTATTGGCTCTCCACGTGGTACTTCTACAGCATAATCAAGTCACCACTTGATCCTCTTTTTGATCAGCTAAACCAGCTGAGCTTGTGAAGTCTCTCACTGGTAGGTATTCCCCTCCCCCAGCTTTGGAATTGTTTTTCTGGCTATTTTGGGTAAATATCACTGACAGGAATATGGAACTGACCTTATCGGTTATGAGTTACCTTTCTCCACAAATTTCAGTAAGGTGCCCAGCGTTTCTGAGTTGACTGTAGTGCTGATGGAGGGTCCCAGACCAACAGCCTTGGAGCCGAACAGGCAATAGCAATGCGAGTCTCTTCCATACCATCCTTCCCCATCCCTCAATCCCAGAGAGAAGGGCTGAGACGAAAGCTCAGCCTCCATACTCCATTCAGCCCTTAGTTTCTCTACCAGCATCCCCAGCGGGGGTGACAAGTAGCGCTCATTGTGGTGGTGGGTTTGTGACACTTGCCCACTAAGAACTGGGCTGCCACTCACTAGATTCACTTATCAGAGGGGGAACCGTGTTAGTCTGGATCTGTAAAAGCAGCAAAGAATCCTGTGGCACCTTACAGAGTAACAGACGTTTTGGAGCGTGAGCTTTCGCGGGTGAATACCCATTTTGTCACATGCATCCGACAAAGTGGGCATTCACCCACAAAAGCTCATGCTCCAATACATCTGTTAGTCTATAAGGTGCCACAGGATGCTTTGCTGCTTTTATAGATTCACTTAGGCCTGGTCTACACTATGCAGTTAAACCGATTTTAACAGCGTTAAATCGATTGAAAGCTGTACCCGTCCACACTACAATGCACTTTATATCGATTTAAAGGGCTCTTTAAATCGATTTCTGTACTCCTCCCCAACGAGAGGAGTAACGCTAAAATCAATATTAACATATCGGTTTAGGGTTAGTGTGGCCGCAAATTGACGTTATTGGCCTCCGGGCAGTATCCCACAGTGCACCACTGTGACCGCTCTGGACAGCAATCAGAACTCAGAGGCACTGGCCAGGTATACAGGAAAAGCCCCGCAAACTTTTGAATTGCATTTCCTGTTTGGCCAACGTGAAGCTCTCATCAGCACAGGTGACCACGCAGAGCTCATCAGCACAGGTAACAATGCAGTCTCCTGAGAATAGAAAAAGAGCTCCAGCATGGACCGCACGAGAGGTACTGGATCTTATCGCTATATGGGGAGAGGATTCAGTGCTAACAGAACTCCGTTCCAAAAGATGAAGTGAAAAAATATTTGAAAAAATTTCCAAGGCTATGATGGGAAAAGGCCACAGCAGGGACTCAGTGCAGTGCAGAGTGAAAGTTAAGGAGCTCAGACAAGGCTACCAGAAAACCAAAGCAGCAAATGGAAGATCCGGGTCAGGGCCGAAAACATGCCGCTTCTACGCTGAGCTGCATGCAATTTTAGGGGGCTGTGCCACCATTACCCCCCCTTGTCCATGGATTCTGAGGTGGGGGTTATAATCTCAACCATGGCTGAGGATTCAGCAGAGGGGGAAGATGAGGAGGAGGATGAGGAAGAGGAGGACGACCTTGCAGCGAGCACACAGCACTCCGTTAGCCCCAACAGCCAGACGGAATTACCCTCCCAGCCCTCCCAAGCCACTAGCCCAGACAGTGATGCCATGGAAGCGACCTCTGGTGAGTGTACCTCTGTAAATATAAAACATGGTTTAGAAGCAAGCGTTTTTTAATGATTGGTTTGCCATGAGGGCTTGGGATGCATTCGCAGCCAGTAAAGTTACTGAAAAAGTTTGTTAACATGTCTGGGGATGGAGCGGAAATCCTCCAGGGACATCTCCATGAAGCACTCCTGGAGGTACTCCAAAAGTCTTTGCAGAAGGTTTCTGGGCAAGGCAGCCTTGTTCCGTCCACCATGGTAGGACACTTTACCACGCCATGCATGTAGCAAGTAATCGGGTATCATTGCATGACAAAGCATAGCTGCGTATGGTCCCGGTGATTGCTGGCATTCAAGAAACATCTGTTCTTTATCTCGCTCTGTTATCCTCAGCAGAGTGATATCGTTCATGGTAACCTGGTTGAAATTAAGGAATTTAATTAAGGGGACAGAGATGGACATTTTCCTACTGGGCTGTTGCTTACAAGAAATCCTTCCTTGCACGTAGCAAAGCGGGGGAAGGGGAGGAAGGCTAGCGCTGAGCTTTTTAGCGTTTGGCCAGCACAAATCTTCCCAGCTAGCAGCCACGCGGTGGGGTGGGGGGAAAGGAGGGTGATTAGCAGTGATCTTCCACGATACCAGCCATGCAGTGGGGGGAGGGGTAAAGCAATCCTAGAGAATTGGATTGGGGAGGGGAGGGGTTGGCGTCTGCTGCTGCTTGTTAACAGGAAAGAAGCATCAGAGGGCACTGTGTATATGAAGGCTGGAGAAGCTGTGGCTTACCATGGCTGCATGCAAGCTGAATTGTGATGCCCGGACCTGCGGCTGTGAGATCTGTAACACCAGAGCCGCAGGCACTCAATATTAAAAGATGCAAAATGCGACCTTGTAGTGAAATCACATGTGCTATGTAAGGTGAATAGTGTTGTTCACTGTGAAAGAGTATAACCATTGTTCTGTAAAATGTATCTTTCTAAATACTTCTCTCCCTTTTTTCCCCTCCCTCATGCAGCTGCACATTTTTCAAGCCTCTCTACTCCATCCCGAAGGCTAGCTCAGATAAGGCGGAGGAAGAAGAGGACGCGAGATGAAATGTTCTCTGAAATCATGGAAGTAACCTGCAATGAAAGAGCTCATCTGAAGGAGTGGAAGGACGTGGTAGCAAAGTACAGGAAAGATGCCAGTGAACATGAGGACAGGAGGGACCAATGTGAGGATAGGAGAGACGCTTGAGATGAGAGGTGGTGGCAGGAAGATCAGAGGTGTAGGCAGGAAGATCATTGGTGGCGGGATGCAACGCTGGAGCTGCTGCGTGATCAAACTGACATCCTCCGACGTCTGGTGGAGCTTCAGGACAGCAGCAGGGTCACAGAGTGCCGCTGCAGCCCCTGTGTAACCACCCTCACCACTCACCATGTTCCATATCGTCCTCACCCAGACATGTAAGAACGCATGGGGGAAGGCTTTGTGCACCCGCCCACTCCACCCCTGTGGACAGTCCAACCAAAAGGCTGTCATTGCATTGAAATGTGCTGAATGGCCTTTTTCTTCCCTCCTATCCTCCTCCCAAACCACACCCTGGATACCTTGTTAATTCTCTGCCTCTTTTTATAATTACTTTTTAATAATGAATACATGATTTTTAAACGATAGTGGCTTTATTTCCTTAAGCAAGCTGTAATCAAAGGGGGAGAGTGGGTTGCTTACAGAGAATGACTTTTAATAAAGAATACATGCTTTTTAAACGATAGTGACTTTATTTCCTTAAGCAAGCTGTAATCGAAGGGGGAGGGTGGGTTGTTTACAGGGAAGGAGTCAATAAAGGGGGGGGCGTTCATGAAGGGGAAACAAAACACAGCAGTCACACCGTACCCTGGCCTGTGATGGAACTCGTTTTCAAGGCTTCTCTGATGCGCACTGCTTCCTGGTGAGCTCTTCTAATCGCCCTGGTGTCTGGCTGCGTGTAATCAGCGGCCAGGTGATTTGCCTCAGCCTCCTACCCCGCCATAAAGGTCTCCCCCTTACTCTCACAGAGATTGTGGAGCACACAGCAAGCAGCAATAACAATGGGGACATTGGTTTGGCTGAGGTCTGAGTGAGTCAGTAATGTGCACCAGCGAGCCTTTAAACGGCCAAATGCACATTCTACCACCATCCTGCACTTGCTCAGCCTGTAGTTGAACAGCTCCTGACCACTGTCCAGGCTGCCTGTGTATGGCTTCATGAGCCATGGCATCAAGGGGTAGGCTGGGTCCCCCAGGATAACGACAGGCATTTCAACATCCCCAACTGTTATTTTCTGGTCTGGGAAGTAAGTCCCTTGCTGCAGCTGTTTAAACAGAGTAGTGTTCCTGAAGACGCGAGCGTCATGAACCCTTCCTGGCCATCCCAAGTGGATGTTGGTGAAACGTCCCTTGTGATCCACCAGTGCTTGCAGCACCGTGGAAAAGTACCCCTTGCGGTTTACGTACTGGGTGCCCTGGTGCTCCGGTGCCAAGATAGGGATATAGGTTCCATCTATCGCCCCCCACAGTTAGGGAATCCCATTGCAACAAAGCCACCACTATGACCTGCACGTTTCCCAGAGTCAGAACCTTTCGTAGCAGCAGCTTAATGATTGCTTTGGCTACTTGCATCACAGCAGTCCCCACAGTAGATTTTCCCACTCCAAATTGATTCCCGACTGACCGGTAGCTGTCTGGCATTGCAAGCTTCCAGAGGGCTATTGCCACTCGCTTCTCCACTGTGAGGGCTGCTCTCATCTTGGTATTATAGCGTTTCAGGGCAGGGGAAAGCAAGTCACAAAGTTCAAAGAAAGTGCTCTTACGCATGCGAAAGTTTCACAGCCACTGCGAATCGTCCCACACCTGCAAAACTATGCGGTCCCACCAGTCTGTGCTTGTTTCCCGAGCCCAAAATCGGCATTCAATGGGTAGAACCTCCCCCATTACCAGCAGGAGCTCCAAAGCGCAGGGGCCCACGGTTAGGGAGAATTCATTGTCCATGTCCTCATCACTCTCGTCGCAGCGCTGCCGTAGCTGCCTCCTCCTCGCCTGCCTTTGCAGTTCATGGTTCGCTATAGACAGCACGAGAATGCGTGAGGTGTTTACAATGTCCACGATTGCGGTCTTGATCTGAGAAGGGTCCATGCTTGCTGTGCTATGGCGTTTGCTCAGTTCACCCAGGAAAAAAGGCGCGAAATGGTTGTCTGCTGCTTTCACGAAGGGAGGGGTGAGGCTGTACCCAGAACCACTCGCGACAATGATTTTTGCCCCATCAGGCACTGGGATCTCAACCCAGAATTCCAAGGGGCAAGGGAGACTGTGGGAACTATGGGATAGCTACGGAATAGCTACCCACAGTGCAACGCTCCGGAAATCGACGCTAGCCTCGGTACATGGACGCACACTGCCGAATTAATGTGCCTAGTGTGGCCACGTGCAATCGACTTTATAATATCTGTTTTATAAAACCGGTTTATGTTAATTCGAAATTATCTCGTAGTGTAGACATAGCCTTAGTCCTCTGATTAGCCATCAGAGGCAGCTCCAGGCACCAGCACGCCAAGCACGTGCCTGGGGCGGCAAGCCACGGGGGGTGCTCTGCCGGTCGCCGCAAGGGCGGCAGGCAGGTTGCCTTTGGCGGCATGCCTGTGGAGGGTCCACTGGTCCCGAGGCTTTGGCGGACCTCCCACAGGCGTGCCGCTGAATCCGTGGGACTGGGTACCTCCCACAGGCAAGCCGCCGAAGGCAGCCTGCCTGCCGTGCTTGGGGTGGCAAAATACCTAGAGCTGCTCGTGTTAGCCATCAACTGCTAACCACTTCAGATCACTCCTAAATGGCATCCTGAGTGGTAATTAATGTGTGTAAAAGCCCTCTGAGGGTGGTGTATTTATCTTCATTGCATACCTGCACTACTGAATTGTTTTAGGTGACGCATTCCAGTTTTTTTAGCAGTAGGTGGCAGCACCTGTCCAAAGTTACAACAAGTGGCTGGGAGCAGATTCAGCAAGTGGAAAACAGATGTAAATTTTTATCCAGGAGGGTAATTAACCATTGGAACAGCTTCCCAAGGGATGTGAGAAATCTGCGATCCCTTGGGGTCTTTTATAAAAGTCCGGCACTAGTTCAAGCCACAAATTGTTGAACTCAAAGCGGGGATGGCTGGGAGCAGTTCTCTGGCCTGTGGTGGTCAGTGGGGTCCCTTCTGGCCATGGAAAGTGAAGTTAATGGGAATTTGTGAGCATGTTCAGGGAGGGAATTGGAGACTCTTTGTGGAACACAAATAGGATACAGAGTCCTAGACAAACCAGCTTTGGTTCCTCCTTTTCCTGTATGGGGAGCAAAAAACTCTTACATGGTTTTGAATCAAGTTACTCATAGAGTACAGGCCATGCCCTCAGCTGGTACAGCCTATGAAGGGCATGCATAAAAGTTACAAATACTTTATCAAAAAAAAATGGAATAGCTCCTGCCCTCACTTCCCTTCTGCATCTGAGGTCAGGGTCCTGGATCCCCCACGTGGAGGTGATGACAGCACAGTCCCTGCAAGCCGTGGAAGTGGGGAGCAGTATCTGACTGTTGCAGGGGCACTGATAGAATTGTGTTATGATCATACAGCAAGGCAGGTAAAGCAAAGGAGAAACTTCTTGTGATCCGAGCATCTCTGGTCACAATGGGCTTAACATGGTGCGTTTTCAAATATTTTTGGTCATTTTAAAGTCTCCCCTTGCGTTTCTCACTCACTGATCCGGGATGTTAAATAGTGTATTTCAAATAGAGATGGCAAGATCAGGGGCAGATTCAGATCTGAACTCTGGGGGTATCTGGATTTGGGGTCCTGCTGTTACCCAATATAATAATGGACCTTAGGTCAGACTGGAATCCAAGCATTCCCAAGAGTTATTTAGGGGAGGTGGAAAGGCCAGAGCCAGCTTTTATTTTCGAACACTGCAGGTCACTTTTTAGAAATTTTAAAATTTGGGTTCAGGCCCTTTCTTGTTTGTTTTTTCTTTTTTTTACTATGGACAAAAGAAAAAAAAAGACCTGAATGGTATTTGAGGGTCTTCTTACTGTGCACCTTGTCTACTCACAAGTTTTTTGCACTGGTATAGCTCTGTTGGTTAGGGAGTTGATTTTTCCTGCACAAGAATAGCTCTCCTGGCATTAAGCACCTTTATACCAATATAATTGTGTTTACACTAGGTGGGGTTGTACCCTTTAACTAGACAAGTATAGTTAAATTGTGTGTGGAGAGAAACCCTTAGAAATATCAACTGTGTCAACTTCTGTCTCCTAAGGACCTATGTGAAAGCTTTTGCTAAAGTGCCCGTGGGAGAGGGTATCTCAGAGTACCTTTTTTGAGAGCTCTCAGATCTGCATCAAAAAGACAGAGATGTGAATCTACATCATAGACATCCCTTTTCCAAAATGTTAATCAGGCAGATAAGTGAAATCGCTGCTAGCAGCATCTCAAAGTGCGGTTAGTTTTGAAGAAATTGATCTAAAAATCCCTTCTCTGAATAGCTCAGCTTTCAGGCTCTCAGCTCTCGCTTAGGGTGACCAGACAGCAAATGTGAAAAATCGGGACAGGAGGTGGGGGGTAATAGGAGACTATATAAGAAAAAGACCCAAAAATCGGGACTGTCCCTATAAAATCAGGACATCTGGTCACGCTACTCTATCACTTCACTAGTCCTCTAATCAGAGTCTCCCAGCCAAGACAGGACCTTATTTCTCATGTAAAAAACAAGCAGCAAATCTGGTGTTTAACAATCCGATTAATTGTGATCAATTTTTTTAATCACAATTTTTTTAAGTTAATCTAGTGAGTTAACTGCGATTAACTGACACTCCTAGTATTATTTACATTCAGAATAAGGAGCCAGTCGCCAGGGCAGGCCAACAGGGATAAACAGTCCAAACCCAGGTCAAGTTTTTATTGGAGGGTAAAAAAAAAGTGCAATAGTTAGTACTGCTTCTCTTCCTGTTTTAGTTTCACACATCTCTGCAACTTTCCATTTCCACATACAAGCACAAGTCCCCACCTTCCATGAGAATAGCTTCGCTTGCAGTATTTCCAGTGCCACCGAAAAGAGGAAGCTTCGAAAGTCCCACGGAAAAACCTGCTGCCAGACAACTTCCACACCAATGTGATTTAGGAGGTACCTTATTTTCTCCCAGCCCTCGCACATTGCTGAGGGCCTCTCTGAAAACATCCCCTCAATGTGCAGAAGCAGTCAAAAAAGTGAACAGAATGTTAGGAATCATTATGAAAGGGATAGATAATGAGAAAGAAAATATCATATTGCCTCTATATAAGTCCATGGCATGCCCACATCTTAAATACTGCGTGCAGATGTGGTTGCCCCATCTCAAAACAGATATATTGGAATTGGAAAAGGTTCATAAAAAGACAACAAAAATGATTAGGGGTATGGAAACAGCTTCCATATGAGGAGAGATTAATAAGACTGGGAGTTTCCCGTTTGGAAAAGAGATGACTAAGGAGAGATATAATTGAGGTCTAGAAAATCATGACTGGTGTGGAGAAAGTAAATAACACTTCCTTATTTACTCATTCTCATAATACATGAACTAGAGATCACCAAATGAAATTAATAGGCAGCAGGTTTAAAACAAACAAAAGGAAGTATTTTTTTACACAATACGCAGTCAACCTGTGGAACTCCTTGCCAGAGGATATTGTGAATGATAAGACTATAACAGGGTTCAAAAAAGAACTAGATAAGTTAATGGAGAATAGGTCTATCAATGACTATTAGCCAGGATGAGCAGGGATGGAGTCTCTAGCCTCTGTTTGTCAGAAGCTGGGAATGGGTGACGGAATGGATCACTTGATGATTACCTGTTCTGTTCATTCCCTCTGAGGCACCTGGCATTGGCTACTGTCGGTAGACAGGATATTGGGCTAGATAGACCTTTGTCTGACCCAGTATGGCTGTTCTTATGTTCTCAATCCTTCTGGAGACAGGCACAAAAAGCCTTTCAGTGGAATGGCTCCAGTTGCTGTAGACAGCATGCAAATAAATGCCTTTCCTTGGGAGTAGAGAATCGAGACAGCATAGGAATGAGGAGGCTGAAGTTTATCTAAACAGGAAGGTAATATCACAGTTATCTAAATAAATCTGTCTCATCCCCGTAGTTCCCACAAAAACACTTTACAAGGTTTCATGTAAAGCATACCTGAGTTGTTGCTGGGTGTCTCTCATCCAAGTACCAAATCCTGCTTAGTCCAAGGTAGTACTCCTGTGGGCTAAATTCGGACAACTAGGGAAGGTAGTTATAGCAGACACATGCCTGCCGACAGCAATTCCAGGCCCCAGGGCAGAATAGTCAATAGGCCCCTGCTGGTGACCAGTGAGTGGCCGGCAGCACTGCTGGGTGTGCTTCCGTCACGGCTAGGGCTTCCCCATGCCCGCCTGGCTGCCTTTGCTGCCGCTGGTACCACCCTGCACACACCTAGGAGCATAGGCGCCAGATTTCCCCAGGGGTGCTTGATTCCCCCCCTCTGTCCTAGGCCTCTTCCCCCAATGCCTCACCTCTTCCCACCCGTTCCGCCCCCTCACCTGAGGGCGCCCCATTTACAACTGGTGCCTCCCCATAGTGGGAGAAGCATAATCTAAAGGGCAGGTCACACGTGTCATCCCCCCACCCAGCCCAGGGCCACCACACTCCTCCCACTCCATGTTACCTGGGGGGAGGGAAGGCACTGTCATCCCACTGCACCTGCCCCCCAAGCCAGTTCTGCCACTGTCCCTGGTGGGCAGGAGCCCAGGTGGGGAGCAGCTTTTAACACCAGCCTCTCCCAGTCACTGCTCTGCAGCACTGCCCAGCAGCTGTCTGAAAAAGCCTAGCTGGGGAGGAGGCCATTCCATACCCCTAATCATTTTTGTTGACCTTTTATGAACCTTTTTCAATTCCAGTATATCTTTTTTGAGATGGGGTGATCACATCTGCACATAGTATTCAAGATGTGGGCATGCCATGGATTTATATAGAGGCAATATGATATTTTCTGTCTCATTATCTGCCCCTTTCTTAATGATTCCCAACATTCTGGTTGCTTTTTTGACTGCTGCTGCACATTGAGGGGATGTTTTCAGAGAGGCCCTCAGTAATGTGTGAGGGCTGGGAGAAGATAAGGTACTTCCTAAATCACATCAGTGTGGAGGCTGTCTGGCAGCAGGCGTTTCTATGAGACTTTCAAAGCTTCCTCATTTCGGTGGCACTGGAAATACTGCAAGCGTAGCTGTTCTCATGGAAGCTGGGGACTTGTGCTTGTATGTGGATGGTGACAGTCCAACACACACAGGGCCACAGGGAGCCTGGGGGGTGGGGGGAAAGTCCTTGGACCAGGGAAGGGGGCAACAGTTGGGACAGGGCAGGTGCCACACACACACACACACACACACACCCCTCCCTGCCTCCCCCGGGGATTTCCTGGCTGCCCACAGACAAAGCCCACCCCCCATCACTGCGGAGGCTGCCCTGGGACCAACCAGCGCAATAGCTGCCCCACCCCCAACCAAAGTGAGGATATTGGGGGGATCTCAGCCCAGGGCTCCCCAGCTTCGGCTCGAGCCCAGGCCGGGTGCTCCTCCCCTCACTTGGCACTTACCGGCTCTGCTTGCGCCCAGCGCTTCCCGCCTTAGCAGGCCCCGGAAGTGACGCACCCGCTGTACGCCAGACAGGGGGAGCAGGAGATGGAGACACGTGTGATTCTGGCCATTAGGGCGATTGGAGCATGCGGCTATGAAACAGGGCCCTCCTCAGGCAGGGGGTGAACCCAGCAGCCCCAACCTGCTGCTTGCCTGCGGGCTGCACAGTGAGCCCACGGCAGCCGCATGTTGTGCAGCCCTGGTCTAGCCCTTTTGCCAAGGCTTACCATAAAAGCTTACTCCACTCCTTGGCTTCCCAGTGTCTCCTGGCCTCTGCCAGCAGCTCCCTTCTTGGGAGAAGATCCCAAGACACTCTCTCCTCTAGACCTCCCGCCTCCCTTCTACTGCCCTGAAATCCTTCATTAGCACTGCCATCCCAGTTCCTCCCCACTGGGCCTGGCCCACCCCCAGGTGCCCAAACTGCTCTCTGGCTCCAGTAACTCTCTGCCAGTGTGGGGTATATACCATTGTAGTCCAGTAAAGGGGAGGGAGATATATAAATACCTTTACAAGTATATCTACATAGAGTCATTTCCTTTCCATGATCGCTGTTCAACTGGACTGCACACTTCTTGGTCTTAAAAGCTAGGGTTGGTATTAATGTAAACAATACAACTTCCCAGGGCTACCCCCAATATCAGTGAAAGTCTGACTGTGATATTACCTTCTATCCTCACCCCCAGTTCTAGGTATCTCTAATGCAGGGGAAGTCAGCAGATGGAATCTGGGCCAAATCTGGACTGCCAGACACCTTTGAACCAGACCCCCACAATCTTTTTATTTACTAATTATTATTTTTGCATTATTTTCTCTGGAGTCTGGACCCTGACTACACCTTCATCAAGAAATTAGGACCTTGACAACAAATAATTGACTACCCCTGCAATGGTTGAGACCCGCAGAGGCATTTTTACTACGTCTTCAGAATTGCATACCTAGGGCCTGGAGGAACCAGCTCGGCATTTTCAAAGGAGGTGGACATTTGAGGTTTTTAGCCTTGAAGCAAGGTGGAGGCTCCCTTTTCGTTAAGACTTTGTTGCATGGCTCAGAACTAAGGTACTGGCTTTTCTCATTCCTTTCCTGGCAGGGTGGAGTGGAAGGAGGTTAATATCGCTGCTCATATGGACAGCTGCAAAGTGATTTATCCTAATATTGTTACACTGGACATAAGTTGTTAATAGGGAGAGTTTCAAAAACAGTTAATAGATTTAGGAGCACAAGTCCTTTTCTGGCCACTAAAAAGATCTCTTTCTAATACAGTAATTTTAATGCTATTTGTTTAAAAAAAAATTACACTGAACTCAAATCAATGGAATGCCAAACCTTTTGTCCCTGCTGAATTCCATATCCAAGCTCAGATTCCTGTTCTGCGCTTTTAAAACAGAGGCATGTATCCTTAAATATTAAAGAGCATTGACAAAATCATCCTTTCAGATGACTGATTTATCTAGCTCAGTGCCATATAAAAACAGGAAAACATTACAAAAAATCTTATTTAAAACAAAATTCTTTAATAATGTTAACTATAAAGACAATTAGTACTTGAATGCAGCATGGATAATAGATTAAATACATTATTACTTAAATATCTCAAAGCTGATGTGTTTTGCAAAACAAAAAAAGGGTTGACGCACATACGCCCAGGTTAGTTGCCAGTTGTTTCCATATGAAGATTGAGTGCAGTATATCAAAATATTTACTAAACATTTCTTAGTACAACTGCTATTACACATAGTCAACACCTATTTATATATTTTTGGGCACAGTGAATTCATCTGCAACAACATCTTGAATTGGAAAACAAAGATTACGCTAAAACAAATAGTGTTGATGTTAGAAAGTTTGGTCATATAACACATTGGCTATTCCATGTCCATAGACAGGTTATCTTCTAAACAGTAAACAATGCATTATCAGTGCATTAAACTGGATTCCACAGAGTCAACATCAATTTGACAGAACATGAGACAAGCAGTAACCAACTCACTCTGCAAAGTAACTGTCGCTTATGCACCTAGAATCTCCCTTCTCTCAGCCCCGGGAGCAATACTATGCATGGTCAAACACTGGAGTAAAATTCTGTTGCAAGACACTGACTGAGGCCTCAATTCAGCGAAGCATTTAAGCCAGTGGTCCCCAACCTTTTTTGTCTGGCAGGAGCCAGATGAGCCACGGAGGACCGTGGCGGCAGATGAACATCCGCCCAAATTCCGCCAAGTGGCAACGTCAATAGGTGTTGCTGCCGAAAAGTAGCGTCATCCAGAGGTGTTGCTGCCAAGCCTCTGGATGATGCAGTTTGTCGGCGGTATTTTGGCGGATGCATATCCACAGGCCAGTATGCGGGAGCACTTAGACGCCCCGGCGGCACCTTGGCACACACGGGCACCGCATTGGGGATCCCTGATTTAGGCACATGCAAAAGTCTATTCCTAATCAGCACAGCATTTAAGCACATCCTTAAGTCTGATTCAGTGGGACTTCGTGTGCTTCAAAGTTTTGTAAAAGAGAGATGGACTTAAGCATAATTTTAAGAATGGTCTTAAGTGCTTTGTTTAACTAGGGCCAGATTCATGACATGCCAGATAATCAAATGGGTCATTAAACTTTCACTTGCAAAATCTCATCAATGCATTCACAAGATAGGTAACTACCTGTTTTGTGCTCAACAGTTGTGGGATTCTGTGTGCAAAAAATGTGCAGGTGCCGATTTAGAGGCCTGTACAAATTTGACTCAGTTCAGTTTGTGGCTGAACTACTCCATTGCAAAACGGTAATTACAGATTTGTAATTGAAAGTAGTTAAATGGTTCCACCAAGTGAAAACAGAGATTTTCAGAGCCAGCTAGAGGATTTAGGCCCCAATACTATAACTGATAGCCTGCCAACGCTGGTGCCTGCCTGGAACTCCCAAGAAGCCAATGAGACTCTCCATGGGAGCAGCAATCCACCCAGGTGTTGTCAAATGGCAGGTTCAGGAGTGAATTAGCCACAGAACTCTCATTGAAATAAATAGGGGCTGTGTGGTTAAGTCCCCTGGTTGGCTTTCAAAATCTCAACTGATTCATAGTACGATAATAAGAGATGGATGGAAATTATGCTTATTGTGCTAGTTGAGGAATAAGGCAGAAAAAGGCTGGATAATGCAATACTGCGTATTTCTGGAGATCCACTAAAAAACACCATTTGAATTCTGCATTATAGGACTTTTTGTTTGTAATAGCTAAATAATCATGTAACAAAACCCACCACGCTTTGGGATCTTGCCCATACTATCAAAAAACAAAACAATATAATTTCATGCTCAGAGAACATGGTGACTGAGAAAAATCAGGCACTTAGCAGCATCAGCTAATTGTATGTAGTTTTGCATGCTCAATGACAAAAAAAGCTTTCAAACGTAACTCTGTCATTACATTATCGGATTTTCAAAAGCAAAGAAAGTAGAGAACATCCCTGACATGCAAGAAACATTTTTGTTCATGTACAGAATAATCCATTCTATATTCCATCCATGTAAATGTACACTGTACTATCCAATATATTGCATAAAATATTCTGTCTACAATACCTCTATAGCAAATAATTCAGAATCAATATTAAAAGTTAAGCATATAGGCTTCAAAACATTCAAGCCTATTACACACAGGTGTCTAAAGTGCAGTGATCAGGAAAAGTGACTAAAACTGATGCTACAGGATTCTCTGTTTATTCTCTCGTTGACTCCAGTGAAGATTTACTATATTCTCCTGCCTTCCATCAGTAAATGTTTCTTCAGTTAGAATTTTTCTTCTACAGCTATACTGGTTTTGGAGCGTTAACCAAAACTGTACATTTAAACCCTGCTCCTGCAATTTACACAATGCAGGTGCAGCCCCACTAAAATCAAGAGATTGCTTCATCTGCATATTGTCAATTGTAAGATCAGGCCTTAATGTTTGCAAAATAAATAAGGTCTGACTCTCAGAACCACCAAGCTGTTGAGGAAAAGAGTGTCCTGACTTAGTCACTTCCTGAGCAATCACTATAATTTAAGAAAAAAATCTTCCAGTATGAGGTGTTCCTCCTGACCATTCATCTTCTGCCATCAGATGCCAAAAATATGATATAAATTGATTTTAAAATTACTAATGGATAAAATGCATCTAATAAACATTAGTGATTGCTGCCCAACTGCTGAATCCACAGTAAACAAGGTAGGTAGGCGTCAAAAACACTGAGGGTAGTGGAAACTCCTGGGGTGCCTAGCGTGTTTGAAAGTCAAGCCACTTGTTACGGTGCCTAAATATGGAGTAGGTTTAGGCTTGTATTTCTGAGAATCTTGGCTGTTAGCATTAGCCTCCCCACTTTTAATTTTATGTCTGATAAATGTAACCAGCTGTTGCAAGCAAGCAAATCCAAATAAAAAGAAAAAAAAATCAAGTAGCTTTGAACTTCTCCTTTAAGTTAACTCCTGCCAAGGACTGAATACATTAGTATATGTTAAACCACCTAAAGGTAATATAAATGCACAGATATGTGGGCAAGCAGGTTTAAATTCAGATATCTAGAATTAAGGCCTTGAACCTGGAGTCTTTCTGTTCATAACACCCACTAAAAAAGTCAAATATGAGTGTAGATGAATAGGATCAAGTGTATAACCAGAAAGCCTCTGACAGGTATCTAACAAGTCCACTTACCTAGAGTGAATATATTCAGCCATAGATTAGTTCAATACTTTGCAATCCTGCTAGTGTTGCAAGGTCTGAGTTAGGCTACTTGTCATTATCTCTGCATCCTTAAATTAAGGGCACTGATAGTGTGCAATATACATGATAGAGGTAGATGTGCAAGTGATAATTTTATTGCATAGTCCAAATTCTAACTCTATGGTGCTTTTAAAATGATCAGTTTGTTCTTAACACTTGCTGGTCGTGCATCTCCTGGTGTTAGAACTGTAAGAACAAACAATATTTTCTCTTCCATAAGGAAGAGTTCTGGAGATAACTAATACTGTTAGCCAACTTGAATTTCTGCTTTCAAGTAAGATGTAGGTGAGATTCCTCCTTGCTGGTAGGTCTGAATCTTCCACATCCTATACTTGTTGCAAAAGCACTTTTCATTGTTGAGCTGCACCTGAAAAATCCTGACTCCTGATGTATGGATGAAAGCGTGGTGTTGATTTTTATTGTCAGAGGTTAAATGTCCTAATGTCCCTAAGGCAGAGGTTCTCAGACTGTGATCTGTGAAACACATGCCGATGGTCCACTGGGGAATTGATTGGTCACATGGTAAAGGCCCTCCTGGTTTTTCATAGATCTTTTTAAGGTCAGAAGTGACGAGTATGATCATCTAACCTGACCTCTAGCATGACATAGGCCACAGAGTTAAAGTTTCCAACCTTTAAATTGCATCAAAATACACTTGCTACTTTGCAAATGTTACTTTTCCATGGACGTAACAGCCAGAGATGTAGTGAGCCCACAAATGGGAAGGGAAGATGGTCCATGTGACAGTCTTGTCAGCTGTAGCCCACTCTAAAAGTTTGAGATCTGCTGCTCTATGGATGTGTCTACACTTCAGGTGCTACAGCAACACAAGTAAAGCACTGCAGCTGTGCTGCTGTAGTGCCATAGTGTAGATGCTGCAGCGACAGAAGAGGTTTTTCCATCACTGCAGTAAATCCACCACCCCTTTGAGAGGCAGGTCAATCTAGCGGTGTCTATACTGGGGCTTAGGTTGGCTTAACTACATTTCTCGGGGTGAGTTTTTCACACTGCTGTGCGACGTAGCTAAGTTTTAGGTGTACACCAGGTTTCAGAAAATAAATACCTCTTTGATCTGCTTGGTCTCACAAGGAATATAAACAAGGAGTAATGTAACAGATACACACACGTTCTTTACATGGTAGTTTGGTACATCTATTTTTCAAGCAACTGAACAAGGCCGTCTAGGTGTCATGTCTGAAATAAGAATATAAAGTTTATTCTGTCCTGACATTTTCAATAGGACTTACAATTTGTAAGGTAGTGCTTCCCAACACATCCATCACTTTAGATGACTATTTGTAGTTAGAGGCTTACACATCTCAATTACATTCTTTATGTAGTGGCAATGTCTTGAAGAGAGGCTCTTGGGGAAAAATGTGTGTTTTGGCTACTTAAAGTGAAAGAATAAGTCACCTTGCAAAATATTAAGCTAAAAACAGAAACCTCAAAACTGTTTTTACATTTTTGAGCAAAAAAAAAAAATCAAACAGAAGCAAACCGACAAGACATGTTAACACTTATTTGACATCCCGACAAATGAATTTTACATGATCTGAAAAGGAATGTGCTCCCTTGCTTCTCACAAGCATGTAGGCTGTCGAGCAAGTTTTTTGAAACACATCTGACACAAGCACAGACATCTCTTCATTGGGAAATTGGCTTTCAGCACATGGCAGTGACTGCACATACACAGGTAAGTCCTGAAAATACATAACCCCCCTGACTCTGCAATAAGAATAAGGCCATTGGGAAAAAAAAAGTTTTAAAAATATTATTAAGTAGCCAGGAAGCCATCAGTGACTGCTAATATGTTCTGCTTCATATCTGCAGCATGCAGAACTGCTGCAATGGGATGGTGCTTCTGGCCCTAACCTCAGCAAAGCATGAGCTCGACTCCCATTTGTGGCAGAGGTGACTAAAAAGATCCAGAAGGGCAGGGAACAGGCTTGCTTTGGGGCATTTGGGGTGGAGGGAAGAGGCACCTTCTTTAGCTGTATTTTGGAAACCGACTGCAAAGCTCTTCTCAGAAACTATTTTTTCCAGATAATTAAGGCGCCCAATTCAGGAAAGCCCATGCTTAATTCCCATTGACTTCAATGGGACTAAACACGCTTCCTGAATAGAGATGGGTTCCTGACTAGTGACTTTAGCTCTGTTTAAGTTGCAGATCTATCAGATAATGTTTACCCAGACTGCAAGCTAGCTGTCAACTGCTAGTCAAACCACCATTTAAAGATTAACATACTGATAGTGGTACTATAGAAGGCCTCTAAAGTGTGTAGGTTAATTGCAAACACAAAGGAAAAGATAATTTTGGTTAGTATTGATTATACATTACAGGATCTAGTCTTATCTTTGAAGTGGTAAAACAAAAACAAAAAAAGTTACATGGCCAAGACGTTGCAGATCTTTGAAGCAGCTTTATGGGTGCCCAAGCCCCACTCCACCCCTTCCCTCAAGGCCACTTCTCCCCCTCTCTCCCAGAGTGTCCTGCATGCCACAGAACAGCCCATCTGTGGCGGGCAGAAGGCACTGGGAAGGATGGGGAGAAGTTGATCAGCAGGGTTGCTGGCAAGGGGTGGGGAGAGCTGGCTGCCCGTTTTTTCCATGAGTGCTCCAGCCCTGGACACCCATGAAGTCAGCACCTATGACCACAGCTACTGCCGCTCATTGGGGGTGGTTTAATTATGACGACGGGCGAGCTCTCTCCCGTTGCCATAGAGCGGCTGCAAGGGAGCCTTTAGTGTGGTGCAGCTGCATTGGCACAGCAGTACCGCTGTAAGGTCTCTAGCGTAGACATCGCCTCAGAGTGCTGTCAATTCTGCTGAGGAGACCAAAAAAAGGCCCGGTTTTTGTAAGAACTGAGCACCCTTCACTCCAGCTGAAGTCAGTATGAGTGAAGGATACTTAGCACCTCTGAAAATCCGGTGAATATTTGTAAGATTGTAAAATATGGGTGGGAGAGCAAGAGAATTTAAACCTAGACCAACACGGATATAAACAAGCATTTAAATGAAGTGGCTGTGAATCTGTGAGCATGAATGATCTGCAAAATGAAAGCAGGGTTAGGAAAGGGTGTTCAGTACTTGCTAGGGATATTCAGAATGACCAGGAATGGCCTCCTGGATTCTCACACAAGTTAGAAGGACTTGGGACAGTTGTTAAGTTTCCTCACATAGCAAGAAGAGTCGAAATGTCTCAGTGAGTATAAATCCTTTTTTAAAGGGTCCTTGAGCCATTTCATTGGTGCGCCCTATCCCCAGGCACTGCTGGAAAACACTCCCAATGGGTCCCACATCCTCAAAAGAAAATGGAAGCCTGACCTAATTTCATACAATCTCTCTACGTGTCCCACTCCCTTGACATACTGCAAACAGCAACATATAAGCATGGTAAAAGAGAGCCCTAACTAATTACATACCTCACTAAACTGTATAAAGGTGCAAGCTTGAATTAGTTCAGAAGGATGCAATTCACGATAGGCCCCCCTGGATGCTTAGACTGGCCATCACTTGGCCAATGTCTTCATAATTCAGTTACTAATATTAGTTTAACCACAGACCAGACGGACAACTGAATGAAAACATATGCAACCCATTTCAAAAAATGGTAAGGTTTCTGTGACCAGCACAAAATATTAGCCCAGTATCTTCAGCTATACAACATATACACAAAAAATATTGTGTCTTAATTTTGTTTTAACACCTTAACAATAAAACTGTTCTAAACATTATTCCCATAATGCGCCGACTCTTCACTCTGTGTTGTGTCTGGCAATACCAGTAATACAGAGAAGTCTATTTCCTGCTACACAACCCTTGAGCTGATGCATAATTTTGCCACATCAGTGTCAACAACTGTGGAATTTCTTTCTTCAGCCAGTGGTCACACTTGGTAGGTTGGAGCT
Source organism: Gopherus flavomarginatus (assembly GCF_025201925.1). Taxonomy (NCBI): domain Eukaryota; kingdom Metazoa; phylum Chordata; order Testudines; family Testudinidae; genus Gopherus; species Gopherus flavomarginatus. The sequence continues at coordinate 358,594,617 of NC_066617.1, forward strand.
CTCACAGTCAGTGCTTCTTGGGGGGTTCCACAAGGAGAATAGGCCATATTCCAAAAACAAACTGAAAAGAAAAGGGGGAAACGAGATTTGCTTGCAATATAGCTTCTCAGAACAGAAATACAGTTCTCAGTTTCTTGAAATTAATAAACAGAACACAATGTAAAAATAAAGCCAGAAACAGGAAGACCTGGCCAATGAAGTGTGCTTAAGTGTAAGCCAACTGAATGGCCCACTTCTACACTGCATCAGTAAGTACAAAATGTTTGACAACTTACCTTCACCTTTGGCCTGTACTTCAGGAAAAGTGTCCTTGTGTATAAGCTAGGGGGAGAAATCCAATGAGCATTTAACAACCAAAGTGCCGTAAGTCGAGGTACACAGCTACACTTCAGGCTTTGTCCAAAGCAAGTGCAACACTGATGACAGGAGTGATTCCCATGATTTCCTGACTGTACCAGGAGCACTTCTGTGATCACAGCTCAGCCTCAGCTTGTTCTGCCTGGGTTTACCTGGCACAAATGGAGGACTAGTCACAGAGCCCTGTTTTACTGGCTGCCACACAGCAGCAAGTGAGCTGTGTCTCCCCATCCCCACCCTTAAGGAAAGGGAGAGGGGAAGCCGGAAGAGCATTCCCTCTGTCACAGGGGAAACAGCAATCAGGCACTTGTCCCTCCCTAGCCTGGAGAGGTGGGACAGCAAACCCCCTGAGTAGCCAGGGTGCTGAGCAAAGTTGCATGCTTTTACACTTGTGCTCATCCACCCTGTCCTCCCACTGTATCTGCATCACCTGTGGGTTTTGTTCGGTTTTACAGACATTTACTTCAGGAAAGGAGGCACAGTCTGCACCTTCAGAAACCATGCTGGGTTATGTATGCCAGTCACATGCACCCTTAGCATTTCTACAACACCAAAACTAGAATATTAGCTAATGGAAGGTTGCACGGTCTAGTTCCTGGAGCAGGTTTCTGGGTCAGGTGAAAAGGGGGTCATTAAATACTCTGCCACTCACTGTGTGACGCTGGGCAAATCTCTTAGGAAACCTGAGGCATGGAAGCGCCTGAGCAACTCACTAAAAGAACTCAGGAGTTTCTAGCTCCTACTCTGATGCTTAATCCACTGGACTCCACTGCTTTATAACGATCGTGGTAGACATCTACAAATATCTGAAGCTTGTAAACAGCAAAGGGTGATGGGGACTATTTATCATGGCACAAAAGTATATAAACTACTGTAGAAGGAGAAGATGAAATTAACCAAAATTGGCTCAATATTAGAAAAAGCTCTTACACTGAGAGCTCAGACTATGGAATAATTTGATAACAGCCCTGCCACTTCAGACTGTGGAAACCCTAGGAAAATGATACTTTAGGGAGATCACTTAAGCACATCTAGAAAAACACTCCCGGGCCAATGCACGCAAAATCATTCCCTCCCCCACCCCCATTTACAGCACTGTAAATCTAGCCTACAGTATTTAAACTGTCTGCATTAATTTGCTTTCTGTGAGGAACTTTCTATATCTAGGTGTACTCAAGCCATGCAGCACACCTGCCTTCTACACCGAGCAGCTGCATTCAAGAGGACAGCAAGAAAACGCTATCACAAGGAGGCTGTTGAGACTGTCCCTAGTGAAAGAACCAAAAGGAAAATAACCAGTTTTATAACTGGCAAAAAAAAACAACATCCAACCCTGCTCTCAGTGTGGAAAAAACTGTTTGAGAAGCTATTAAAATTCATATACTAGCTGGAATACCTCTTAAAAATATTTATTTTATAATTAAGGCCCTACCAGTTTCATGGCTGTGAAAAATGCCTCACAGACCATGAAATAGGCCCTTCCCTGTGAAATCCCATGTCCCCTTGTTCCTAGGAGCACCCCAGCAAAGGGGCTGGGCTGGGGAGGGACAGGACTTGTCCATCCCCTGCACAGCTGCTTTGGGGGATGGGGGAGGAGAAACCAGACCCACCTCCACCTCCAGGAATGTCCTGTGGCTGCAGGAAGCTCTGCAGTTGCTGCCTTCAGTGTCCAGCTCAGAAGGCAGCACAGAGGGTGGCAATCCAATGACCCCCCTACAACATGTTTGCAGACCGCTCCACTATCAGGATCCTCACAATTCCCTTTTGACCCCATGGTTACGATACCATGAAATTTCAGATGTAAACATCTGAAAATGTGAAATTTACCAATTTTCAAAACTATAGCCGTGAAATTGACCATAATGGACTGTGAATTTGGTAGGGCCCTATTTATGGTTCAGAGGAGAGACAAAGCCATTCTGATGACACGCTGCAAATGAGCAACAAAAATATTTTACCTTCCAGCCTAAACCCCGTTCTAATTCTGATCTACAATAGACAGCTGTAAATAAAGAGCCAAAAGTGATTGGAAAATTTGAAAAGCACCTCCCGTGACCATGAATTCAGCACTATTCTTGCGAATACTTATGCTCATGCTCAACTTTAGTCCCATGAGTAGCCCCACTGAAATCAGAGGTGCCTGGACATCAGTGTAGTATTCTAGATGAAGACAGCACCATCGTCTCCCTGCTCCATGAGATATCTGCACCAGTTTTCAGCAGTGGTAATGCTCATAGGAAGTTAAACATGGGTGTAAGTGTTTGCAGGATTGCAACCCGAAGGAATACAAACATTTAAGTTAACATCTTATGTTTGAAAAATGAAGCAATACAACCTCAAGTGCATTGGCATTTTCACTGCTGGACAGTGAAAAACCACAAGATTGCCATTACGAATTGCAACCCACCCTGCAGCACAAACAATTCTACACTCTAATATATAGTACAGACGCTCCCCAGGTTATGCAAACCTGACTTATGCAAATCTGCACTTAAGGGAAAAGTTGCGTAAGCCGGGGAGTGTTTGTATATAGTCTTCTTAGACAGATTTCTCTACCAATTACAGAAACTTCCGTCCCACTAGTTTAATAAAAATGGTTATTTTTCCAATCCTTTTAGCTTATATGACATTTAAAGGGCAAGATGCAACTGGGAAAACCTGTCAAAAACTAATCCTAAAGCAGTTTCATGAACAACTAATGTAGGCAATGCCTGCTACCAAGGTAAATGCCCCAATACCCACAGAACAAAGCATAATAATGGAATAGATATTATTTTACTAGTGTGTCTGGCACTCTAAAACGATGCACTCCCAACTAGCAACTCAAATCTAAAACCATTTATAGAAACCCCACATACTTTGCTTAACAAGCTATGGGGAAAAAGGCTGTTTCCTACCTTAGTAGGATATGAAGGTAAGAGCCAAGGCCCGTAAAAATGTGCCACCAAGCATGAAATTGTGTCACGGCTCCCACAACAGGAGGCATCTTCTCTCGTAATCCCCTGTTCAAAGAAACATATCACAATGCACTTTTTTCCAGACTACGTATTTCCAAGAAGCAGTGTTCACTTATCAGATCATGTCACTGTTTCTGTATCTCAGTCATGTACTTCATGTGTTCAGTCTTTACTAAGTTAATAACAACTACGTGGTTTTTCCCCATTTTTAGTTTAGGCAGATGTTTGCTGAACCAGTCCTCTCATAGGTTTGGAAAACTACCGAGAGAGTCTTCTACTTGAAAGGAGTACTTAAATGGTTTAGACCCACAACTTCAGGTATCATACTACTTAAGACACCAGAAAATACTAATGCATCTTACTTCTTTCCCGCCAGTTTCCTAGTCAGTGTGAAAAAACAGAAGGTTTGAGAGAGAAATTGGAATCCTTCTGAAAAACTAACTCTGTATAAACTCAAAAGCTTCTCTCCCACCAACAGAAATTGGTCCAATAAATACCTTACCTCACCCACCTAATCTCGGGACTGACATGGCTACAACACCACTGCATACTCACTTCTCTGTATCTGGTAGCCACTTCATCCCCCCTCACCAACCTCATGTGAAGTTTGTCTTGCCTCTTTCTCCTTCCCAGTGTGAGGCAAGGACAGACTGGGTGGACAGCTGTGAACCAAAGCACCAAGGACAGCAACTGCCTGATAATTCAAAGTGACTCTGGGTATGTGGGGCTGGAGCCTAGGTTCTGGGGCCCAAGCCCAAATGTCTACACTGCAATTTTATAGCCCTGCAGCTGAGCCCTGGGAGCCCAAGTCAGCTGCCATGGGCAAGCCACGAGGATTTTATTGCCATGTAGACATACATTGAAGAGTTTTGCTGGTAGGAAGCAGAATTCAGTGCAGAACTTGAAATGCTCTGCCCAGTTGGTTGACACTTGGTACTTTTAAAGGAACAGGACAAAGCAGAGAGAAGGGAGTCAAGTTCTCTCAGCTCCTTTTCCTCATCAGAGTTCTAGAGACAAATATGATTAACTTGGCTTTATTTTGAGGTGGAGAGAGACAGTTTAAATATCTTTTCCTTCCTTTTAAAAATCTATTTTCACATTCAGTAATAAAAATTGGATATGGTAGCTGATTTTATTTATTTCTTGTAAACCGTTAACTAGTTAGTGTTAGTCCTAGAGCTGGGTTGAGCTGGATATGCTTGTGCAGACACAAATGTGCTCATAAATAGCCAGGTTAATGTCATTCTGCATTAAGAACAGAAAGGGAAACCTCCACAATGTATATGTAACACATCAAAACTCCTGGATCCATGCTCATAGTCTTGAGTGGCAGAGGCTCCCATAGCTCACAATTCAAAACTTGATAGCTCCATCCAGGGAGGTGTTCTGTGCTAACCTAGCTGTGGAACCGGAGCAACCTTCAGTTATTTCCATCAGTTCCATTCTCTGTGGAAGTTGAAACATGTTACAGAAGTGAAGTACAAAAAGGTTACAAAATCCTGAAATTTAAGAGGAGGCGGGTGAGTTAGTGTGACTCATAATTTAGGGCATGTCTACACTTACTGGGGATCGACACTGCGGTGATGTATGCACCAGGGGTCGATTTAGCGGGTCTTATCAATCACAGATCACTCTCCCATCGACTACGGTACTCCACCAGAATGAGAAGCATAAGGTAAGTTGATGGGACAGTGTCCCCCATCAACCCAGCGCAGTGTAGACTCCGCAATAAGTTGACCTAAGCTATGCTGACTCCAGCTATGTTACTCACTTAGATGGAGTAGCATAACTTAGGTCGACTTACCCCCGTAGTGTAGACAAGGCCTTAGATTTCCAAAGAATAAAAATTACAAGCAAGAAAACTTATCTTCTCCAACGGTACCAGCTGTAGTAAGTCACACCTGGAGATTCCAAAGCTCCAGGGACTTCTGATTAAAGCTATGAAACAGGTATAGTTGAATTAAAAATTACTGCAACAGGCAGCAACACACATTGTATGGTAGGAAGTACACTGACATTTTTTCCTTTCGCCAACTGGAGATGGAAAAAGGTACTTCTAGCTATTGATGCAATCTACTAAAATGCAAACTGTAGGCAAAGGGCAGATTCCCTCAATTGATGGAGTGGTTTTGACCTCATCATTGTGTCAGCATGGCTGAAAAAGTAGTCAGCCCTTGTGCCAGTACCTGCAGCTTCAACGAACACCCTGTCATTTGTGCTGACAGATCATATCCCTGCGCCAGATGTATCAATAGCATCAAGTTTTGGGCATAAGCTTCAACTGACATAGCTGGCACATTCACAGGTCTGAAAGCTCCAAGAAAACTCTGCTAGGACCAAGTTTCAGCTGGCCCAATGTTATGCATACATCATTAACAGCCACAACTGTGGTGGAAGGAGAATGTCAGGTTATACAATATGCCTTGCTGGGTTCTTGCCCAATATAGTAAACTACTGGTGCAATGCTATCGAAGTTGAAGTCAGTACAGGCCAAGAAAGTGCATGGACAGAGGAGGTGAGATCACAGGAGTCAACTGGGATCTTCTTGATGCAGGCCTCAACCTGTCCTTATAGAGAGATGAGTAAACATCCTTCAAACTGGTGGTTAGTACTACTGTTACCTTGCCAGACCTGTGCTCTATGATGCATAGACTTGACATCCAGTTGTGAAATTTGACAGTGGCTTTCTGGGAGCTTTTGTTTTTGAGGCCTTCCTGGCTGACTTTGCATTGGACTGACTTGAGGTGTTGTGGGGAGGCCAGGAGAGTCTCTTCAAACGCCACGCCAGGACACAAATGCCCCAAACGATGCAACTCTGTCAGATTAATTAGCTGTGATTCACCCTGAAACTCCTTCAAGATTGGTCACTGTTCATTAGTTGAATGACATACACCTATACTGGATGTTTCCTGATCTTGTGGGCTGCTATTTTTGACATTTTGCTGAGAAATAAAAGAGGAAGAAGAAAAAAAAAAAAAGGCAAAACCTGGAAAGATAACAGGCCCTAAAACTCCCTTTAGTGACCACAGTATGTTTTTTTAAAGTCTAGAATGAGACAAAAAAAAAGAGGAAGAAAATGTCTCAGCCAGGTGGCTGAAGGATATTGAGCTCACAGCTCTGACTCCAGAACAGTCAGCAGCAGCTCAGCCATGGAAGCCTGTTCAGTACCAATGGCAAGAAAAGGACCAAATGTTGTAGGCACTAGAGGTCACTATGGGTATGTCCATACCGCAGTTAAAAACCTGCAGCTGGTCCGGGTCAGCTGGCTTGGACTGTGGGCCTGTAAAACTGAAGTGTAGAAGTTTGGGCTTGGGCTGATGCCTGGGCTTTGGGACCTTCCCCCCTTGCAGGGTTCCAGAGCTTGGACTCCAGCCCGAGCCTGAACATCTATACTCCAATTTTACAGCGCCGAAGTCCAAGCTCACACAGGCCAGCCACAGGTATTGTAGCGTACAAGTATCCTATGGTTCCACAGCAGGGGGAACCCAAGGTGTCTTCTTACTGGACATAAAGCTGTTTGAATTTTGAGCTATGGACATTCTCCACAGCTGGGAGCATGGACATAGGAGTGTTCTGTTATCACCACGCTTTGGTGAATGTGCTTTCAAACATGTGAGTATATTTAAGTAAAGAAACAGTTACTGATTAAGTATCAAGTTTAGCATCAAAACTCTCAGTCCATGAAAGAGGTGCTTAAACTATATATATCAACCTTTTTCAAGAACTAGTTTCAAAGTAGCTGCAGATAAGCAAGATATTTAGTATTCCGTCTCGAGGGCTGCCAGCAAAATTACCAGTTAAATTCCAATTCCAGAATTTCTACATAATTTTTCAAGCTAACAATACTTAGAATTTGAGCAGCCCTTAGAGGTCTACTGTGTTGCGAGAGCCAGTCAAGAGCAGACTGGATAAAACACTTGTCAATATTCTGTGTGGCTTATACTGCCCATATCAGGAGACAGACTCAGAATTATTCTGCAGAAAACAAAGCAAGCCATGGAACTCAGAGAATAAAAGATATGCAGACAAGCTGCACATGCTTACCTCAATTTATCACAGAAAATGTTGTCTACATTCCAAAAAAAAAATCCCATTAAAAATACACTTAAGGATGTATAGCCCAGACCCCTGAGCCACGGGTATACCCTAGGGGGAGAGAAGCAAAGTGAAATTTAGTTTTTAGGATACAAACTGCATTTAAAGTACATATATAAATTACACTATTTATAAGTTAAATGCCTGGCGGAAAAAAGTTTAAAATTCCTTTTACGAGACACCATCAACTTGAAATTTAATCACATTTTAAGAACTGAATTAAAGGTACAGTACTGTGAGGTAAAACATATCCCATTTTTGGGGTGATCACTCATTTTCCTCCTAGATGTTTCTTACCCCGATGGCTAGGTGTGAAAAAAACCCAACACAAACAAGAGAGGAAAACAATTAAGCTGGCTGTTCCAATGCATGGACTAAACCGAAAGAATTTTTCCCCCTCTCTAATCTTTTCAGTTATTCTTTGGTATTACTTCTAACAGTGACAGGTAAGAGTTTCAGACAGAAGCGTTCTGGGTTGTTGTTGGTCTTTTTTAAGCAGACTGGGTCCCTTTAACATTCAAAGCAAAAATTAAAGTGGCATACCAATGCCAATCACTAGCCCAGCGGACAGTTTTAGAAAAAGTCATTTCAGATTGTGTTTTACCAACAAGAGCCTTTAGGAAAAAAATCCTATTTAGGATACAAGACAAATGTGCTGAAGAACCACAGATGTAAGGCAGCACATCGTTCATAAATCCAACCTTACTGTTTGCATTCATGTAGGCCACAGAATCTTTAACTTCTTGGTGAAAGTAGGTGAAGTTTGTTCCTTTGACAAGTCCTCAAAAATATCCAATTCCAACCCCAAGAAGCTACCATGAAACACAGTTCATGTTATTTTTCTCATCACGAATACACAGTTCAGATTTTGGTTTAAGATGCATTCCTGAGTTGCTTGTTGCCTTTTGCATTATTTTTGTCACTGTGAATTATCATCTATAGAAACAGCAATATCACCAATAAGAACGTATCCTGTATCAAGACAAATGGATAGGGCTTTTTAAACGTAAATAAAACTCTTTGACAGCAGTGCTGGCTGTTAATATACATTTTGGAGTTACGGAGTCTAGTGATTGGCATTAGGCATGTCGTTTATATGCTTGTAGATATTTTTTCCTCAAGGCAAACACATCAGACATACACTGCATGTGTTACTGAGGGGGTAAACGCAAAACCCATTCACATCATCAGCAGACTGATTTCTAACTAGCATTTATTTAGTCCCATAAATATAACAAGCAAGCTGAGCCAAAGCACCAAAACATCCTTACCCAAAGAGCTTACTTTCTAAGGGCACAAGTTAGCTGAACATATGAATGAGCAAAGAAAGGCATACATTATATACCAGGGTAGGCAACCTATGGCACACGTGCCAAAGGTGACATGTGAGCTGATTTTCAGTGGCACTCACACTGCCCAGGTCCTGGCCACTGGTCTGGAGGGCTCTGCATTTTAATTTAATTTTAAATGAAGCTTCTTAAACATTTTAAAAACCTTATTTACTTTACATACAACAATAGTTAAGATATATATGATAGACTTCTAGAAAGAGATCTTCTAAAAATGTTAAACTGTATCACTGACACATGAAACCTTAAATCAGAGTGAATAAATGAAGACTCGGCACAGCACTTCTGAGAGGCGAATGGTTAGGAGACACAGGTAGAAGCATAGTTCTGAAGAGTTCTGGAAGTAAGAAGCCAGAGCAGGAGTCTAAGGAAGGGAGGCCCAATCTGAGTCATAGAAGACAAAGATCTTAGGAGCTGAGTTTGGATGGATTTGAGGAAGAGAACATACTGGGGGTGGGAGGTGTAGGCAAAGGAAGGATATTTTTGCAGTTAGGCACTAGATTGTGCCTCAGGATAGTAGAGTTCAGGAAAGGATGAATTTTGGCAATGTGGAGGAAGTAATTACAGGATATGGCGAGGGTCTGGATATGAGAGAAGAAGAGCGTGACTGAATGTCATCAAGTACTGGGTAAGAGAGGAAGGTGGGGTAAGAGAAGGAAAGGTTTGGTTTTACGCATTTTAACTGGAGTGATAGCAGAATACATAAGATAAGATGTTGGAAAGATAGGCAGAGTTGTTGGGATTTACAGGGCTGGAAAGACAGTAAAACTAAGCTGAAAACACACACACACTTACACTTTTTTTATGGTAGAAAAACTCAAGATGGATATATATTGCTCAGAGCTAAGTAGTATCTGAACCCGAGAGAAAAGATCACTCAAGCAGGAGAAACGTAAAAGAGAGGAGAGGGCACAAAGCGAACCAAGAAACTTAATTTAATATATTTATTTACACTGGCTGCTCCGTTTCTTCAGTTTAGACAAGAGACTTTTCATTGGTTCTCAATTCTTCCAGTACTTTTGATACCATTCCTTTTATTTTTTAGGAAAAAAATTAGATTCTCAACTTCATGTATATCATACTTTACCCATTCAAAACAGTAACTTCAATAAAAAAACTTTTACCTTTTAGCATCCAAGTACTTTGCATGCTAATTTTAAGTACTGGGCTGCAGGGAAAACATTAACTGAAGTGCTTAATCCCATGACAGACCTTCACTTCAGCCAGCTACTAGAATTATTGTTTGTGAACCGGCAGTATTTGCAGTACTTTACAAAACAAAGGAAGAGAGTCCCTGTGCCTGAACAAATCTACAAACTACCAATCCAAAGCTATCATCAAAACAGTTGACAAAAGACGTTCTCTCTGACACTTTTCGTCGGCAAAAAAGACGGTTACTCACCTTTGTAACTGTTGTTCTTCGAGATGTGTTGCTCATGTCCATTCCCACTAGGTGTGTGCGCGGCGCGTGCATGTTCGTTGGAAGATTTTTACCCTAGCAACACTCGGTGGGTTGGCTGGGTTGCCCTCTGGAGTGGCGCCGCTATGGCGCTGGATATATACCCCTGCCAACCCAACAGCCCTTCAGTTCCCTCTTGCCGGTTACTCCGACAGAGGGGAAGGAGGGCGGGTTTGGAATGGATATGAGCAACACATCTCGAAGAACAACAGTTACAAAGGTGAGTAACCGTCTTTTCTTCTTCGATTGCTTGCTCATATCGATTCCAATTAGGTGATTCCCAAGCCTTACCTAAGTGGTGGGGTCGGAGTGAGATGTTGCAGAATGCAAAACTGCTGAGCCAAATGCGGCATCATCTCCAGACTGTTGAACCAATGCGTAATGTGAGGCAAAGGTGTGAATCGATGACCAGGTAGCTGCCCGACATATTTCCTGGATGGGAACATGGGCCAGGAAGGCGGCAGATGAAGCTTGAGCCAGAGTAGAATGGGCGGTGAGTTGGCTGGCCGGAATGTGAGCCAAATCATAGCATGTACAGATGTAGTATGTTCCCCAAGATGAAACTGGTTGGGATGAGACCGGTAGGCCTTTCATCCGGTCTGCCACAGCTACAAAGAGCTGAGGTGACCTTCAGAAGGGTTTTGTTCTCTCGATATAAAAGGCGAGAGCCCTGCGAACATCTAGGGTGTGCAGCTGTTGTTCCCGATGCGACGGGTGCGGCTTCGGAAAAAAGACTGGGAGGAAGATGTCTTGATTGACGTGAAAGGCGGATACCACTTTAGGGAGGAAAGAGGGGTGTGGTAGCTTATGCTTGTCCTTATGGAATACTATATACGGGGGGTCCGCTGTCAAGGCCCGAAGCTCAGATACTCGTCTTGCCGAAGTAAGAGCGCCAAGGAAGGCCATCTTCCAGGAAAGGTACGGCAGCGAGCAGGTGGACAGTGGTTCGAAAGGAGCACCCATAAGCTTGGCTAGCACCAGGTTGAGATCCCAGGTAGGGGTCGGGCGTCTGACTTGAGGGTACAAACGTTCCAATTCCTTGAGGAACCTTGAAACTATGGGGTGAGAGAAGACTGATCGGCCATTTTCCCCTGGGAGGAAGGTGGAAATGGCTGCCAGATGCACCTTTATGGAAGAGACTGCTAGGCCCTGTTCTTTCAGGGACCAGAGGTAGTCCAGGACAGTACGAACGGACACCTGCCTGGGGACTGAGTTACGCTGAGCGCACCAGCAGAAGAAATGCTTCCACTTGGCCAGATATGTCATCCTAGTGGAAGGCTTCCTTCTGCCCAAGAGCACCTGTTGGACCGAGGCAGAGCAATGCAACTCAGACTGGCTCAACCACACAGCAATCATGCTGTGAGGTGAAGAGACTGCAGGTCCGGATGGTGAAGCCTGCCGAAGTCCTGTGTTATGAGATCCGGCCAGAATGGCAGGGGAATCGGGTCTGTCACTGAGCGGTCGAACAACATGGTGTACCAGTGCTGCCTCGGCCACGCTGGAGTAATCAGGATCAGGTGGGCGCTCTCCCTGCGGAGCTTGAGTAAGACTCTGTGGACGAGTGGAAACGGTGGGAAGGCATAGAGTAGGTGCCTCTTCCACGGGATCAGGAATGCGTCTGAGAGGGAGCCTGGGGAGCGTCCCTGGAAGGAGCAGAACACCTGGCATTTCCTGTTCTCTCGGGAGGCAAAGAGGTCTATGTGGGGAAACCCCCACTTCTGGAAAACAGAATGGATGATGTCTGGACGAATCGACCACTCGTGAGACAAGAAGGATCTGCTGAGGTGATCTGCCAGAGTGTTCTGGACTCCTGGAAGAAAAGACGCTACGAAATTGATCGAGTGGGCTATGCAAAAGTCCCAGAGGTGGACGGCTTCTTGACAAAGGAGGGAGAAGCGCGCTCCGCCCTGCTTGTTTATGTAAAACATGGCCGTTGTGTTGTCCGCATGGTTGGTATATTGAAGCCAGCCAGGTTTGAAAGGGACGGAGGCGTAGCCTCGAGTGCTTGGTCAAGAAGGTGCAGAAGGCCATGTGACCTACTAGGCTGAGGCAAGTACGCACTGACATTGTTGGGAAGGTTTGAAGACCTCGAATAATTGAAGCCATTGCTTGAAAACGCGACTGCAGGAGGTAGGCCTGGCCAGATTGGAGTCCAGAACCGCTCCTATGAAGTCTATTCTCTGCGTGGGTGTCAGAGTAGACTTCTGTGTTGATCATCAGGCCTAGGCTCCCGAAGAGGTCTTTGATGATGCACAGGTGCTGCAACACTTGTAACTGGGAAGTTCCTCGAATGAGCCAATCGTCGAGATACGGGTAGACCTGTACCCGACGATGCCGGAGGGAGGCGGTGACTACAGCCATGCATTTTGTGAACACACATGGAGCTGTAGAAAGGCCAAACGGAAGCACAGTGAACTGAAAGTGTTGATGGTTGACCACAAAACAGAGGTACTGTCTGTGTGGTGGGTAAATTGCGATGTAGAAATACACGTCCTTCATATTGAGGGCAGCATACCAGTCTCCCGGATCCAGGGATGGGATAATGGTCCCCAGGGTTACCATGCGGAACTTCAGCTTTATCATGGATTTGTTGAGTTCTTGCAGGTCTAGGATCGGTCGTAGACCTCCCTTTGCCTTGGGGATTAGGAAGTAGCGGGAATAAAATCCTTTGCCCCTCATGTCTTTTGGCACCTCCTCTATAGCTCCTATGGCTAGGAGCGACTGGACCTCTTGTAAGAGGAATTGCTCGTGAGAGGGGTCCCTGAAGAGGGACGGGGAGGGAGGGTGGGAAGGCGGGGTGGAAACAAACTGGAGGTGATATCTCACTTCCACTGTGCGCATGACCCAACGATCTGAAGTTAGCTGGGACCAGGCAGGGAGGAATTGTGAGAGGCGGTTGAAAAAGGGAGCAACTGGTGGAGCCGCCCTCGGGCATCCCATCAAAAGTTCTGCTTGGGCCCCGCTGGTGGTTTAGGGGGCACCTGATTTTGACCTCCTTGAGGGCCAGACTGTCTCTGATGATTCCCTCTACCACGCCTTCTGCTAAAGTCCTGACGCAGCCTAGGTGAGGCGTTAGGGCGGTGTGGCTGGGGCCGGAAAGTCCTGCGTTGGGTCACTGGTGTGTGCATACCCAGCGAGCGCATTATAACGCGATTGTCCTTCAGACTTTGCAATCTCGGGTCAGTTTTATCTGAGAACAGGCCCTGGCCTTCGAAGGGCAAATCCTGACTAGTTTGTTGTAATTCAAGGGGAAGGCCTGATACCTGGAGCCAGGAGATAACGCCTCATCGTCACTCCTGACGCCAGGGTTCTGGCTGCAGAGTCTGCTGCATCCAGAGAGGCTTGGAGGGAGGTTCTTGCTACCTTTTTACCCTCCTCAAGTAGGGCCGTAAATTCTTGATGGGATTCCTGGGGAAGAAGCTCTGTAAACTTCCCCAAGGACACCCACGTGTTAAAGTTATATCTACTTGTTGGTTTGCCACCCTAAGTTGGAGGCCCCCGGCCGAGTATATTTTGCGGCCTAGGAGGTCCATGCGTCTAGCCTCCTTTGACTTAGGAGCCGGGGCTTGCTGGCCATGACGCTCCCTCTCGTTCACCGATTGCACCACTAAACAGCAAGGAGGTGGGTGAATGTAGAGATATTCAGACCCCTTTGAGGGGACCATATATTTTCTCTCTACTCCCCTTGCTGTAGGTGGAATCGAGGCTGGGGATTGCCAAATGGTATCTGCATTAGCCTGTATGGTGCGGATAAATGGAAGAGCAACTCTAGTAGGTGCATCAGCCGATAGGATGTCCACGACCGGGTCCTCTATTTCAAGGACCTCCTCCACCTGTAAGTTCACATTCTGAGCCACTTGTCTCAAAAGGTCTTGATGGGCCCTGAGATCAATTGGTGGAGGGCCTAAGGAGGATGTTCCCGCCACCGCCTTGTCAGGCGAGGAGAAGGAGGAGAGGCCCGGGACCAGGGGGTCCGGTGGGGGCTCCTGCACTTGAGAAGCGTCATCTGTGTTAGGTGGAACCTGGGTGTCTGCAGATGGTATCGGAGCCTCATCCGTGCCCTTGGGAGGGCGAGGGGCGGCTTACTGTTGCCTCTGGTACCCGGTGTTCTGATGGGGTCGACCATGGAGCCACTGATGGAGCGCCTTGGGCCTGGTGGTATGCCCACGGTGTCCAGAAGGATCAGTGATGAGGCCCTTGCTCGTGGCTCTGGCTCTCTGGGAATATATGGCTAGGGACGTCAGAGTCACGCTCCTGAGAACAGGATGCGCTACCAGCCTGTGATGACATCAATGTGTGTCTCGATGGCCACGGTGGTGCCGATAGACCCTGGGAGGCCGCCACTGTTCTGGATGCTCGATCCCAGGGCAGTACTGGAGACCAGTACTGGGAGCTATAACGGTACCATGAGCGAGACCGGGACCTTCTCCTGGCACCGCTACGGTAGGTCAACCAGGATCTTGAGCCCCTTCGTCTGGAGCGACTGCGGGATACACGGTGCCGAGGGCGGTGCCGTGAGTTGGACCGGTACCGGGAGTATCCGGCCGGCGAATGAGATGTCGAACGGTGCCGCGATGGAGAGCGGTGCCGAGACTGCGAGCGGCGCCAGGAGTGGGAACAGCGTGATCGAGAGCATATGTGAGACCGTGATCTTGAACGACGTCTCTCTGTTGGAACAACGGAAGGTGGCCTTACCAGGGCCGGTTTTCCGATGGATTGTATGACCCACACCAGCGGTGCCGGGGTTGAGGCCGTGTCGACTCCGTCTGGTGATGATCTCCCTTGCCGTGGAGAAGGTCTCCAGTGTAGAAGGGAGGGCAAGCTCAACCACAGCCTGAGCCGGGGAGCTGCCAGGCACCGGACTCAATGGCCCTTGTGGGACTGGAATCGACGGTGCCGCGCTCGGTGGAGCCGTAATCGGCGGTACCACAGTCGACGGTGCCGTGGTAGAGGATGGTGCCGGACGAACCGTCTTCGAAAAGCGCTCCTTCTGTGGAGCTGAAGCAGCTGGAGAGCTATGTTGCTTCCTGGGTCCCAGAGACAGGGAGCGGTGCCGAGCAGATGTTGGTGCCGGGGCTCCTTCTCGGTACCGGAGCGTCCGGGGCCGAAGGGGCACTCCTTACAGAAGCAGTCTGTTGGGCGCTTGGTACCGATGCTGCAGGACTAAGTGCCGACTCCATGTGGAGCTGTTTCAATCGAAAGTCCCGCTCCTTCTTCGTCCTTGGTTTAAACGACTTGCAGATGCGGCACTTATCAGTAAGGTGGGATTCCCCTAGGCACTTGAGGCAGGAGTCATGGGGATCCCCTATTGGCATCGGCTTTTGGCATGCCGAGCATGGTTTGAATCCTGGGGCCTTGGGCATGGGCCAGTACCGGGGTGGAGGAAAGGGGGCTAATCCCCGATCCCCCCTTAAACTATATACACTCACTATAAATACAACAACTAATACTAACTATAACTACAAGAACTCGAACTATACAGACATTAAAACAGCAAAGAACTATGAGTAGCTAGGGATGTGGAGATCAGCAAAGCTGCGCTTCACAGTTCCAACAACCGTCACGGGCGGTAAGAAGGAACTGAAGGGCCGTTGGGTCAGCAGGGGTATATATCCGGCGCCATAATGGCACCTCTCCAGGGGGCGACCCAGCACGCACACCTAATTGGAATCGATATGAGCAAGCACTCGAAGAAGAACTTGTGACTTTTGGGGTGTCTGTTTGTGTTTTTAACACCTCTGAATGACAAAAGTTTTGTCGTTCAGTTGTCAGTGTAGACAAAGCCTAACTTCAATGAAATATCTTTACTGAAAGACATGAATCACTCCTCCATTGTCACAAGACAGAAAGCATATGACTTTGCATCTCTCACTCATTTAGAGAAGTGGTCAGCAATGCCAGTTTCTCATGTTAAGATGTTTTCAAAATGCACAACTCTTAGATGCAAACACCTGGTTAGAACATATCTACTTGTAATGCTGAGCTAAATAAACAGTCACTTACCACAATACAATATATACGGATCGAAGTACTATAATAGAAACCAGTGCTCCATATACAATCTGCAGGAAAGTGGAGATAAAATTCAATATTAGTGTGTTACAGGCAGGTATTATTGAGTTTGTGTACCATACTAACGCAAAAGAAAACTAAATGTTTGTTGGTTTATCATCTATAGTATCTTTACTGACTTTTTTAAACCATCATTTTGTCTATTTTTCAGTACAGAGAATAGTTTTCCGCCTTTAAGTTTCCAAACAAAACAAAAACAAAGCCATAGTACAAAATGCCTCCCAAAATAGAAGCGTGGTTATATCCAGGCCCAACTGTTGGAGAGGTTTAGCTCTTTTTCTGGAGATAGGAAAATCCAGATTTCAGGGACAGGTCAAGAATTGAATTAGAAAGCAAACACTGGGCAGCACTCTTGTATCCTAGTCACTATGGTGAAGACAAGGAAAAGTGCAGTTCACAGCTCAAAAGGTAGTCAGCATCCTGCAGTTGAGTTTTGATTAGGGAGCACATCACCATGTCTTCCCTTCTCTGTGCACTTTAATCCAGGCCTGCACAGATGACAATGGCCTTGGATGGTGTCTAAAGTAGCAACTCCTTCACAGACAGTGCTTGCGACTAATGATACTGTGCAGAATTACTGAAAGCAGAAATCTGAACAGACTTCACTGTGTCTACCATTCAGCAACAGGGCCACCCAGAGGATTCAGGGAGCCTGGGGCAAAGCAATTTCGAGGATCCCTTCCATAAAAAAAATTGCAATACTATATTCTCGTGGGGGCCCCTGCGGGCCCCAGGCAAATTGCCCCATTTGCTCCGCCCCACGGGCAGCCCTGGGAAAAATAAATCTTCCGCATCTTGGCACAAACCCAGTTTTGAAAAAACTTCTTTACAAGGTATCACTGGTTCTCAGAATCAGCTAAGTGCTAAAAGGCTCATTAAAAGGGTTGGACAAATATTTTCCGTCAAAACTTTTTTTGGATCAAAAACCAGGGGTTTTTTAAAAGCAGAAAAAAATCACGGACAATGTCTGCTTTCCTTCAAAATTTGTTGTGGTTTTTTTTAATTGAAAAGCTGAAATCAGTCTGCCAAAACCTGAACATGGTTTGGGGTTTCAGAAGTGTGTGGCCAAATATTTGCTGCTTGCTGTGTTTCATTGTTTAAAGAAATAATAACTGCTGCTTAAAAAATATCCAAAACTTTTGAACCACCTCAGCTTGTGACCAAACGCCTGAGCCCATCCAGTCAGAGATTTTTCCAGGTTTCTGATACTCTGCTGGCTTCCTTGACTCATATCTGTCTCCATAACTTTGGGTACATTTAGGTTAGAACATAAGAACAGCCATACTGGATCAAACCAAAGGTCCATCCAGCCCAGTAATCCTGTCTACCGACAATGGCCAATGCCAAGTGCCCCAGAGGGAGTGAACCTAACAGGCAATGATCAAGTGATCACTCCCCTGCCATCTATCTCCACCCTCTGACAAACAGGGGCTAGGGACACCATTCGTTACCCATCCTGGCTAATAGCCATTAATGGACTTAACCTCCATGCATTTATCTGTTTCCTAGAGACTGACTCCATGGGGCCCCTCACAAACTGGAGACGGGTACTGTGGGTTTGTCTTTAGTATAGACTATGGACATACTCCACGAACTGAGCATTTGAGCTTGTTCCAGAATCTGGGATGAGCCTATGTTGTGAAAACTGACACGCTCAAAATAGCAGATGCATGTGAATGGACACAGGGTGCTAAAATTAAATTAACCCGGGGTTCTCAAACTGGGGCCACTCAGGGGGTCACAAGGTTATTACTGGGGGTCACGAGCTGTCAAGCCTCCACCTCAAACCCCGCTTTGCCTCAAGAATTTATAATAGTGTTAAATATATAAAACAAGTGTTTTCAATTCATAAGGGCGGGGTGTCGCACTCAGAAGTTTGCTATGTGAAAGGGTTCACCAGGACAAAAGTTTGAGAACTGCTGAATTAACCCCTCCAAAGTCGCAGGGAATGCGGGGGGGGGGGAGGGGGGAAGAGGGTGTCCTTCTTTGGTAGGGTTGGGAAGGAGGTAGGTGGTGTAGGATATTGCTCTTCTCATGTGAGCCCTCCCCCAGCGGCTAATTTTAAATGAAGCTACCCTCCCCTGACATGAACCTCCCTATAGCACTGAAATTAAATATAGACTATAATTTGGTATTTGAGAAGTGGAAGGGATGGTAGTCCTAATGGAAAAGCTAACAGCTTGGCTCTTCCGCAAGCCTCAAACTGCTGAATGAGCTTTAGGGTAGGGAAGGCTGTGCCTCCCAAACAACCTGTCCCTGCCCTCTTTCTGACCCCTACCCACTTCCTGCCCCCCAACTGCTTGCCCCCCTCAGAATCTCCGACCCATCCTGCTCCTTGCCCCCTCACTGTCCCCCAGAGACCCCCACCACCACCACCACCCCAGGACCCCACCCCTGCACCCTGTCCCCTGACTGCCCCTACCCCTATCCACTCTCCCCCGCTGAGTCCTGATAGACCCCCAGAACACCCACGATCCAACCCCCTCACCATTCCCTGTCCCCTGACTGCACCCCCAACCTCTCTCCCCTCCCTGCCCCTTATCCAAACCCCCCCCCCCCGGCCCCAGCCCTTTACCTCTGGCTCCCCACCCACCTAGAGCCTCAGCGCATCGTATCCAGGAGCGTCCCTAAACAGCGGTGCAGCGTGGCTCCGGCGAGGCCCGACTCCTTCCCGTTCAGAGCCGCGTGGTCAGGGGGTGGGGCTGCGAGCCCCAGAGGGGCCTGAGTTTCTTCTGCTCAGCATGGAGCAGCCCCGTCCCCTGATCAGGTGGCTCTGAGCGGGGAGGAGCACAGGCCCCACCAGAGCCACGCTGCACCACTGTTTAGGGATGCTCCTAGATGTGCTGAGGCTCCCGGGGCGGGAGCCTCACCTGTTTTCTTGGGGGCCCTTGCGGAGCCCAGGGAAAATTGCCCCACTTGCCGCCCCCCCCCCCCCCTCACAAGCGGCCCTGTTCAGCAAAGCCCAAGGGAGCATTCTAAGTTAACCATGGCATATGTTCAGCATTGAGGCCTTGTCTAAACAGGGATGAGGTAGTATTCTATGAGTAGACCAACAACTCAATCATGATATGCCTGTTTATCTGAGAGGACCTAGTGAAACTGGTCAGCAATTACAAAGGTATTAGTGGGGGCTCTAGGAGACAAACTCGCCAACTAGCTAATATGATTATCCCCAATACCAGTTTCCACCAGAAGAGAATTTATTTTACAGAGAGCTTGGCCACACCATGGCATGGAAAGCTGTAGCATAACTAAGCCAACTGTGACATTTATAGAGGGGGGAAAATCCTAGAAATGTATGGGACAAGCTGCAGAAGTGGCTGAACAAAAGGATTTTAGGAGTTGCCATAGGGGCTAAGTTGAAGAAAAAAATAGTGAATTCATTTCTGTACACTTTTAGGTGAGGTGGATTCTCATGAGGAATAAGATGGTCTTGCAGTTAACACACTGCACATGAAAATGAATCCACAGGAAGAGTTGTATAAACAGAGGACAGGAACACATGAGGATGGAATTCTTGACGCTTTGTCAGCACCACAGACTGCTCTTTGGGACAAGCTGACTTTTTGCAACTTCAGCTGAGAACACCTTAGAGTAGTCTATGCAAAGCGCCTCTTATTAAACAGTCTCTCTCTCTCTCTCCTTTTAATAAATCTGGTTTTACTGAGAAACCTGCTGCTGTTTGGGGGAAACTTTACTTAGTCAGCCAGAGAACAAGCACCTGGCATCCTCAAAAAGAGAGGTGCTGTAGGATAAAGAGTTACTGGAACTGAAACCCCTATGCTGGCATTCTAAATTTTGGTCAATAGGGAACAAGCAAATGCATTTATTCCCAGTGAGGTATACTACAAAAAGCTGGGCAGATGATACAGAGTGGAGCAACCATGAGACTGAATGAGACGAGAGGTGGCCGTGGGGTTAGGTAACAGAGATGGGGCACTGATTAATGTTTTCTGCCCCCCAAAAGGAAGAGCAGGATGAATTAAATTAAGTGACAAAATGAGACAAAAAAGAAGGGGTGCTAAGCTCTTAGCTGGTGTATATCAGCGCAACATCACTAATTTATACCAGCTGAGAATATGGCTCAGGAAGGATTGTACCCAAAGACACCACCCAGTGTGAAAGGCAGCAATTAGGAAAAAAAATGAATAGGAAATAATTTATGGCTGCCCACATCTTTCCCACATGCAGCAGGGGGTTGGTGACCTCCTGAGTTCTCTTTCAACCCTAATCTTCTCTGATTCTATGATAAGCCCCCAATGGACTCCTCTAACAGTGTAAGTTATAAGGTCAACAGCCCAAATGAGAACACATAAGCAGAAATGATAGTATCTGGCACTTTGCACCCATAGATCTCAAAGCACTTTACACAGGAGGTAAATATTTTCCTTATTTTACACATGGGAAAATGGAGATAGAGGTGAAGTGACTCGTCCCCATTTATGCAGCAGTCTAGTGGCAAAGCCAGATTAAGACCCAGGTCTCCTGAGTTCCAATCCAGTGCCACACACACTGGTCCATACTACCTTCCATTTACCACAGTATTCCCCTGGTACATCAACAAATCAGTGAGATGGACATGGAATCCTTGGCCAGTAAACGATAGCATGAAGCTAGGCAGCAACAAAGTAATATTTCAAATTACACAATTTAGGTATTAATTTTTAAAAAGTTTCCATATGCAAACCCTTTTATTGTTTTGCAGCACACTTCTAATCTTCCTCTTTTCTTCTCTTACTTCCAATTTGCCATTCAGCCATTTTAAGACAACTCCGTCATTCAACAGAGAGGCAGAGGAGAAGCCAGGAGAGTTTGCCCTGGAGGGATCGCAGAGGAGAGAATACAGGTGCACCTGCCATAAATTGTGATATCCTCCAGATCCCTCTTTATTTTTCCTTCCCCGTTCCCCAACCTTCCTTTGTTTTTCCTTTTAGCTAATCCCTTCCTATCTTCCCTTCTCTCACTCTTGTTCTACATTAAATATAAATATTTAACAAACAGAACTCGAGAATTATATTCAAAAACCAAGACCACTACAAAATTGAGGAACTAATATCGCATTTGCAAACCAACATTTTACTGACACTGCTTGTACGTTCTACCGCTTTGCCCACCTTTTGTTTTGTTTATTTAGCCTTCGGGCCAGCAGCTGTCTCTGGCAATAGAATAACTGGGGCCTGTAGTCACCATCGTAATAACCAGACCAATTTGTTGTATGTATTGGCATAACAATACTGTAACTGTAGCAGCTGAGGAAAATCCCTTCACAAAAATTTAAAGACAGCTATTGAAGGATTGTATATTAGTCTCAAATCAACCTTTAGCATTAAAGAGGAGAGGTTATGGTGACTGGCAGTACACAAGAATGTCTACATTTTACTATTGATAAGGCTACGATTCTGTCACTGAGGTCACGGATTCTGTGACTTTCTGGGACTTCTTTTGGGGCAGGGCTGGAGCAAGTGTCAGTCCTAAGGCTAACTGGAGCCCTGAGTCTGCCGAACAGCTGACCGGTGGCCAGCCCAAGGCCTAGAGAAGCAGCAGTCCCTGGCTGCCGGAACAGTGGCTAGGGATGGGGGAGTCCCTGGAGCTGGAGTGGCTGCTGTTTGTTCACCCTACACCTCTACGTATTTTTAGTAAAAGTCAGGGACAGGTTGCAGGCTTCTGTGAATTTCTGTTTATTGCCCATGACATGTCCCTGACTTTTACTAAAAATACCCAAGACAGAAACTTAACCTTAACTATCCATATGTAACAGAACAGAATCAATTCTGACCTGAGTCTTTATGGTACTTAAAGTGAAGCTCCAATCCAGACTATGTGAAAAGTGCACAGTGGACTGGCCCCATTTGTGTTCAGAATAAGAGCCAATTAAAGTTGTTACTAAAATAGTCACTACTTTTTATTCACCACTGCAGTGTAGAACTAAACAAAGGGATTTGCAAGCATAATTCCAATCCAGTTTAGGCATCAACAGAAAAGTTTTATTACCTTTATTGGGGAGATATGTGACCCAGAAACAACCCCGCTAGACTTGACATAGTTATCGTTTGTTAATACTGAGCCAATGGAGGAAAGCTTTATACATACGCAACATACTGCCTGTGTTTAAATGTACAGAGGGAGTTCACACCTTGCTGCAACCAGAGATTGAGTCCTCCATCTTTGTGCCTCTCTGTACTGTGTATAGTTTGAGGTCCTTTTAGTATTTCCAATGCATTAATGAACACTTCTATCTTGTCTTAACCCTGATTTCCAAAAAGGACAAATTTAAGATGATCTGTTTCCCTTCGACACCCAAATCAAGAGACTAGTTCTAAAATGTTAGAAAACTCACTTAAAGAGACAGCACGCTAAAGGACAACCAAAGGATAGTTTTGATCATTTTTCTTACTTACAATTTCCATCTCTAAACATTCCTCTGTTTCTGCATGGATAGACATTTCTGCTATACAGACAGATTTCTGTCACACTGGTTAACATAGTAGCCAACGTCAAGCTTTTATCATGTAACAGACTTACACTGGCTCTTTGTACAAGAATGAAAGGCTTTCACTCTGTCTAGCGAAACACCTGGCTTACGGCCAGCCCACAGGCCAGGTAAAATACTGGCTAAAAATGTTACTCTTTGTAGCAGCTACTGACAGAATGAAGAAGCAAAAACTGAAGGAAAGCACTTTTCTTTAGAGCCACTGACTTGATCCCTCAAAATTAGTGGCTTAATGGCTTGGATAGAAGATAGTCATAATAATGCAGGGATAAAAATTAACTATTGCTGTGAACGGAAAGCCATCCATTGTTGACACATCTTGAAAAAAAGACCAAGAATTTAAAGTAGCGTATTAGTAATAAGATGAATACGCATTTGTTGTTCCAGTTTCTCACTCTTTCTCAAATAGTTCTTCCTGACATACTCTAAACACCATCATCCTCAGATACAAAGCATTTAAACATTGCAAAGAGGTGCTGTGTCCATGAAGGGATTATAATTGTAGAGTCATGCTACAGTAGTTTCTTGCTGGAGGAATATAAATGGAGCCACACAGCAAGCTTTAAGTAATGCTTAAACCCATTCTATACATTTCCTCGTCTATCTTTTAAACTGAATTAAAAAAAGTTTCTTCCTGACTCCCCACAAAACACTTATTTGTTTTCTTTTAAAAGCTTTGCTCATATTTGCTTCAGTTCTTTATGTTGCTTCTCTCTGCATTTTTAAATATGGCATTAAATAACTGCATCACTTAAATTATACTTTGAAAACATACAAGGCAGCTTTATGTAACTCTACCTCTTGCAGCATCTGCTTTAAATTGGACTAGAGAAAATGGCAGGCCAAATAAGGCCAGGGCTACACTGGCGCTTTACAGTGCTGCAACTTTCGCTCTCAGGGGTGTGAAAAAAACACCCCCCTGACAGCTGCAAGATACAGCGCTGCAAAGCCTCAGTGTAAACAGTGCAGCAGCGCTGGGCTACACCGGTAGAGGATGTGGAGTTATCATAACCTAGTCCCAGATTTGGACCTTAGCGTCCAAAATATGGGGGTTAGCATGAAAACCTCCAAGCTTAGTTACCAGCTTGGACCTGGTAAAGCTGCCACCACCCAAAAAATTAGAGTGTTTTGGGGCACTCTGGCCCCCCCAAACCTTCCCTGGGGACCCCAAGACCCAAATCCCTTGAGTCTCACAACAAAGGGAAATAAACCTTTTCCCTTCCCCCCTCCAGGTGTTCCTGGAGAGACACACAGAAGCAAGCTCCGTGAATCTAAACAGAGGGACTCCACCCTCCCCGTTCCCAGTCCTGGAAAACAGAATTACCGAGAGCTAATCTCTCTTCCCCCCTCACCCAGAGGGAATGCAAAGTCAGGCTAGTAAATCTAACACACCCAGATTTCCCTCTGACTTCTTCCTCCCACCAATTCCCTGGTGAGCACAGACTCAATTCCCTGGAGTTCCCCACTAAAGAAAAACTCCAACAGGTCTTAAAAAGAAAGCTTTATATAAAAAGAAAGAAAAAGTACATAAAAATTGTCTCTCTGTATTAAGGTGACAAATACAGGGTCAATTACTTAAAAGAAATATGAATAAACAGCCTTATTCAAAAAGAATACAATTCAAAGCACTCCAGCAACTATACCCAGGTAAATACAAAAGAAAACAATAGAAACCTTACTGCCTTACTATATTTCTACTTACAACTTGGAAACAGAAGATTAGAAAGCAGGAAACAGAAAAATCCTTCCCATAGCCGAGAGGGACAGATTCAAGACAAAGAACTCAGACACAAACTTCCCTCCACCCAGACCTGAAAAAGTCTGGTTTCCTGATTGGTCCTCTGGTCAGGTGCTTCAGGTTACTTTTTTTTTTAGGTGAAAGAGACATTAACCCTTAGCTATCTGTTTATGACAGGAGTACGTGCAGAACTGGGAGAGCTCTCTCCCAGCGCTGGCGCTGCGACCACACTCGAAATTCTAAGCACTGCCGCGGCAGCGCTTTGAAGTGCAAGTGTAGCCATACCTTAAGAGAGTTTGCAAAGTAGCTTAAATAAAAGGAAGCAGAATAAGCGTCTCTTCAACTTTTGTTATCACAAAACACTTCCCTCTCCATTGTATGTGGCAAAAACGAAGCTGCACATTATTCAGGCTGCCACAATTTTTCACCTTTGCATTGGAAAATACACCTTAGGCTTATCAGTAGTAAATACTTTGCCCTTAAAAGTAGGTAACACCTTTCATCTGTGGGACCTAAATATAATTTACAAAAAATAACTAAAACCAGTATTTTGCAACTGTTTCACACGAAATGCAGAAAGTTGAGTGACTCACACAAAATCATTTTCTGTATCAAGTCAGAGGCACAGTTGGGAATACAGTTTGGGGACTCTGAGGGAGACTAGCCCCAGACCCATCAGACTGCATTTTTAGTGGGGACAGGTTCAGTTTTCTGCTATTTCCCACCATCTATTAACACTGCTCCTGGCTTTCTGCCCCAGTCTTCATTAAAATGGCTAGCATCAGTTTGTCAGCTTCAACTATTATTGCAGGTGTCAGGAACTGTATCAAGAGAGTCTGGGCTTTTTGCACATTACACAATACTTATCACTTAATATATTTTTCTCCAAAACTTTTAACATTAAATATTTACACATTATCTATCCTGGAACTCTTATTTGCAGTTTACAGTACAAAAAACACATTTCTACACTATAGGACTTAAATGCGTACTTGAGTTTCTAAAAGATGCTTGGGGGAGGGGGAAGGAATCAGATGTTTAAACTACTACTTGTATTACATCAGTATCTAGAAACCCCATCCAAGATTAGGGCCCCACTGTGCTAGGCACTGAACAAACACAGTGATGGTGCATCTTCACTGCGGAGTTACCTCAGGTGATCAGCATCCAGGTCTGAGCAATTGAGTTAGCTTAGCCCAATTATGAGCAGCCCCACTGCAAAGCTCCACCTGAGATACTTTATCCTCACTGGGGCTGTACTCAGCTGTGTCACTAGAACTTCTGGGGGCATATCCCATAGTTCTTTGTGCTGCAGCCAGCTGAGCCGCTCTATGATTTTTTCCTAGTAAATGGTGGGAGAACTTATCTGTCCTTTTGAGCACACAGAGGCAAAGTGTGGGAAGTCACTAGAGGACTATTAGCACTCGAGTGATTTTTGTCTGCTTCCTCACCGCAAAACAGGTGGGTTACCAGCAGAAGTACAAGCCTCACTCTTGTTTCAGTCAAACGCCCAGACAGGCCAACTAGCTCATGTTCACAGCACCCCCAAACTCAAGGAAGAGGTTGTGTGTGGACAGAAGGGGGAGGGTAGATGCAACACTTGAGTAAGAGCTCAAGTTAACTCTGCAGTGAAAATATGCCTTGAGAAAGCCTCACCAGCCTGAAGAGCTCACAGTTTAAATAGACAAGACAAACAAAAGAGTAGTGGGAAAACAGGCACAGGAAGTTGAAGCGAGTTGCTCGAGGTCAGTGGCAGATCTGGGAACAGAACCCAGGTCTCTCACATCCCAGTCCAGGACCCTTCACTGGATCATGCTGCCTCTCTAGTGGTATAAAAGAATTTTAAAGGAAAAAGGAACAGTGTTCATTTTGCACAGCAATCTGAAAATCTGGAAGGTAAGAAGCCTTTTCCATCATAAACTGTTAAATCTCCTTTAAAGTGTTTTAAATTACAATTGGACGTCTGATCCCCCAGTAGCTGGGGCCTAAGGTTTTCTTTGCTCAGTTTCAGTCCATTACTCCCGTTTACGCTCTCTGTGCCACTATAAACAATTCTACTCCTTCCTTGATGTTCACACACTTCAAACCCTTGGAAAGTTAATCAATCCCCCATCATTTGTCATTTAGCCAACTTAATCATGCTCTTTGAAATCTTTCCATTTATCAATCCTTCCAGCGCTACATTTATTTTTGTTGCTCTTCTCCAGATTCCCACTTGGCTGGAGCCTCTATATGCAGTGTCACAAGTGGGATTACTTTTTCTTTCTTCTCTTTCTTTAAAGCCGAGTGATAGTCAAGTATCAGATATAATTAAACAGTTTCATGATTCCTTTTTGTTGGGAAGAACTTCTGACCTTTCAAATGTTCAGACTGCTGAGAATGAACAGAATGGGTACAGTTCTCTTGCAGCTTGAGTTTTTTAAGCTAGACTGAACTGGAATGTTTCATTTGAACTGAAATATTTTCAGTATATAATCAGAGAATGGCAGCAACACCCATCACTCCCCAGGAAGGGTTTTACTTTTTCTTTTAAAGTCTGGTGAATATTGACACTTATAAAAGTAAGATCTAATAAGCACTGGTAGTGTCAGGCACAACGAGAGAGTTCCTGACTGCAATCCTGCTACCACAATTTAAAACTGACCCCCTATTCCTACTACAGCTGGGGCCAAAGAATAGCCAGTGAATCTGGCCCTCCACTTGCATTAAGCATGGCTCATTGAAGCTGAAAGCCCCAGCTGCCCATCAAGTGAGTGGATAAAGATGGTACATGATGCATTGGGAGATCTAGCCTCTCAAGGCCACACCTTTGTATTAGAGATGAGGCCACCTCTAATTTATTCAGTTAAGAAAATTAAGAGCAGCCTTCAGTTCGCCAAAGGATGAACAGGCCACTCTTACCATTGCAGCACTGAGATTTCTAAAGCTCCTTGATACCTACTGTCAGTGTGCAGGAGAGACCCGCTGTACTTATACCTATTTTCTTACTATGCCATAAACAAACAATTAGAAGCCCCTCTACTTGTAAGCAACTTAGAGGCATTAGCCAGGAAGAAGACAGAAGAACAGTAAAGAACGTAAGCAGCTGACTGAAAAATGAGGCCTGAATCATGGGCACTGAAACAATGCAGGACCCTTCTGTTGCTACATCTTTGTGGACTAGGAGATTGAGATGATACAAAAAGTACGTTATTCTCTACATGTACACACCTATTTGCCACTTCCTTTGTAAAACTGACCAATGTATAGGGACTGGATGAGAGAAATAATACCAGGAATCAAGTCCCGTACGGAAAAAAATATTGTTTGGCAATTTAAGAGCGAGTATAGACTTAGGCCTGAAAGTTAAACTGCAATTATATATAAGTAATTAAGTTCACATTAATTCTTCAGAATGCATTCATTTCACTAAATATTTATTGAAGTTACATAGCAATTCCTTGTGTACTCTATCTAAAATAAGGGGCAAATACTGAGGTGGAAAAAATACCTAGCTTAGTCACACAGAGAAATATTCCTTTCCGATTTACAGTGCATTTGGGTAAATTCCATGCAAAAATGAATGCAGTACTGCAACATTTGGAATTTGTTTATTTCCCTAATAATTAACAATTTGGAAAGAGCTGTCATAGCTCCTTAAAAATATTGTTTTTCTGCTATGTATTTTTCACTGTTACCCTTCAGAACTTCATAGTGAAATGATGATTGAGGGCATGAAGGCTATATTCTGAACTTAATGGAAACCAGATAGAAACATTAAAGCCAAGAGGCAAGGATTTAAAGTTTCCTAGAATTCTCCCTACTGCTACAGGAAAGTGACCTCTTAATTTGCATCACATTTAGGAGCTCAGACGTTGCTAGCATACCAAGCTGGCTGCAGTCAAGCTGTAATACTTTCACAGCAGTGTGGAATACTGCTCAGTGGGCATTTGACTTAAAAAACAGTCGGCATCAGGAGCTGAGCATCCACAAAACACATTAACTGTCCAGATGTTATCCTGTCAGTCACCCATGTGGGGAAATATCCACCCCCATTCTGTGTAGATACATAATCATGACTGCTAACCTTTTGCAGTTGTAAATACCAGCACATAAAAGGCAACACTTCATATTGGTAGTGCTGACCCTCTCCCTATCAATACACAGATCAATCTCTAGGCATGCAAGTGACCACGGGGGCCTGAAAACGCAGCCTGTCACATTTCTCTAGAAGATGCAGGCTTGTTCCTAGACACCATCCTGAATTTTTCCAGCAGAAAAACATTGAGTTTTCAGTCAAATATAGGTGGGTACAGATAAAGGGAAGATGACACATCCATGGAGGGAGGCAGAGAGAGAGAGAGAGCTGCTGCTCAGTACTCTCTCTCTCATATAACAGACCTAGTAGCCCTGCTGCTGAAGGCCCTTAACTCATCTGCCCTTTGTAGCTTTCCTGGTATTTTCATGCCAGAATGACCTGTGCTTCTGAAGCCCCAGAGTCAAATCACTATGAACTCAGATTTCACAGTGGTAGCCGTGTTAGTCTGTATCAGCAAAAACAACAAAGATTTTCCCCCTACTGTTACTCATCTTCTTGTCAACTGTTTGAAATGGGCCACTCTCATTACCACTACAAAAGTTATTTTTCTTCCTTTGGTATCCTACTGTTAACTGAATTCTCGTTAGACTGACACTTGGTAAGGCAATTCCCATCTTTTCATGAATTTATACCTGCTCCCGTATTTTCCATTCCATGCATCTGATGAAGTGGGTTCTAGCCCACAAAAGCTTATGTCCAAATAAATTTGTTAGTCTCTAAGGTGCCACAAGGACTCCTCGTTGTTTTTGTGAACTCAGAGGAATAAATACCAAGAAAGCCACAGAGTACCAAAAAGTTAGGGTACTGAGTATATTTCCATATATTGAGTCTTTTCTTTTCAAAGGCAGCAGATGCGTTTCTCTCATACACAGCAACCTTTATATAGCAGCCAGTTTTCATCCCTATCTTCTGACAGGAAATAGGAGGAGCCAGCAGAAAACAAACTGGCTGTATTGCTAATAAGGAGCCACTAGGGCTGAAGAGTTGGGTCACATGGCTTCCCAGCAACCAAAAAGAGTGGAGAACAAACAGGTGTCCCTCGCTCTCATGCACCCACCCCACAGTAGCCCTGGTTATTTATATAAGGTAGCTATTGAATATCCACGTAAAATATTCACTCAAATACTGACTTTTCTCCATCACTCCTTGACAATGAAATACAATCATTAAGTTTTGACATAATTCTCCAATAATTTTTCCAGGTCATCAAATGACAGGACTAAAGTACACCAGTAAAAAATGTGAAAAGCACAATTATTCTTTTTGCAAACTGTGATGGACAATACAAGATTCTCAAACATGACACTAACATGGCTACAGCAACACTGCATACATTATTTAACAAGACTGTCTTTATGCTAAAGAATTAATTGCAAAGGAGTAAGATTTACCTGATGAAATACTGGCTCTTTCAAATTTAGGTAAATCTGCAAAGAGTTAAAGAAAAAGTGTTACACATTGTTTTGCATACGGATATCTTTGTTTTACATATTGAAAATCATAAAGACTTAAGCCATGTTAGAATAAAAATACAACTATCCACCTACAGAGTACCAAACTTGATAAGGCATTGGAATTCTTTCCCCTGACAACAGCAAGCACCAATATTCTTTGAGTCCCTCCAGATTTATGTCACTATTTCAAAAAAGTAGTTTTAATAGCAACCCTAAACAGATAGTTTTAGATGTGAACATCTCTCAATTTATTCAAACTGCAATACACATACAGTAAGTTAAAAGTGCATTAAAATTTTAAACATATCTAATCCTTGATAAGTACTGAAACAGGCTGAACTAGAGTCCTCATAGGCAATTAATTTTTTCTTAAAATTATCAGTCTGTGTCTGTTAAATGAGATCTCTAAATTCCCATGGATGCTAACAGAAAGTCACAGCAGACTCCTACTGCTAAGGTAGTGAGTTCAAGTCCCGCTTTGGAAAAAAGTGGGCATTGTATCTATGAACAGAATTATTTTTTCATTTCAGGCTCAATCTGATCTGCTCCACAAAATGCGATATCAAAAACGCTCAGAAGAACAGTCAACCCATATAAAGATGCAAAATCTGCAATACATGAGGATAAGGGTCAGCAATGAAACTGGCAAGATTACTTGGCTTTATCTCCCATCACCAAATATAGAGATTCCATCCACGTTAGTTTTAGGTTCCTAGGAAGCATCCCCACAAACATGCAGAGAGCACACTGAACCAAGGAATAGAATCAAAATTAACCTTAACTGTGCTGTATTTATTTTGAAAATTTTAAACAGTTAACTTTTAGTTGTGGCTGGTTTTGACTTCTATTTAGCGCACCTATTGCTCTCTAACTGCAGATCTCAATGTACTTTACAAAGATGACTGAGCATTATCCTCCTCATTTTACAGATGAGAAAGTTAAGACTCAAAAAGGTAAAGAAACTGCTCAAGGTCTCAGAACAAGACAGTGGAAAAGTCAGAACAGCAGACGATTTTTCTGACTCCCAGTCCCAGGACCTAGCACCTGGATTGCCTCCCTATACTCTTTATATGAACAAACTTTTCTTTTTCCACATAAAGTGTTTTGGATCAATTTTTATTTACAGGAGGCATTGAAGTTTCCCATAGAAAAATTACATTTTGCACAATGCAATAACTAAATTAGTCTTCCCAGCTTTGAACAGAATTATTCCCAGCATGCCCAGTTTCAACAGCAACCAATAAAGTACAAGAGATAGAATTCTGCCAGTTTAATATTCCTTAAGTGTTAGGAAAATTACTAATGCCCATATGAAAGTTCTGCATAAGAAAAAGTTACTTACTATGCTGACTATGACACTGAAAGTTATTAATACAAAAAGCAGAGGATAATTGACACTGTTCTTGTGCTTGAAACATTCGTACCTGAAATAAAACAGAGGAAAGTTACATGTCTTACTTTATCATATATAAATGATAAATCCTACAAGAGGTAATAATATTAAAAGGAATCATTTGTTGGAGATTAAAGGGAATCTGTGAGAAAAGTGACACGAAACTCATGGGCCCTGTGAGAAAATTTGGACTTTCCCACAAGGCCCTGTCACTTTTACAGATGGAATATATTTCACTTGTAATAAATATTGGCCTGATATTTACTTAATTATAGGTTACTGTATGAACAAGTTGTTTGGGAAAAATACAAGCTAATATATTCAGGGAAAGATAACCCAATGAAAAGAAAAAGCCTGGGAAGAAATAATGCCTAAAAAGGTTTACTCTTTCATGGAAAGCAAATTAGACATAAGTTTGATGTGGTTAGTAGAAAAAACACTGTAAAACGTTCACATAGTAACATGTTGCCCAAAATTGCATTGCATCAGAAAACAGGAAACTGTATGGCTGTGGTGCAGTCACACTTAGATTATGGGGTACTGTTCTGCGAACCACATCATCAGGAAAGGGTTTGATACACTGGAAAGAACTCAGAGAACAGCAAACGTGACTAGGGCTGGAGGAATGGACGTGTAAAGAAAAATTAAGACCTAAATATGTATAGCTTAGCTAAACGATGAAGAAGGATTAATATGTCTACAAACCATCACAGAGGAGGCAGAATTACTTAGTCTTATGGTAATGGGATGAAAGGGAGGAAAAAAAATATACTTATTATCTGCAAAAAATCTTCAAGACAGGAAGATGTATGGCTCCGGAGCATCCTGCCAAGGGAAGTGGTGGGAATTCCACTACTTGAGATTTTAAGTTAGATTGAACCAAGGGCTAGGGAACGTTCTGTATTGAACAATCCTACTTGGTAAGCTGATGAACTAGATGATCTCTCTTCTTGGACTTCCATAATTTTACTAAATATAAGCACATTAGGTAAAGCACATAAATTTAAGAATTTATATTCGGTATACTACTCACTGTACACAATTTCAAGCAGTTTCTGTGCATAAGCTTCTCTTTGGTCTTTTATACTTTTAAAAATATGGAATAATCAGTACGAACCAAGAACCGGTGTTTGAACTTTGTTTTTATTCCTCTGAATCACATTCAATTCAGGTAAAATAAATGCAAAAGAAATCTCAGGGGGACGGGATAAAAAAGATGGAGAAAAGTTGTTCTCTCTTGCCACAGAGGTCTGGACAAGAGACAGTGAGTTTAAACTACAGCATGGCAGATTTAAATTAAATCTCAGGAAAAACTTCCCAACTGTAAGAACAGTAGGACAATGGAATAGACCACAGAGAGGTTGTTGTGGAAGCTCCTTTACTGGAGGTTGTCAAAAGGAGGCTGTATAGCCATCTGTCTTGGATGGTTTAGATCAGTGGTTCTCAACCTATTTACCACTGTGGGCGGCATATGCAGCTCTCCGTGTGTTATGTGGGCCTCACACACACACACAAACACACACTCTAGTTGCATGGCCCTGACAATGTCACACGGGCTGCAGCTGTGTGCTGATCGGGCCGCAAGCAGTCCGCGGGCTGCAGGTTGAAAACCACTGGTTTAGACATAGCAAATCCTGCATCTTGGCACTAGATGACCCTTGCAGTCTCTTCTAGCCCTATGGTTCTATGATTCTAGGATGGATTCAGATTAAAGTGAAACAATTTTAACAACATTATGGACCAAAGTTTTACATCATAGCTGGTGTAAACTGCAGTGTGTGCAGCTATTATAATTTACCCCATCTGAGGATTTGGCCCTACAGTATTCCACTTAATCCACAAGCCACAGCAGACTTCAATAAAGCTACATCAATTTACACTAGCTGAAGATCTGTCCCTGTTTAAGTAGTCAAACAAAACTCATTGCTTGCAACCAGTTCATAACAGGAATAAGTGGACTGGTTTCATTAGCTGGATTTTCAAGGCACAGCCCATGTTGCTTCAGGGACTGGATGTGGCAGGTGAGAAAGACAGTATTGCATAACTAGACTCATTTGTTGGAGTTGCAAAATGCTACACAGCTCCCTGAATCAAGGAGGAGAACTGTTTTGGATGTTGTGCCAAGACGTTATGTTAGTTTTTCTAGGACACTTTTTACAAAGTATTTAGTTTCCTTAAGAAAATTTTTTTTTTTTGAAGGGGGTGTGGAAAGCAGGTTTGATGAGAATTTAGAAATTTACATTTGGAGCACAGATTATATCACACTGTCCCTAATGAACGATAACCCTGCTGTTTTTGCAAGAGTTTCATTACTCTTGTTGTCTACATGCCAAATAATGCTTAATTCTTACTGTATATAGAGCTTCACATTTGCAAAGCATTTTTACAAACATTAATTCAATGTCCCTGTTAAGTAGAGTAGCAATCTGATTTATTAACATTTCTACAAGGCTTATCACAGTATTGTCTTATTTTATCCAAAATGTTATGCCTCATTTACAACTAGGGAAATAGGCAAAGAAGTTACGCAGCCTGCACCTGGTCACACAGCAGGTCTAAGTCAGCAAAGCTAGGACTAGAAGTCGGAGTTCCTGGCTCCTAGTCTGCCCATTAGATCATGATTCTTTACTGTTAGTAAAACTGCTGACTGCACTGAGAATAGCATAGATGTTTTAGCATCAATTTCAATGAGAGCAGATTGGGTTCCATGTATTGGCCATTACATAAAAGTACCTTTCCAATATTAAAAACACATTTGACAAAAATGTACTTACAGGCAGTAGACAAACACACAACAACTGTATATCATTGGCAGCTCATCCAACAGCTACAAAAAGCAGAGAAACACCAAAAAATGAAAATCGCTTTTAACTCATGCACACTGGTGTAAGTTAACCAAGGGGAGTCACTTGCTAAGTGGGGGGTTTAACAGCTTTATGATACCCAGCTTCTTGACTATATTTTATATACGACAGTGTCAAATGCCTCTCAACCTTAGAAAGCAGGTGAGTTACTATGCTTGCTTAACTGAATCTTTCAAATATTACACATTAGGAGAAAGCATGTTCACAGATCTCTGCCATTTTCACCACTCTCCCGTCCCTTTTAAACATTTACGGGATTTCCAGGAAATTAACAATCCTATAGTACAGGACCTACCTAACCCACACACTTCATAACCTGCTCAAAACTTTTCATGGTATCTCTCCAACTCTCAATTAAAAATTAATCAGGAGGTTGCAGTGAAGCCTCCTTAAGACCTCACTATTTTTGCAGACAATATTACAGAACATTAGTACATTATGAAATATTCTCCGATGCAATAGCCTTGCTTTTCATTTACCTTCTTTCTAATTTGAAAATTAAATAAACTGTAGTAAGTTGCAATAATTGGGTCTTCTAATCATGACTGCAAATTAATGCAGTTTTATCTTAAATCATTTTTAAACCATTAGTAATAAGATCACAACATTTTGTTTAAAGAAAACAAAGTTACTTTTCTGGAGGAAAAAAAAGTCTCTGGGAAGTAACACACCCACCTTAACTGAGGAGGCAAAAAAGACATATGAAGAATAGACACTTCTGCTGAGGATGTTCATTTTGCATTCGAACTTTTGCATTACATACACAGAATCAGAACGTCACCTTTTCCATCAAAACTCTGCACTCCAGCGAGTGCTTACATACACGCACATGTGAATTTGAGAGTGTGGAGCTGATTTCTCACTGAAGATAGCAGTAAAGTCATGAGACTGACAATCTTGAAAAAGAAGTCATTAAACATTTTGAACTTAGCAAGTATGTGGTCTAAATAGTTTCAATTAAAGAACAATGTTTATGTTTCTTTACTTTACCCTCATTTTTTTCAGAGGGAAATGAATTTTCCTGGGAAAAGGTGAAATGGGGTGCAAACAGGGCCAGCATATTTTGCTGGTGGAAGCGGTGGTACCCCTCTTTCTGAAGGTTACTTAGTGGGATTGCCAGGCTGAAGCTGTGCTGGTACTGTGGCTCCTGGCTCCCAGATACCACTGGTGCAGGGGCACTAAGAGGGGCCGCAGCTGCCGGTGGTGCCAGAGACACTGCAGTCCTGCTCTAAGCACTGAACAACATTAAAGAAAACAAGGAACAGAGGGGTAGCCATGTTAGTCTGGATCTGTAAAAAGCAATGAAGAGTCCTGTGGCACCTTACAGACTAGCAGACGTACTGGAGCATAAGCTTTTGTGGGTGAATACCCACTTCGTCAGACGTGGGTATTCACCCATGAAAGCTCAAGCTCCAATACGTCTGTTAGTCTATAAGGTGCCACAGGACTCTTCGTTGCTTATTAAAGGAAACAACTCCCGATGGAAACGGGCATGTTCTTTTGCATAAAGCCAGCCTGGTACTGCTCTATTTTGGGAAGAAGGCCTCTGAATGCATTGGCCAAAATAAGCATTCAATTTTTAACTTTCACGTTGAAAGGCAATTCGGTCATTTCAAGAGAGTGGCCAAGTCTCTCAAGAATGAGAACAAATAAGCTTATCTTGTTTCTGGCGAAAGAAACTTAGAGAATTCAGAAGAGATGACCAACAGTACCAGGCTAAATGAAGCCATTCATTTAGAAGATTCAGAACTAGAGATGAACAGCCCAGAGTTTGCTTATACCATTTCTTAGCATTTTTGAAATTTCAGTTTTCAAAGGTCTGGTCAGGCATAGCCATGTGATTAATCTATAGAGCTCCTTCTTTTAAAAAAAAACAAAAAGTTATGTTAATAAACTAAGATTCCATGAAAGAAAATAAAAACAAAAACAAATACTATGGCCAACATTTTCAAAACTGGACACCTAATATTAGCCTCCAAAGTTCACATTTTGGTAGTTTTCAAGGACAAAATAGTAGAATAAATCTCTTAGAGGTACACATCAGATTCCATCTAAGGGAGAACCAATCCCCCCCAAAAGACAGCATGGCCCAGGCACAATAAGGAGGGTGTGACTCAGTCCTTTCAGAAGTCTTAACTACTGGATGCCTGAGCACTGAGGAACATTGGGTAGTGACATGGTAAGTTGATACAGCTGCCCATCAAACAATTTTGGCGGCTGCCCTTCAGGCAGCCCCTGGAACAATTTTTCTGAAGCCCTTGCCTTTTCCCCTTTGCTGTACAATTCTGCCTGATGGTCTGTTTGCAGTATGGAGGTAACGATAGCTCCTGTGAAAGTTACCACTTGAGCAGCTACGAATGACTACTTTTCATTGTTCAGCCACAGAGCCAGTGAACAACAGCATTGTCTAAAGGATGGAACATACTTTTTCTGACTATGGGGACTCATCAGAAAGTAACAGGAGTAATTGTGAATTCCTCGCATTTAGATTAGCTGCTTCTACAGCGAGACATTGAGTGCTCTGGCATAATTTGTACTAGAGTGGCCTTGCAGATACAAAGCTTAGGTACTTTATACATTCTGACCTCAATGATGGACAGTAATATGCATCACTGAGTCTGACAGCCTCCAACAAATCCCACGGACATCAGAGAGAAGATTATGGAGGCCATCACCATCCTGATCGTGACTCAAGAGGATGAATGTGTCTCATGTTCTCAGACCTAGGACAAAGCCTTTCAAGTCTTCTTGGGAATGAAGCTATATTGGGATTACAATCTCCTTTCCCAACAACGTATTGCTGAAAAACCTTATTCCCAAGTGGAAAAGCAGCCAACAATTAATGCTTTCCACAGAGTTTTGACTTCAGTGCCATGGGCAGGTGCACATCTAGAAGTGCAGTTTTATACTTCTACAAAATTAAGCAATACATGGGGATACCGAAGGATGACAAAATAATCCTAGGCAATAATGTTCATTAGAAAGTCAAAGCTGTAATGTCGTTTAACATTACAGCACCACAAATGAAAACTCTACAACAATCTCATAACAGGTAACAGCCCTTTTACTAAATAGCGAATTGATTACAATACTCATTTAGAAACCGTATCCATTCCTGCATGTACATCAATACCAATGGCTAACAAAGTAGGGCTCACACTAGATCTATGTTGAAAGGGGTCATGTCCAGTGACCCATAAGGAATAGGTAAATTTATTTTACAGATAAATCGAACAAAATTAGATAAGCTAAGAACAAATACCTAA
Source organism: Gopherus flavomarginatus (assembly GCF_025201925.1). Classification (NCBI taxonomy): domain Eukaryota; kingdom Metazoa; phylum Chordata; order Testudines; family Testudinidae; genus Gopherus; species Gopherus flavomarginatus. The sequence continues at coordinate 358,632,189 of NC_066617.1, forward strand.
AATGACACATTCTGTCCACCTTTAGAGTGAGAGATCTTTGCCAGCTCTGCCAGACTTAAAAGGTACATGCACAGCTACCTGTTTTGATTCCTATGAGGGAAAAGCAAATCACCAAGGCATTCAGTTACATAAACAAAACCGAAAACAACAAATGGACACTTGGGGACAATAGTAAGATACCTGCAGAAGGTTAATTGCATCTACTGATCAGTACTAACCTGCATTTCATACTTCAGGGTCATGTGGAAGCACCAGGATCCCAATCCAACAGCTGAAATCAAACCAAAACACAATTAGCATAAACGTTCGTTAAAAACACATCACAGTCTATTATCTTAGCAAATTAACTTCATTGACAAAAGTTCTTTAGACATAGCAGACAGGGACATTTTCAGTCATCTATCCAATTTTTTTAATGCCCTTTAATTGACACCTTAGTCTTTAAAGATCCCACCGATTTTTTTGTCAGAGAATATTTCCCCCAGCATTCTTTTCCATAAAATGGTAGGACAGCACTGAGCATTAGGATCACAAGAGTATTGTATTCCCAAATATTAAATGCATTAGAACCGTTAAAAACAATGGAGAAATAGTTACACAGTAATGTCTTCTGTGGCTAAATAAAAACCACAAACCTGTGATATTTTTGTTGATGTTCAGGTGAAAGGTTTTAAAAGCTAAAATTTACAGAATCTCAGAATGAGGCCACGGGTAACAGGATTTAAGTTCAGATTTCAAAATCAGAGTCAGGTGCAGCTCTGGATTGCAGTTTATGTAAACCTAATGGAACTATTCAGAAAAGACTAGCGGGTCTTTTCCATTTCTGACTTCTATGAAGCTCTTGATATATGCACCTGGCTTTTTTCATTTAACAAATTTGCCCCCTCATCTCTGTATTTACTTCTAACAGTTTAAAGACACCACCTTACCTGGATATCATCTATCTTTATTTCCTTAGGCCTGCTGGAGACAGATTCTTAAGCCATGTCTATCTACACTCAGACTTTGGTCAGCATAGCTATGTCGATCAGGCACGTGGCCCTTGACCAATACAGTAGTGTGAGCAGAAGCCCCTGATGTAGAGTTAGGTTGGTCTACACTACTGCTTACATCACTCAGGAGTGTGACAAAGACCACCCCCCAGAGCGACGTAAGTTACGCTGAACTAAGTGCCGTGCACACCGTTGCTCTCCCACTGACCAGGGCCGGCTCTAGCAATTTTGCCGCCCCAAGCACGGCGGCACGCCACAGGGGTCACTCTGCCGCTCGCCGGTTCCACGGCTCCAGTGGACCTCCCGCAGGCTTCCCTGCGGGGGGTCCGGTGGTCCTGCGGCTCCGGTGGACCTCCTGCAGGCGTGCCTGTGGATGCTCCACCGGAGCCATGGGACCAGCGGACCCTCCGCAGGTCCACCGGAGTCGCCTGCCACCCTCCCGGCAACAGGCAGAGTGCCCCCCGTGGCATGCTGCCCCAAGCACGCGCTTGGCGAGCTGTGGCCTGGAGCCGGCCCTGCCGCCGACATAGCTTCCACCTCTCACGGAGGTGGAGTAATTATGCTGACGGGTGAGCGCTCACCCATCGGCATAGTGCGTCGTCACCAGAAGTGCCACTGTGGCGGAGCTGCATCAGTGCAGCTGCGCCGATGTAGTGCTCTAGCGTGGGCTTGCCCTCAGTTACAGTGGTAAAACCATGCTTTTATGGATAGAGTTTGTTTTGCGCAGGGAGAGGGGAATCAGATATCAGTAAAAGTGTAGCTTTGGTGGTATAATTTGCATCCACACTAGGAGCACTTTCCTGGTATAGTATACCAGAATTCCCACACAGGTTAAAGTGCAGCTAGTGTAGACACAGCCTGAGGCTTTGTCTACACTGCCAACTGAACAACAAAATTTCTGTTGTTCACGGGTGCTTAAAAAAGCCCCACTCTGAAAGACACAAGTTTTGCAGTAGCAAGTAGCAATGTAAACGGCTCGTTGTTGGCAGGAGAGCTCTCCTGTCAACAAGGCGAACCCTGCTCATAGGGGGTGGAAGTATTTTGTCAGCAAAAGTGCCAACAAACAATGTTTACGCTGCCCATCTTTTAGCGACACAAGCTGTGTAATGTAGACAAAGCCTCAGAAATTGTTCTATTTAGATAAGGCTTGGTGGGGCAAAGGGTTAGCTTTGGCAGGGGGTTGGTAGTCTCCCCTAGTACTTTCAAATGTGACAAGACATGTTCCTTGCCATTTAAAAAATAATCTTTTGGGGGGGGGGGTAAGAGGAAGAGCAGATGGTGTCTATACCCAGACATTAACCTTTCTACCTAAAACGCTCCCTTAGTTTTAAATTAAGGTATTTTTCCATTTTGTCTTAAACTGCTCTGTAGTGTTGCACTCCATGCCAAAGATCTAATAGTCACATTTCAGTATGGGTAAACAGATCACTTTCTAGAATACATACTGAAGTTTGTCAGTCGTACAAGTGCCCTTATCTAGAGGTGTTTGGGTTTTTTTATGCTCTATTAGACTAGTATTACTATGTCACTGTGTCTCCTTATTGAAGAGGAACTGCTAAGCGTGTAATTGCTTATAGTCACATTTACAGTCCAACGATATTATATAAAATGTATTGTCCTTCATTAGCGCTCTGGGGAAACCGGACACCATTGTCTATGATAAGCTTATGCACTTCCATTGTTCCCCACTGAAATTTAATTAAAATTTTTACTCATTTAAACTTAACACTGTGCACCTGCATCTACCCGTTCTTTTAAGAGAATCTTTTCATATTATGACCAACATCTACTCCAATTCCATTAAGATTTAATTGGGAAATTAACCATGTGTCTGGCTACATCTACAGTACATTCTGACTGTCATTTAATTTGGAAATCAATAAGCTCATCATAGCAGTGCGCCAGTTAGTGTAACTTTGACTACAGTGACATCAGTATTTTCTCTATAAAATCCTTTCTGGTTTATAACAGCTATAAATTTCACCTTGGCCAGAAACATGGCATGCAAGGTTTCAACTTGTTTTTGTAATTAACAAAGTATGTTGTTAGTTGTAGGTTATTAAAGTTATAAATCCAGAAAACCAATTAGAATCCCACTCCATACGTACAAAATTAGAAGCTGTCATTTCAGATTTTTTTTGGAGCCCTTATACATTCAAAACTGTTGCAAGGACTATGTTGTAGAACCTTGGTGTTTCTTTTATTATGAAAGATTACACTGGGTTGAAAGATATTCCTTAAAATGAGAAATGCTCAAGTCAGCTAAATTCTAAAAAAAACTATGAATGCTTTAGGTGCAAGCACTGTATATGCATTATTTTAATAAAATCTATAACTGAGGTACCAATACTCTGTCTTGGTGCAATCATGTCAGATTTCCTAAATAAAGCAGGATCAGGTATGTTCAGTATTGGATACAAGAACTCAGTGAGAAATCCAGGGCGCTGCATGATGTGGGGCTGGCTATTCAGTAGGTGGCACTCTCCCCTCTGAATCGGTGCCCTAGAACAGAGCTGTGAGAATTGTGCTTAGGGTACTATCTTTTGGATGAGACAGAAAACCCAGACCTTGAATACTTTTGGTCATAAGAGTTCATGTCAACTTTATGCAAAAGTAATGATGTCACTCTAGAGTCCTGATAAAAGCCATCTAAAGTATATTTTGTCCATCTAAGAGAACCCCTTAAATTAAATTTTGTTTGCATGGTGGTGGCTTCTTTGCTCCATCCCAGTAGCAGCTAGTAATCCGTATACTTTAAATATGTGTACTGAGAGTCTGGCGGATTGGTGCTTCTATATAATAAACTGGTTAGTTTTACTGTTTGACTTCCGTATATGTTCACAGCAGACAAATAGATCAGCATCAGTCAAAAGGACATCCAGTCAACAGTCAGCTGAGAAGCCACTGTGCTCAAGTAAAAAACCAAACTGTGTGCTGAGATAGCAAGTAACTATGCCTTTTTAAAGAAAGGTAATTTTGAAAGGAACTACGTAACACAATAAAATGTTTCAGTCTCTTGTACAAATTATAAGTCGGACTCCTTGTCTGTCACGGAGGTTGTGGAAATCAGAGATTCCATGACTTTCCATGACTTCTGCAGGGGCCAGTGTGGCTCACCCCAGGGCTGTCCAAGAGGCTGGCTCCAGGGCCAACTGCTCAGGTGACCCCGGGACAGTCACACCAGCTGCTGCTCCGGTGGCCCGAGGCAGCGGTCCCCGGTCAGCCGAAGCAGCCGCAGTCCACAGTCCCCAGCAGCTGGTGCCACCCCGACACCCCCTCGGCAGCAGCTCCCACGCCCCAAGATTTAGTCACAGGAATTTTTAGTAAAAGTCATGGACAGGTCACGAGCCGTGAATTTTTGTTTATTGCCCATGACCTATCCATGACTTTTACTAAAAATACTTGACAATCGTATCCTTAATTATAAGCATATCCAGCATTTGCCCATCACCATGCACATATGTCCCTAACATGCTTACCAAAATAAAAACAAAAAAAAAAAATCACAGTATTTTAAGACTGCAGTTTCAGCAAGATTCTAAACTGAAAAAGGCACTGTGGATGTCATGCTTGCAGGTTATAGCATGCTGATTTGCTGCATCATACTATATCCACTGGGCAGACAAGGATCCTATTCCACTCTGCTCATGATCTAAGACTAAAACCATGTCTACACCAGCAGCGCTTCACCAATACATAGGGCCTGACCATATTCATTGTCCATTTTGGTCAATTTCACGGTCATAGGATTTAAAAAATAATAAATTTCATGATTTCAGCTATTTAAATCTGAAATTTCAGGGTGTGGTAATTGTAGGGGTCCTAACCCAAAAAGGAGGTAGAGGGGTGTGTGTGTGTGTGTGTGTGTGTGTGAGTGAGAGAGAGAACACATTATTGGGGGGGGTCCTAACCCAAAAAGGAGTTGCGTGGGAGCAGGGTGGCAAGGTTATTGTGGAAGGGGTTGCAGTAGTAGTACCTTTACTTCTGCTCTGCTGCTGGCAGCAGCAATGCCTTCAGAGCTGGGCAGCTGGAGAACAGCAGCTGCTGGCTGGGAGCCCAGCTCTGAAGGCAGCAGCACAGCAGTAAGGATGGCCTGGCATGGTGTGGTGTTGCCACCCTTACTTCTGCACTACTGGCTGCAGAGCTGGGCCCTCAGTCAGCAGCTGCCACTCTCTGGCTCAGAAGGCAGAAGAGCAGAAGTAAGAGCGGTGTCTTTAGGAAAGATGCGGATACGCTGGAAAGAGTCCAGAGGAGAGCAACAAAAATGATAAAAGGTTTAGAAAACCTGATCTATGATGAAAGCTTAAAAAAACCCGAGTATGTTTAATCTTGAGGAAATTAGATGGGTGAGGGAAGAAACCTCAGAACAGTCTTCAAATATGTTAAGGGCTGTTATGAAGAGGATTGTGCTCAATCTTTCTCCATGACCATTAGAGGCTCGATAAGAAACAATGGACTTAATCTGCAGCAAGGAAGATTTGGGTTAGATATTAGCAGGGGTGGCCAACCTGAGCCTGAGAAGGAGACAAAATTTACCAATCTACATTGCCAAAGAGACATAGTAATGTCAGCAGCCCCAACAACCCTCTCTGAAGGGGGAGAAGGAGAAAAAAGTGTTACTTTCTCTCCCTTTCAGTTTAAAATTTCTTTAAACTTCCCCATCAAGAAGGGTAAAAAAAGGAAGATAAAATGGTAGGAGGAAGAAAAAAAAATCTGATTTTTACTCTCATTTTTTATTTAAAGATTTTCCTGTTACCGCGAAAAATGAAATTTTTCTAAACAAAAATACACATTTCCATTTTGCTTCAAAGGTTTTAACCAGAAAACAAAAACAGAACAAAACCATTACACAAAACTGTTTTTGTCAAAAAGCCATTTAACAAAAGAAAAACAAAACACTTTGCTGTGGAGCTCCTTGAAATGTTTCAATCAGAGTTTGAGAGCTACAGCTGTTATCTAATGGCCTATGTGAAATGGTACGAGTTCTTGATCTTCTGTCTTGAACTGGCACACGATGCATATAAGCATATGGTATGACGCGATGAGCAGGCCAGGGAATTCTGATCTGACATTAATGAGCATGCTACGAACTGGAAAAGGAAGCATGTAGCTCAGAAGCACCCATGTTTTATCCAAAACCCATCTCTCTTTAAACCACGCAATTGAAATAACAGAGCAAGCATGCAAGGGCTCGAGATTTATTTCCGCTCAGTAAAGAAGAGTAATTATACTAAGGTAGAGCAGTTAAAGTAGCCTAGTACTTAACCTTACTTGTGTTCACATGTGGCCTCTACTCTCACTTTCAGCACAACACACCCTTATGTTCCCCATCCCTTGCCTCGCATTACAGAAAGACTTACATGATCTAGGCACTTCTAGAAAAGTACTCACTTCATAAAAACCAAACCCACAATCAGATATTCTGTAAGTACTTCCTCAAATAAGTAAAGTATTTTCAAACTGGGAACAAACATGAAGAGAGAGGAATGAAACACTACAGAAATTAGCTTCCCATGTGGTCATCTACATATTGAGAAAGAGACAATTAGGTTCTGATCCAGGAAGCAGAGGTCTAGGTTACATTGTTAACAAGAGTTTCCCAAGCATGTAACAGACTAGAGGTCAGTAAGCACACAGAAGTTAGCCAGCTGGAACCTCTTCATTCAGAAGTTTTGGCAACCAAGAGGAGCAACATGGCTTTTCAAAGTTAAAGGGGACAACAAGCTGCAGTAGTTAAACACATACTGTGTGTCACCCCTCAACATTCTTATGTTGATCCTCACCACTTCAAATTACAGGGGGGCATATCTAAACAGTGTGTTAAGTACAGCATACACACTCTGTTTTAGAGCAGTGGAATGTAGCCTAAAATATATGTAATTAAAGTAGTATTAAAAAGGGCTGGAAATGTAAGATCACACTAAGCTATATTATATTTAGGGCAACATAGTCCTTTTATTTCTGAAAGCATTAATACAGGTTTCTTGGTTCTAGCAATTGCAGATATCTAACTGTCAGTTGATATATTATTTGTTTGAGTGGTGATGTAAGTGCAATGTCATCCACAAATTTCAGGCTATGCATGGCTGTTATTCACATGGCTCTATAAAAGACTTCCAAAGCAGTATCTACAACTGGAAAGAATTTGACATTATACATGGGCTCTAGCCAAGGACATGTACAGGTCACATGAACTCTCCCACACTTCACCTCTCAGAATGGATGCAAAAAAATATTTGTGAGGATATGTATTTGTAAGCAGTTTCAGGGAAAAATCGGAAACTTTATATGATAAAATGATGCTTTATTAGACTGCTTCTATTGTGTAGGGACTAGTTTAAAAAAGAATCCAGCAAAATGAAACTTGAAAAATTATAAAAATAAAAAACTCCTTTATCAAGTACCATCCCTGGATTTCATTTCTTGTTGCGTGTGAAGTTATTTTAAATACTAATCCATAGATACTTTAATATAAAAAAATCCCCACAGAATATTATTCATCTATGGTTTTCTTCTCTTGCATTTCCCCCCCATGATCTAGGGACAGGAGTGGTCCCAGCTACTCCAATAGCCAAAAAGAGGTCTACATGGTTAAGAATAGGTGAATGACCTCTCAACTGAAAGGTTCTAATAACTAATTCCACACACACCTCTCAGTTTCATTTAAAGCTAAGTCTTCTAGGCTGGTTATAAATTCTTATCAATCTGTGGCTGGAGTGCAGAATCCTCTCTCCCTTGGCATTTATTTATCTTTGGCACAGTTTGATGATTTAGCACTAGAACTTGCTTAAGCATGCCAAAAAATAATTATAGAAAAGAATTTAAAACACAAAATAAAACACTTCAATCTTTGACAAAAATTTCAGGACAAATCTGGGAGCTATGCCTCCGATGTACACTCCTGAAGTCCAACACTTCTGATAAGAGAAAGCAGGACCAATACATACCAGACATAGACCTTGAGGAGATAAGCAAAAGGTTAGATTAAGATCAAAACAACTACAGAAGTGCTTGATACAAGAAGTTGGATCAATTCCCTTCTAAAATGAGCAATATGAAGGTACTAGAGACATGATCCCCAAGAAAATAAGCAGTACATGGGAAAAATATTCAGAGAGACTCTCTAACAGGTCAAATTCTAATCTGGCATTGCAATATCAAGTGGAACCTGGGACTAATTCTGGTGGCAACTTCAATAAAGGTTAAAAGTCTTATTTCTTCTCCTATTGAGTTCAACGACAATCCAACCCCAGCAAGCTGAATGGTAGCAGAAATAAGCCATTAAAATAGAGCTCTGGATCCCAAAGAAGAATTTAAGTGTAACTCTGTAAACTTGATATCTAATATGAACAACAAGGAGTTTATTTAAACAGCTGGTTAGAAACTCCCTTCTTCCTTTTCTCACCAAATCTAGATGCTAGCACATATGTAAAATGATGGGTGCTTCTCAAGTTCAAATGGGTTTTGCTCAAGGAGGAAGTAGATGTCAGCTGCAAAAATCTCAGGGCAAGAAATAAACAAAGGACTATACATACTTCCTGGGATGCTATGGTATGACAGAACACTGAAAGATAAACCCAGAACCACCTGAATGCTTGAGAATTAGATTAAACATCAGGTCCCAGGGAATTTGGGGTGATTTCTGGGTGTTACAGTATGTTCCAAGAGTTCAACACATTATGTCTTTTCAACGTTTGCCTTTGATACCTACTAATAGCAAAATCTTTAAGTATTAACATCTTAATGTGTTGAAATGAAACCATAATGCTCTTATCTTTACTTCATAGCAATTCTGCTGCTTTACTGTTTTTGAACATTAATAAAAAATCTGAATTGTTGAGCCAAAGCAAGTACAGGACCTATGTTAAATGGCTTTTAATGAAGCATGGTACCTGAAGTTAATTCACTTAACAGATTTGGACTAAGGATTGTTTGCTTTATGGATTGCATCTGTATTTGTTCATCTGTGACCAACTGACCGTAAGGAGTGAACCCTGTTAATAAAGAACGGCTGTTGCGAGCAAATGCATTTCCTCTGGTACTTCTTTATGAGGAGACATTTTGCACATCTTCATTTCAATAGGTTTACCTTTCAGTTACGATCTTAGAAAAGGGTGTCAGAGTTCTTAGCACATTTGTTCTAAAACAAATCCTCAAGACTCTGGAGTGTAATTGAGTCTGTCTGCTGCCCATGGCTAGCCCGTTGAGGCCACGCCCACACTCATGGAAACTATTCTGAATGGTCAGTCTCCACAGCTAATGTTGCAAGCCAATACTTAGGTGCTATAGAAAGTGGCACTAGAAATTCAGCAGGTGGCACTTACTTTTCCAATGAACCAGTGGTCCACAGTATTAAGGATGTTGTGAGGCTGAAAGTGATGTTTTGATACAGTACAGTGATCACAAGTGGTCATTTTTTGAAGATCCCATGGAACTTTTTACAAGAGCATTAAATTTTGTATGTCGGCCAAACTCCAACTAGGCAGTTACATTTGACCTCTCTAAACTGTCCTACAGTTATAAGTTAGACCTGGTCTACACTAGAAAATTAAGTCAGCTTAACTATGTCGCACAGGGGTATGAAAAATCCACACTCCTGAGCAGCGTAGTTAAACCAACCCAACCCCCAGTGCAGACAGCACTAGGACAATGGAAGAATTCTCTCAGGGAAGTGGATTGTTGACAGGAGGGGTTCTCCCATCAGCACAGGTAGTGTCTACACTACAGTGGTGCAGCTGCAGCACTGAAGCTGTAGCATTTCAGGTGTAGTATACAGTATTCCCTTCCTGCCAGACTGTGGCATAGCATGTACTCTGTTAGAGTTGCCACTTTTCACAACAGCGGTGGCTACATTAGTAGTGACGAAGTGATTCTTGTGTACATCTTTTATTTCAGTTTAGCTGATAGAGTAGTTATGGATTTTGGGGGGGATGAAAGGGCGAATGCAAGATTCTTTCACTCAAGACAGGCTTCTCCATGCCAGAAGTAAATTTCACATCTGAGGACATCTACACAAGCAGCCGGGAGGTGTAATTCCTAGCTCAGGCAAACATACTCAAGCTAGTGCTTAAACACAGCAGTTTAGCCACAGCAGCACTGGCAGACGTTCAGGCTAGCCTCCAGAGTATGTACCCAGGGCTCGGGCAGGACTGTACTCGGCCAGCTAAGAGAAGGCCTCTGCAGACAAGGAAACATGCTATCATGTATAGAGGACTGTCAAATTTGATGCCACTTTGCAATGATACAGTGGAACCTCAGAGTTACGAACACCCGAGTTACAAACTGACCAGTCAACCACACACCTCAGCTGGAACTGGAACTGTGCAATCAAGTAGCAGCAGAGTTTAAAAAAATTTTTAAAAAGCAAATACAGTACAGTGCTGTGTTAAACACAAACTACTAAAAAAATAAAGGAAAAGCAGCGTTTTTCTTCTGCATATTAACATTTCAAAGCTGTATTAAATATATGTTCAGTTGTAAACTTTTGAAAGAACCACCATAACATTTTGTTCAGAATTATGAACACTTCAGAGTTATGAACAATCTCCATTTCCAAGGTGTTCATAACTCTGATGTTCTACTGTATACTCTCCCCCTGTTTGGTAAGAAACAGAGTGACTGGAACAGGAAAGGAGCTGTTAAGCTCAGGGTTTTGTTTTTTTTAATGCTTTCAACACCACAGTTATTTGAGCTTCTTAGAAGCCAGTCTACAGGTTAATATTATAAAGCTCTGTAAAGAGGAGAGTGCCCTCTAGCTATTGGGAGAATGCCTTGAATGTGATTTAGTGTTTGTCTTGATGCAGGCCAAACCAGTAAAAGGTAAGCACTAAAACTGACAAAATAGATGGAAACTTGGCACTCACTCAGTTCCTCCAAGGTGTTTGCCCACTTGTTTTATTTATGCTTTTATAAAAGTGGTACAAATTAAAAGACTAACACAGTGTTAAACTGTTTGGTAAATATGGGCCACACAACATAGCTTCTGTAAATCAGCCTAAAAGGGACACAGTCTATGAAAATGCACACACTGGATTAGGACACAAGGCCAGATAGGGCTTATTTTACTACATCAGACAGATAGTTATTTTGTGAATTCTGATTTTATTTATCTGGCCTAAACAATACTAATAATCTCAAGACATTATAGATTATATAAAGAACTGAGGTTGAAGTGAGAACAGAAACACATGTTCCGATTTTGACTATACATATCTCATCTGAAATCCCTGTATAATTAAAGTGCAAGTCAAGTTTTACACATACCTGTGAGACAAAAAAATGCAGCTAAATATCGTTTTTCAAGGCCATCTTTATAGGTCTGAATCGCACCATAGATTGGAGGTAGAATGAAAATCAGGTTACTCACTGTGTTCCCTGTAGGATAGAAACCAAAGCAGAGATTTAGTATTGGGCAACATGCACTTGAAATAAACAAAGCTACATTCATTCAAACAAGACTTCAACAGTTCTCAATAAAAAGGCTACACCTTTTCTCCAAGCCTCTTTCTGCTTTAGCACTTTATCCGCTGTTAGATTTTGCTACAGTCTGGGTAACCTCACATGCGCCTAAGTAATATTACAATACTACATCAGACCAAAGAGTAATACTGGATGAGGCTTATGTTTATGGCAAAGAAACAGAAAAAATATGGTTAAATCTTGGTAGAATACAAAGCACATTTTATCAGAAATTCTTTCAGCAAATATAAATCCTCAAATAGCAAAAGTTTTGGTATTTTAAGCAGCTCCTGGAACACTTTGGGGGCACTAACATGAGCATAGAGTGCTCCTTCCTTTTCTCCCCGTGCTCTTCCCTCTGATCCCTCAAGACAGGTTATACAATTTTCATTTTAGATTTAATCATGTAAGCTAACTGCAGGCAACACTCTTCCCTCATCAGGGTTTAAAACTTTTACCATACACCGACTAACCAAGGCATATTTCTAAAGACAGATTTCAGCAGGACCAGTACATTCTTAGTGCGGTCCAGAAGCAACAGACTGCTGGGAAGCGTGACATCTGAACACAAGAGCTCTGCTAACAACACAGATCCAGTTTTTAGCTAAATACAACTTGAAGGCATTTGCGTAAACACTAAGCTTGGCTGTATTCAGATTGCAATCCGATAACACAAAGACCAAAAATAAGTGTCACATTTTAGAACTTCAACTAATCTATGATACCAGATGCCACAGCAAGAAAGTAGTGCACCTGCACAGATTCTATAAAGAATGGCTCTACCATACTGACTGGCTAGTGTTTTTACATCCACTTTGCATGGGTATACTATAAATGAATTCACAAAGTGCAAAACAACCGTGAGCAAACCCTTAAGTAAAGCAACAGCAATTAAGCAAAACAGGCTTGGTCTGAAGGGAGTGCAAACTCAGCATCTTATCCCTGCCTGATGTAGTCATATTTTAGGAGCAGAAGTTATGCACTGTAGTTACCAAATTAAATATAGACCTATACTTTTCTTTAAAGGCGCTGATGCATAAAAATACATGTCTGACCACCTGACAATATAAAGCACAGAGAAACATGTACCTGCAGATTACATCAGACTAAAACACAGAAATGCTCGATATTATGCCAATATCAGAACCTTATTATTCAAGGATCTCCAATAAGAGTTAAATTGTATAAAACCTTGAACAAACAGGTGCATCTTGCGAAACATGCGAGTTAATTTGGGGCATTTTGACCAATATCGCAGCTCAATAAAACACCTGTCACAGGAACTCACCTCACACAAATACCTATTCCCCTCAAACTACTTGCCAAAAGGAAATGGGAAGAATCAAACTATGCTCAAGTGTTTTAAAGTTCAATTTATTCCAAGAACCACTACCAAAGAAACATGCTTTACATATTTAAACACTTTCCTGCAGTGCAAAACCCCCAGACACAACAGCATTATTCCAGCATGAGAACCAGAATGTGAAATTAGATGCTGATGATGTAACTAGCCTGTTTTCACTGCTAAAGCTCAGCAAACCTGAAAATGCAGCTAGTATAAAGGCTGACAAATTTTGATTGTTTCTATTTTAGATGTTCTTCATAAGTAGATAAATCTTATCTGAAGCGAGTACCTCTTTAGCAAGCTGCTTTACTAACATGACCATGCTTAACAATGGCACAGCCACCTGTTTGGACCAGTTATAAACAAAGCTGATCTGGCTGCAAGTCAGTGATCCCCAAAGAAAGGCCCCAGTGCTGCAGAAGTACCCAAGGGAATCCTTACTGAGGTCAACAGGGCTGTGCAAAGACACCCAATGCCTATCTGACTGCAGGATAAAGGCATGCCCTATGGGATCTCTTCATTCTTAACTCCCCTTGGTGGTCACCAGCCTAACGACTAGTGTTAAGACGACTATTCTCTATTCCCGTAGATGCGTCCCTTTAGACAAGGCTAGATAATACTGCATCTCTCCTTGATCATTAGTTTGGGGAGAGGAGGAGTGCAGAGCCATCAGATAAGGAGAGAGAAGATCATAGGACCTCAGCAGGCTAAAGATGCCCATTTCTACCGTGTGACACATTCCTAAAGCAGGCAGTAGGTAGCCTCAACAGAATTCAGGGGTGGAAGAAGCTCCAGTTACATTAAATATTTTTGTTGTATGTATTGTAAATATTTACAACTTGGCCATTATCTTGTCCTCCCCACAAACAACAGAAGATGGCCATGCAGCCTGAAAAAGCAGGGAAAAATTTCTTTAGAATATTTCTTTGGTCCTGCTAGTGAAGGCAGGGGGCTGGACTCAATGACCTTTCAAGGTCCCTTCCAGTTCTAGGAGATAGTCCTATCTCCAATTATTTATTTTATTTTATTTTAAAATATGGCCCTGTGTTCTAAGTCTTTATAATTTTCTAGAGTGGCTCTTATATGCTCTGATTTCCCAAAACAGTTATTGCAGATCATGTAAATCTCATAATTTCTTAAAGGTGACGATCAGTATGAAATGTTTCATAGTATGCTAAGAAACATGCAAAAGAAGACTCAAATATAAAAATACTGAATTAAAGGAACATATGAAGAAAGACCTGTTCATAACTGACAAAGCAAATCATTTCAGAATAGTGCCAATTAAGGCTGGAAACTTCAGACTGATACGAGAACATAGAAAAAAGAACAATGTACATTAAGGCAAGAGTTTTAGCTTTAATTCTCTAGATATTTATAAAATGGAAGCTCATGTAAACTATTTGCTACAGTCTTATCAGTGAGTACATTCCTTACATCTCAGGTTGTCTTGCAATGAGAGGAAGTGCCATCACTCTTAACAAATTGTAGATACTACTTCCCGTGTTGTTTTAGTGCATGGTATTGACTAAATGCTCTTGGCATGCATCAGGTGAACCTATTAAAAATATTGTAAGCTTTGCACTTTTGTGCTTCCTCTACTGCTCCAGACTGTGGAGTTCCCGCCTTATCCTCCCTCTCACTTAGTATGCACTCTCACCCCACCCAGCTTTATTCATCTGAAGAGCACAAGACTCAAGGCCTTCCTTGAACACAGGTTCCCCATCACCACATACAAATTATTAATATCTCGTTGATTTGTTAAAAGCATCTTTTTCAAGATTATACTAAGACAGGCAGAGTAAATTTTTTTAACCTAAGTGTTAGTTTAATCTGTCATCATGGTAAAGGGAAGACAAGCAGATTTCATGCTTTGCTTTGCAAATTTTCATGACAATTTTGCAAGGCTATTTTCATACACAGCATTGTTCCAAAGTGACATTTTATTTGCCAAGAAAATTCAAGGACAGTACTGTACCTGTATGAAAACAAATGTATGCAAATATCAATTTCACAGTCCTCTGTTAGGTTATATTTCACCATATCTGCAAACTATCCAACAAATATAATAGGCAATTACAATTTCTATGGAAAATTTGAGAAGTCTATTACTTTGCATGTATATTCACAGAACAATTTTTCAATCCTTCAAACATATATATAAATCACAAGTGTACATGGCTCTGAACAACAGTTTCAGTCATGCCAAACAAAGATATGACAGTCTAAGGATAAGCCTGAAAAGCGCACATGAAAGGAAACTGAAAGGCATAAACGGGTACATCACAGAACGGAGCTTGGGTGTTAGCTGGATCATTTCGTAGAATAAATGGGCTCCCATAAATTTGCAGAACCTAGATTTTGTAAATCTTTAATTCCTGCAGAATTAGCTAATTTCTAAATTGGAAAGTTACTTCTACAAAACACGTGAAGGAGAATGTGATAGGATAAAGTAAATGAAGCTAGACAATTAAGTCTGTTTTCAACAAAATATGGCCATCAGAAACATCTAAGCATGGAATAA
Organism: Gopherus flavomarginatus; assembly: GCF_025201925.1. NCBI lineage: Eukaryota > Metazoa > Chordata > Testudines > Testudinidae > Gopherus > Gopherus flavomarginatus. The sequence continues at coordinate 358,647,508 of NC_066617.1, forward strand.
AAATGCAACTAATTGTAACACATTTAGGGTAACAAATGCAGGGTTTCCAATGAGGAAAAGGACTAAAGAAGTTAAAAAATACCTCATTAAACTTTTGGCAGGGCAACCAGTGTGAACATTTCTAAATTACCCTGGTATACATATTTATACTAAGGATGAATGAGAGATTTATGAATCATGAGGGTCTTTTCCACTGTTAAAATGTTCTCTCTCTCTCTCTGAAAATAGGAAAAGCCATCAATTTTGACTCTGCTGTAGTGAAAATAGTAAGTTCAAGCAGGGTGTATATGACAGTGTGGCAAGGACATTTTTGCAGTTAAAGTTTTTTTTAGTTTTAGACTTGTGATCAGTAACAATGAACATCACACTTCTTCCATTAAAAATCGGTATCGTATCATACTACCACTTTAAACAAGAAAAAAAAAGGCACGGCATTTTTAAACAGATCTTTAAAAAGGGATACCAACTATTATTACAAGTAACTTCTAAGTTTACTTTAACTAAATGATTCAAGAAAAAACACAACAGTTTTACTTTGCACATCAGACAGCATTCTGCATAGTCACTGTCAACGTATTTCCATTTGTGTGGATCTTCACATAGCAATAGCGAAAAGAAAATACAAGTATGAGATTGTGAAATCAAAAATTGGGTGGAAGGTGAAGCGCCTGAATCTTTTTTCAGTCTGTTTATTATTAGGCCACAAGTGACTTAATCTTGTCACTTTCAAAAATATGTAAAGTTCTAAGGACTTATTTTATTAATGAAACCTTTAACTGCTGGCAATCCAGTCGGAGCTGTAATGCAAGCTCAGAGTGTCTAATATGCGTATTAAGAAAGTGGGAAGAATGGCATGTATTCAAGCACACCAGAAAGAGCGGACACTTGCTTGTGCCTAAAAGCTTGATTAAGTTAGCTGTATCATGTGGGGGCGGCCCTCTCTTTTAGAGAAAACTTCATGTGATGCTCTGGGGCAGGCAGAGGTTTCTTTCCATGCATAGGGAGCCGGATGAATGAATGGGAAGGAGAGGGAGAGAAGGGAAAGGAAGGAAAAGGGGTAGGGGGTTAATTATGTGGCACAGGTGACAGAAGGGACAAAGAGCATGGAAAAAAAGGGGTAAAAAATATGTGGGTGGGAACTAATGTATGCATGGGTTTGAAGGGTAGGATGAGAAGCTTCAATATAATACAGAAGGTGAGAGACCTGTAGAGGGTTTGATACAAAAAAATAAAAAAATTAAAAGAATTAGAAAGTCAGTAGCAATTTACTTGTAATACAGGTATAATTTCTAAGGCACCCATCAACATGATATCAAAGTGCCAACAGGGAAATTAAAATTTGAATAAAAACAGAAAATTTCTGTTGTATATACAATATTTTACAATTAGACCACACTGGGCAGTAAACACGGCTCAGAAACCTTGAAAAGCCGAGATCATTACTAGATTACCACAATACAGGCATCACTTCAGAAATTCTTCGGAAAAAGAATCCACATTTCTTCAATTCACTCACTTGTATCTTTTGCAGTTCTCTCTTCCGTCATATCATCAGGAAAACAGCACAGCAATTAGCTTTTCATTTCCACACGCCATTTTTAAATATAGAGAATCCTATATTTAGCAGCCCACAGTAACATATACAGAATGAGTCAGGAAATCCTGTATCCAACTGAAACTTCAGGAGGACCTCAAGCAGACAGAATAGAGTCACCCAAAATGGAATCTGGCCAGTGTGTACCATCACTAATCTCCCTACTTTTATAAAATGTGCCACAGGAACTTCAATGACTCTGAGTACTCAGGACCTCTGTTTTACTGTCATCCAGACATACAGTGCAGTGTTGCATTCGGCTGGAGCACTGGATCAATACTGACTGAGGGAATAGTGTTAACCACTGAGTAGAAACAGCTAACTTCTTGCACCCTCCATTTCCCAGGGAGGTCCCCCTTTCATATTAACTAGGCCTGTTCTTGCTTAGCTTTGGTAATTTATTGCTATTACAATCCATGGTGGCACCCAGCTGCACCTTTTAGTAAAGCAACCTAGAGAACATTCAAATATATCATACAAATCTTTCAAATAGTAGTCCTGTGTGTAGGAAAACAGAAAATATTGAAGGAAACAAATAATTAGACAAAAGTTAACTGAACCATATAAGCAATAATTGGAAACTCAGTGAACCCATAAAAATGGGTAATGAGAAAAAATAATGGCTAGAACTAATGGGTTACTATAAAGAACAGTGTTAGATCTGGCTTTAATGATGACGAAGAAGTTTAAACAGCAGATTAAAGGACTGCATAAATGGATTAAAATCAGAAGGCAAACACTGCAGAGAACCAAGAAATTATACAAAGATCCAATATATACCATACAGCATGGAGGTATATCCCATCCCTATACAGTATTGGGTAAGTACAGTATTCACATTTTGGTACTGCGTTATAAGGAAAGAGATAACTGGACAGAGATCAGAGAATAGCAACGGAAAGTATCAGGAGTTAAAGGGATGTTCTTAAAAAAAAAAATCAAAAGAGCTAAGTATCTATACCTTAGCTAAACAACAATTAAAAGGGAATGATATAATAGTCTACATATTTGGAAGATGTGAAGATCAAGGAATGAGAGGAATTCTTTGGGTTGTTACATGGGGGCATTTTAACTAGTAGCAATTAAACAAAATTAAGAAAAGATAAATATAGGTAGAATTTCCAGAAAGTGAGTTCTGTTACACACCAGAAGTGTCTCTAGGTGGGAAGCCCCATAACTTGGAACAGTTAAAACTAGACTGGACAAAACACTAGAAGATGAACTGCAGAGAACAATATAGCACTGCCAGGGAGACGAACTGGATGAGGCATGAACACACCACCAATTCTACCACCAATGGCAAGACACGCGAATGCTATGAGTACACTAAAATTCAGTCATGCTATGTCTCATACCTGACAGGAACAGCTAGCTGTTTCAAAGATGCCGAAGCACTGATATGGGGCCTCTCACACTGGACCTGCACTGACAGAAGCAGCACAGGCACAATACTGAAGGTTTGCGAGGTCACTCAAATGTTATTATACAACATACAAAGACCTGTGCTTACAAAACTTCTGGGCCACTTCCTCCCACCCTTCATTTCTCTAGTGCGCAAAGATTTGTTCTGGCTTCCCAGAGGTATTTTCAGAATAAGAGATTAACTATAACGGCATGAGTTTGGCCTTTACTCCCAATGACCCAAAATACGCCATTGCTATTTTACAAGTTGTTCTGATCTGCTATCTCAAGAGATACGTTAAGGCTTATGGGCTTTACATCCCTTACTTCAGATGCAGAATTCATTCTCACTTGAGGACTGTAACACCAATTCAGTTGATGTTTTTATATCAAAGTAAAAATGTTACCTACAATATTTGACTTTACATTTGTCTTCTAACATAACGAAAAGTCTGGAAGGTAGTTAGCGGCAAAAGCCTTCCACGCTCTTGACTAACTCAGAATACAGAAGAGAGCTCAGTTCAAACTTGTACGGGGCGTGGGTGTATTTTTCAGTGTACTGGGTTCTTTTTGGTATCCATGTCTTATAAAAGCACTTGTAATTCAGCTGCTCATAAAGTGCCCTGGGGTACCATTAAATTATCCCTTACTTTACTCTAACCTTCATCTAACTCTCTGTAAGAAATTTCATGATATTATATATCAAAAGACACTAGCTATATAAAAATCAATATGTTCTACTGTTTAGATTCCGATATTGTAACTTTCATCCAGAGTGGATGAGAACAGATATTTTAAAATTTAAATCAGGTTTTCTTATTTAAAATCAGATGTTTTTATTGTACTTATAATTTTTTTTAAATAAACCTGTTTAAAATGAAATCTGAATTTAATACAAAATACGCTAAGCCCTAAACTTCTTATAATCTTTTATAACATTTAAATAAAAAAAATAAAATATTCTGAATCCATGGGCCTCTATCAAAAACTGAGTTAAAAAGCTGCTTTCCTATATTATAAAGAAAGAATCAGCGGGAAGACATCTAACTTTTGAGGTCAAGCTTTATAAATATGGCACAAAAGGTCAGCCTAAGTAACTTAGTAGATGTTACTTAGAAAATGTCATCTTCAAGATACTGATGGTATGTCTACACTACCTGCCAGATTGCCGGGCAGCAATTGATCCAGCAGGGATTGATTTATAGCGTCTAGTCTAGACACGATAAATTGACTCCCAAGCACTCTCCTGTCGACTCCTGTACTCCACTGCCGTGAGAAGCGCAGGCAGAGTCGACAGGGGAGTGGCAGCAGTCGACTCACCGCGGTGAAGACACCACGGTAAGTCGATCTAAGTATGTCGACTTCAGCAATGTTATTCACGGAGCTGAAGCTGCATAACTTAGATCGATCCTGCCTCTCCCCCTCCCCCTCACGCCCTAGGGTAGACCAGGCCTTAGGCAAGCAGAAACTTCCACTCCAGTCACTTTCACATACGCATATTTGAACATTTTCCCAGGAGGACCTGAAATTATTAGTCAATTCCCCTAATATATCATACAGTTGTAAATGTGAAATGTGTTTTGATAATAGAAGTTTATGTAGTCAAAACATATGGATGTTTTATTTAATAAAAATAAATTTCATACACTGTTGTGTGTTTAATTAAATTCCAGTTACCATCCTAATACAGCTTGACACAAATCATGAGCAAAAAGTTAATTATCTAGTATAAAAACAATATATCATTCATTTTCCAACACAAGAGTCTGAAAATATTAAGCTATATAATTGCTTAAATAAATATATATCATTAGAGTGTATCCTCTCAGGTCGATGTAAACTGCTTTATGTCAACCTAACTCTGTAGTGTAGACCAGATCCTAGTGTAAAGGCTCTATTTACTTGAATATCAGAATGCTTTAATGGCTATATCAACTAATGAGAATGCATCTTTCTTTAGAAAGTAACTGAAGTACAAATGGAAAAGTTGATTAAAATTGAGGCTTTCCACCTGGTGATTTAAATCAATCTATCCTGCTTTCATCCTTTTGTGCATTATGCTGGCAATGTAACTATTCACTTGCACTCTTTTTTTTCTTTGATTTAACACAACACATACCAAGCCCAGAATTTAAACCATCAGACATTTCTTGATAAGAAATTGATATCCTAAGTATCACACAAATATGACAACCATGTTCATGCTGCAGTTTAACACAAATTGCTGATATTTACTTGCTGATGGTTTAAAAATACTTCTAGATAAAAAAAGTTTTGAGTACTTACATGATTCCCATCTCTATGTATTTAGCTTCACAATGCCTCTGTGAAGTAGGAAAGTGCTATTACTACCATTTTACAGACGGACGGACAAAGAGACTTACCCAAGATCACACAGGAAGTCTGTGGTGGAGCAAGGAATTGAACCCAGAACTCCCAAGTCCCATGCTAGCACCCTAACCACTAAACCACTAAAGATTTTCTGTCAGTAAAAGGCTGGCTGACGGAACTGAACAAATATCTAGATAGTAAATTGTCAGGGACTACAACCTTTGTTACTCGTTTCTACAATGCCTAGCACAATGGAGCCCACTCCTTTACTGGGATTGAGAGATGTTACTGCAATCTCTTTTTGTGACATCTCCATTACTGGAGGTTTGCAGCAATGGCACCCCATTCTGAATTATCCTCTGCAAATCTCTTTGTTGATGAATAGCCATTTTGATCCACCCACAGCACCACTGTCTATCCAAGATCATCTTTCTCTGCTTCCTTTTTTTCTGCCCTCAACTTTCCCTTCCAGTGCTGTAATCATGCCTTGACAGCTGAACCTCTTAAAATATGCCCTGCAAATCAAATCTGTCTTTTCATAAGATCTTTAACAAGCATTTCCTGAGTTCCAATAATTTCCAAAATGTTTTTGTTGGTTACGTGATCAAACCATATTTTCTACTGCTGCGATAGAAATTATAAAATGCCTCTTCCCTGGTTTTCAAGACAAGATGCAGTAATTCAGAACTCAGACGTGCCATTGTCCTTTTTGCGAAAGGACAGATCATGCAAAGGTATCTTCTACAATGGTCTTTCTTGAAGACTTTTATGATTTGGCCCTGACAGTCTTACAAGACTAAAAGTACAGCCTTACACAATAGACCATCCAATCACATTCTGCAGCCACAAAGTCTGATGGGCCAAGATGAACGGAGATGCAGGGAGGAGTTCCAAGATGACATCACAGAATAAAAATAGCTGCCAGACAACATACATTCCTCAATATTTTCCAAACTTAGTTCTTCTAACCACCTAACAACACAGGTCACATCTAGGTCTGCATGGAAGCTCAAGAGCATCCTAAGATTCTCAAGTATGGTCTCCATCTCCAGTTCCTCAAATCCTTAGGGACTACCATAGTATTTTCTACAACTTTAAAAATGACAGATGCTGTCTTCAGACAGCCTTTGAGAGAGCAAACCAGAAGTCTAGATCAGCAGTTCTCAAACTGTGCGTAGGGACCCAAAGTGGGTTGACTACCCCATTTTAATGGGGTCACCAGTGCTGGCATTAAGACTTGCTGAAGCCTAAGTCTGAGTGGCCAGGCTCAGGCTTTGGCTTCAGCCATGGAGCGGGGCTCAGGTTACAGCCCCCTTGCCCAGGGCTGACGCCTCAAGCTTCAGCTCTGGCCCCTTTTCTGGGTGGTGGGGCTCAGGCTTGGGCTTTAGCCCCGCTGCCATGCTTCAATCCCCCTTGTTGGGGTCGTATAGTAATTTTTGTTGTCAAAAGGGGGTCGCAGTGCAATGAAGTTTGAGAAACCCTGGTCTAGATTATTAGGAAGGGCTGCACCTTCTTATTGGGAGCATTCCATTCACAATCCAAGATGTCCAAAATGCACTGGACTGCAAGAAATAATAACCCTTTCCTATAATTCGCTGAAATGAGGTCCTGCCATCTCTCTGACAGTCTCTTATTTAAGACCTTTTGTGGGGGTGAGGACAGTATCCTGCCTCTGGGGAATTAATTCTTTGCCTGACAAACTCATAGGACATTCCAAACCTAGAGAAGACAGTGTAGGTAAGTCACTTTCAAGTTGTATGTTAAGATTTTGCAATAAAATTGCAGGCATAAACACTTTGACGTGTCTAATGAAGTGTCCAGACAATACAGGAAGTGTACTGAAAGCAAATAAAACGCTTGATTTACAATTCGAAAAATGCAATAGAAGTAAACAAATCACGCTGGGATTGTGAAGAGTTGGAATTTTCTCTGCAATATTAACTCTAACATTACATCATTACTAGGTAATAGCAAAACAAATTAATTAATAGCAAAACAAATTCTGGATCTCAAATTTGTTTTAAATCAAGAAGTAGGCTAATTCTGAAAACCTGGAGGTTAGGAAAGAAAGAGGTAGACAGCCAAGAAATGGGCAAATTGTTAAATTTATGAGTGGACCTAGAGTAATGTCCGGTACCATGACCATGACCAAACCAATATATTAGGATAATCCAGAGGTTCTCAATCTTTGTCCTTCTGAGCGCCCCCCCTGCCCCCCAACTGCTATAAAAATTCCACAGCCCACCCAGGCCACAACTGTTTTTCAGTAGATTAAAAGCCAGGGCTGGCATTAGGGGGTAGCAAGCAGAGCAATTGCCCAGGGCCCCACAAAGCGAAGTTGCTCAGGCTTCAGCTTGGGAAGGAGAGGATAGGGCTCTGGCCCCGAGCAGCAGGTCTTGGGATTCGGCTTCCTGCCCTGGGCCCCCGTGAGTCTAATGCTGGCCCTGCTCTCTGGTATATTTTAGTGGACCGTCACCCCTCCCCTGAAACCTTTTTGCAACCCCCCAGGGACCCCAGACATCTGGTTGAGAGCCACTGAGATAATTAGCTTTATTTTCTTCTTACTGAGTTCTCCTTGCTCCATTTGCCCATGTCCAAATTAAACTGTCAAACTATACCACCTTATACTTCCTCTCCTGAACATCCTTGCCTCCACCTCTGGACCAACTTCTCTACTTAAACTAAGGCCTTGCTTATGCAAGAATGTTGCACCCCAAGTTAAATTAGTTTTTAAAGCAATTTAAACTGGTGCAAACCCCTCTGGGGATACTCATTTCAGTTTAAACTAAATGGAAATAAGAGCGTGCACAAGGCATTTAATAACAGTTGAACTAAATCTGTTTTAACAGTCACACCTTTTGTGGAGCAGCTTCCTCCTGTCAGAAAGGCCTTAGTCATTCTCTTGATGTTATATTCAAGTACTGCCTTTGTTCCAGTTCTAATCTCTGAATTGCCATGCTCTGATCACCACTTCATCTAATATTACTCTTACTTCCTGCCTTTGCTCAATCACAATCCTTCTGCGACCTCCAGATCATCAAAATGTGACTCCTCTGCGGTACTTAACCCCCTCCATCCCCCACATCCCCCCTCACCTTAACCCCCTCCATTCCACACACAGCTCCAGTATTTTGCCTCATTTGATTCCCTGCCTTGCCCAACAACCCAATGTTGACTTACTACTTGCATTCACTTCTTCCTTTGCTCAATTGCCTTTAGAGAAAATCCTAGGACCATGCAGATTTCCTTCACTCCTGCCTTCCTTACTCTCCCCAGTCTTCCTTGGGTAACTATGCTGCTTCTTCTCTCCTGCACTTACCACTCCAGGACTTCTTTTCTGTAGTCATTTCTCTCCAAGTTTGCACTCAGCCCTAACAGAACTCATCAGAATCTCTTCAAAGTAACAGTACAACATTCACCAAGAACTTTCAGCTATACATCTCTCTCCCACACTGGTCTTGGACACTGGGGTTTCTCTTCCACTATCAACTTCCAATCACCTCCTCTATTTTCTCACTCTTTCCTCAGTCTCCCAATTTCATTTCAGCTACCTTTGAACATGACTAGGTATCCCCTAACCCAGTGGGCCCCAAACTTTACCTCAAGCCCCCCCTTACCCCTGTCTGTGCCCCCCTCCCAAGGCGGGAGCCACAGACAGGTGTAAAGGCACCAAGACTGGGACCGGAGTGGAGCGGATGCCAGGGGCCAAGGCTGACAGCTAGGACCCTGGACATATAGCTGGCAGCCAGAGCCAGGAGCGGAGCTGCGTGGTACTCCCTCCCTGCACCCCATGGGAGCTGACCTGGGCCCCAGCTGCATCCCCACAAATTTTCCTTTGTGCCCCCATAGGGGGGCATGCCCCACAGTTTGGGAACCTCTGCCCAACTTCAAACACCTTCCCTTGGCCCACTGTGACATAAGGAAAGATAACTACCAACGTTTGTTATCCAGATGCTACGAAACAGAAAGCACCATGAACAAGCCATGCAACATCCATGTTACAGAAGTGTACAGATATTTACTGAGCACTGTAAATGCAACAAAAGAGAGGAAGACTTAGGTCTGCACCACAGTTTACAGTTTAAACCATAAAAGGAAGTGACACCATATACTAAAGGATTAAACTGCAAGTGGTATAGTTTTTTTTATTATAACTAGAAAATAGTATAGTACATCATCATGATAGCTGGTGGGCTGTCGGTAAGTTTCATAGCAGAATTGAGTTTAAAGGGAGGATCTGACAGAGGAAAAGGCTTGACAGTGGGCACACATGGACAATGGTGTTCCAAGCATGAAGGGTGGCACAGAAAGGGGTGTGAGGATGACCAAGAGAAGAATATAAGGACGTTTTCAGAAAGACTTGAGACAAGTGTATATAGTTGGAGTGCTAGCTGGACAATGAAAGCAGAGATGTCATGGGTTAAATTACAAACAACTTTGAAGATGAGAACAAGAAATAAATTGGACAGTTCTTTCAAGGTCCCTTCCAGTTCTATTTCAAGGTCCCTTCCAGTTCTATGAGATAGGTATATCTCCCTATGTTGTTATAAGAAGAATCACAAGATTGAAAGATGGGGGAGAAGATGAATGATGGGATAGGAATGTTTTCAGGAGAGGAGGAATAGCTGATCAGTGTCTTCTATACCTAGAGTGAGAACTGATGGGAAGACAGAGAAGGTTGCAATTTTAAAGGTAAGAGATTAACTTGGTATGGACAAAACTTTTAGTGGTGGGGATAGAGGGGAAAGTATGGATTCAGAGAGGTCTTAAAGGAACAACAATCACAGCCTGAAAAATTTATCAACATCTACGACACTCAGGATCAAGACTACTAGCAAAACAATAGTTGTGCCACCACACACCCCGCAGCCAGACACCATGCAGTTTAAAGGAACAAGATAGTTTACGTCTTATAATGTACAATTTAGTTACTTCCATGTCTGCCTCTGCTGCTTTCCCAAGCAGCAGAATTAAATTGACCTGATTCGTGTTATTTTTATTGTTGCCTACCAGTTCCAAAAAGGAAGCATAAAAACAGGCAAGACTGATTTGGTTTTCACTCTGCTGTTCCTGAAGAAAGCCATGAGAAATAACAGAGGCACTGGAGCTGCCTGCAGATGCAGGAAAACAGCATTACATGGCACTTGTTTGGAAGGTCAGCATTGCAGTAATACAAGCTACAAACAAAAGGACATGGTCGACTTTTTAAAAAACCTATCATTAATAGTGCTCTAACTGAAAGATTAGAGAAATAAAAAATGTTACATCTCACTTTTCCCAGACTGTTTACTTTGTGCATTTGGCAGCATATTGTGTACAGTCACTTCCCTCTATTACTTACATGGGACATTCCCCCAACAGTAGAGGGAGAAAAAAATAAATGCCATTGTCAAAGGGACACCAATTGGGAGGAAGACTCAGAAGCAAGGAAGTTACCTAGAACTACCCCTAATTCACTGTCTAAAAATTTAGTAGATTTCATACCGAAGTTGTCTTTTTAGAATAACTAAGAAAATTTTACCTGTGCTTTCCCCAACATGTCATTTCTTTGAGTAATAAGGGCCACAGATCTGTTACAATTGGTACTTCAACCTGCTTGCATCTTAGGAAGGGAACCAGACCAGTCAGTCATTAGCAGCAGGGGAATATCCCACCGTCTGAGGTTCCTGTCAGTTCAGACAACCTCCGTTGCCATGATCATTCAAATCCACTTATACTACAGATTGTGGTAAATATTCTTTGAGGAACAACCTCTCCAACTATAGAGGATGGTAAAAATCCACCTCATGATAAACCCATATCCTTGGATGCCGATTTCCATTTCTATTCTAGATGATCTATTTGTCTCTAGGGTAGGGCGATATTACTCCACCAGAACTGAGGACCATATTACTCTAAGAAAGGAAGTTTTCAGGTAAGTACAGATGCATTTTCCAGTTTTTCTCTGTTAATGTGCACAGAGACATTCCTATGACAATCCCATTGTAGTGTGCCTCCAGGGTGGGAGACAAGATCATTCTTTAATCTAACTCATTATTGTTGTTTAAATGTACATGTATTACCTCTCTTCTATCTTCCCCTGGACACTAAGGCATGGAGAAGACTTCTACCAAAAGAAAGGAAATGTCATTCGCTACGATCAGTTGATCACTACGCAGAATTCAGTGAGCTAATGGCTGTCTAGCAGATTTCAATATAGGAGACATGACTACTCTACCTTCAGAATGTCGGTGCTCTTGAGAACTGGACTGAAGCTTAACTGGAGGAGGAATGCTATGACAGTTGTGCAGACTACCTGTCCAAAGCAGAAGTACAACACTGGGTCTCATCAGAGAAAACTCACCACTTCAAATAAAAAAGCCCTCGTTTGACTGGGATAGTAGCCGTCATGAGGTCCACTCTAATAGATAGGAAAGGACAACGATTTCTGTAGGGGTTTAATCTAGATAGCGTGGTAGGGAGCAGAATGAGGCTTCAAAGTCATGCTCTATGACCTCATGGGGTTTGAATAAGGTTGATGCACTAAGAAAACATTTAATGTTGAAATCTATACAAAAACAATCCATGCGGTGTCTCGTAACCTCCACCCGCTACCCACAGGGAAGTGGAGGGGGAGGAGGCAGCTGAATTCCATCATCAAAGGTGTGGCAATTGGCACCGGTTGTATGGACTCTGGAGTGCTCTTCGGGTTTCATTTTCCTCATGAAGATGGGGGAGAAAGGCTGCTTGCCCTGGAGCCAGTTCTCTTCCCAGTCCTGCCCGGCTCTTCTCCTGCTGGGGATCACACACCCTTCCTTTTGCCTGTGATTCTTCCCAGCCTCGCTTGCTTGCTGAAGCCTGCAGGGGGACCAGCTGCTGCAAATGCCTCAGAAGGGGAAGGAGAGCTGGGGGGACGGTCTTCCCAAAAATCAAAGACTGCCCTGGCGCAAAGCTGGGGATTACACCTTTTTAAAACAGAACTGCCAGTCTAAAAATTGGGAACAAACTTTGGAATTTCCCTCAAAAAAACTGCAGCAAGGAGGGCTGGGGGAGCTACTGACCACAGCCTGGAGACAGAAATAAATGAAGGGAACTTCAGAGGGAGAAGCATTCCTCAGCTGCCAGTGACTGACAGGTCTAGTTCTTCCTGCCCAGCAGGCACAAGTACCCACTCTAATGGACCTGAGGACCACAGCATGAAGAAGAAAGCAAAGATTCTAGAGAAGTTAACAGCACTGATTCCCCACACTCCCCTAGAAAAGATTCCTGCTTGCCAATAAGCAATTAATTTGTCAAGTGCTGATAATATTTAGTGTATCGTATTGAAAACTGGTAAGACCCACTGAACAAACTTTGATGGATTCTGAGCTAACACAAAAGCAACATACTCCTGAGGCCCCCAATCCTATGGAGGGGTCCATCTGTTTATCTGTCTCCCTCTCACATATATTCATTTACATACACACACAAAACCTTATATCTGAATGGACTCCCGATGATTCCAGTGGGACTCATCATAATGATCTGACTGCAAGGCAGGCCACCAAAATCAGTGGCACTCCATTCAGATCCAAGGATCCATGCTCAGAGATCCTTCTGCAGGACTGCTCTATAACTAAACCTTAGGTCTTCCTATGTTGCTCAGGGCTGTGAAAAATTTTGCACCCTGTGTAACGTAGTTAGGTCAACCTAATCCCCACTGCAGACAGAGCTAGGTTGACAGCAGAATTATTCCATCGGCCTAGCTGCTGTTGCTCAAGGAGGTAGACTTATCCCAACAATGGAAAAAACCCTTCTGTCATTGTAGCAAATGTCTACATTACACAGGCATAGCTGCAGCACTACAGCTGTGCTGCTGTCCTGCTTTCAGTGTACACAGACAGCGTATACACACTCAGGCATCACGTTTGACTATGTCAGCACACACATAAAGAGCCGTGTCTTTTATGGAATTATAACCAGATAATAAGAAACCAAAACATGATGTTTGCCACATGTCGTATGCATGGTTAAGAGACACCATCAATTAGAAATCAATTATTAAAAGAAGAGAAAGTTAGAAGTAATTTCAGGCATCACACCTCCCAAAGTTCCACCATCAATACTTTGAACTCAATCACATCTCCTCTTTTGCTGTATGAAAGACTCATACAAACAACAGGGAAAACAGACAGTACAGACAACACTGTCAAAGGCACAAAAAACAAACTGAAGACATGTGTGTGTCACTCAGTAACAGTGATTATAGGTATTACTTGGAACCATAGAAGATAAAGAATTATACAGGCGTGTTATCAATGTGTTCCTTTAACTTCACTTATTTTGCATAAGTGTAAAAATTCTTAAATTCTTTTTGAAGGTGCAAATTCATATCATTCCATTCATAAGTCTGTGGGTGTTGCGAGTTTTCAGACAAGAGAATTAGAACAGAGGCATTTATATGATTTAACATTTGAAGTGGCAGTTGCCCAGATGTCAGCCATATGAATGTTGAATTTGAAGTACTGAACATGATGTCATTTGGTGCTTTAAGTAGCATTAAAGCATTTTATTGCCACTGATTAACTATGCAAATATTAACAGGTAAACACAAATGGCACATGCTCATACCACTTGTTAAACCCCTTTCAGCATGCCAGCAACAGCAGATAGATGAAAACTGATTGTTCAATATATCTGGACTTTCAAAAAGCCTTTGACACAGTGTTAAGCAATTAAGTAGTCATGGGGTAAAAGTTGAGTTGTGAATTAGAACTGGACTGGAGATAAAAAGGGAAGGATTAAATAGTTGTCTGTCAACTAGGCAAAAGTTCAACAGTGGTCTGCCAAAATGTTTTGCGCTAGGGCTGGTGTTTAACATATTCATCTGTGACCTAGAAAAGAGAATCGACAGTAAAGTGGCAACATCTGTCAATGACAAAATAATTAAAATCATAACTAGGGAAGACCATGAGGCAATGAAGAGCAGTTTCTTAGCTTGCTGCTCTAACTACATTACCCCTTCTTTGCTCCCCCACAATTCACTGTTAACATATGCAAAGTAATGCAAATTGGACAAACAATTTCAACTATTCGTACAGGTTGGTCAGTTCTATATTGCTTTAGCCACTCAGAAAGAGAGACCAGGCATAATCATGAATAGCTGCAACCACATCTTCTCCATGTAAAGTAGCACTCAAAAAGCAAAGTGTTACAGTAAAATAAGTTAAGACCAGATTTCTGTTTAATGCTCCACTCTTCTAAATGCTCTAAAATCTACATAGTTACTTGGATTGCCTTAAAATTTGCTGTCCCTTATGGGGTGTAGGATTCTGTTAGTGATCCAAATTTGGGGCCGTTTCCGGAGGTACAGCATTTCTTACAATTGAGTGATTCTAGCAACCTTGTGTTGCTCACATATAGAGATGAAACAGAGACTCAGATAATTCTATCAGGATGTCCAATGCTAGCGGGTGACCCCAACAGAGTATGAGGCACCAAGCAGACCTTTGGGCAAACTTATTTGTAAAAGATTTTGCTTCTTTTTAGAATATCAGAAGCCTCACATGTTAAGACATGATACACTAAAGCTACTGCACTACGCACTTGCAGTAAGAAAGGCTAACAAGCTGGAAAACAATGTTTACAGCGCACTAAACTACCCATAGCTGTCAACTGACTTGGACTTGCAGAGCTATACAACTCCACTGTAGATGTTTGGGCTCCGGATGGAGCTTGGGCTCCAGGACCTCTCCCTTCCTGGAGTCCCAAAGCCTGGACTCCATATCATGCCCGAATGCTTCCACTGCACGTACTCCACATCCTCTACGGGTTTAGCTTGCAGCGCTGGGAGCCACACTTTACAGTGCTGTATCTTGCAGCGCTCGGGGAGGTGTTTTTTTCACACCCCTGAGCGCGAAAGTTGCAGCGCTGTAAAGAGCCAGTGTAGCCATTGCCTTAGGTTTTGGCTCTTACAGTGTTTTAGAAAGCCTGGTTCACAATTAAAAATTAGATCAACACTGCTATGTTGTTCAAGGCTGTGAAAAATGTCATGCCCTGAGAGCCATAGTTAGGTCAACCTAACCGTCGCAGTATACACGGCTAGACTGCAAGAAGAAGGGTTTTTTGGTAATGCAGGAAACCTCTATGTTATAGCACTACAGCAGCACAGCTGCACCTGTAATGTAGACATGCCCTAAGATAAGTACAGTAAAAGCTTTTTTATCCAGCACGTTGGAGGAATGGGAGGTGCCGGTAAGTGATAATGCTGGTTAACTAAGAGTGAGGGAGTTTGTGGGGTGCAGAGGGCTCTGAGAGGGAGCTTGGCTGCGGGACAGGGGGTTGGGGCATGGGAAGGGATGTGAGGTGATCACCTCGGGCAGCTCCCCGCAAGCGGCGACCAATGCCTGAGGACCCTAGGCGGAGGCACGACAGGCAGCTCTGCACACGCTTCCCCAGTCTACAGGTGTTGCACCTGTGGCTCTCGTTGGCCGCAGTTCCAGGCAAGGGCAGCATGCAGAGCGGCCTAGCCGTGCCAACTGGACTATAAACCAGACATTCTATAAAGATTAAAAATGTTGGTTTATAGAGCTTTCCAGTTGGTACAGGGCCAGAAAACCCAGCTTTTACTGTAAAAAGAACATCTGGTTTAACCCTGACAGTGTCCTGCAAGTTTCAAATATCCAGTGGCTTATTATAAATTATTTGGAATAAAAACTGGACGCAAAAATTAAGAAATATTGTCATTGTAGTGAGTGGCTCTCCAGTGCCTGTAACACAATGGACATCCTGCTTTTACAATCCAGTACAAAAATCGGCACACCTCTACCTAGATACATGCAGGTTTACTGAACAAGTCTTGTGCCTTTCTACCTAATGAGAAACTGCTGGTTTGTTACTCAACAACATACTGCTCATAACATAAACTTTTTTCTCCTCCATTAACAATATAATTCTAAAAGCGAGCAGCAATGTGTTTTACACTGCTATGTAATTGTTAATGCAGTTGCATGTTGGTCTGAGGTTTTTTTTTTCATATATCTGGTATTATTGCAAGTAATATCTACAAGTAAAATAAAGAAGAGAAACACTTATTTTACAGTATGCTTATCTTGTGCATTTGAGTTTCAAATAGGATGTGACAGTAAAAATCACAAAGACTGCCAGGGAGACTCAGGGACACATACAGAATGGAAAAATACTTCAAATTCATTTTTTAAATTCACTAGATATCGAACTGACAACAATTTTAATATCCAAAATAATTAGATACAAATAAGGGACTTCAGAAGAGCTATAAACCAAAGGTCATGAAAGATCCCATGGTTCTTTTATGAAGGACAGGTTGTTAATCCATTTGCCCTGATTTAAATTACAAGTCTAGCTGATTCATGTCCTCTAAAACTGGGCTTTATCTTTCCTCTGACCCTCACATTCAGAACACTCTCCACTACCATGATGTAATCTTTGTCTTCTCTTTCTTTCTTCACTTACTCGTAGGATGCAGAGATGGAAACCTATTGGTTCACCCTAGTCTATCTCGACAATAATGGAAGATTATTCCGTAATGTACATGGATTAGACCAGTGGCTCTCAAACTTTTGTACTGGTGACCCCTTTCACAGAGCAAGCCTCTGAGTGAGACCTCCCCTTTATCAATTCAAAACACTTTTTTATATATTTAACACCATTATAAAAGCTGGAGGCAAAGTGGGATTGGGATGGGGGTTGATAGCTTGTGACCCCCCCTCACCATGTAATAGCCTCGTGACCTCGAGGGGTCCCAGCTCCCAGTTTGAGAATTCCTGGATTAGACACTAGTAAAATCTAATTTTACATTTGTAAAGTAATGGGGCCTCCTCCACTTCCCTGGAGAGACTATTCAATAAACTATACCTTGCTATCAAGGAGCATGCAGATGTTCAGTCTAAATTTTTTCTTTTTAAATTTTAACCCAGTTCTCCTAGTTATATCCCCTTTTACTATACTAAATAATTCTCATTCCTTCTCGGGGTTTACACCCTTCAAATCTGCTACTTCTTTATAGCTCTAAAATTATTTTATTCCTTTCCATATCTAGCACCTACTAGTGCGGGCAAACATGGTATGTCCCAACTTCCTCATTTTATAGCCTTTCAATCCACACAAATATGCATCTTACTAGTCACTATTCTCTTTCACCCTTATATCTACAAATGGTTAAAATGCAGCAAAAAAAATGATAAACAATTGAAAACAAGGTCTTACAACGGAAAGTTTCAGGCAACTTTAACAACAGGCAGCACTACTAGCCCCACTTTTAATACTGACTTTGTTTTTCTAATATCTCTAACTCTGCCTTGTCTACACTGCTGCTCTTCTACTCCTACATGCCTTCCCACGGCCACTCTCTACAAAAGCTTCTCTCATGATCATTCCCTTTATCTTATTCATCTACTCCAATGTTTGTGACAAAAGAAAACCCAACAGGATCATCTGCATCACCCTTCTGTATGCCTAAAACCTTCCAAAAATGGATGCCAAATTTCCTCCCACTCATTCAAAAGACTTCTGAAATCATATCTAATCTGTGAGGCATCCAAACTAAACTCAGCTATGATTTTTTTCTAATACAAGGCTCCATACACTCAGGGCAGGGATCTATTTTGTTTCATCCTGCTCTCCTAGACTAATTGTGCAAACAAGAGCCCTTAACTTTAAGCCCACACATAAACCTTTGCAGCATAAGGTCCCTACCATACAGCAGCACGTATGCACTATGACCACCATCACCCTTAAACAGGACACAAAAATACTTAATTATTGGGGGAGGGGGAATAAAAAAAAAAGGTAATTAATCAGTATTTTTCATAGCACAATCTGCACTGCCATGAATACAATGTGAGCATCTCCTCTCCTGTAATCCAAGGACAACCCTAGGCACAAAGCCTGACAGTTTGCTATCCCACCTTCGGCCCCTAAAAAGTAAGACCAGCTTGATTAATAAGTCCTGCCTGTATTAACGTATCCTTCCTCAAGTGCCTTTTTGGGAACAATTGCACTTTGCTTTGTCCATCTTAAACTGTCACTTCTTCCTACCTCCCTCGCAAAGGGCAGGGAATGTGCCTCACTCTGTTTAAGGCCTATGCAAACTCATGGCTAGGCTTAGAGGAATTGGATTTTGTATCTATATAATTTTAACAGATATCAATTATAAGCATTTTCAAAATTATCTAAATTTTCATAGTTGCAGAAAATTATGGAAGGGTCAGACAGTGGGGTGTGTGTGTGTTGTCAGATAATTACTTAACGACAGTAGATGCTGCATTTTAAAAAAAAGTTTTATAACCATTATAACACAAATTGTCAACATTACCTGTCAAAACACAGGAAACAAATATCCTTAAATCAAACTCTAATAAGTCTCTAAGCAGCATTTTTCCTACTTTGCCTATTTGTATATTTCAATTATCATAGATGGAGATTGTATTTAATCAGTTTGCCAGCGTATGGTGAAACTGACGTTTACCAACGTTTCCTGATAAAACTCTAATCCTTCCAAGCCTGGGTAGGGCAATATGCATGTGATTTTTTATTTTGAATCTCCCTTTCTCGTATGTTTAAGGCCCCAAACCGTCCCAATGTCCATAGCCAATAGCCTGTTGCCATCATCATATCTCCTGCTCCAGCGGCAACGCATCCCAGGCTGCCCCCAGAGTCAGAGATTACAATGCCAGCCCAGAAGGGACCCGTGTGAACATCTAATCCGACCTCCAGCACAACACACAGCAGAGGGCTCTGCTGAATTCACTCCTGTTTGAACTAGCGAGCCTGGGGCCCACCTTCCACTAGCTCCTGCCCAGAGCAGCTGGGATGCAGCACTGGGATAACGGGTTATCGGTTTACACCAGCCCCGGTGCAGGGGCCACGAGTTCGGGGACAGGGGCTGTCGGTTTCTCCCCCCACAGCGGGGAGCTGGGGAACCTCCCACTAGGGCTTGAGGGGGCTGCTGCCCCGCATGCAGGAGGAGGGAAGAAGCCAGCCCAGCTCGGGGGAAGGGAGGCAGAGCCCCGGCCGGGCCTGCACGGCCCCGGCCCCGGCACTCACAGAACTCGGCGATGTAGTAGGACACGGCGTAGTTCTCCTCGCACCACTCCAGGGTGGAGGTGGGCGCGCCCCAGTAGCCGGCCCTGTCGGCGGCGGGAGCCATCGCGCAGCGGAGCGAGCGAGCGAGGCCGGGCCCGGACGCTCACTGCGCGGCGGGGGGAGGCGGCTCCGCCCACACACCGGGCCCGGAGTCCGGCCCCCTCGTTGCCGTGGAAACCGGCTGCGGCCTTCAGGCCGTGAACGCCTGTCGGGAAGCGGCGGCTATGAGCCGTGGGGCCCGTTCGTGGGCGGCAGGAAGATCTGGGGGCGGGAAGGAGGGAAGGTTTGGGGGGCCGGGGGCAGGAAGGAGGGAAGGGTTGGGGGATTGGGGGGCAGGAAGGTGGAGGGAAGGTTTGGGGGGGTTTGGGGGCAGGAAGGAGGGAAGGGTTGGGGGGCCGGGGGCAGGAAGGTTGGGTGAAGGAGGGAAGGGTTGGGGGGGTTTGGGGGCAGGAAGGAGGGAAGGGTTGGGGGGTTGGGGGCAGGAAGGAGGGAAGGGTTGGGGGGCTGGGGCAGGAGGGAAGGGTTGGGGGGCCGGGGGCAGGAAGGTTGGGTGAAGGAGGGAAGGTTTGGGGGGGTTGGGGGCAGGAAGGAGGGAAGGGTTGGGGGGCTGGGGCAGGAAGGTTGGGTGAAGGAGGGAAGGGTTGGGGGGCCGGGTGAAGGAGGGAAGGGTTGGGGGGCCAGGGGCAGGAGGGAAGGGTTGGGGAGCTGGGGGCAGGAAGGTTGGGTGAAGGAGGGAAGGTTTGGGGGGCAGGAAGGTTGGGTGAAGGAGAGAAGGTTTAGGGGGTCTGGGGGCAGGAAGGAGGGAAGGGTTGGGGGATTGGGGGGCAGGAAGGTTGGGTGAAGGAGGGAAGGTTTGGGCGGGTTTGGGGGCAGGAAGGAGGGAAGGGTTGGGGGATTGGGGGGCAGGAAGGTTGGGTGAAGGAGGGAAGGTTTGGGCGGGTTTGGGGGCAGGAAGGAGGGAAGGGTTGGGGGGTTGGGGGGCAGGAAGGTTGGGTGAAGGAGAGAAGGTTTAGGGGGTCTGGGGGCAGGAAGGAGGGAAGGGTTGGGGAGCTGGGGGCAGGAAGGTTGGGTGAAGGAGGGAAGGTTTGGGGGCAGGAAGGTTGGGTGAAGGAGGGAAGGTTTGGGGGGGCAGGAAGGATGGGTGAAGGAGGGTAGGGTTAGGGTGCTGGGGGCAAGATAGAGGGAAGATTTGGGGGCAGGACAGAGGGAAGGTTTGGGGGGCTGTGAGCAGGACGGGGGAAGGTTTGGGGAGCTGGGGGCAAGCAGGGACGGGTTTGGGGGTGGGAAGGAGGATGGGATTTGGGGGCGGGGGTAAGGAGGGACAGAGATTTGGGGGAGGAAGGTTTGGGCAGGATAGAGGGAAGGTTTTGGGGGCAGGACCATGTAGAGGCTGGGGGCAGAAGGGAGGGATAGAAGCTAATATCTAACATGATTCTAATGTCTTAGAATGTCATTTCCAATTTGTGCTGATGCTGTTTTACAAGGCAAACAGGAATACTGCTCTGTGCTAACCAGGGTATTTTTTGTTTGTTTCTTTCTGATAAGTTTCATTTTCTAGTGCTCCAGAATTTGAGTTGCAAACTTGGCAACTTCAATTCTAAAAAACCCCACAGGTTTCCTTTTATATTGGAGCATGAATAAGAAATCATTCTATTAATAGTAACTTTGGGCCTTTTTCTTTTTTTTTAACCCCCTCAATATCTGCATTTGGGGGCTTTTCCCTGATTTGGGGTATCACTCCTGCTCACTGTATACAAGTGGTTCCTTTAGTTATTACTGTTTATATTACGGTAGCACCCAGAATATGCCAACTGATTTGCAAGCACAGAGGAAGAGAATTCCTGCCCCAAAGAGCATATAATCTAAAAAGACCAAACAGGGAAAGGATACAACATACAAGTACATACCCAGTCCAGCAATGAGCTCTATTGGGGTACACCCCAGTGCCAATGAGGATCCCAATTGATTTCAGTAGGGCAGCATACAGGTACAGGGGTTCATTCACACAGACCATATTGTAGGCATATCTTATTATTCATCTTTGTTTCCTTTTCTCTCTTTTTAAGTAAAATACTAACTTCACCTCCTACAGTTTAGCTCCGTCTTCCTCTTTCCCCAGGTTCAGTTCCAGGGATCTCCCTTTTAATATCTGAATCTCTCCCTCCACATAATTGAGCAATTCACTCATAAGCTAAATAAATGAGTAGGTGCTTTAAGGTTTGTCTAGGCTTGCTAAACTAAACCTAAATTCACTCTCTGTTCCTAGAGTAGATGCAAACACATACTCACTACCATGAATAGTAACGACTTGTGTATTTTTTATTGTGGCATAAGCATTTCTTAGGGACATAAAATGTTTGTGGCTTCAAAACATAATTGCTTCAATGTCAACAATGAAAAGTATTTAGACTTTCAGTATGTTAACATTATTGCAAACTTTTATATATGCATGCCAGGTTTTTCAAAAATAGACTCCCAGATCTATATTTAGGCACCTAAGGATGGGATTTCAAAAGCATCTGATTTAGGAGCACCAGCACCATTGACTTCAAACTGCAGACTCTGATGGAAGAGTATAGCCTGGTTGAAGCATTTCAGCTTCTTGACTTGTGGAAGTTCAATATATTGGAAGGTGATGCTGATTGCAAATATAGCACAGATTTATCAGTTTTGCTTTTGATTTCATATTGTTCACACAGTTAGGATGTGAATCATAGAAATGGAGGGTTGAAAGGGACCTATTCACTACCAATACCCTTTGTTGAGGCAGGACAAAGTAAATCTAGACCATCCCTGACAGGTGTTTGTCCAACCTGTTCTTAGTGAGGCTCTAGACTGGACTTTTTCACCATAGATGAGCAGTTAAAGTGTGAAACTTCTTGGGGAAAAATTTTTCTGTAAAATCTGAAATTCTGCTAGCAATTTGGAAACTAATTAAAGAAACAAGTACTGTACAGACCATCTGTTTTACAAATCTGATATTAAAATATGGGAAGGATATAAAGAATGAGCAATATGCAAGTAAAACTATCTACTGATAGAGCACAAACCCATCAGCTGCAGATGGGACAGTCACAGGTTTTTGTAAAAGCCGACCCCTTGACAAGAGCTGCAGTATGTGGTTTTGGCAATGATTGTGGAAGTGGGTGATAGGGTCACAGGTTCCAATTCCAGGGGTTCTCTGGAACTTGAGCACCTGTTGGGAATCCCTCTGATTTTATGACCAAGTGATAGCCACAGCTATCAGCAAAAGGAGCAGGAGAAAGAAGCCTGCCAAGCACTGCAATCAATCAACGAAGGAGGCAATGCTTAGCAGTCAGGCAGAAGCCCCTAAGGCAGAGGCACTTACCCATGCACTGGGCTACATTCTGATTTGTTACACTAGGGTACAACTAGAGTAACTACACTGACTTCATTGAAGTCATTCCTGATTTACAGCAGCGTAAGAACAGAATCAACCCTGTATCCACCACCTACAGCTCACTTGGATCTTGGCCTAGGTTTCTACTAGTAGTTCATGTCTCCCTCCCCAACGGACACCTATTGCCTTTGAAGCCACTATCCCTACATCCCTCCAACAGACGGGGGTTCACTCTACCAACCTTCTCAAAGCAGACATTTGAGGGATTTGCAGCATGCTGTGCTTCAAAGCTGCACCCTAGAACCCCTATATTCACCACTGTCACATAATTATGATATGTTTTGTACCAAGTATGCCATGTGAGATATGATTTTAAAAGTCTCGATCTGTTGTATATTAATATCCTGTTGGATTGTATGTGAAGTTACAAAGTTTTGCTGTGCGTGTGCATTACTGAAATACGTTGTAAGGTTGGGAACACTCAACAACGAGCCTTTCAGGTGCAACAATGGAGGAGCCAGACACACTGATGGCCTGTTAAAGGAATCCACGCCCCTAAGATCTATCCCAAGAATCATATACAATGGAGACTTCTCAGAGATAGCACATACACAATGGAGACTGCTTGACCCATGTCATAGCAAAGCCACTTTCCAGCAAGCTGGACGAAGCTACAAAAGAGGGGAAGTGACATGATCACAGCTCAACACCTAGAAACATATCTGGAGGAAAAAGACTGAACTGGAGAGGTGGTTTCAGGCTGGAAGAGAATTCCAGCCTGCATATGGAAGATCTGTAACCGACTTGTATTATCTACCAGGGGTAGACACTGCTTGATTCAAATCCTGTCTAGTTTATATAACTCAGATTGTGATTTTACTTTTATTTCTTAGGTATCCAACTTTCATCTGTACACTTATTACTTATAATCACTTCAAATCTATCTTTCTGTAGTTAATAAATCTGTTTTATATTTTACTCAAAATGGTGTTTTGCTTTAAGTGCTTGGGAAATCTGCTCAGGAACAAGAGCTGGTGCATGTCTTCTCTACACTGAGGGAGGGGCGGACTGGGTTATAAACTTACACTGGTCAGGCTTCTGACCAGGGCAAGATGGTACAACTTAGAGGTGCAAATCTGGGGAGCTGGGGGAAATTGGCTGGAGCCTCTCTATTGTTGGTTCATGAGTGGCTGGCAAAAGCATTCATGTAAGTCAGTTGGGTGCATCCTTGCCGGTGGATGTCTGTGTAAGTGCAGTACCTGGAGAGGTGTGCAGCTTCTCACAGCATCGCAGTGTGAGAGGGAACCCAGGTTGGTAAGACAGAGGGCTTAGTGGTACCCCAGTTCCAGGTGGCACCCTAGGGAACCCATCACAGGGGATATTTATCTTTTTTGCAGCCAAGTTTGAGCCTAGCAGCTAGGTGTTGTCTTTCCTAGAGCTACTCTGATACTGGCCCAGAAATATAAAGCAGTCCCCCCGCCTTTCAAACAGGAAGTAAAGGTAGATAGCCAAATCCTCAGCATGTATAACTTGGCATAGTTACTATTGATTTCAATAGACCTATGCTGAATTACATCAGCTGAGGATCTGGCCCAGGGGTTGTAAAACCAGAAACACTCTCACATTAGACTCAAAAAAGTGAAAGGAGAGGTTTTCGAAGGCACAATGGTAATTATGAGCCGAAATCCCATTGACTTTCAAAGGAAGTTTGGTGCCTGACTGCCAGGGGTGGCTCTAGACATTTCGCCGCCCCAAGCACGACGGCATGCCGTGGGGGGCGCTCTGCCGGTCGCTGGTCCCGTGGCTCCGGTGGACCTTCCGCAGGCGTGCCTGTGGAGGGTCTGCTGGTCCTGCGGGACCAGCGGACCCTCCGCAGGCATGCCTGCGGGAGGTCCACCGGAGCCGCGGGACACCGCCCTCCCGGCGACTGGCAGAGCGCCCCCTGTGGCATGCCGCCCCAAGCATACGTTTGGCGTGCTGGGGCCTGGAGCCACCTCTGCTGACTGCCCCTTGTACTTTTGAAAATCTTCCCACAAGTTTAAAAAGCCCCACGATAATTGTTTATAATACTTTCCTCAGATGAAAGGCATTTCAAAATGTAAAGAATTAACTTAAAATTTTTATTGAAAAAGCAACACACTGTAAATTACATCCAATTTTGCATGACACTTTCGTACTCAGAGATCAGTCTGAACACGATTTGCTTGAACTTTGAAGCCATTAAATAATCAATTCTTCTTTGTAACCCTCATTGTTTTTAGTACACAGCGTGAACAATAGGCTTCTGTTACTAATTTAACACCTGCAAATTCGCATGCTTAACCAAAGGCTATGTAGTCTAGTGGATTAAGGGCCTAATTCTTCTCTTGTGTACTCAGGCTTTACACTTGTGTAACTCCATTCAATTTAATGGAATTATTTCTGATTTATACCAATGTAATTGAAAGGAGAATTAGGAGAATTAATGGTCATAAACTCATGTACAAGCAAGAACTGGGAGTCCTGGCACAGTCAAGAAACTATGATGTGATTGGAATAAAAGAGACTTGGTGGGGTAACTCACATGACTGGAGCACTGTCATGGATGGGTTTAAACTTCAGAAAGGACAGGCAGGAGAGAAAAGGTAGAGGAGTTGCACTGTGTGTAAAAGACCAGTATGACTGCTCAGAACTCCAGTATGAAACGGGAGAAAAGCCTGTTGAGTCTTTGGGTTAAGTTCAGAGGTGAAAGCAACAAGGGTGGTGCTGTGGTGGGCATCTGCTATAGACCACCAGACCAGGAGGCTGAGCTAGATGAGGCTTTCTTTGGATAACTAACAAAAGTTTCCAGATCACAGGTCCTGGATCTCATGGGGGACTTCAACCACCCAGACATCTGCCGGGAAAGCAATACAGCAGTGCACAGACAATCCAGGAAGTTTTTGGAGAGTGTTGGGGACAACTTCCTGGTGCAAGTGCTAGAGGAACCAACTAGGGGCCGTGTTCCTCTTGACCTGCTGCTCACAAACAGGGAAGAATTACTAGGGGAAGTAGAAGTGGGTGGCAAAGTGACCATGAGATGATTGAGTTCAGGGTCCTGACAAAAGGAAGAAAGGAGAGCAGCAGAATACGGACCCTGGCCTTCAGAAAAGCAGATTGACTCCCTCAGGGAACTGATGGGCAGGATCCCCTGGGAGGCTAATATGCGGGGGAAAGGAGTCCAGGAGAGCTGGCTGTATTTTACAGAAGCCTTATTGAGCTCGCAAGAACAAACCATCTTGATGTGTGGAAAGAATAGCAAATATGACAGGCAACCAGCTTGGTTTAACAGAGAAATCTTCCGGGAGCTTAAACACCAAAAGGAAGCTTACAAGAAGTGGAAACTAGATGACTAGGGAGGAGTATAAAAATATTGCTCAAGCATGCAGGGGTATAATCACGAAGGCCAAAGCACAATTGGAGTTGCAGCTAGCAAGGAATGGGAAGGGTAACAAGAAGGGTTTCTACAGGTAGGTTAGTAACAAAAATGTGGTCAGGGAAAGTATGGGACCCTTACTGAATGGGGGAGGCAACCTAGTGACAGATGATGTGGAAAAAGCTGAAGTACTCAATGTGATGGGTTGCCCCCCTTAGGATGGCACCTGATATGCTGAGATACCACTAAGCCCACCTATTATGCCAGCCTGGGCACCCTTTTTACCTGTCTTACTGAGCCAGGCTATTAAGTCTCCTCCAACACACACACACACACAGGCAGGGCCACACCCAACTGCAGAACGGAACAGATACTGAGATGAGCTCTGGGAAGGCTCAGCTTAAGGGACTTGCCCCAGCATGCAGGTATCCACCTCCCTTGGAGTGCAGACCTAAAGGTATATTACGAAATCCGCCTCCTCTCTCAGTGTGGAGGAAGGTATACAAAACTTCTCCCCCCCTCCGGTTAGAAATTACAGAAATGGGGTTTAATAATAAAACAAAGTTTAACTATAAAAGGCGGATTAAGTGGTAAGAGGGGTAGCAAACAGAACAAAGCAGATTACTAAGCAAATAAAATCAAACACATAAGCTAAGCTTGTTTCACTAAAGAAATTGCTTACAAATAGTAATTTCTCACCCTAGATATTACTGCAGGCAGATTACAGACAGTCTTGAAAGGTGGATGCACTGGTCTCCAGCTTGAAACCTCAGTCATTATTACTCACAAGCTGGAACCCCTTCTGCTTGGATTCAACCCTTCTCCCCTCAGTTCAGTTCTTGCTTCCAGGTGTTTTTTCAGTGTCTCTTTGGGTGAGGAGGCAGAGGAGAACCAGGGCCGGCTTTAGGAAGTACGGGGCCCAATCTGAACACTTTCGGCGGGGCCCTGGCAGGGATGACTTAAAAAGAAAAAAGTGTGAAAAAAAGCCTTCCATTTCTTCCATGTATTATTTACTTTCCATAACTATATAAATAATAAAATTGTATATTATGCACATTGCATCATATATGCTGTTGATTGGTTATTAATGACTGCCATTTCACATGTGTGGGTCCCCACCACTCCCTGGGGGTGTGCACATGTGTGGGTCCCTGCTGCTTCCTGCCCCCCTCATTGAAGCAAGTGTGCAGGTTACTGGCCTGGGAACTGCAGGGCAGCACTGGACATGGGGCTGGTTCGAGACAGGGCAGGGGCTGACTGGAGGTAGGGTCTGGCTGCAGGCAGGGCAAGCGGTGCGGGGCTGGCTGGAGACAGGGGAGTGTGGGGCGGGCTGGCTTCAGGCAGGGCCACAGGGGGGTGCAGCAGGGGTTGGCAGGGCTGGAGACAGGAGTATGGGACTGGCTGGCTTCAGGCAGGGGGGTGCAGCAGGGGTTGGCTGGAGACGGGGCAAGGCGGGCAGTGCAGGGCTGGTGCGGGCAGGGGTGTGTGGCAGGGGTTGGCTGGAGACAGAGCAGGGAGTTTGGTAGGGGCTGGCTGTGGGCAGGGGGCGCAGAGCTGGCTGCAGGCAGTGGGGGGCGGGGCTGGTGTGGGCAGGGGGTGCAGCAGAGGCAGCTGGAGCCCCGGCCTTTTAAAAAGCCCCCAAGCCCCCCGCTATCCCAGGGCTCTGGGGGCTATTTAAAGGGCCCGGGGCTCCCCTGCTTCTACCCCACCCTGGACCTTTTAAATAGCCGTGGGAGCCCTGGGGAATGCATGGGGGCGGCGGGGCTCCGGTGGCTATTTAAAGGACGGGGGTGGCAGAGGCAGCTGGAGCCCTGGCCCTTTAAATAGCCCCCAGAGCCCCCTGCTACCCCAGGGCTCTGGGGGCTATTTAAAGGGCCCGGAGCTCCAGCCGGGGGCATGGGGCTTGCGGCGCTCCGGCCAGAGCTCCAGCCGGGGCCGCGGGGCTTGTCGCGCTCCGGCCAGAGCTCCAGCCGGGGCCGCGGGGCTTGTCGCGCTCCGGCCAGAGCTCCAGCCAGGGCCGCGGGGCTTGTCGCGCTCTGGTCAGATCTCCAGCCAGGAGAGCGGGGCCGCGGGGCTTGCGGCGCTCTGGTCAGAGCTCCAGCTGAGAGAGCGGGGCTGTGGGGCAGCCGCACTCCCGCCGGCGCTTTGGTCAGGGGAGCGGGGCCATGGAAGACCCCGGAGCAGACCGCAGCCAAGGTAAGTAAAAAAATTTAAAAGGCGCCTAAAGCGCGGGGCCCTCTTAGGCGCGGGGCCTGATTCCCAGGAATCGGGCGAATTGGCCTAAAGCCGGCCCTGAGGAGAACCATAATGATGTCACGCCCCTGCCTGATATAGCTCTTGTGTAAGGCGGGAACCCTTTGTCCTCTAGTGGAAAACCACTGGCATTCCAAAAGGGGAGGAGGGGTATCCAGTACTTGGTGATGCAGACCCATGTCTGCATGGCTGTGGCAGCCATTGCTCATAGGTTGTCTCCAGCATCCATAAGAAGACTAAGCTCCTTCACAGTCCCTTGTCTCTGCTAATGAGCCATTAGCTCAATCTGTTTTTTCCAGTGTTGTTCCATTCTACTGTTGTACCTGAAGGGCTGGTTGGGGCTGACACTCAAGGTGAGACATTTGAAATACAGATACAGAGTTAAGTATCAGGGGGTAGCCGTGTTAGTCTGTATTCACAAAAACAACAAGGAGTCTGGTGGCACCTTAAAGACTGACAGATTTAATCGGGCATAAGCTTTCATGGGTAAAGTGAGGTTTTTTACCCACGAAAGCTTATGCCCAAATAAATCTGTTAGTCTTTAAGGTGCCACCGGACTCCTTGTTGTTTTTGTAGATACAGAGTTAATAGTCCTAACTTCAGATACAGAAATGATACAGGCATACAAATTGGGTAATCACATTCAGTAAATCATAACCTTTCCAATGACATCTCACATGAGCCATCTTGCGTAAAGTGTATCTCAGTTATGTCATTCGTATCATAAGCATATATTCATAAATAATATGGAGTGAAATGTCAGTCCTTCCCCCTGATATTACTGCCACAGGGGTGGTCACTGACCAATGCGGAGGCAGTATACCTAAAATTCCTTTTTGGCTTTAGTTATACAGCCTCCAAGTGTTACCAAACACTGTAAAGTTATCCATAAGTGCTTTTGGAAAGTTTTGGGTTTCTGTTCCCAGGTTGCCTGAATACATTGTGGTGTGTAGCACTGTGTACATAAGGCACATGTCAATATCTTTTAAATTATAGGTGTCTTGGCATTTAGCCCCCAATGCCATGAGGCAGTGTGCCTCAGTTTCCCCTTCCATACAAGGGTCTAGATTGGTTATGCTTTCCCTGCTGTGCCAAGCTCTAAACCTGTTTACAGGTACTAGTTGAGAAGCAGTATTCTCATAGGACTTTTTTGTTACCATTCCTAATCTGTACCAAAGATTTTTCCAAAAATACATGCATGTCATATATTTTTAAAGTATTTACCACCAGAATCAAATTCTTTGTCTTAACCCACAGAGTGTGTAGTAAGAGACATAAAATTACCAACAAATTTATGACAGAGAGGCACTTCCAAGTATGATTATCATACCACGCCTTCTGTATGGGTCAGTTTGTTTAGCATTCATTTTGTATTTCGCATCACCTCAGTAAAGGTTCTTAGTTTAGGTATGTCTTTGGGGGTTTGGCAAGGAAAGGGTGTATGGGGACCTTGTATGTTACTGGCCCACCCCCTGTGGATTTGCATTTCCTCTCCAGGATTAAGCTCATGGGAAGAATCCACTTCCCATCCTGGGATTCCTTCGAGCTGCCCACCCCTATCACTCCGTGTTTGATGCTCAGCTGTTGAGAGGGGTTTACCTGCCCGGGAAGTGACTGTCTCCACCCCTTTGTCAGAAGGTTCATTAGCAGGGGTGGCTCTAGGCATTTTGATGCCCCAAGAACCGCAGGCAGGCTGCCTTCGGTGGCATGCCTGTGGAGGGTCCACTGTTCCCACAGCTTCGGCGGACCTCCTGCAGGCATGCCTGCAGGAGGTCCGCCGAAGCCGTGGGACCAGCAGACCCTCCGCAGGCACGCCTGCTGGAGAGCCGTGGGACCAGCGGACCCTCCACCGGCATGCCGCCGAAGGCAGCCTGCCTGCTGCCCTCAGGGCGACCGGCAGAGCGCCCCCAGGGCTTGCCGCCCCAAGCACGCGCTTGGCATGCTGGTGCCTGGAGCTGCCTCTGTTCATTAGCATATTCATTGACACCAGAATGCTTGGAAGACACACACACCCCCTCCATGTCTTAAAGGGACAGATTTAGTTCTCACAAGTAAAACTATTTTGCAATAGTTGGGCCTGGATTGGGATACTCTCAGTCCACCCCTCTCTCTGTTAGTTGTATAGCTGCTCCCCTCAGGGAGGTCAGTTACACAAATCCCTCTTAAAACCTGAGCCACAGGTGAGGTGCCTGGGAATGCAGAGGCTAGATTGTGGAGCTCAACTGCTCTTGATCAACGGCTTGATGCCTAGCTGGCGGTTGGTATCAAGCGGAGTGCCCCAGGGTTGGTCCTGGGGACTGGTTTTGTTCAACATCTTCATTAATGATCTGAATGATGGGATGGATTGCATCCTCAGCAAGTTGGGGAGGAGGTGAGCAGCCCTCAGTGGTGAAAGAACAGGTTAAGGACTGTTTAGAAAAGCTGGACATGCACAAGTCCATGGGGCCAGATCTAATGCATCTGAGGGTGCAAAGAGAGTTGGCTGATGGGATTGCAGAGCCATTGGCCATTATTTGTGAAAACTTGTGGAAACTGGGGGAGGTCCTGGACAATTGGAAAAAGACAAATATAGTGCTCATCTTTAAAAAGGGGAAGTAGAAGAATCCGGGGAGCTACAGATCGGTCAGCATCACCTCAGTCCCTGGAAAAATCATGGAGTAAGTCCTCAAATAATCCATTTTGAAGTGCTTGGAGGAGAGGAAGGTGATCAGGAACAGTCAACGTGGATTCACCAAGGGCAGTTCATGCCTGACCAACCTGATTACCTTCTATGGTCAGATAACTGGCTCTGTGGATATGGGGAAAATGGTAGATGTGATATATCTTGACTTTACCAAAGCTTTTGATACCGTCTCCCACAGTATTCTTGCCAGCAAGTTCAAAAAGTATGGATTGGATGAATGGACTATAAGGTGGCTAGAAAGCTGGCTAGATCGTCAGGTAGTGATCAACAGCTCGATGTCTAGTTAGCAGCCAGTATCAAGCTTGTATCAAGGGGTCTGTCCTGTGGCTGGTTTTGTTCAACATCTTCATTAACGTTCTGAATGATGGGAGAGATTGCACCCTCAGCAAGTTTGCGGATGACACTAAGCTGGTGGGGAGAGAGAGATACGATGGAGGGTAGGGATAGGATCCACGGTGATCTAGACAAATTGGAGGATTGGGCTAAAAGAAATCTGATGAGGTTCAACACGACAAGTGCAGAGTCCTGCACTTAAGATGGAAGAATCCCATGCACTGCTACAGGCTGGGGACTGATTTTGCAGAAGTGCCGCTTAGCGAAAGAACCTGGGGATTACAGTGGATGAGAAGCTAGATAGGAATCAACAGTGTGCCCTTCTTGCCAAGAAGGGCTAATGGCCTATTGGGTTGCATTAGTAGGAGCATTGCCAGAAGATCAAGGGAAGTGATTATTCCCTTCTATTCGTCACTGGTGAGGCCACATCTGGAGTACTGTGTCCAGTTTTGGGCCCTCCACTACAGAAAAGATGCGGACAAATTGGAGAGACTCCAGTGGAGGGCAACAAAAATGATTATGGGGCTTGGGCACATGATTTATGAGATGCTGAGGGAACTGCTTATTTAATCTGCAGAGGAGAAGAGTGAGGGGGGATTTGATAGCAGCCTCCAACTACCCAAAGTGGGGTTCCAAAGAGCATGCAGCTAGGCTGTTCTCAGTGGTGGTAGATGACAGAACAGGGAGCAATGGTCTCAAGTTGCAGTGGGGGAGGTTTAGGTTGAATATTAGGAAAAACTATTTCACTAGGAGGGTGGTGAAGCACTGGAGTGGGTTATCTAGGGAGGTGGTGGAATCTCCATCATTAGAAGTTTTTAAGGCCTGGCTTGACAAAGCCCGGGCTGGGATAATTTAGTTGGTGTTGGTCCTGATTTGAGCATGAGAAGACCTTCTGAGGTTTCTTCCAACCCTTATCTTCTATGAAGAGCTCTGAATTGGAAAGCAGAGAACCAGTTTAGCTCAGTATCTTGTTTAACTCAACCATTTAAATTATTTACCCTTTTCTAATATGGCTGTTTTATATATTGACCAAAATCTTGTACCACTGAAATCCTAGAGAATATTGCTATTGAATTCAATTGGACCAGGGTTTAGTGTTACATCAGGTGTAGCATATAATTAACGTTTCACTTATGATTCCAAACCACACCTCCTCCCATAGGAATATTGAACATGGCTGTGCGGTGCCTCACATTTTAAATATCAGCAGATTGTAAGATAAAGGCTGAAACTGTCAGCCTTTTAGACCATGTCTACACTAGGAGCGCTTTGCCAGTTTAGCTATACTGGTATAGTATGCTAGCAAAGTGCTCCCAGTATGGACATAGCTTATTTCAGCTTCCGCCCCTCCCCCTCCTCCACTCCACCACCCCAGGAAAATAAGATATACTGGCAAAAGCACAGTTTTGCTGGTGTAATTGTCTACTCTGTGAGATTTTGCTAGCATAGCTGTGTTGATCACAGATCCCACCTCACCACATGCCTGACCAACACAGCTTGCTCGCAACAGTTTGCAGTATCGAGCTGATCTTAGATATGAAATCCCAATACGCTTTACTGCTCAGCAGCAGAGCAGTGAGCCTCTGTTTGGGGGTCAATCGTCCTATGGTGGCAGTCTCAATACCCAAACAAACTCTATGAGGCGGATAACTATAGGGCTCTCAAACTCCCTTCCCCCTTGGTTCAGGAGAGTTTTGCTTTGTTAACTTTCTGAACAGGCTACAAAGCCTGGGGAATAAATTGTGCTTAGAAATATAAGGCCAGATTCTCCTTGGCTTTAAGGTCACTTTGTACAGCTGGGAAGGGGATGATTTTCCCATTGGAGGGGGATCCTCTGGTGTTGTAGAGCTCCTACTCCAACCCACTCCCTCAGGCTGGCGTTAGGGATATGGCTGGGGGAAAGACGATGTAACAGAGGCTCTCTTATACCCAGCTTGACCCATGGCTGTTGCAGTAGCCACTGGGAGCCATGGGCAACCAGTAGCTAGATCAGTAAGTCTTATATAATATTATGGAACCACTGTGAAAGCATTTAGAACAATGGATAGGCACTTGTTACCAATCAAAAATAAATAAGTAAGGTTCACCCTAACTGTCTTTCTTTACTTTCTGAAATTGTTGGCAATTTCCACCAACTATTCCAGCCAGCAAGAATATTTTCAGCATTGCAGTAAACCTGGTGCTCGGTGGGCTGATCTTCTGCTAAGGCTCTACTTAAGTAGTCAGAATTTCTACCCCTAATTACTCTGGTGACACAAAATTGTCTCACCCAAAGTAATGAAATTATGAATAACACCACTGGTATAACTGATCCTCTCTCCTCAATCTTCTACCCTTCATCTGTCTCATCTATGTAAGCCTGTCTTTTTTAATGCACTTGTGTCCAATGTGTTCGTGTCATTTTAGGTTACTGATCCTTTGTGCTGCATAAGCAAGGTTAGCAAGGCAATGGCTGCCACAGCTGAGACACTGAACAGGCAAGGGGACACATCAGATTACCAAGTGTGTAAGTAGATCACCCACCTATGTTCAAGGAGCCTGAAGGCAGAATTCTGGTTACAAAATATTGGGATGAGACAATTTTCTCTGAGATAAACTACTAAGGTTAGTTAAGAGGTGCCCACCAGCGAAAATCTGAGCTCTTTCCACTTTGTCAAACCCTTTCAGGATTTGTCTCATAATAAATTCTTCAGATATGTTGAAAAGGCTTGGGGATAAATTAAAAGACACCTTGTCTCACACCCAGCCCAGTGGAAAACCACTCACTGTCATCTACTGCTGTTCACCCTGTGGTCTGGCGGTGGTGGTAGAAACAAGGCATTCAATGAGATGTTTAGGAATCCTTATCTGCCAGGATCCTCCAAAAATGGTCACAATTAGATGGTATCAGATGCTTTTGACTAGTCAATAAATCAATAGGTGATTGTACATGCTGCATTTTTCAGTGATGTGATGAATAGTCACAATTTGATTTTGTTTGGCCTGGCCCTGTCTGAAACCAACTTGTTGTGGAGGTAGTTCTGCATCTATCCTTTACTTCATATGATCCAGGATTAGATACAATTTTGCTCACAGGTGATATGAGGGAGATGACACAAAAGTTACTACATCTTGATACGTCTCCTGCCTTTGGTAAGGGCGGAAAGATTACCTTTATCCAGTCGTCTGGCCAATTTCTAGTCATCCAGACATGGTTGCAAATTTTCCACATAAGATCAATACCATAGTGATCAAATTGCTTTTAAAACAATTCTGCTGGTATGTTTTCTACCCCTAGTGCCTTCCTAGGCTTCATTTTCATAATAGCACATCCCATTTCCTCTTGCAGGATTGATGGATCCTACTCTGTACTCTCTTTTCTGTCATACTTTGCTCTAAATGGCTCTGAGTCACACAGATCAGCACAGTAATCTTGCCATCTGTGTTCAGTATCATCACCATCAGTGAGAACTCTGACATCATAATCTTTCATTATATTTGACTGCAGAGAAAGATTTCTTACTGAAAAGCTGACTGCTGTAACCGTAACTTGTGTTATTGCTCTCTTTATAATTTACACATTTTGCCTTTATATAGTCACTTGTCGCATCTAGTCTGCCTTTGAATCTGTCTACTCAGTTCCTTGTATTCCCTCTTACATTCTTCAGTCTCCAAGCCACTCTTTCACTCTGCATCATTTTTTCCACTAGCTCAAACACTTTCTCAATTAACAGGGTGTGGTCCAACGCTGACTTTTCACAATGTGTGCTTTCATGGTGTTAAGCATGATAGTGTTCATTTTACTTAAAAGTTCGTTTGGATTTTTCTCCTCTTTTACCTGTGTCAATGCCTCACACACACGTTGTACAGAAGTCATGTAATTTTTGTTGATTCTAGACAAGTCCAGACACAGGGCACCTGCCAAACATTTTTTCCTTTTAAGTTTTAATTTTATTTTTGAGGCTAACGATAGAGGATCTGAACCGCAGCCTGCACTTGGGAAAGTATTGTCCATTAAACGCCTGATCTACAGTGTTACTGTATCATTTTACCATCAGTTTGGTTCTTTGTCATACTATCAGGTGATCCCTACGTGTATAAACATGTATGATGTTGAGTAAAAGTGCTATTTGTAATGACCAGGTAATTAGAGCAGCAGAATTCAACTGAAAGCCTTCCTCTCTCATTTTGTAAGTTACAAATAAATACATTTTTAAAACAAAAATAGTTGGAACAGACAGTTTGTTGGTCAATCACTTGGCCACATTGAGTTCATAGTACCGTGTCTTCTGTGCTGCAGCTGTTAGTTACAATGGGTTTGTTATAACAGAAGAGATCGTTGGTCTATCACATCTGGCACACTGCCTCAGTCAGACTCTAAAGTAGGTGATGACTCAGTGGAAGATGAGAACACCTCCACATAATTCAGTTGAGGCCAGTTATGCAATCCTGGGAATTTGGACTTGGGGGTGGATTAAGGCTATTTCCTCTTTCCTGCAGATTAGAACCACTTCAGATGAAGGGGGAAATATAAGGAAGAAGCAAACATTCTTAATAGAAGAAAACCTAAAAAAAAAAAAAAAAGTTCAAAAAGGATCTACCAAAAAAAAAAAAGATAAATATTTCTAAATATGAAGGGTTTTGAGGATGGGTCTAGAATTTCTTTCATTGTAATGCATCTAGAAAAGGGGAGGCAGATGGTAGGTGATTATATTTTTTCCTTGCTCTATAAGAGGAATGTGGTCCTAACCAGCCCCAACTGGAGTGCATTCCCCTCATCGGCAGTATACTATTGTAACCCCTCTTTCCTCCCTAGGTTACTCGGGAGCATGCCAACACTCACCTGTGTGCCTGATGTTGTTGACATTAAAGAAGATCCTGAGTATCCCAGTGGTGATGGAGATGTGGGAATCCTTTAGTCACCCCTCTGCTGCTGTCCCTTTACTCCTAAAGGAAGTTAAAATTGGCGGTGCCTCCATCTGGCTGGCTCCTGCACACAATCAATGGCGTGCCTTGGGAACCTTCAGCAATAAAGCCATTCTAATAATAATAATAATAAAAATAATAAAGTCTGTGGCATGGGTATAACTTAAAAATACCCATTCTAAATAATATACATCCAATATACTTAAATTAGAGTTAACATACCTTTACTTAACTTAAGGAAACAGGGTATAACAGACTAAGATGAAATGTCACTATTAATTTAAATCCTTACGGGGCAGTTGAATAAAATCAATTAAATCTCATATACAGTAATGAATTAAACTTATGTAACTGGCATTTACTCTGCCGCCGTTCATCCCACCCTGCAGCAAACATACCTCTGGATCTCAGAGTCCCAGGCACTTGCTTGTGTGGGCGCACTGGAAGATCTGCACCTGGAGACAGCGCTCGGTTGGTTCTGTGTGTCAGTCCAGCCAAGGCAACAAGCTGCACAACCCCTCTGATGATTGGAGCTGGCCCCGCCAAATGCCAGCAGCTCTGGGCCCTTTTCAGGGGAAGATCACTCTGCCTCTCCTCAGACTCAGTCTCTCTGCTGTGCCCCTTCCCTTGCAAGTATTTTCCCAAACAACAGTGAGGATTCCTCATAGTTCCCTCACTGCAGCCCCACCTCAGTCAGCTCTAGGCACAGCAACAGTCTCTGCGCTGACCCCAGTGAAGCCACCAACAGCCTCTGAGGCTCCCTCAATCAAAGCCCCTGCAGGCTCTCAGCCGCAGCTTCTGGCTTCCTAGCAGCTGCTCCTGGTATGGACAGAGCTCCACAGAAGCAGTCTCATTCCTTTTCCCAAAATGGAGTCCACTGCCTGCGTGCCCTACATGAGAAAGTCTCGCCCTCTTTCCCCAAGGCATCGTAGGAGTTGTGGTCTCTAAGGCTGGATTGCAGCACACAGGCTTTTCCCCTGGAACTCTCCCAATAAAGTTCAGAGGCCCCTCTAGTAAAGGGTGCCTACGCTATCATTACATTTTCTGCAGATGCTGCAGGAAGAAAAGCAGCACTTGGTGTCCATGTGGACAGCATATGGCACTGCTCTGCTATCACTCAGAGTTTTATGGGGGTGGTTGCAACAGAGAGCGAATAATTATTTAAATGGAAAGCCTCCTTCATGGATTCACATTAAAAACCAGAATTTGGATGGCTCAGGGGCTGGGTAATTGGATACAGAGACTCTCACCTTTAGGTTAGGGGTTCAAATTCAAGTCTAAGTCTGCAGAAACTGAAAGTGAGATAAAAGGGTGAAATGTTCTCAGTCCTGTTCCTATTGCTGCCAACAGGTAGGACTGAATTTTTCTCTAAGGCTGTGCTATAAATCGGCTGCTGGAGAATCGTCCGATACCTGCTTGGTTATACATGCACAGGTTGATGCCTCATCTCAGGTCAGGTCATGGCTGGCTTTATGTAGGAGCACTCTGGCTGTGACTCGTAAGTAGAGTAAGAAAACACCAGCCTCCATTGGCTCTGGTTCAGATCTGCTTCTTTCTATAACTTCGTCACATTCCTACCCCTCCAAAGAAAGCAGCTACCAGTCTGAACCTCAGGCTCATGCTGTAAAGCAGAACCAGCCCACTGGGCAGAGGACTAAGAAGCAACTCTAATGTGTTCTGAGGCTTAAGTGGTTAATTTTTGTAACCAGGAGCTCATCAGATCAAAGGTGCTATGTGTTACCGCATGTCTAATTTCACTAATGACAAGCGGCTGCCTAAGCTGTAACAGATTCTTACTGGTAACAGTTCAATAGCTTCCTTCTTCTATTTCCTTATAAAAAGAACCTTTCTGCTCACTGTCCTCACCACAGTTAGATTCTAGGGTATTTGTATGTTTATCTCTGTTTCTGTTGCCAAGACCCTGTTGAGCACTTTGGAGGACTGACCCCTAATCTCTTGACAAGCAAATGCATTGCTTGACAGCCTGATTTGTGTTGGCCCACTGCCCTCTAATGGCTTGGAGTTGGAGCTCTGACAGCTGGCAACTATTTTATGACTATTGGCGCTCCAATTGCTTCCCTGTCTGACAGGGGCCAAATAATCTTCTCATGACTGCCAAATGGATGATAACGGCCAATTCATTTGAAAAGCTCATTAATAAAATTCTCTTCTCTGTCCCTTTTTATAACACAACCTCTTTCTTCTCCTTGTTTCCTCTTTCCACTTCTGCAAGTTGTTTCCCTCTCCCTCCCACTGCAGAATTATTTTTCATGTTGGTATCCCTGCACTATTCACATTGGTCTCTCTGTTTTCGCCTTTAAGCATATCACCAGAAGCTACTGACACCCTGCTCTGTCTATAGTATTGTCTGAAATTGCCTAGCAAGGCCCTGGGTATTTTGTTCACACCAGCTTCTAACACCGCTTCCTTCTTTCATTGGCCTTGCCTGCAGGGCCTGCGCTTCCATTAGGCGACCCTAGGCGGTCATCTAGGGTGCCAGGATTTGGGGGGTGGCATTCTGTGTGCTCCCCAGGGGGTGCACAGGAGCTTCCACTTCTACTCCTGTCGTGCCACCT
This sequence comes from Gopherus flavomarginatus, assembly GCF_025201925.1. Classification (NCBI taxonomy): domain Eukaryota; kingdom Metazoa; phylum Chordata; order Testudines; family Testudinidae; genus Gopherus; species Gopherus flavomarginatus. Next base: position 358,686,421 of record NC_066617.1, read on the forward strand.
AAGAAGGACCTTCTGCCGACGTGCTGCGGAAAACGGCGGCAGGCAATTGATCAGCTCAATGACTGCCGCTGTCGCCTGCGGCATTTCGGCGGAGGGTCCTTCTTCGGCCGCACGATGGGAGTGGAACTGGTAGTTCCCGCACGCCCCGTGGGAAGCGCACAAAATGCCGCCCCCTGAATTCTGCTTAGGGCATCAGAAACCCTGGTGCCGCTCCTGCTTGCCTGCCAACTGTGATTTTTTTTTTCAAGTGTACTTTTAGTTGTTCTGTTATCTAGGAAAGTTTGGGCCCAATCCCACAATCCTTGCTTATATACTAACTCAAAATAAGAAGAGGAATCTCTGGTGTAAGGATTACTCAAAAGCCACTACAATGTAAGAACAGACTTCTGTTTTAGCCACTTAAAATAGTGTGTATCAGCATAGTGTCTCACATCTGAGCCATAGCAGATGGTGGGGCCTTGCAAATCAGTTACCTAGTGTAAGAAAAAAAACAGTGATACAGCCTGAGCATAGTAGAACCTCAGAGTTACGAACACCACAGACAGACCCCACCTGCCACCTAGCCCCCCCAAAAGTAAATACTGTGCAGTACGGTACTGTGTTAAACGTAAACTACTAAAAAAAAGGCAAGTTTTTTTAAAAAATTGACAAGGTAAGTAAACTGTTTCTGTGCTTGTTTCATTTAAATTAAGATTGCTAAAAGCAGCATTTTTCGTCAGCATAGTAAAGTTTCAAAGCTCTATTAAGACAATGTTCAGCTGTAAACTTTTGGAAGAACCACCATAACGTTTTGTTCAGAGTTGCAAACAACCTCCATTCCTGATGTGTTTGTAACTCTGAGCTTCTGCTGTATTTTCTTAGTGCAGCTGTAACCCGCATGCCCAAGACAGAGATATCTTTTCTAGAGAGAAGTGAGGGAGGAATGAGTTGTCTCTGGGTCAGTGTAGCTAAGCAGATCTTGCAGAAAGATAGTGATCATTTGCATCCAACTTCCTGATTAACAAGTGACAATGGACTTAACATTGGCCTCCAGTTTGTAGTATGGGGTATCTCTTGCTTAAAAAGAAAGTATGATGCAACAGTTGTGGTTGTTCGAATAAACTGTGTTGTGTATCCAGCATTCTTAACAGCCTCATTAGGTACAACTAAAATTGGCTTTGACCATGATTGGCTTATAAGGCTTTCTTAGGGGCTTGGTGTTTTTCAGCCTTTTCATGTAGTTTGTCAGCACTGGCTTTGATGATCGGTCTGGCAAACCAAGCTCCTGACCACTTTTACCAGTTGTAGCTTTGGGAAGCTTTCCCTCTTTGGAAGATTTTTGCAAGAGGTGCACCAGTAGCATAGCCACCTTTTGTAACTTCAGTAAATGGGAAACTCTAACTGACAAACACTGGGAACTGCCTTTAGGTTTTGGGGATTCTGTTTCTTAAGTAGGTAGCTGTATTTGTGCTTCACGCTGTTCAGATGTTAATATATCATGTGAACCTGCAGATGACGTGTTGGTATAGTCTTTGTTCTTAGTGTGTTCTTCATCTTGATTGATTTTTGAGACCTTAGTGTGGAAAAACGGTTGCATTATTTTTTCGTCTTGTCATTTTCACTTTGATTTGCTACATATAAAACATGTGAATAAATTAAATGTGAATTTAACATAAGGATAATGCAAATTATGCCAAAACACACAACAATTCTAGATTTCTAAAACAAAAAATATCAAACAATTTAAAAAAATGTTTTTCATTTAAATTGACTTTTGAAAACTAAGCAGTCATGGGATAAGAGGGAAGGTCCTCTCATGGATCAGTAACTGGTTAAAAGATAGGAAACAAAAGGTAGGAATAAATGGTCAGTTTTCAGAATGGAGAGAGAAACAATGGTGTCCCTCAGGGGTCTGTACTGGGACCAGCACTACTCAATGTTCATATATGATCTTGAAAAAGGAGTAAACAGTGAGGTGGCAAAATTTTGAAGATGATACAAAACTATACAAGATAGTTAAGTCCAAAGCAGACATGTCCAAAGCTAACTGTGAAGAGTTACAAAGGGATCTCACAAAACGGGGTGACTGGGCAACAAAATGGCAGATGAAATTCAATGTTAATAAATCCAAAGTAATGCACACTGGAAAACAATCCCACCTATACAGATAAAATAATGGGGTCTAAATTAGCTGTTACCATTCAAGAAAGAGATCTTGGAGTCATTGCGGATAGTTGTCTGAAAACATCTGCTCAATGTGCAGCAGCCGTCAAAAAAGCGAACAGAATGTTGGGAATCATTAAGAAAGGGAAAGATAAGACAGAAAATATCATATTGCCTCTAAATAAATCCATAGTACACCCATATCTTGAATACTGCGTGCAGATGTGGTCGCCTCATCTCAAAAAAGATATAGTAGAATTGGAAAAGGTACAGATAAGGGCAACTAAAATGATTAGGGGTATGGAACGGCTTCCGTATGAGGCAAAACTAAAATGACTGAGATTTTTCAGCTTAGAAAAGAGAGGACTAAGAGGGGATATGATAGAGGTCTATAAAACCTTGACTGGTGTAGAGAAAGTGATAAGGATGTGTTATTTACTCCTTCCCATAACACAAGAACTAGGGGTCACCCAATGAAATTAATAGGCAGCAGGTTTGAAAGGAACAAAAGTAAGTACTTCTTCACATACACAGTCAACCTGTGGAACTCTTTGCCAAGGGATGTTGTGAAGACCAACCCTATAACAGAGTTCAAAAAACTAGATAAGTTTCTGGAGGTAGGTCCATCAATGGCTATTTGCCAGGATTGGCAGGGGTGCAACACCATGCTCTGAGTGTCTCTAGCCTCCATTTGCCAGAAGCTGGGACTGGATGAAAGGGGATGGACCCTTGATGCTTGCCTGTTCTATTCATTCCTTCTCAAGCACCTGGGATTGGCCACTGTCAGAAGACAGGATACTGGGCTAGATGGACCATTGGTCTGACCCTGTATGGCCGTTCTTATCTAAAACTTAATTATAATAAGAAAAATATTTAGTACAGAAACTTTCCAAGATCATGCTATCTTGAGATAGCGACAATGTGAGATAACAATCTTGGCAAATGTATTTTTAAAATCTTGGCCTACTAGGAAATGTATTTTTATACAAGTTTCCCAGCCAGAAATCTAGCATTCTGGAGCAAAGTCACTAAAACATAGTCCAAATGTTTCTTTAACATGCCTCTCCCTTCTTCCTCTACCACACCCCACTCACTGTTGTTGTCCTTGGTCAGTGGAGACCGAGAGTTAAGAGGTGTTTTTGTGTGAGTTCACCTCTGATTGCAGGGGGAAGGCAGAAGGCATCTTGCTTGTTCTTCCAGCCACCGGCTGCTTGCTCTGGCTACTGTTCGTCATGCTATCGTTCACTCCACTGCTTCATTGCCCTCGGCCCTGCACTGTCAACCTCTGCCACTGTGACCTCTGCAAGTTGGTCTCTTGAGGTTTCACTCAGCTCTCAGTGGGGGACCCTCACTGCTAGTGCCTGCTGGGCAGACTCTTCCACAGAAACATTGTCCCACAGCAGGTCTAAGCACTTAGACTTGATTATCACTCTTAGTAGAGCCTAATTAGCTCTATCTTTTAACAGGGGAAACGGGCAGGTCAGACAGTGCCTGTGACTCAGGCAGAACCCACACCGCCAAGCAAAACACCTGTCCCCACTCACTCTCTTTCTCTCCACTGGGATCTAGCATTTGAACCCCCTGCTTTATGAGCGCATTTCAGCTGAGGGTGACCCTGCTTAGTCAAGACAGGCTAAGCACAGTTCTGCTGCCCTTTACTCAAATGTAAACTACTAAAAAAAGGAAAAGTTTAATTTTTTTTGATAATGTAAGGGGACTGTTTCTGTGCTTGTTTCATTTAAATTAAGATGGTTAAAAGCAGCATTTTTCTTCTGCACTAAGTCAATGGTCAGCAGTAAACTTTTGAAAGAACAATGTTTTGTTCAGAGTTATGAACATTTCAGAGTTATGAACAACCTCCATTCCCGAGGTGTTTGTAACTGAGGTTTTACTGTGCACCAGTCGTTGAACAGAGGTGGTTACCAACAGCATTCAGGCAAACTCCTCTTTCAGGAATCTCAGCCAATGCATTCTTCTCACGGAGCTTAATCTAGAGAGATTAAACAGATAGCAAATTTTGATGCTGTTTGAAAAGCCCCTTCCCCTTCCTCTCTCCCCCACCCCAAAAAGTGCATCAGAAGACTAACACTACAGCTTTTCTTCCAAGTCTGGGTCTTACTCACGCACTAAGAAAAATCTTTTACAAACTAACAGCACCCCATAGTGACTTCTTCCATATATACATTTGATTAATTGAATTTAGCAAAGGGGAATGGTACTAGACTGACAGCTCTTGAGATCTTGGGGTATAATCCAACTCCCCTTGACTTCTTTATACCTAGCCCTGGTCTACACTATGAGTTTAGGTCGAATTTAGCAGTGTTAGATCGATTTAAACATGTACTATCCACACGACGAAGCCATTTTTGTTGACTTAGGGTATGTCTACACTATGGGACTATTCCAATTTTACATAAACAGGTTTGTAAAACAGATTGTATAAAGCTGAGAGCACGCGGCCACACTAAGCACATTAATTCGGTCGTGTGCATCCATGTACCGAGGCTAGAGTCAATTTCCGGAGCTTTGCAATGTGGGTAGCTATTCCGTAGCTATCCCATAGTTCCCGCAGTCTCCCCTGCCCATTGGAATTTTGTGTTGAGATCCCAAGGCAAAAACAATGTCACGGGTGATTCTGGGTAAATGTTGTCACTCAATCCTTCCTCTGTGAAAGCAACGGCAGACAATCATTTCTTGCCCTTTTTCCCCCGATTTCCCTGGCAGACACCATAGCATGGCAACTATGGAGCCCGTTTTGCCTTTTGTCACTGTCACCGTATGTGTACTGGATGCTGCTGACAGACGCGGTACTGCAGTGCTACACAGCAGCTTTCATTTGCCTTTGTAAGGTAGCAGAGACGGTTACCATCCCTATTGCACTGTCTGCCATGCCACTGTAAATTGGCAATGAGATGACGGTTATCAGTTGTTCTGTACCGCCTGCTGCTGTTATGGGTGCTCCTGGCTGGCCTCGCTGAGGTCAGCCGGGGGCGCATGGACAAAAATGGGAATGACTCCCTGGGTCATTCCCTTCTTTATGTTTTGTCTAAAAATAGAGTCATTCCTGCCTAGAATATGGGGCAAGTGTACTAGAGAACCAGAGAGCACAGCCACTCCTGGTCAGAGCCCAGAGATCCCACAGAAATGATGAGCTGCATGCCATTCTAGGGGATGCCCCTGCAACAACCCTACCCGTTGCTTCCCTCCTCCCCCAACTCTCCTGGGCTACCGTGGCAGTGTCCCTCCATTTGTGTGATGAAGTAATAAAGAATGCAGGAATAAGAAACACTGACTTTTTAGCGAGATAAAATGAGGAAGAGGAAGCCTCCAGCTGCTATGATAGTCCAGGCAGTACAGAATCTTTTCTTTAGACATGAATGTGGGGGGGGGGGGCTGATGGAGCTCAGCCCCCAGTTGCTATGATGAAGACGGTTACCAGCTGTTCTGTACCATCTCCCGGGAATGACCGGGAGACATTCCCATTTTTACCCAGGCTCCCCCAGCTGACCTCACCGAGGCCAGCCAGGCGCACTCATGGGCTGATGATGACGATGGATAGCAGTCATATTGTACCGTTAGCCACCAGGAAGGGGATGCTGGTGTTCAGTGCTGCAGCACCCCGTCTACCAGCAGCATGCAGTAGACATAGGGTAACATTGAAAAATGGCGAGAAACTTTTTTTTCCCTTTTCTTTCAGGGTGGGGGGAAGGGTGTGAATTGACGACATATACCCTGAAACACCCGGGAAAATGTTTTTGACCCTTCAGGCACTGGGAGCTCAGCCAAGAATTCAAATGCTTTTCAGAGACTGCGGGGACTGTGGGATAGCTGGAGTCCTCAGTACCCCTTCCCTCCCTCCAGGATCGTCCATTAGATTCTTTGGCTTTCCATTACACTTGTCACACAGCACTGTGCTGTGGCCTCTGTCTATCATAGCCTGGAGATTTTTTCAAATGCTTTGTCATTCCGTCTTCTGTAACGGAGCTCTGATAGAACAGATTTGTCTCCCCATACAGCGATCAGATCCAGTTTCCCCGTATGGTCCATGCTGGAGCTCTTTTTGGATTTGGGACTGCATCGCCACCAGTGCTGATCAGAGCTCCACGCTGGGCAAACAGGAAATGAAATTTAAAAGTTCGCGGGGCTTTTCCTGTCTACCTGGCCAGTGCATCCGAGTTCAGATTGCTTTCCAGAGAGGTCACAATGGTGCACTGTGGGATACTGCCCAAAGGCCAATACCGTTGATTTGCAGCCACATTAACCCTAATCTGACATGGCAATACCGATTTCAGCGCTACTCTTCTCGTCGGGGAGGAGTACAGAAATAGGTTTAAAGAGCCCTTTATATGAATATAAAGGGCCTCGTTGTGTGGATGCGTGCAGGGTTAAATCACTTTAACGCTGCTAAATTCGGTTTAAAAGCGTAGTGTAGACCAGGCCTTAAAGGGATCTTAAAATCAATTTCTGAATTCCTCCCCGACGCAGGGATTAGCGCAGCGTGCTGAAATTGACCCTGCTGGGTCAAATTTAGGGGTAGTGTGGACGCAATTCGATAGTATTGGTCTCCGGGAGCTATCCCAGAGTGCTTCATTATGACCGCTCTGGACATCACTTTCAATTTAGATGCACTGGCCAGGTAGACAGGAACAGCCTCGCAAACTTTTGAATGAGCTCCAGCATCAACCGAATGGGAGGTTCTGCATCTGATCACTGTATGGGGGAGATGAATCTGTGCTATCCGAACTCCATTCCAAAAGACAAAATGCCGGAATATTTGAAAAAATCTCCAAGGGCATGAAGGACAGAGGTTATAACAGGGACCAGCAGCAGTGCTGCATGAAACTTAAGGAGCTCAGGCAAGCCTACCAAAGAACCAGAGAGGCAAACAGCCACTTGGGGTCAGAGCCCCAGACATGCCACTTCTATGATGAGCTGCATGTCATCCTACTCCACTCCTGTGCTTCCCTCCTCCCCCACCTCTCCCGGGCTACCTTGGCAGTTATCCCCCCATTTGTGTGGTGAATTTATAAAGAGTGTATGAATTTGAAACAATGACTTTATTGCCTCTGCAAGTGGAGATCAAAGGGTGGAGGGGAGGGCGGTTGGCTTACAGGGAAGTAGAGTGAGGGGGTGAGTTTTCATCAAGGAAAAACAAACAGAACTTTCACACTGTAGCCTGACCAGTCAGGAAACTGGTTTTCAAAGCTTCTCTGATGCACAGCGTGCCCTACTGTGCTCTAACCACCCTAGTGTCTGGCTGCACATAATCAGCAGCCAGGTGATTTGTCTCAACCTCCCACCCCATCATAAATGTCTCCCCCTTACTCTCACAGATATTGTGGAGCACACAGCAAGCAGCAATCACAATGGGAATATTGGTTTCGCTGAGTTCTAACCGAGTCAGTAACTTGCACAGCGCGCTTTTAAACTTCCAAAGGCACATTCTACCACCATTCTGCACTTGCTCAGCCTATAGTTGAACTGCTCCTGTCCAGGTAAGCTGGGGTAGGTGTGACCGCGCGGTGCTGCAGACTGAGAGAGCAGCCTGAGGCAGAAGCCTCCAGCTGGCATGATACTCCAGGCAGAACTGAATCTCCATTAGACGAAACTTAAAGAAGAGAATGACCTGGAGGCATTCCCATTTTTGTCCAGGCGTCCCCGATCGACCTCACTGAGGCCAATCAGGAACACCCATGTCTGCCCAGGCGCCCCCGACCAACCTAACTGAGGTCATCCAGGCATACCCACGGGACAACGACAATGGTTAGCAGTTGTATTGCTCCATCTGCTGTCCGCAAGGCAAGGCAAGGTAGTATTGCAGTACCGCGTCTGCCAGTAGCACGCAGGAGACATACGGTGAGAGTGAGCTGAGCGGACTCCATGCTTGCCATGGTATGTCATCTGCCCAGGTAACCCAGGAAAAAAGGCGAGAAACAATTTTTTGCCGTTGCTTTCACGGAGGGAGGGGGGCCTGATGACATGTACCCAGAATCACCCAGAAAATGTTTTTGCTCCATCAGGCATTGGGAGCTCAACCCAGAATTCCAATGGGTGGCAGAGACTGTGGGAACTGCGGGACAACCATTACAGTGCAACACTCCGAAAATTGATGCTAGCTTCAGTACTGTGGATGCACACCGCCAACTTAATGCGCTTAGTGGGGACACACACAATCGACTGTATCAAATTGATTTCTAAAAAATGGATTTCTATTAAATGGACCTAATTTTGTAGCGTAGATATACCTTTAGAATATGGGCAGCACAGGCTGAGTCAAATCAGGTTTTCCAACACTACGCTACCCCTTGTGTGGGATGTATTAGCAGGAATGTTGTAAGCAAGACATGAGAAGTAATTCTTCTGCTCTACTCCATGCTGGGTAGGCCTCAACAGAAGTATTGTATCCAGTTCTGGGCACCATATTTCAGGAAAGATGTGGACAAATTGGAGAAAGTTCTGAGAAGAGGAATCAAAATGATTAAAGGTCTAGAAAACATGACCTATGAGGGAAGACTGAAAAAATTGGGTTTGTTTAGTCTGGAAAAGAGAAGATTGAAAGGGGGCACGATAACAGTTTTCAGGTACATAACAGATTGTTACAAGGAGGAGGTAGAAAAATTGTTCCTAACCTCTGAGGATAGGACAAGAAGTAATGGGCTTAAATTGCAAGAAGGGAGGTTTAGACTGGACATTAGGAAAAACTTCGTAACTTTTGAGATGGTTAAACACAGAAATAAATTGCATAGGGAGGTTGTGGAATCTCCATCATATGAAAATTTTAAGAGCAGGTTAGACAAACAGCTGTCAGGGATGGTCTAGATAATACTTTAGTCCTGCCATGAGCGCAGGGGACTGGACTAGATGACCTCTCGAGGTCCCTTCCAGTCCTACAATTTATACATTAATGCTCCATTTGTCCCTTGGTCTGCACATTTCTTTGTATGACTTCTGGACAGATTTTATTTGCCAATTGCATTTAGTCCATTACGGTGGGCCTGGGAATGTTAGGCCTGGGACTTTGACTGAGCCTTGGGGGGCATTCCTGGATAATTAATACATATGAATAATACAGATATGTTGTAATACATCATATCCATATTACAGAATGTATATGTACATATGACACCACCTTATATTCAAGCATAACAATTTTTTTAATTTGTTGTTGTAGTCTGGCCCTTTCACTTTGGTGCAACAGACAGCAACACATTCCTATTAGGGTAATTACAGTTACCACCTGTATTATTATTAGTAGCAGGTTGAGTGTTTTGAAATACTGGGATAGGCATTATTACAGTGTGTTTGACAGTGCTATGTATATGAGAAGTAAAACAAATATGGAGTAGAGACATTACAAATGAGGCCTTTATATAAATGTCTTGTCTTTAGTTACTACACAGTACTGGTCATAACAAAATTCATGGGGTGGGGGTGGGGCTGAGGGGTTCAGAGTGTGGGAGGAGGTTCAAGGCTGGGGCACAGGGCTGGGGTGTGTGGGGGTGGTTAGGGCTGTGGCTGGGGGTGCAGGCTCTAGAGTGGAACCAGGGATGAGGGGCTTGGGTTGCAGGAGGGTGCTCTGGGGGTACAGCAGGGAGAGAGGACTCCCCTCACCCCTCTCTACCCACAGTGGCACCTCTCCTCGCTATGGCAGCTCCAGGGCTGGGACCGCAGGACAGGTGCCTCACCCCTGGCTTCTGCAGGTCTGGCTGGGTTCGGGGAGAGGAGCACTGCAACAGGGCCAGGCCACCCCAGTTGCTTCTGGGTCCAGGCTGTGCTGCACTGCCCCAGCTGCAACCAGGTCCTGGCCAGGCGGCACTGCCCTGGCCAGGTCCAGATTGGGCCGTCCTGGCTAGATCTGGGCTGTGCCGGCCAGGGTAGAGGCGCCCTCGCTGCAGCGGGTCTGGGCTGCAGCAAAGTTGGGGGCGGAGGGTCGTCCTGGCTGTGGCAGAGGGGCCTGGCTAGATTGGGGGGCCAGGGGAGGGGTGCCCCTTCCCCAGCTGGTTCCCGGGTGGGTTCCCTGAGCAACTGCACAGTGTTAAATAGGCTCCTGCATGACTGTGGCTTACAGGAAACGTAGCTTGTTACTCCTGGGTTACAGTGACTCAAAACTGCCTTCTTAGACAAAAGTACTGTGATTAACCACAGGAACAAAGCATAACATAAGAGGGGGGAAAATTTGACATAAACGGTCTACCTGTAGGTTAGTTTTACCTAGATGACCATGTAGGCAGGTCTTTCCTTACTGTCTCTCCCAACAACTGCCCCCTCCCTCACGAGGGTCACTGGCATTCCCCCAAAAGTCCTTTGGCTCAGTTTCCCAGCTGTTTTGTTCCTCCTGTGTTTAACAGTTGGGAAGCCTGCCCTCTCCCCCCTGCCCACACACACTTGACAGTCTTATCCACTGAGCTCAGCAGCTGGTCAGAGGTAGACAACACAAGAGCCACTTGTTCCAAGTTCTCAAGTGTCAGCCAATAAATGGCTGTCTGAAGCCATTGTACCCTCTCCTGGCTACATGCAGTAAGTCGCTTCTAGAATTAACCCTGTATTTTCACACAGCCAGCCTCCTTCCACACATATAGAACTTTATTAATAAAATGACTACAGAGCAGCCCCATGTTCCTCACAGTGGTCTTTTTTCCAGGGCGAATAAAAGATAAGAGGCCAATATGGCTCCACCAGGGGCTCTTTAATGACATGAAGAATCCAAAAGGAATCCTACAGAAAGTGGAAACATGGATAAATTGTTGAAGAGGAGCACAGAAGAAGAGCAAAAGCAGGTCTGAACACAGTGGGAGGGGCCAAGGCACAAAATGAGTTACAAGTAGCAAGGGACATAAAAGGCCATACGAGGAAGTTCTTCATATATGTTAGGAGCAAGAGAAAGGCGAAGGAAACTGTAGGTCCTCTTCTTAGCTAGGAAGGAGAACTAACTGATGACATCAAGAAAGTGGAGGTGTTTAATGCCTATTTTGCTTCAGTCTTCACTATCAGGGTTAATGGTGACCATGTAATTAACACAATTAATGTTAACATAAAGGAGGAAGGAATACAAGCCAAAATAAGGGAAAAAAACAGGTTAAAGAATGTTTATATAAGTTTTATGTATTCAAGCTGGCTGGGCTTGATGAAATTCATCCTAGGGTACTTAAGGAACTAGCTGGAGCATTCTCTGAACCATTAGTAATTACCTTTGAGATGTCCTGGAGAATGAGTGAGGATCCAGAAGACTGGAGAAAGGAAAACAGAGGAAGGAGGAACAAAGAGGATCTGGGAAGTTATAGACCAATCACCCCTCCTTGGACATATGGAAAGATACTGGAAGAAATTATTAAACAATCAATTCATAAGCAACCTGGAGGATAATAGGGTCATAAGGAACAGCCAGCATGGATTTGTCGAGGAAAAAAAATCATGCCAAATCAACCTAAGTTCCTTCTTTGACAGGATTAATGGCAGTGGGAAAAGGGGAAGCAGTAGGTGTGATATATCTTGATATTAGTAAGGCTTTTGATACATTCCCACATGACATTCTCATAAGCAAACTAGGGAAATGTGGTCTAGGTGGAATTACTGTAAGGTGAATGCACAATCAGTAGTGCCATGGTGGGGGGAATCCTGTCCCTGTTCCCCCCGCCCCACCTGCAGTTTTGTACAGTAGGCCTGCTCACGGCACAAATCCTAACCCCAGGTGGAGCTTATTTGCAACACAGGCTGAATGTGGAAAAGACGGTTACTCACCTTTGTAACTGTTGTTCTTTGAGATGTGTTGCTCATATACATTCCAGTTAGGTGTGCGCGCCGCGCGTGCACGTTTGTCGGAAACTTTTTACCCTAGCAACTCCAGTGGGCCGGCAGGTCGCCCCCTAGAGTGGCGCCGCCATGGCGCCTGATATATACCCCTGCCGGCCCACCCACTCCTCAGTTCCTTCTTGCCGGCTACTCCGACAGTGGGGAAGGAGGGCGGGTGTGGAATGGATATGAGCAACACATCTCGAAGAACAACAGTTACAAAGGTGAGTAACCGTCTTTTCTTCTTCGAATGATTGCTCATATCCATTCCAGTTAGGTGAATCCCAAGCCATACCTAGGCCGTGGGGTCGGAGTGAGAAGTCGCGGCATGGAGCACTGCAGATCCGAAGGCCGCGTCCTCTCTGGACTGCTGGACCAGGGCGTAGTGGGAAGCAAAGGTGTGGACCGATGACCAGGTCGCTGCCCGACAGATCTCCTGGATGGGCACATGGGCGAGGAAAGCCAGCAACGACGCCTGCGCCCTGGTAGAGTGCGCAATCACACGGCCCGTAGGAACGTGAGCCAAGTCATAGCAGGTCCTGATACAGGACGTTATCCATGAGGATAACCTCTGCGAGGAAATGGGAAGCCCCTTAATGCGGTCTGCTACTGCCACGAAAAGCTGGGAGGATTTGCGGAATGGTTTGGTCCTCTCCACATAAAACGCGAGAGCCCGACGGACATCAAACGAGTGGAGTTGTTGCTCCCTGCGTGAGGAATGAGGCTTTGGGAAAAAAACTGGGAGGAAGATCTCCTGGTTGACATGGAAGGCTGAGACTACCTTGGGGAGAAAAGCAGGGTGCGATCTCAGCTGTACCTTATCTTTATGGAAGACCGTATACGGGGGATCTACCGTGAGAGCCCGGAGTTCCGACACCCGTCTAGCTGAGGTAATGGCTACTAGAAAGGCAGTCTTCCAAGAAAGATAGAGCAGGGAGCAAGTTGCTAACGGCTCAAAGGGGGGGCCCCATGAGCCGAGTCAGAACCAGGTTAAGATCCCAGGTAGGGGCAGAGGGTCGGACGTTAGGGTATAGACGTTCCAGCCCCTTAAGGAATCGAGTCACCGTCGGGTGAGAGAAAATGGAGTGGCCATCCCCACCCGGGTGAAAGGTGGAGATAGCCGCCAGGTGAACCCGAAGGGATGATATCGCCAGGCCCTGTTGCTTGAGGGACCAAATATAGTCCAAAATATTGGCAACCGAAACTTCCATAGGGAGAAACCCCTCTCCGTGCACCAACAGGAGAAACGCTTCCACTTGGCCGAGTACGTCGCTCTGGTGGAAGGCTTCCTGCTGCCCAAGAGTACCTCACGTACCGGGGTAGAGCACCGTAACTCGGATCTGGTCAGCCACGCAGGAGCCACGCTGCCAGGTGCAGCGACTGGAGGTCCGGGTGACAGAGAGTACCGTGGTCCTGGGTGATCAGGTCCGGGTGAAGGGGCAGGGGAACTGGGTTGGCTATGGCCAGGTCCAGCAACATGGGGTACCGATGTTGCCTGGGCCACGCTGGGGCTACCATAATCACGCGGGCCCTGTCCCTGCGCACCTTCAGAAGGACCTTGTGGACCAGTGGGAACGGGGGGAACGCGTAGAACAAGTGGGTCGTCCACGGAATAAGGAAGGCGTCCGCTATAGACCCGGGTTCCCGGCCCTGAAAGGAGCAGAACGCCTGGCATTTCCTGTTCCCCCTGGACGCGAAGAGGTCCACACGGGGACAACCCCACCTCTGGAAGATCGAGAGGGCGACGTCCGGGCGGAGGGACCACTCGTGCGAGAGGAAGGATCTGCTCAGGCGGTCTGCCAGCGTGTTCCGTACTCCAGGGAGGAAGGAAGCCGTGAGGTGAATGGAGTGGGCTATACAAAAGTCCCAGAGTCGCATCGCCTCGTGACACAGGGGAGAGGATCTGGTGCCGCCCTGCTTGTTGATATAGTACATGGTCGTCGTGTTGTCGGTGAATACCGCGACACAACGACCTCGAAGCTGGTGACAGAACGTTTGACAAGCAAGGCGGACCGCTCTCAACTCCCGCATGTTGATGTGTAGATCCACCTCCGGCGGGGACCACAGGACCTGTGTCCTCAGGGTTCCCAGGTGGGCCCCCCAGCCGAGATCTGAGGCATCCGTTGTTAGGGACACCGAGGGCTGGGGTGGGTGAAATGGGAGCCCCGCACACACGACGGACTGGTCTAGCCACCAGCCGAGGGAATCCAGCACCCCCTGGGGGATTGTGACAAGCGTGTCTAGCGACTGTCTGGCTGGCCGGTATTGTGCGATAAGCCAAGATTGGAGGGGCCTCATGCGGAGCAGTGCATACCCTGTCACAAACGTGCAGGCCGCCATGTGGCCTAACAGGGTTAGGCATGTCCTCATAGAGGTCAGGGGGGCCGCCAGCAAGCGCTGAACGATGGTCGACAGCGACTGGAACCTGGGCAACGGTAGAAGGGCCCTGGCCAAGGTGGAGTCCAGGATGGCCCCAATGAACTCTACCCTCTGTGAGGGGAGCAGAGTGGACTTGTCCACGTTGATCATGAGGCCCAAGGTAGTAAACAGGCCAGTGATCCTGCGGAAGTGGCTGTGGACCTGCAGCTCTGACATGCCCCGAATCAGCCAATCGTCGAGGTAAGGGAACACGTGAATGCGACTGCATCGAAGATGTGCGACAACAACAGCCATGCATTTGGTGAATACCCTCGGGGCCGTAGAGAGGCCAAACGGGAGGACCGCAAATTGGTAATGATGGCGGTCGACCACGAACCGAAGGAAACGTCTGTGGTGTGGCCATATGGTGATATGAAAATAAGCGTCCTGCATGTCGAGGGCGGCGTACCAGTCTCCAGGATCCAGAGATGGGATAATGGTCCCCAGGGATACCATGCGGAACTTCAACTTCACCAGATATTTGTTGAGTTCCTGCAGGTCGAGGACGGGTCTGAGGCCTCCCTTGGCCTTGGGGATCAGAAAGTAGCGGGAATAAAACCCCTTGCCCTTCTCGTTCTCCGGAACCGCCTCTATGGCTCCTTTGTCGAGGAGCGTCTGCACCTCCTGGCGGAGGAATTGCTCGTGAGAGGGGTCCCTGAAGAGGGACGAGGGTGGGGGGCGGGAAGGAGGAAAAGACATAAACTGCAGACGGTATCCCGTCTGCACCATGCGTAAGACCCAGCGGTCGGATGTTATTTGGGTCCACGCCTGGAGGAAAAACGAAAGGCGGTTGGAAAATGGGGGGGAAGGATCCGTGGGGGAAACTGGTACTACGCCCTCGGGCGCACCTTCAAAACGAAGGTTTGGGTCCAGGTGGGGCTTTAGAGGAGCTTTGGTTCTGCCCCCCTTGATTCCCCGACTGCCTGCGCCTGCCATTTCTGCAGCGGCGCCTATTGAGGTCCTGCCGCTGGCGGAACTGGGGGTACGGCTGGCGCTGCTGCTGTTGTTGCGGCCGGAAGGGTCTGCGTTGCGTCCCAGGCGTGTGCATCCTAAGGGAGCGCATAATGACCCGATTGTCCTTCAGACTTTTTAGTCTGGGGTCTGTCTTCTCCGAGAACAGGCCCTGGCCTTCGAACGGGAGGTCCTGGATGGTGTATTGGAGCTCCGGTGGAAGGCCAGAAACCTGAAGCCAGGAGATGCGGCGCATCGTCACCCCCGAGGCGAGGGTACGAGCCGCCAAGTCCGCAGCGTCCAAGGAGGCCTGCAACGAGGTTCTTGCGACCTTCTTGCCCTCGTCAAGAATTGCCGCAAATTCTTGACGCGCCTCCTGTGGCAACAGCTCTTTAAACTTATCCACTGCCACCCAAGAGTTAAAGGCATAGCGGCTAAGGAGGGCTTGCTGGTTGGAAACCCTGAGCTGAAGGGCCCCCGCCGAATAGACCTTGCGGCCAAGGAGGTCCATACGCCTGGCCTCCTTAGATTTGGGAGCTGGGGCTTCTTGTCCATGACGCTCCCTCTCGTTCACCGACTGCACCACGAGGGAGCACGGTGTCGGGTGAACATGGAGGTACTCATAGCCCTTGGAGGGGGCCATGTACTTCCTCTTGACGCCCCGTGCAGTAGGGGGGATGGAGGCCGGCGATTGCCAGATCGTATTGGCATTGGCCTGGATCGTCCGAATAAAGGGCAGGGCGACCCTGGTGGGAACATCAGAGGAGAGGATGCTGACAACGGGATCTTCGATCTCGGAGACCTCCTCAGCTTGCAGGCTTAAGTTCTGCGCTACGCGCCTGAGGAGGTCCTGATGTGCCCTGAGATCTAGTGGGAGGGCTAGAGGAAGAGGTGCCTGCCACAGCCTCATTGGGAGAAGACAATGAGGAGACCCCTGGCAAGAGAGTGTCCAGCGGGAGGTCTGTCTGATCCCTCGCCTCTGACTCCGGAGAGAGCTCAGGGTCTTGCTGTTTTGACCCGTCCTCCCCATCCGGGGAGGGGGGGGGTGAGACAGCGACGCCTCCGGCGCCCTGTGCTCCGTCGTCGCAGGCCTAGGTGGAAGCTGTTGGGGGCCCTGGGCTTGGTGATACGCCCAGGGTGTCCAGAACCCCCACTGCTGCGGTCCCTGGTCCTGTTGCGGAGGGTCTTGAAAAAGGGCCGCCTGCCTGTCTGTGCCCAGCGCATACACACTGTCCGCCTGCGACGACACCGACGGCTGTCTGGAAGTCCATGGAGGGGCCGACCGTGGCTGGTAAGAATCTCTGAGTCCTGGCGCCGAAGATGTTCTCGGTGCCGGGGACCGGTACCGGGAGTCATACCGGTGCCGGGATCGGGACCGGGGTCTGTCTTGGACTCGGTGCCGGGATCGGGACAGGGACCGGCCGCTGACTCGGTGCCGGGATCGGGACCGGGACCTGCTACCGACGCGGTGCCGGGAGGTCGACCGGGACCTGCCACCAGCTCGGTGCCGGGAGGTCGACCGGGGAGCCGATCGACGGCGGGAACGGCTCCTAGAGTCCCGGTGCCGGTATCGATGACTGGAACCAGACCGGGACTGCCTGGAGCCCGACCGGTGCCGCGAGTGCGACCGGTACCGCTGAGGGGAGCGGTGCCAGAACTGCGAGCGGCGGCGGGATCTGGAGCGACCACGGTGCCGGGACCTCGACAGCGAGCGTGAGTCCCGAGACGGCGCTCTCATCGTCGGTTTGCCTCTGGACACAACCCGCACCGGAGGTACCGGGGGTGGAGGCTGAGTTGGCTCAGTCAGGGCAATTAGGTCCCGTGCCGAGGCGAAGGTCTTCCGCGTCGATGGGACCAATAGCTCAACCCCAGATCTTATGGGGGAGCTCGGCGGGACCGGACTCGACGGAGCCTCCGGGCCCGGAGTTGACGGGACCCCTGTCGGTAGCGCCGCGGCAGATGCAGGTGCCGGGCGCTCCACTCGAGTCTGCCTCGATGGATTTGCAGACTTCGAGGGCCTTGCTTCGGGACCCGGTGCCGGGGAAGGTAGGTGCCGGAGAGTCTTTCCGGTGCCGGCGCGGTCCGGTGCCGGTGCAGAGGTGACGGTCTGCGAAGCTGCCGGGTCGAGTGCCGCTTCCATAAGGAGAGTCCTCAGCCTCTGGTCTCTCTCCTTCTTTGTTCTAGGCTTAAAAGCCTTACAAATGCGGCACTTGTCCGAGATGTGCGATTTCCCCAGGCACTTTAGGCACGCGTTGTGGGGATCGCTGGTCGGCATCAGCTTCTTACAGGCCGCGCATTGCTTGAAGCCCGGTGAGCCAGGCATGGGCCCGGTGCCGGGTGCCGGGAAGGGCTATGGCCAAAACTGGCTAACAATTATTTACAAGTATTATTTACAACTATTTACTATATTACTACTTAACTAACTACACTTAACTACTAACTACAACTATAAACAGTACAACAAGGAGAGCTAGGGACGTGGAGGACAGCTATGCCGCGCTCCACAGTTCCAACGACCGACACGGCGGTAAGAAGGAACTGAGGAGCGGGTGGGCCGGCAGGGGTATATATCAGGCGCCATGGCGGCGCCACTCTAGGGGGCGACCTGCCGGCCCACTGGAGTTGCTAGGGTAAAAAGTTTCCGACGAACGTGAACACGCGGCGCGCACACCTAACTGGAATGGATATGAGCAATCACTCGAAGAAGAATGTAAGTTCTGCAGAGGAGAGCTGCTGCTCCCAGCTTGTGCCCCTGGGGCAAGGAGCCAGTATTTTGTTTATAAACAGAGGCAGGGTGATTAAGATAAGAAAGGGTTGGTAATTAAATTAAGTATCAGAGGAGTAGCCTTGTTAGTCTGGATCTGTAAAAGCAGCAAGGAGTCCTGTGGCACCTTATAGACTAACAGACGTATTGGAGCATGAGCTTTTGTGGGTGAATACCACTTCGTCGGATGAGTGGGTATTCACCCACAAAAGCTCATGCTCCAATATGTCTGTTAGTCTATAAGGTGCCACAGGACTCTTTGCTAATTAAATTAAGGATCTGGAAGTCTTTAAAAGCAGGAATCCCTCTGTGGGGTGAGGCATTGAAGAGAACACAGGAGACTCAGAAGAAATACAGCCAAGGTTACACTCAGAAAAGAGGGAGATGTGAGGGGGAAAGGTGAAAAGAAGGGGCCAAAACCATGGGAAGGGATAGCAGTGGTATAGAGAAGTTCCCAGTCTTACCTGTGGTAGTTATATGGCCCTGTTACAGGGCAAGTACACCCCGTCGCCCTTTGGGGCAGGGCAAGGGCATCACAACATCACTTTTAAGTCCACTTGCCTGCCCTTAGCCTCAGGGAAGTATGGCTCAATAGCCAGAGTCAATATAGTCGCTCTTGATGTCAAGGCAGTGTGGCCCAGTGTCCAGAGTCAATGCAACTGCCTTCCTTAGCAGGGTTATGTGGCCTAATAGTCAGAGTCAGGTAAGTGGGCTGCCCCCTGGGGGGGGGGTGGCACCCAGGTTAAGGAGACCCAGGCCCCTCCTCTCCACCAGATCCCAGCCCAGGGCCCTGGTATTGGTAAATGTATGTGCTACTGAGGCCTTGGCTACACTTGAGAGCTGCAGCACTAGTGGTGGCTTTACAGAACTGTAACTTACTCCCCGTCCACACTGGCAAGGCATATACAGTGCTGTATCTCCCTGGCTACAGTGCTGCCTGTACTCCACCTCACCGAGAGGAATAAAGAGTATAACGCTGCTGCTGCAGCGCTGGGGTGCCAGTGTAAACAGGGAATAATCTTACTACGCTGTAACTGACCTCCGGAAGCTTCCCATAGTCCTTTTAAGTAAAGATAACTCTTAGTTTTGTTCTGAACTCTGGGCTCCGGGACCTGCTTATCAAAAAAACAAACCCAGCTCCTCTTTGCTTTGAACGAGCAGAGGCAGGGAGCTCCCTTTGGAAAGCCCACAGCTAGTGTTTGCTTGAAGACAGGGGGAAGGAAGGGGCTTGAAGAGAGAAGCAGAGCAGCAGGTGGGAGGGTCTGTTTTGGAGCAGCTGCTTATCTGGTCTGTGAGGAAAAAACCAAAGAGGGCTATTTGCTTTGGGGGTCAGAACTTGCAAGGCAGCTGCTGACAGAGTATTGGCTCCAAAAATCCACTCTCTCTCTCCTCCACACTCCATGAGGAGGGATAGCTCAGTGGTTTGAGCATTGGCCTGCTAACCCCAAGGTTGTGAATTCAATCCTCAAGAGGGCCATTTGGTGGTGATAGGGAATAGCCAGCATGGATTTGTAAAGAACAAATCGTGTCAAACTAATCTGATAGCGTTCTTTGATAGGATAACGAGCCTTGTGGATAAGGGAGATGCAGTGGATGTGATATACTTAGACTTTAGTAAGGTATTTGATACAGTCTCGCATGATATTCTTATAGATAAACTAGGAAAGTACAATTTAGATGGGGCTACTATAAGGTGGGTGGATAACCGTACTCAGAGAGTAGTTGTTAATGTCTCCCAATCCTGCTGGAAAGGTATAACAAGTGGGGTTCCGCAGGGGTCTGTTTTGGGACCGGTTCTGTTCAATATCTTCATCAACGATTTAGATGTTGGCATAGAAAGTACGCTTATTAAGTTTGCGGACGATACCAAACTGGGAGGGATTGCAACTGCTTTGGAGGACAGGGTCAAAATTCAAAATGATCTGGACAAATTGGAGAAATGGTCTGAGGTAAACAGGATGAAGTTCAATAAAGATAAATGCAAAGTGCTCCACTTAGGAAGGAACAATCAGTTTCACACATACAGAATGGGAAGAGACTGTCTAGGAAGGAGTATGGCAGAAAGAGATCTAGGGGTCATAGTAGACCACAAGCTTAATATGAGTCAACAGTGTGATACTGTTGCAAAAAAAGCAAACATGATTCTGGGATGCATTAACAGGTGTGTTGTAAACAAGACACGAGAAGTCATTCTTCTGCTTTACTCTGCGCTGGTTAGGCCTCAACTGGAGTATTGTGTCCAGTTCTGGGCACCGCATTTCAAGAAAGATGTGGAGAAATTGGAGAGGGTCCAGAGAAGAGCAACAAGAATGATTAAAGGTCTTGAGAACATGACCTATGAAGGAAGGCTGAAGGAATTGGGTTTGTTTAGTTTGGAAAAGAGAAGACTGAGAGGGGACATGATAGCAGTTTTCAGGTATCTAAAAGGGTGTCATCAGGAGGAGGGAGAAAACTTGTTCACCTTAGCCTCCAATGATAGAACAAGAAGCAATGGGCTTAAACTGCAGCAAGGGAGATTTAGATTGGACATTAGGAAAAAGTTCCTAACTGTCAGGGTAGTTAAACACTGGAATAGATTGCCTAGGGAAGTTGTGGAATCTCCATCTCTGGAGATATTTAAGAGTAGGTTAGATAAATGTCTATTAGGGATGGTCTAGACAGTGTTTGGTCCTGCCGTGAGGGCAGGGGACTGGACTCGATGACCTCTCGAGGTCCCTTCCAGTCCTAGAGTCTATGAGTCTATGTCACACTCCACCACCACCCCTTTTGAAAAGCACGTTGCAGCCACTTGAACACTGAGATAACTGCCCATAATGCACCGCTCCCAATGCCGCTGTAGGTGCTGCAAATGTGGCCACGACAGTGCACTGGTAGCTGTCAGCGTGGCCACATTGCAGCGCTTTCCCTACTCAGCTGTATGAAAACAGGTTTAACTCCCAGCACTGTACAGCTGCAAGTGTAGCCATACCCTGAGTCAGCAGGGATTCAGCCAAAACACACCAACTCAAAACCTGGTTCACTAACCAGTCCACTGCCTAGTTTCCCTAGACTTCTTTCTACCATATCCCCTGATGCTGTGGCATGGACATCTTCACGGTCTCCAAGTTCCTCTGGCTGCACTACCCACAGTAACTCCAGCCTCCACAGGTATCCAGGTGTGCGCCTGATTCTCATCATCTCCAGCTCCCACAGTCTGGGGCTTCAGTTGTTCCCAAGCTGGAGCCAGCAGAATACATCCTCCTTCCTCTCTAGCAGTCAGCCTAGAATGAGCTGGGCTGCTCCCTTTTATACTGAGCCAGCACTTGTCCAGTGTGTGGCCAGTACACCCTGTTACAGGTTCCATCACTATAATATCTGAGCACCTCACACTGTTTAACCTATTTTTCCTCACAGCCTCTCTGTGAGGTAGAGCAGTGCTGTTATCTGCATTGTACAGATGGGGCATTGAGGCAGAGAGAGACTAAAGGCCAGATTTTCAAAGGTATTTAGGTACCTAGTGAGATTTTCCAAAGCACTTAGAAGATTAGGTGCTTTGTAAACTCCACTAGATGCCTCTCTGCATCCTGGAGTGCCTAAAAAACTTTGAAACTCTGTTCCTAAGGCCATACAGGAAGTCCATGGGGGAAGTAGGGAAAAGAACCCAGGTTTCTCAGAGCTAGCTCCCTATCCACTGGACCAGCCTTTCTCTCTACTGCATGACTCAAAAAAAGAGGACTCTGATAGATGGGAGCAAAACCAAGAAGGCCAATTCTCTGAGACTCCAGCAAACAATCCCAGGCAATTGGGAAGGACGTCATATGTAAGCGGGGGAATGGTCCCACTATTGTGAGGAACTTTCCTGGTTTATACACTACTCCTTTGAAGGCTAGCGAAAGGATCTTGTTGTACCAATTATATTAGACCAGTAAAAACGAGCAGGATCTTATTAAATTATCCTTCATGTGGGAACGAACGACACAGCTAGTTACTCACTGGACTGTATCAAGGAGGACTATGTCAAACTGGGGAAGAGGCTTAAAGACATCGAGGCTCAGGGGATCTTCAGTGGGATTCTGCCGGTTCCTAGAGCGGGGCGACGAAGGAGTGACAAGATTATGGCGATCAACAGATGGCTCAGGGAGTGGTGTTATAAGGAGGGCTTTGGGATGTACGGTCACTGGGACGCATTTACGGATAGACGACTGTTTGCTCAGGATGGACTTCATCTCAGCAAGGAGGGAAATAGAATTCTAGGATGGAGGCTCGCCGACCTCATCAAGAGGGCTTTAAACTAGAAAGTTGGGGGAGATGGTTGGGAAATGTTCGGGAGATCTCCACGCCAGAACATAACCTGGAGAGGGAAGTAAACAAAGTGAGCGGGGATACCCTTGCGGCCCCAAGATTTGATCCAAAGAGGAATAGTGGAGTAGAAACCAGAGTAACGGGTGATGCTGGTGGTAGAAAGTTTGTGCACGACGGGGGAAAGAATGTCACTGACGCCAAACGCCGAAAATTAAAAGGTTTGTACACTAATGCGAGGAGCCTAGGTAACAAGATGGAGGAACTGGAGTTACTCGTGCAGGAAGTGAAGCCAGATATTATAGGGATTACCGAAACCTGGTGGAATAGTACTCATGACTGGAGCACGGGTATTGAAGGCTATGTG
This sequence comes from Gopherus flavomarginatus, assembly GCF_025201925.1. Lineage (NCBI taxonomy): Eukaryota > Metazoa > Chordata > Testudines > Testudinidae > Gopherus > Gopherus flavomarginatus. The sequence goes on from NC_066617.1 coordinate 358,709,130, forward strand.
CTGTTCAGAAAAGACAGGAAGAAAGGCAAAGGTGGGGGAGTAGCCTTGTACATCAATGATGAAATTAAATGTAGCGAAATAAGATGCGATGGAATGGATAAGACAGAGTCCGTCTGGGCAAAAATCACGCTGGGTAAAAAAGCAACTAGAGCTTCCCCTGAGATAGTGCTTGGGGTGTGCTACAGATCGCCGGGATCGGATTGGGATATGGATAGAGACCTCTTTAATGTCTTTAATGAAGTAAACACAAAGGGGAAATGTGTGATTATGGGGGACTTCAACTTCCCGGATATAGACTGGAGGACGAGTACTTGCACGAATAATAGGGGTCAGATCTTTCTGGATGTGATAGCGGATGGATTTCTTCATCAAGTAGTTGAAGCACCTACAAGAGGGGATGCCATTTTAGACTTGGTGTTGGTGAGCAGTGAGGACCTCGTAGAAGAAATGGTGGTAGGGGACAACCTTGGTTCGAGTGATCATGAGCTGATTCAGTTCAAACTAGATGGAAGGATAAACAAATGTAGATCTGCGATTAGGGTTTTTGACTTCTCAAGGGCTAATTTTAAAGAGTTAAGGAAATTAGTTAGGGAAGTGGACTGGACGGAGGAATTAGTGGATTTAAATGTGGAGGAGGCCTGGAATTACTTTAATTCACAGCTGCGGAGACTGTCGGAAGCCTGCATCCCGAGAAAGGGGAAAAGAACCATGGGCAGGAGTTGTAGGCCAAACTGGATGAGCAAGCAACTCAGAGAGGGGATTAGACAAAAGCAGAAAGCTTACAGGGAGTGGAAGGAAGGCAGGATCAGTAAAGAAAGCTACCTTGCTGAGGTCAGAACATGTAGGGATAAAGTGAGGAAGGCTAAAAGCCACATTGAACTGGAACTTGCAAAGGGAATCAAAACCAATAGTAAAAGGTTCTACAGCCACATAAATAAGAAGAAAACAAAGAAAGAAGAAGTGGGGCCGCTATACACTGAGGATGGAATGGAGGTTAAGGATAACCTAGGCATGGCCCAACATCTAAACAAGTACTTTGCCTCAGTTTTTAATAAGACTAGTGAGGAACCTTGCGGTGATGGAGGGATGATAAACGGGAATGTGGATATGGAAGTGGATATTACTGCAACTGAGGTAGAGGCCGTACTTGAACAGCTAGATGGGACGAAGTCGGAGGGCCCGGACAATCTCCACCCGAGGATATTAAAGGAACTGGCGCGTGAAATAGCGAGCCCGTTAGCGAGAATTTTTAAGCAATCGATAAACTCGGGGGTTGTGCCATATGACTGGAGGATTGCTAATGTAGTTCCTATTTTTAAGAAAGGGAATAAGAGTGATCCGGGTAATTATAGGCCTGTTAGCTTGACGTCTGTAGTATGTAAGGTCTTGGAAAAAATTTTAAGGGAGAAAGTAGTTAAGGACATTGAGGTCAATGGTAATTGTGACGAATTGCAACACGGATTTACTAAAGGTAGATCGTGCCAAACCAATCTGATCTCCTTCTTTGAGAAGGTGACGGATTACTTAGATAAAGGAAATGCGGTAGATATAATTTACCTAGATTTCAGTAAGGCGTTTGACACGGTTCCGCACACGGAGCTGTTAGTTAAATTGGAAAAGCTGGGAGTGAATATGAAAGTTGTAAGGTGGATAAGGAACTGGTTAAAGGGGAGACTCCAGAGGGTCGTATTGAAAGGTGAACTGTCGGACTGGAAGGAGGTCACCAGTGGAGTCCCTCAAGGATCGGTTTTGGGACCGATCTTATTTAACCTTTTTATTACTGACCTTGGCACAAAGAGCGGGAATGTGCTAATAAAGTTTGCGGATGACACGAAGCTGGGGGGTATTGCTAACACGGAGAAGGACAGGGATGCTATTCAGGAAGATCTGAACCACCTTGTAAACTGGAGTAATAGAAATAGGATGAAATACAATAGTGAAAAGTGCAAGGTCATGCATTTAGGAATTAATAATAAGAATTTTGGATATACGTTGGGGGCGCATCAGTTGGAAGCGACGGAGGAAGAGAAGGACTTTGGGGTACTGGTTGATAGCAGGATGACTATGAGTCGCCAATGTGATACGGCTGTTAAAAAAGCAAATGCGATTTTGGGATGCATCAGGCGGGGTATTTCCTGCAAGGATAAGGAGGTGTTAGTACCGTTGTATACGGCGTTGGTGAGACCCCATCTGGAATACTGTGTGCAGTTCTGGTGTCCCATGTTCAAGAAGGATGAATTCAAACTGGAACAGGTTCAGAGACGGGCTACGAGGATGATCCGAGGAATGGAAAAACTGCCTTATGAAAGGAGACTCAAAGAGCTTGGCTTGTTTAGCCTGGCCAAAAGAAGGCTGAGGGGGGATATGCTCGCCCTATATAAATATATCAAGGGGGTTAACGTTAGGGAGGGAGAGGAATTATTTAAGTTTAGTACTAATGTAGCCACGAGGACGAATGGGTATAAACTGGATATTAGGAAGTTTAGACTTGAAATTAGACGAAGGTTTCTGACCATTAGGGGAGTGAAGTTCTGGAATAGCCTTCCGAGGGAAGTAGTAGGGGCAAAAGACTTTCCTGGCTTTAAGACAAAGCTTGATAAGTATATGGAGGGGATGTTATGATAGGATCGTTAATTTGGGCAATTGATCTTGAATTACCACCAGACAGGTCTGCTCAATGGTCTGCGGGGAGATGTTGCATGCGATGGGTACTGAGTTGCTGCGGAGAATTCCTTCTTGGGTGCTAGCTGGTGACTCTTGCCCACATGCTCAGGGTTTAGCTGATCGCCATATTTGGGGTCGAGAAGGAATTTTCCTCCAGGGCGGATTGGCAGGGCCCTGGAGGTTTTTCGCCTTCCCCTGCAGCGTGGGGCACGGGTCGCTTGCTGGTGGTGTCTCTGCGGCTTGAGGTCTTCAAACCATTTTTGAGGATTTCAATAACTCGGTCCTGGGATAGGGGTTGTTATAAAATTGGATGGGTGGGGTTCTGTGGCCTGCCTTGTGCAGGAGGTCAGACTAGATGATCAGATTGGTCCCTTCTGACCTATGAGTCTATGAGTCTATGAGTCTATAAAGGGGACAAGGCAAAGATGCCACAATTATTATAATAACAATTTATGACTAATAACTGATATCTTAATTCTTATACACACACATTATACCTATTACCTATACACACACACACACACACACACACACACACACACACACACACACACACACACACACATTCACATTATACCTAATATCTATACACACACACACACATTCACACACACACAACCACATTCATCAGGTGTTCTGCAGCTGCTGCATAGTTACCAGTCCTGAAGATAGCTTAAGTTCATGGCTTGATTTTGCAGCTTGGGTTCATAGCTTGTGGCAGCTAACTGGCCAGGAAAGCTGGGCACAAGGCTGAGCTGGACCTCTGTTGGGTAGGCACTGATGTCCTTCCATGTTGGCAGCAGAATGTTACCCAGAGTTTCTCATCTCACCCTTCTTTTTTATAGCCTTTTAGTTTGGATTCAAAGTCTATAGGTCTTGCTGTGTCACGCTGCCTCTAGGTTTAGATTGATCACCCATCAATTGCAGGCGTGACTTTCAGCCTTGAACCTGGCTTTGATCTTCCTTCTGTTGTTCTGTTGTCCTTTTCTTTTTAGGGTGGATGCTTCTTACTTTGTTTAGGGCTGTTGTCTAGGTCTTCAGCCGTTGGTATTTGAACTTTATCTCATCAGGACAGGCTGGGGCTGGAGGTTGATTCCATCATTCATACATACCTCATTCACACATCTAAACTAAACTAATAAGATTACAGCAGGGTTTGCAAAAATGAAGACTGGAGGAAGCTTTTACAAAATGGAGTGCGTATTTTAAAATGGGGTTTGAATTACAATATGGAACAGAAGTTACAGTATAGGCAAGTGTAGTGAATGGTGAACAGAAGTTACATTAATAAAGTGAACAATTGAAAACAATTTCATTTATCAGTCCTACAATCTGAGTCCTCGCTCCCATTTCCTTTACCCAGAGCCCTGCCTGACCTAGAGGACTCCCCTTCCACTCTCCTGTGTTGCAGAGTCCTCGTAACCCCAACAAGGCTGGGCCCAGGATTCCTGGGGGGCTCAAGCCCCAACCTTGTCGTGGTCACTTACGGCAGGGGCTAGGGTGTCTCCACTCTAGGGTGTGCTCTCTGCACTGGGCACCTCCCTGACTCACTGATCATAACATACAGTTCAAAGCAAATACAATTTATTAAAAAGCAATTTAAAAAATAAGTTAAAAATGGGAAAGGTTAAAGGAAAACACATCACCCCACTTGTGGCACGGGGACATTATAACCAGTGTCTCTGGAATGTAACGGAAGTTCAGTCCCAGGCCTCCTTCTCAGGCCCCGGCGGTGCTGCAGGGAGGCTGGGGGTTGGACACTTGCTTGGGCAGTGGTCACACGCTCTCAGGCTCTAGGTGGCAGGACCCTTCTTCCCAGCATCACCCCTGCCCGTTTGGGGTTATGATCCCCCTCCGAGTCTGGCCTGCAGGGCCTCTTGGCTGGGGGCCATTTCCCTGCACTGGGCCTGCTGCCCAGGGTCCCCTTCGCTCTCTGCAGCAGCTCACCACCTCCAGGCCTGGCTCCAGCTCCACCACCCTGCCTCCAGCTCCCTGGGCTGCATCTCTGGCCTTTCTGGCTCTGGGCACTGCAGCTCTGCTCCCAGCATAGGTTCTGCTCTGGGGGCTGCTTCTGTGACTCTGCTCCCAGCACTGACCTGCTTCCTGGGCTGCTTTTTGTCCCCTCTGGCTCTGGCACAGCCCTGCTCAGCTCGGGCCCCTGCTCTCTCTTTAGCTCAGCCCCTCTCTATCTGGCCCAGGCAATTCCAGCTCATACGGGGGGCGGGACCCCCCTGGCCTCCTGACTCCCTGATTAGCCTGCCCTCCCTGTCAATCAGGTTGACCTGGCGCATTGGCCTCTCCCCCATTACCCCTGGGGACTGTCAGTCACAGGGTCCTGATTTCCCATCGACTCTCTCCCTTCCTTTTCGTGCTGGGAGCTAGCCAACCAGAACACTGCCACTGGGTATTAGTAAGGGGACAACAGTCCCCTTACACATAGTTGACAGCATGAAATGCAACACAGAGGTCAGGAAGGATGAAGAAACAGAGAGAACAAGAGTCAGATGAGAGGAGATCACTTAACCTCCAAGGGGCGGCAGATTCTGCCCAATCTTGGTTGCAGAGCAATGGCTGCTGTGCAATTTTACATTTTAACTGAAAAACATTTTGTCATTTTTTTGGTCTGAGTTTGAGAAAAGGAAGAAATGAGAAAATGTCTTACGAGTATCAGAGATGTTTATGCCTCAGATTCTTAGGGTTTCAGCTGTATCCAGGCCAGTTTCAGAAAAAAGAACAGAAACCTCATCCACAGAGTCCCTAAAGTCAATGATTATTGTCATGATTTGTATTATTCACTGGGCACCATTTGTGTGCTCAGCACTGTTCAGAATATGCCTGAAAATGTAACTCCTGAGCCAATGCATATAAAACGTGTAGCCCTGGATGAGATGGCTCATATTTAAGTACGAAATGTATAGTTATTAAGCTCATGTTAAGATCTATGAGTGGAGGCACTGACGGCAATAGACGTTTTATCTGATTAAGGACTGGAAGAACTAACCATCCAACTTCTTTTTCAAGAGGTAAAGCTGCCCAGAGCTCCTGTACATGTTTATTTTCCTTTCCTGCCTGCAGTGGCCCTGATATACCTCAGAAGAGTCAATTTTTTTCTCAACTTTAAAATGTGGAATTTTTTTGGTCTCATGATTTTGTCATGAGTCTCATGATAATTATTGTTTTCCTTAAAGTTCCAGCTGCTGGAGTCAAGTGGTTATATTATGATTTCAGTCTTCATTCTAAAAGAAAAAGTAAGTTTATAGCCCTCATGGTTGTGAAGAAAGTTTCAAAATGTGACCCCAGTGCACTCTAAAGGCTCAAAAAGCAGAAAGCAAATAAAAAGAACACCAAATCTATTATTTTTACATAATCATGATTTTCAAGCCAATTTCATGATTTTTGGTGAGCCTGACTCATGATTTGGCAATACTGTGAAAGTGACTTGAAACTGTCAGTTTCACTCCTGTTTAAAGTCAGTTTCTAGTCTATTATTTCTAGTGGGGTGCCACCCCTAGAGCCCCAGGCAGGTGCAGTATAAACTCACAGGGCCTTGCCTGAGCAGGATATTTCCAAAAATTAAGTGCTCTATTCCAAGCTTAGTGGACTGCAAAAAGTAAGTAGCCTATGTGATAGAAAGTAATCTAGAGTTTCGACAATTCTTTCAACCATATTCAAGAGTTAGTATACATTAAACCTAACCAATGTCCTTCAAGTGACTTGTCACAAGAATCAGAACACGTTAGTATTAGAACTGAGTGGATCTAATAATTTCTTTCTTTATATAGGAATTAGATACAGTGCTCCTGTCAGCTTATTTCTAAGTTATTATCTGCAAAGAAATTAGAGTTTTCAGGTGCCTAAGTAGCGCCTGGAATCATGGTTAAAGTTGCCCCCCCCATCTGAAATGGCACCCCTGTACGCAACTTATTGAAATACTGTACTCAAAAAGTAGTTATCAGCAGTTTGCTGTCAACTTTTGAGTGTGTATCTAATGGGGTCCCGAAGGGGTCGATCCAGGGTCTGGTACTATTCAATATTTCTTTCAATGATTTGGATAATGGAGAGTATGCTTATAAAATCTGCATATGAGACCACAGTGGGAGGGTTTGCAAGCACTCGGGAGAACAGAAGGAGAATTCAAAATGGCCTTGACAAATTGGAGAATTGGTCTGAATTGAACAAGATGAAATTCAATAAAGACAAGTGCAAAGTACTTCACTTAGGAAGGAAAAAATCAAACGCACAACTACAAAATGGGGAAGAATTGGCTAGGCGGTAGTACTGCTGAAAAGGATCTGGGGTTCTTGTGAATCACAAATTGAATATGAGTCAATAGTGTGATGCTGCTCAGAAAAAGGCTAATATTCTGGGATGTATTAACAAGAACGTCATGTAAGATATGGGAGGTAATTGTTCCACTCAGCTTAGCACCACTCTTTAGGAAAGACATGGATAAATTAAAGAGTCTAGAGGTGAGCAACAAAAATAATGGAAGGTTTTGAAAACCTGACGTGTCAGGAAAGGTTTAAAAAATGGGCATGTGTAGTCGTGAGAAAAGACTGACAGTCTCCTTATATGTTAAGGGCTGCTATAAAGAGGATTCTGATCAATTGTTCTCCATGTCCACTAAAGTTAGGACAAGAAGTAATGGACTTAATCTGCAGCAAAGGAGGTTTAGGTTACTTATTAGAAAAATCTTTCTAACTCTAAGGATAGTTAAACTCTGGAGTAGGATTCCAATGGAGGTTGTGGAATCCCTCATCACAGGAGGTTTTTAAAAGCGGTCTGGACAAACACCTGTCAGGGATGGTCTAGGTTTACTTGGTCCTGCCACAGCACAAGGGGCTGCACTTGATGACTTCTCAAGATCCCTTCCAGACCTACATTTCTATGATTCTATGACATGCCCATTAGAGACTAGATTATGACCACCAACTCATTTCAAATAGGTTATCAAACAGCCTTCATAACTTCTCATCACTAAGTGCTTGGGCTCAATTTGACCTGGTGGCTTCTCAGTGAGTCCTCATAGATCATTTAAACAGCAGAGGGACAAGAATGTCAGTCAGATCACATGGTTACTCAGTAAAGCACAGCCATATCATGGTGGTTTATTTTTTGCTATCTTCATCCCATTTCCCTTTTCATAGGCAAGCTGGTAAAGTGAAATTTTAGGAAAGATCTGAATGAGACAAAGAAGGGTCCCAGGCAAACAGGTTTGGTGAGGATGCTGCATGCATAATGGGTAGCATGGATGAACAAGTGTGAGGGAGATGAGATGTTAGGTCTAGCATGAGTTTCCACGGCTGGCAATTACAAACCATCTATTTATTTGCAAACTGAGAAGATTAGATCTGGAGTCAGGGGGACACAAACATGAAAGCCCAGGATGCCATTTCTATAGCAACTTTTCACAGGAAAGCCATACTTTAAGTGCAATCTTTCTTTGTATATAGGTAATTATATGGCCTCCATTGCCATAGTATCTAAATGACTTGTCCAATGGTAAGTCTGTGGCAAAGCTGAAGATTTCAGATCTCCTATATCCCAGTCTGCCAGGAGGATGGTCTTGTGGTAATGCTATTTTTCATGTCATTGTCCCCTTATAATTTTCATGAATCATAGTTTGCCATTTTACTGTGCTCCTCCCTGAAGTACAATAAAATACTTTTACACCTTATGGTCCAAATTGATCTTTGGTGTCATTCATTTTAAGTCATTGGAGCTGCACTAAGTGGTGAATTTTGACTTGTATTTCATTACAACAAAGGGTCTTATTTGGGAATCATCACAGACAGGGGCACGGGTGGTCAGATTGGAGCTGGAATCAATATCCAGAAGTCAAAGACCAGGATCCGAGCTGAGGATGAGAGCCAGAATCAGGAGTCGGAAACTGAGCACGGCAGGGGCAAGACTAGAGCCAGGCTGGGAACATGGCACACACGGGAGCAATTGCAGCTATGGGAATAAGCACTGAACTGCTGGCTTTAAGAGCAGCCCTAGCAATGACGCTCAACCAGTCTCCAATAGAGTGTTCTGCATAGATCTTCAATTTCTATTTATGGTCCTTGGTTTTCTCAGTGTGGAGGGCCACAGCGCATTAATGGAGGGGATATTACCTTTATCATATCCCATTTCAGAGCCTAGAATTAAGTCCCACTCAAAATCTCACTTGGATTTCTAGTCTGGATAGATTAGGTTTTGCTGACTCTTCAACCTCCTTTCCCTATTCTCAAGTATTACAATACATTTCCATAAGATAGTGTCAGGACCTGAATGAAGGGTAAGCAGATAGAATACAGACAAGTTAACATAATTGTACCACACACAATTGTCACCCTTAGCCACAGCTCTGCATTGAGAGAAGTGCAAAGCCCCAGTGAGAGAACTTGGAGGTATTGTGACCTCAGACACCTTGGCTTTTCGGCTAAGATCACACATAGCATCAGTTTAACATCTGATACAATCCTTCTTTAAAGACATCTGGAATCTCCTGCACTTGTTGTTCCTTTCCACCAGAACCCACAAAGTGCTAGTACAAGGTACTTTCCAAGCAGGAAAGAAAGACAGGTCCCTGCCTTGAGGAGCTCAAAGATCTACCAGGTCTTTCTCATTTCAATGTCCTAGTAACTAGTATTGTACAGTGTTCCCCTATCTGCCCTCATTACAAAACTGGGGTAAAGTAGGTTCCACTTGTGAGGTCTAAATGATGCTTTGGCATTTTACTGGATACATTGACAGTACACTACCGTGTTCAACTTCAGATGTATAATTTGTGGGGTGGGGGAAAGATGGGAGTGAAGCTCTTGGAGGGGGTGCATCTCTTCTCCTGGGAATATTGAGAAATACCTACTATGTCATACAGTGTGGTCTATTTTAAGGCAAAAAATTCTGCTCTTCAGAATCCTTGCAGCCTTCCCGTCAATTAGGTGATAGAATTGTAACAAGCGGCTCCCAGAGCCTTCTTCAGTGCAGTCACTGATTTCAAGAGTGTAGTTATCATCAATCTTTTGTTCTATATTATGTGGGTGTCAAGAAAAAAATACTCTGCAATTTCCTTTTTATTTTTATAGTGTGCTACTGCTAACACAGGACGGCCAACCTGGATCTCACTTAATTTTATATAGGGCTTTTCATATAAGCTGAATTCCAAAATGCTTTGAGTTTTGAGTTTATGCATGACTAGTGGTCCATGAAGAGCTGGCTAGTCACAGGGTGGTGACTCAAGCAGGACAGTGGTATGGGGCTCAACCACTTTTATTTATTTCCAGCTGGCAAGTCACATTAAAAGACAGCTGTAGATAACGGTTAATTTCCTAATATTTACCAAGATTTTCTGAAGAGATTGGTGATTTTGGGTGTCCAACCTGAGGCATCTAAAAGGGGCCTGCTTTTCAGAAAATGCTTTAAAAATGAGGCCCTTTTAAAAGATCTCTTAGCGACTAGTAATCTTGGGTGCCCAAGTGGCGCCCATCACTTTCCCATTTAAACAATTGCTGTAGTTGCTAGTGAGATATTATGCAACTAAGCAGGTGGGGAGTTGATACTCATGATCATGAATCGGAAAGAGAGGCTGAACCACAAAGAAATTGTTCGATTAAGAATTTGAACCCCCAACCCCTTAGTTAAATTATAGGACCCATACAAAATAATGGAAGGTGCAAAAAAGTTAGGAGCTTAATGATGAGAAAGAAGAAAGGTTTTCAGATGAGATCAGAAAATGGATGATGTTCAAGGAGGCTAGTCCAGTTGGCTGGAGCTATGGAGAAGGATCTCACACCAGAAGAGTCAAGGCAGCATGAACGGAGAGAGAAAATCAGTGATAGACCTTGTGTCTTTTGTACACCAATAACACAGCCTATCAAATGGGTGCTAAGACTATGGAAGGTTTGAAAAACAAGGGGCCAGCTGGTGTGAGTTGGAATAGCTCCACTGAAGTCAATGGATCTACACTAACTTTCATCAGCTAAGGGTCTGGCCCACGGAGGACAATTTTGAACAGGATCCTGAATAGAACAGGAAGCCAGGTGAACTGAGGATGGAGGTGAAGGGGTGGCTCTTCTTTTAGAAGGTGGGTAGCAGCTTTGTACATGGGCTTGAGTGTGGAAGGCTGGGAATTTTGAGGACAGTAGGCAGAGGATTTGAAGTTGTCCAGGTGAGATGAGATGAGATGAATGGGGATTTCAGCAGAGGAGGAATCCAAGGGGTGGCTCATGGAAACAACATTTCAGAAATGAAAACAAGCAGATTTGCAAATATGGAAGAAGGAGAGTTCAGGATCAGAGATAGTGGAAGCAAATGGGAGGCCTTGAAACAGCTGTGAACATGGTTATTACCAGGCAGCCATGTCTCTAGTTAAAATAATCAGTTGGTAGGTAGAATGTACAGACAGAGCAAGCTAATGGTGATTGCAGGTATTACTTTTATCATTAATAATTATTTGTATTGTGGTAGGGTCTGGGTGCCCCAGCCATGAACCAGGATCCCCCTGTGCTGGGCACAGCACAAAAACACAGAACAAAGATGGTCCCTGGCCCAGCAAGTTTACAATCTAAGTACATGACAAGAGACAACAGGGAGCAGAAGGAAACAATGAGACAGTACAAGTTAGCATGACAGGCAGTGGCCTTAGCGTACCAGCAACCTAGGTACTGCATACACCCTAACACAGAGCCTGTGCATTTGTATGGGGGGTTGTTGTATGAATTGAGCACCATTCACCACAGTCATAGAAGCAAACACACACGTGCACATTCCATATACAATGCAGCCATCATGCTCCTGTGAGAAGGGCCATGGAATCTTGAATATTCTCTAGTGATTATGGCCCTTGGTTTACTTACGTGATGTACTTTACCTGGAGGATGGCCCTCTTGCTGCATAGCGACACCTTGCACCAGGGCGCCGTACTGATTCAGAGAGAAGTGCACCACCTAATGAATCTCCACTACCATTTTTTGCAGCATGCCCTTCTCACAGGTTCAACAGCAGAATGACTGAAATGGCCCCAAACATACTCCAGTAACACGGATTTGGAGCAATCGTGCTAAAATCACTTAAATAAAAGTGGTTGAGCCCCATAGCACTGTCCTGGGGCATTGGGCCAGGAAAGGATGCTGTTTTGCTGTATTTCCCCTCCCCAAAGCAGGGCATGATGAAAGAGAATCGCGCTGGCATGCATGGTCTTAGCAATAGCAGCATGCAGGACTGCAAGCACATTGCAAGGCAAGCACACTGCAGGATTTTGCCATAAAACAGAAATGGCTCAGTCAGCATGTTGGCATTGCAGAGTGGTGCACCAGTCCTTAGGTGCTGACTTTTATTTTTTCCCAGGGGTATTCCATCCTGCTTGGCCTTAGGCCCACCCCTTCCCCAAGGCCCCACCCTCACCCTGCCTCTTCCTGTCCCTGCTCCTCCCCCTTTGGTGAGGCCCCACCCCTGCTCTGCCTCTTCCCACCCCTGCTCTGCCCCCTCCCCTGAGTCTCCAAATGCTCTCTGCTCTTCTCCCCTCCCCCCAGCACCTCCCCCAGACACCCAATAACTTTGGTTGGTGGATGCTGAGCACCCACTATTTTTTTTCTTTGGGTGCTTGAGCCCTGGAGCACCCATGGACTCAGTGCTTGTGCATCAGTCACCGCTCCAAAGCCATGTTCTCTGGAGCTTCTAAGAACCACCCTAAACCCACTGCAGTGCAAGCACACTGGGCTGTGCTATGAATTTGCTAGGCCTCATGTTGCCTTGAATAGACCTGTGAGGGCTCATTCTCACAGGTAGCTCCTCAACACATGAAATACATGGACATGGGCAACAGTTCGTGTATCCCAGATCATACTGTACACTCCTTCCGCCAGTGGCTCAGTGAGACCCTGACGATTCATAACGAGGGTTTAAGCATCAGAAGCTGGGGTGCCCAAACAAAGACAAACAGCTCCAGGCTGCTGATCCAAGACAGACATTCACAGTCCCAGCAAAAGCCTAGCATTGATGGCAGCTAATTTTCAGCAGCGGTCTCACCCACAGGGCAAGTATGTTCTGAGCCAGCCTGACACCTCTGTCACAGTTGCATATGTGAACAAATGAGGTTACTCAAAATAGGGCCTAAGTGGAATTTAACTGGTGACTAGGCAGGTGCTAGCGCTCTGCACAGGAGTGAATTTTATCCAGCAAGAGGATAGGCCCAGAAAGCTGCTCCTTTCACAGCATAGGCAGAAATTATTCTGCTCGCCCTCAGAGCCCATTATTGCACTGGCATTGTGGGCCCCCTGGGATGACTGAGTGAAGAGAATTTAGCTTGGTGAGTGATCCCAGAATCATTGCATATTCAACACACTGAAACACACACGGGTCATACTGTGCACAATTTGGTTTGTTTCCAAGGACGACCACAAAGCCAAAACCTAAGCAAACAGGTATTTGGATCCCAAAGCAATGCCAAGCCCCTTCCTCTCCTTTTATAGCCCCCTTCCCAAAGTCTTTCTTTCAGATCTAAGTTCAGACTCCGACCCCCACCTTTATTCTGGACACTGTCCCATATTTTAATAAGATGAAGTTAAAAATATTTGGAGCCCAGGATGCATATGTATCAATAAGCATCCCTCATGATCTGTGACCATTGCAAACCTGAGGTTTCCATCCCCTGCTTGGCCCCCGCTGTTTGTCACTCCTGACAGAGTTATGGCCAGAGGCGTGCCTTCTATGTATTCAAGGCATGCAGTGCATATCCCAGGACTGGCTGTGCCCACAGGACAATTCTGTCCGGCCCCTGAAAGTGCACAGCAGACGCCATTTTCTGATGTGACCTTGCATGCACCATACCTCTGAGGGCCACATCAAGGACACCATTTTGCCTGCAAGTATAGAATTGCATGCCTGACTAAAAGTGTCATGGCATGTCACTGGTTATGGCTATTGTTAACCGTGAGCTCCTTGTCTATGTGTGAAGCCTAGTCCACAGCTTCGCGCGTCACACCGAACAGTCCAGTAGAAGAACCGGTCAAAACTTTCCCCTCAAAACTCTTTTTCAATGGAAAGCTGGGTTTTTGACTAAATGACTTTTCTCACCCAAAAGCATCTGCTCTCTTTTTATCGAAAAACCACAGACTTTGGGGGTTTAAGCCAAAAAACTAAAAGTTCCCTTTTCTAAAAATGAAAAGTTGAAATTTTCAGTGGCACATTCCCCCATTTTCCAACCCATTCTGTCTGTCTGGGTTAGATTGTGCCTTTAGTCACAGCACGGGGTGCTGCATAAGCCCCATCATGCCAGAAAGGCATTGTGTTCATAGTTACCCCAGGGAAGCACAGTTCCTTCCCAGCTGCCCTCTGCTTGTGAGGAGTCATTTGCTGCTGGCCTATATCAAAGTCATGACACACACACGTACTCCTCACTGCCGGCTCCATGGCACAACTCATTCCTTTCCCCTTCCTGGGCACTCCCCAGACCTGCTCTGGGGCAGGAGTAAACAAGCATGTTGTTCATGGTCACTCTCCCACAAACAGGTATCCAACACCTGAAGAACTCATGCAGGGGTACAAGGGGGTTCTTATTCCCTGTTTCTCCTTTGTGCAGGTGTGTCGTCCAAGTCACACTCCAGCTCGTTAACCATGGCTGGTACTAGACATAGTTCTGAATTAGAGCAACAACTAAGCCTAATTACAATAAAATTAGACCCAAACCACAACTTAATGAAGAGGAGATAGCATGGACCAGTAGATGAGTCATTGCTCTGAGAGTCAAGAAACTTGGGTTCTGTTCCCATCTTAATCACCAATTTGAGCAGGTTACTTCACATCCCTGGCCCTCTGTTTCTCATATCTATTGTCTATCTAGCTTGTAAGTGTAACCCACACATCTCCGGGTTGTGGTGCTCTGTCCCATCTAGTGGCACCAGGACTGCTTAGAGATTAATAAGTCTACTACAGCCTTAGCTAACGGCCACGGGGCTTTTAGCTCATGCAGTAGAGGCTCATAGACTAAGCTCCAGATGTCCCAGGTTTGGTCCTGCCTACCAGCATCATCAGCGTTAAATAAGCTCTTCAAAGCAGGGACTGTCTCTATATGCTCACACAGTGCCTACCACAAGGGGTCCCCAGTCTTTATTAGGGCCTGTAGGTGAGCATACAAATAAGTCATAATAGCACAGTGATAGATGCAGCATATGCGCCTAGATAGAATATAGTAGTTCGTGAAGTATTAGAATCAGAAGCACTACTTTAAAGCTATACCTATGAGCGAGGGATGTACACATACTGGTGATAACGCAAGGAAATCTAGTGCGAGTACAAACAGCAGCATAGCCCAGGTAGTACAGACAACAGCAGCGGAGCCACAGCTGAGCTGTGCAAAGTACAAACCTGAAAACGGTGGATACGTGCTTAACCATTGCCTGTGCGACCACAGCTACGCTACTATTTACATTCATGCTAGGTCTTCTTGAGCTACCGCTGGTACTAGTACACGAGTGGGTGTACCACGCCCCTAGCTCATAGCATAGCCGTAGCCGAAGTGTCGAAGACAAACCACAATGGGCCAGATTTGTCCCTGGCTTCACTCCACTGACTTCAGAGATGAGTTTGTCCAAATCGTGCAGTGCCTAGGCAGTTGGTCCTGACTCAAACAAAGCTCCCATTGAATTCAGTGGGAACACTTTTGCCTAAATCAGGTCCAGAGTGGATTGAACAGTAAATAAAAAAAGTGAACTTGCAAATATTTGCATCAAAAAAGAGACTCAGACTCAGTGCTGATGATTCATTAGGTCATGCTACTCATTAACTGAGAATGTTCAAGGGGTTACAGGGTATTTGTCAACATGTTTCTGCACCCCAAAAGCAGTTATGAATTTCAGCACAAATAACTATTCATCTGAAAATTCATACAGCATGTTTATTATAAAATATTTATTATGTGTACTACAGTGTCTCTAGAGGCTCCAGTTGAGATCAGGGCCCCCCATTGTGCTAGGCAGTATATCCCTGCATGGTGATAGTCCCTCCTTCTACCCTCAAAGAGCTTAAAGCAAAATAGACAAGGCAGTCAATGCATGGAGAAACTGAGGCACAGAGCGATTAAGTGAATTGTCCAAGGTCTTACATCAGGTCAGTGGCAGAGCCAGGAATAAAGCCCAGCTCTCGGACATCCAGGCCAGTGTCTAATCCAATAGACCACACACCTTCTCAAGGCATTAGTCCTTTATTTTCCTGCTTCAAAAGTTCAAGTCATACAGACCGAGGGCAGAAGGCAATGCTATGTGACTGTAGGTGAATGTAACAAACCATGGCTTTTGAAAGCCAACAGTTTGCAAACACCCAACAGAACGAATGGTCCTTGTTGAAGCGATGTGCCGAGAGCATACAGGCAATGACTAAGCTTGCAGGAAGCAGGAGTGTTTCACAAACAACATGTTAACCAATAAATTGTCATTGCCAATTCCACATGTTCAAAACTCTTGAGTCCAGCTCCCTAATGTCACAAGACTTAAATAACCCCATAGTTGTTATTTTTTACATTTGCCTGCTGGTTTTTTAGGCTTTAGGGAACACTGGGGTCACACTTTCAAGCTTTTCTCTGCGACCAGAAGAGTAAGAAACTTTAAAAATAGAAAGAAAGTTGACATTCTCGCACATTCACATGGCTCCTAGGGCTGGAGCTTTAAGAAAATCCCCAAATATCACGTGACTCACAGTAGCACTGAGGGTAAGAATGAAAAGCTCAGTTTGTAACTAGCTTCTCATCCTTGATGAACAGCTCACCCAGCTTTACACTGGGATTTTCAACTGAGCCCAAGGAAGTTGTGTGTCTGTCTCCTTTAGGTTCCTTTGAAAATCCCAGTCTAAGTCAGAAGATTGTACAGGACGTCATTTCTCCAAGCTTCGAGGATAAGCTGGTAACATCTAGTGTTATGCTTTGTTAATCAGTGTACATCAAAAGATGCACATCTTTGCTGTTGCCAGCACATAAGATCAATGTATCCCTTACAAATTCTCTCTCTGACCAGAGTCTCAAGCAATGCTTCATAAAAAACCAGCCTGCTATATGCAGAGAGCTTTTTTTGAGCACAGCAATACCTTCCTTGGTTTACTTCCACTTCCATATGTATTAGAGAGACTCTACTTGTATTTAAGACCCTCCCCCAAATGTTCCAGAAAACTCAGCTAGAGCTGAACAATGGTAGCCAAAGTACTAACCACATTTGCTAGGTACTTTACCCACCAAAAGGTAAAGTTTGTGGAGAGAATTTGAAGCCGTTTGAACAAAGGCTTCCTCTAGACCACTGGTGGGCAACCTGTGGCCCACGGGCCGCATGCGGTCCATCAAGGTAATCTGATCGCAGGCGAGACATTTTGCTGACGTGGACTGTCCGTAGGCATGGCCCCCCGCAGCTCCCAGTGGCCACGGTTCGCTGTTCCCAGCCAATGGGAGATGCAGGAAGCAGCAGGCCACAGGGATGTGCTGGCTGCCACTTCCCACAGCTCCCATTGGCCGGGAAGGGCAAACCATGGCTGCTGGAAGCTGCGGGGGGGCCGTGCCTGCAGATGGTCAACGTCAGCAAAATGTCTCGTGGCCCACAGTCAATCCTCCGAGGCCTGTAGGGATAATCCAAACGGCATCTGATTTCATCCTCCCTGTTCCTAAGGAAAACTGTAGCCATTCTCTGTTCTTTCTGCTGTCCTTGCCTCCATGAGGGAAGGAGGTCATTTATCTGCTGCCTTCTTTCCCGGAGCTCACCCTGGTTCCTGGGAGGGAAGGGAGCCATGCCCTGTTCAGACTTCAAGGCTCTGGTCCAGAGCCCTAAATGGAATCGTAGCCTGGAGTTTTCAGACCACCAGCTGTTACCCTGGGATCACCTCCCTACTCTCAATGCAACCTCTGTCAGACATTGTTTGGAGCAGCCTGGACCCCCGAGATTCTACCTTTGTTTACATACCAATATTTAAAAGAAAAGATCCCAGCAGTGTCCAAGAGAGCAGCTGGCCCGGATCTCCAGTTCGCTAAAGAGGAGAAAAAGAGCCTTCTCCAGTTAGTATTTGACCTTGAGACGGAAGTGGGGGCTCCGCATACAGGGATGGACAAGCTGTGGCATGCAGAGACTCTGAAGTCCAGGAGGCAAACGTGAACTGAAAGGGCTCTTAAATGCTCTCCAGGTAAGAGAGACCTGGGAGAGTAGACTCTGACTAAAGAGGGCAACAAGTCAGAGAAAAGCACTCTCTCGAAACAGAGAGATCAGGGAAAGAAGACCCTGCTAAACCAGGACAAGAGACCGTAGTAGAACTACCACCCCAATCCTATTGGGGAGGGGAAGGGTGTGAAGGGGTGGACTAGGCCCAAAGGCCCCCTTCTGGAGGCCTCAGGATTCTGCCACACCCATCCCAGGAAAGGAGCAGTGGAGTGGTTGTGAGGAAGAAACCAATCAGATGGCCAGGAGGGCACTATAAAAAGGAGCTGCAGAACAGAGCAGCAGTTAGTAGCTGCTCGGAGCTGGAGAAGATGTGTGCTTGGCTGGAAGAGCAGCAGGATCATGGACAGCTACATGGGGGTAGGGACCAGGGGAATGAGAGGCTCCTGGCTGGTTGCTAGGACTGAGCCAAAGACAGTTTGCTAGCAGGGACCGGAGGAGCAATGAAGGAGCTCCTGGCTGGCTGCAGGGGCTGAGTAGGGACTAAGCCTGGGCAGGGCGACAGGAAGATAGTGTCTTCAGGGAGGAAGTCCTGAGGATACAGCCCCATACCAGGTGGTGTAGATAAATACGTCACACTAAGGAAATCCTCAGACTTCAATTGCTGATTCTCTTCTAATGGAAAAGCAAACTGCAGCCCCTGCCCACCCCAGCCTGAGATCTGCTACTTCTTGGCAGAAAGGTGTCAATGCTGTATGTGCAAAAACTAACTGTTTTTGCACATAGGATCATAGAATCATAGAATATTAGGGTTGGAAGGGACCTCAGAAGGTCATCTAGTCCAACCCCCTACTCAAAGCAGGACAAATTCCCAACTAAATCATCCCAGCTAGGGCTTTGTCAAGCCTAACCTTAAAAACCTCTAAGGAAGGAGATTCCACCACCTCCCTAGGTAACCCATTCCAGTGCTTCACCACCCTCCTAGTGAAAACGTTTTTCCCAATATCCAACATAAACCTCCCTCACTGCAATTTGAGACCATTGCTCCTTGTTCTGTCATCTGCTACCACTGAGAACAGCCTAGATCCAGCCTCTTTGGAACCCCCTTTCAGGTAGTTGAAAGCAGCTATCAAATCCCACCTCATTCTTCTCTTCTGCAGACTAAACAATTCCAGTTCCCTCAGCCTCTCCTTATAAGTCATGTACTCCAGCCCCCAAACATTTTTGTTGTCCTCTACTGGACTCTTTCCAAGTTTTCCACATCCTTCTTGTAGTGTGGGGCCCAAAACTGGACACAGTACTCCAGATGAGGCCTCACCAATGTCGAATAGAGAGGAATGATCACATCCCTCGATCTGCTGGCAATGCCCCTACTTATACACCCCAAAATGCTGTTAGCCTTCTTGGCAACAAGGGCACACTGCTGACTCATGTCCAGCTTCTTATCCATTATAACCCCTACGTCCTTTTCTGCAGAACTGCTTCCTAGCCATTTGGTCCCTAGTTTGTAACAGTGAATGAGATTCTTCTGTTCTAAGTGCAGGACTCTGCACTTGTCCTTGTTGAACCTCATCAGGTTTCTTTTGGCCCAGTCCTCTAATTTGTCTAGGTCCCTCTGTATCCTATCCCTACCCTCCAGCGTATCTACCACTCCCCCAAGTTTAGTGTCATCTGCAAACTTGCTGAGAGTGCAGTCCACACCATCCTCCAGATCATGAATGAAGATATTGAACAAAACTGGCCCCAGGACCAACCTTTGGGGCACTCCACTTGAAACAGGCTGCCAACTAGACAGGGAGCCGTTGATCACTACCCGTTGAGCCCGACAATCTAGCCAGCTTTCTATACACCTTATAGTCCAATCATCCAGCCCATACTTCTTTAACTTGCTGGCCAGAATACTGTGGGAGACCATATCAAAAGCTTTGCTAAAGTCAAGGAATAACACATTCACTACTTTCCCGTCATCCACAGACCCAGTTATTCCTCACAGAAGGCATGAATATACAGTTGCTCACCATTAAAATGCAGCTATTTCTGGGGTAAAACATAGCAACAATTTAACAGAACATGTTTGTTTAAGACAAAGAATACCATATCCAACTAACATGACACGCGGGATTTAGGTTAGCAGAGTATAAATGACCTATGCTGGAATTTGGCCAGGTAACCTGTTTTAATATTCCTTCTCTAGAGAAAATTGCTATGAGATTTTTTTGATGAACAAGAGCAGTCAGGATCTTTCTTGGTTTCATGCCTCATCCTAAAGATGCCACCTAGGGTGACCAGACATCCTGATAAAATTGGGACCGTCCCGATATTTGAGTAGTTGTCCCTCATCCTGACCGATCTTAGGTCAGGACGCAATTTGTCCTGATATCACTGGGTTGTTTTTTTTTTTCCGCTGGCAGCACTCAGCTTTTTTTTTTTTTTACTCTGCCAGCAGACCCTCCTCCTCCACATGTCCCGATATTTTCTTCATCTCCTCTGGTCACCGTAATGCCACCTATAGCAGCACAATGCCCTCTGCCATGATGTTGTGGCATCATCAGTACTGAATGAGAAGGAAGAGTGCCACTTAACCATGCAGTCCAAATGGACTTTGGCTTTTTTAGGGTGCATGTGGGAGAGGAAAAAAGCCAATCAGTAATCCAGAAAATATGACAGTAATTCAACAGCTGTCAGTGCTGCCTGCAGGTGCCCTCATGACATCAAAATTATTTATAAACAGAAGGTTGTTAGCCACAGTGTGAAAAGAAGTAAGTTCTATGGTAGAGTAATATCTCAACGGGGTGGATTTTCAAAACCACTCAGTTAGGGGCAATGAGATGCAAAACGACATGTGCAAAGAAATGGAAACAGACGTTGGCGATGAAAGAGACCTTTGATATCAAATGTCTTTCTGCCAGCATAGGGCTGTTCCTTACAGGACATAAATAGACTCAAAATGTAAATAGAATATATATATTTTTAATTCAGACATAGTTTTATGCACCTAAATGTGATACGTGTAGCTTGAAAATAACATAAGAATGGCCATGCTTGGTCAGATCAATGGCCCATCTAGCCAATATCCTGTCTTCTGACAGTGGCCAATGCCAGGTGCTTCAGAGGGAATGAACAGAACAGGCAATCATGGAGTGATCCATTCCCTGTCACCCATTCCCAGCTTCTGGCAAACAGAGGCTAGGGATACCCAGAGCATGGGATTGTATCTCTGACCATTTTGACTGATAGCTATTGATGGACCTGTCCTCCATGAAAACATGCTTTGATTTCTGTGGCAAGCAACCTTTATGTATCAAAGAGTACTAGCTGCAGAGGTAGCCAACATTTTGTTGCCCAGTTGTTACAGAGGAGAGACGCACACACAGTGGTCTCTCCAAGAGAGGTTACTTTTGTTCTTTCTTGCTGTTTCCCTCAATCTATAATAAAAAGTCATTTCAGCTATAGGTCAGTGGCTTGCTCATTGGGGATAAAAATATCACCCTAAGGGATGGCCTGGCATGTTGCAAAGGGCAGCATGTAACCATACTGCCTCAGGAAAGGACTTTTTTTCCTAAATGAAATTTTGTCAAAATGGCTGCGTTCCCAGGGAACATTTTGATTTCAATGAATCAGCATTTTCCATAGGCAAAATGTTCCACTGGACATTTTTCAACCAGTTCTATTCTTGGTTGTGGTTAAATTCACTCTTCCGCAGAGTGCTTAAGCAATGCACAAGTTCATGCGCTGGCCTCTGACAGGGGAGACTTTCACCCTGGATGTTTTGCTGGATGAAATTTACAAATCCCATGTGGGGAAAGAAGGAAAGAAAGAGTCACCTTCTTGGAGTTAGCTTGAACCAAGAGGCTCCTCCTATACTGAAGCACAAGGTGGCATTATTTGATAAAATAAATGGGCAGCTAGGGAGTAAAGGCCATAAAGATGCAGTGCCTGTTCTTATAAGATAATTCCTGCAGGAATGATTAGAATGGCAGAGGGCTTGGAATGTAATCAGTTGGGTGTGCTGATCATCTAGGGCTGTAATTTTCAGTTCATTCCCCCTCCCCCTCAATCAGTTGTGACATTTTCATTCTTTTTGTGCTAATAGCCATGTTTCGCCTTTCGGAAATCACTTGTTTCCTTCTACTCTGCAAATTAGCCCCTTGTTAATAGATAAACATATTTATACAAAAATATCAACGAGACACATGTATCATTAGTACATTATGTATCAAGAGTACTAATGTATCATTAGTACGTTGAAATGCCTTCCCGTTTATTTTGCACTGTGTGCTGTCATTTAGATGCATCTAGATATAGCTATGATATTGGTTTAATTTTCCTCCTCTTCTTTGTAAAGGTATAAGGGAGATCTTTCCTCTGGGGTCAGAGGCCTGGCACTGTCTATCTGATTAGCCCCATCCACTGCACCTGAGAAAGACCTGGACCTTAATTAGCTGACCTTATACAAGAGGGCAGTAGGAAACGGAGACCAGAAACAGCATCACCCTCCAGAGAGCTGAGGGGATAATGGCAAGGGCAGGGGCAGGGGTAGGGATAGGATCAGGGCTCAGCTTGGCTTGGCTTGGCTGAGCTCCCAATGGCCTAGTAGTAGAGCTACTACAGAGAGGAACTGCTAGTCTAGAAAACCCAAGCGGAGAGGAGCGGAGACCATTGGGAGCCCTTTATTGCTGAGGATGTGAGGTAAGAGCCAGGAAGATCTTGTTACTGGTGCAAAAGACAGACTTGGGGAGGGGCCTGTTTTGCTTGCACACCCTTTGAGGGAAGAGTCTGCAAGGATTTTGATCATGTTTTGTTAAGAGTGGGGTAAAGCAACTACCCCCTGCTGAAAACCGTTTCCCTGGATTCCTTGAGAAAGCCCAGATGGAATTAACCCCAGGGAGCGAGCTGACCCAACAAGAACAAAACTTGCTCCGATAGGAGTGCTCTCCAAGCCTTTTATACTCTTCTTTACAGCCCTTATTGCAAGACACTGGGTTACATTATTGGGGCAAAATGCCCAGGAACTGAAATGGCAAACGTGATTTGGAAATTTAAATGTAGTTTGACGTTTCACCATTAGGGGTCAGCTGTTGCCTAGTGGATTGAGGACAGGGAAGGATGTGGAAAAATTGGAAAGAGTCCAGCGGAGGGCAACAAAAATGCTTAGGGGACTGGAGCACATGACTTATGAGGAGAGGCTGAGGGAACTGGGATTGTTTAGTCTGCAGAAGAGAAGAACGAGGGGGGATTTAATAGCTCCTTTCACCTACCTGAAAGGGGGTTCCAAAGAGGATGGATCTAGGCTGTTCTCAGTGGTAGCAGATGACAGAACAAGGAGCAATGGTCTGTTTAGGTTGGATATTGGGAAAAACTTTTTCACTAGGAGGGTTGTGAAGCACTGGAATGGGTTACCTAGGGAGGTGGTGGAATCTCCTTCCTTAGAGGTTTTTAAGGTTAGGCTTGACAAAGCCCTGTCGGGGATGATTAGATTGGGAATTGTTCCTTCTTAGAGCAGGGCGTTGGACTAGATGATCTTATGAGGTCCCTTCCAACCCTGATATTCTATGATTCTATGACAGGCTGGGAGGCAAGAGATTTGGGATCCATTCCTTACACTGTGAGGAACTGACTCTATCTGCCTCTGTTGTGGTAAAGGGGCTGGACTATATCTCAGGAGATCTGGGTTCAGTTCCTGACTCTGCCACAGACTCCTTGAGTGGCTGCTCTCTGTGCCTCACTTCCCCATCTGTAAAATGGGGTAATACTCCATTTGTCTTGCCTATTCTTTGGGGCCTGTCTCTTACAATGTATACATACAACACCTAACACAGCAAAGGCCCCAATCTCAAGTGAGATGTCAAGATACTGTTTATATTTTTGTACCTCCATTACCTGATCTGTAAAACAGGGGTGCTGAGAGCCATTGAACTAAACTGTAAACTCCGTATATTATGGAAACCACTTCAAGCCAGGGGTGCAGGAGCACCCCGAGTTCCAACCCCTGTGCTGTAAAATAGAGATAACGATGCTTCCACACCCTTGCAAAGCACATTGTGAGCTAGAGATGAAAATCCTCTGCCTTTGTGGAGTAGTTCATTTTAACAAGACCCATTGTGTTTCATATACAGCACAAGTGCTTCTGTCCATCTCTATGGAGCATTGTCATGTACATCATCCTAGGTTAAGCCTTCTTGATAGCAAACATGATTTTTTAGATATTACATTAGATTGCTCTGGATTGAATGTTTTGAACTTCACCCATCATTATTTAGAATCTGCAACATTGGTTTGTGCTGTTGCTGCAGCTTGATACCTACAGTATGTTAATCTGTCTCTGTGACGCTCCTGGCCCGAGTGATGGTCAGATGACCTTTAATTTGTGACAACAGCAAAATGATGGGGCCAGAGCCTCCACTGATGTAAGTGAGCATAATTCCTTAGTCTAGCGAGGCATAGTGGACTGGAGACTCTGGTCCATCTCCCACCCTTAACTAGCACCATCGCAGCTCTAGCGGTGATCGCACCCATGAAAGTCAGGCCAGCCAGGGCTTGACAATTAAAACACCAGCAGCCACTGAGCCTGCTGGTCTACACTAGCACTCATCTGCACTGATCCAAGTGCAATGATAGGAGTGCACAGAAAAATACTAGTGTGGACAATCCTCTTTCAACCTGCTGCCATGAAGTGGCACCTGAAGCATAAGCTGCAGCAATCAGGATTCTGATCCTGCAGGGTGCTGAGTGCCACTGGTGGTGCTGAGCACCTCATTTTTGCTCACATCGGGCATGGTCCTGCAGCAAGGAAGCCAGAGGGTTCTGGACTTCAGATGCCTTGGATCAGCCCCCCCAATGCCAGTAAGGTGACCAGATGTCCTGATTTTACAGGGACAGTCCCGATATTTGGGGCTTCTTCTTATATAGGCTCCTATTACTCCCCACCCCCATCCTGATTTTTCACACCATCGGCCTCTATGGCAGCAGAATTGGGTCTTTAAATGCAAGGGAAGGTTCAGCACTTTGCTGGATAAGGCCCCAGCTCCTTTCTGTACCATTGCGCAAATAGAACAGATCATATTCTACCATTACAAATACTAACCACATTAGCATTAAAGTAAGTCTATATATCACGGGCTCATTACGTGCAAGTTACAGTGAATTAACGTTAATGAGGCAATTTTGGTCATTTCCAGCTTGTATGCAAAATAATTATTTTTAAACGCTCACAGAGTATCCCCTAATTAAGCTGATAAATTTCAGCAAGCTCTTGCAAGACAAACTCTTCCTCCTCCACGTAGCAGGAGCCCCGCCTTTGAAATTCATTGCAGTTGTGCTTTGCTGGCACAGAAGATATTTCAAATGCTTCCCCTTTGGTGTATTTTAATGGGCTGAACAAATGGAACCTTTTGCTGAAATCAAAGACAAAAAAATAATCAATAGCTTTCGTGGGGGTGGGGGAGGAATCAAACTCTTTTGTTTAACAACTGAAGGACAATGAAACACCAAATGTGCATGAGCATCAACTGCAGCTAGTTAGTTCACAGGAATCATTACCTCATTGTAAACCTGTTTCCCTAAAATGTAGGTAGAAAATTTTATTTGACTTTAAAAATTAAGAGGGGGCTACATTTCCCAGTGTTACATGATGAATTCTGTGTACACAAATTGGGTTAATAATGGGCTGTATGTATGCAACTCACCCAAGATGGTATAATACACCAGATCATGTCCTGCTACAGCAGGGGTGGCCAACCTGTGGCTCCGGAGCCACATGGGGCACTTCAGAAGTTAATATGCAACTCCTTGTATAGGCACTGACTCTGGGGCTGGAGCTACAGGCGCCAACTTTCCAATGTGCCGGGGATGCTCACTGCTTAACCCCTGGCTCTGCCACAGGCCCTGCCCCCACTCCACCCCTTCCTGCCCCCTCCCCTGAGCCTGCCGTGCCCTCACTTCTCCCCCCCAGAGCCTCCTGCACACCACAAAACAGCTGATAGGCAGATGCTGGGAAAGAGGGGGAGGTGCTGATCAGTGGGGCTGTTGGTGGGTGGGAGGCGCTGAGAGCCAGGAGGAGGGAGCAGATGGAGGGCTGCTGACGTATTACTGTGGCTCTTTGGCAATGTACTTCGGTAAATTCTGGCTCCTTCTCAGGCTCAGATTGACCACTCCTGTGCTACAACCCCCTCCCTCTCGCTCTCATGGTCCAAATAGAAGTTATGAGTCTACTACCAGCTAATGGAGTTACATTTCTAGCTCAAGTGGCAGAACCCCATGCTTTAGGTTTGGCGGTTGTGACTGAAGGCACCTCTGTATTCACACCCCACACACCATTTTAGTAACCATTGCACAAAATAGGCCTTGTGAGGTGTCATTTGAAAGCAAATAATTTGCTGGTCAATAATTTCATGATAAAATGTATATAGCAACATTATATGTAAAATTATGAACATAAGCTGAACTCATGACTGAAGTGTGTTTACCAAAGAAGTCTGGGGAGGAGATTATCCTATTTCTCAAAGACAACAGACAAGTTGGCTCCTCTAGCCGGGTGTCATCACCAGGGCAATCACCTGTGAAGGGTCATTCCTTGGCAAAGAAGGGGGGCAGGAACAAACAGATCTGTATCTTAGCAAACAGCCTGGAACCTCTTTCACCACCAGACTCCTTGACTCTGACCTCACAGTGGGAATGAACTTAACCTAGGGGTAATCTGGAGGAAAATGCATTTCCAAGGATGACTGAACTATAAAAGTGAGGGGCAAAGCTACCCCAAGTTATTTCTCCCTATCCATCTCTCTCCCTTTCACTTAAGATGACAATAGAAACAGCTGTTGGACTTGAGGAGCAGATCCTGGCCTGAGAATTTGATTAGCAATGTTACTGGAAACATGTGGTAAGGGACTTACCTTGAACCCAGTCTAGTTTAAGTTTTAGTACTAGAAAGTGTTTGATCTTTTTCTCTCATAATAGTTTCTGACTTTAATGACTTTATACTTGTTCTCACTTAAAACCACCCTCCTTGTAGTTATACTTTTTTATTCTTTAATCAAAACTCATGTAGTGTTGTGTTTAAATGGAATTGTGTGGTTAGCTCCTGATACAACAATTTGCTATTTTAAATTGATCCCCTTAGAGGGCCAACAGACGTACTATATCTGGACTGTCCAGGAGAGGGCTGGGCTGTGCAGAACACACATTGTGCAGGAAATTCAGGACTTGACAGTGTGTTGGCATCATCCTGCAAGTGCTAACCCAGGCTGGTGGCAACCAGAGTGTGACGGCAGGCTGCATCTACACATGGACACTCGGATACGGTTTGTGAGGAACCCAGTTTAGGAGCTAAAGCAGCGTACATTGTGAGGCACCTCAGCTTGCGAGGCAGGTGGTACAGCCCCTCACTGGTCCGGACTGCACCCCAGAATGTCATAGTGGCAGTGGGATCTAAGAGCAGTTGACTGCATACCATGCTATCTGTCAGCACTAGCTAGCATTTTAACTGAATGGGGGTGAGAACTGAACAAGTAAAATATCCAGACGGTGGCTAAGTGATGAGATCAGCGGGTCAAGGCATTTCCTGCCTGCACTTTCATTATATGGACTAGGTAATAATACCATGCTCTTTTCACCCCGAGAAAAGGTCAAAGCATTTTACAGGAGATTGTTATCATCCCTGTTTTATGGACAGCAAAACCAACATACAACAGTGAAGTGACTTGCCCAAGGTCATTTAGTAGGCCTGAAGCAAAGCTGAGGCTAGAACCCAGGTCTCCTGGCTCACATTTCAGTTCTTTAGGCCACATTGCCTTCTATTGTCCTCAAACAACATATTACCTGGTGCTCCCGCTGGGGTGGTATGGTTCCTGAGTCCTATCGGTGTTTTATCAAGTGAGCTGCTTTGAAGTCACTATGCCTGATCCAGCCAAGTCTGCTCCCGTGCCCAAGAAGGGCTCTAAGAAAGCGGTGACCAAGACCCAGAAGAAAGGGGATAAGAAGCACCGCAAGACCAGGAAGGAGAGTTACTCCATTTATGTCTACAAGGTGCTGAAGCAGGTTATCCCGACACTGGCATCTCTTCCAAGGCCATGGGTGTCATGAACTCCTTCGTCAATGACATCTTCGAGTGCATCGCCGGGGAGGCGTCTCGCCTGGCGCATTACAACAAGAGTTCCACCATCACTTCCCGGGAGATCCAGACCGCCATGCGCCTGCTGCTGCCCGGGGAGCTGGCCAAACACGCTGTGTCAGAGGGCACCAAGGCTGTGACCAAGTACACCAGCTCCAAGTAACTGGTCTCTCTCTAAAAAAACCAAAACCATGGCAGGACTGTGACTAAAACCTACAAGAAGCCTGATGCTGGCAGACCACGTACCAGCTCATGCCAAGGCCCAGGGGCCCTCTGAACACTGACAGACGTGCAGCTGGAAACCAGTCTGGCTCCCCTGTGGTTTAGTATAGTTAAAAATAGATTTTAGTGTTACAAGAATGTGTTTAGACTTTATGGAATGCTTGTAGGATGCTGCATGTATTAATCCTGCTTATAATATCTGTGTCCCGTGATATAGTTATACTGCAGTGTTTGCATTGTAAACCTCTAATTGTGTCACTCAAACAGGAAAGGAAGCATCCATTAAGGTAGAGTGCTCGTCCTGCACACAAGGTGACCTGTTGAAGGCAAATGAGGCATTGTGTAGCACTGAAGGACAGAGACCTTGTTGACTGCATTCCTGACTGTCTCCAGGAAGGGGAAGCTTGAGCGTGCACTCCATCTCAACAGCTTAGATCCTGGGATGAAGAGGATAAAAAGCCCTGCCAAGGAGAAATTGGGATCTTTGTGCTGTCTGTACTCTGAGGGACAAAGCTGCCTAAATGTAAGCAAGAGGTGCCCATGTTGCTGGAGATGGGTCAGCCCTAAATGTCAGAGCTGCTTCTTACCGAAGCTTCTATTGTCTTTTCAAATCTAAGACCCTGTAACTCGTGTGTGTATGTTCCCTGTTTTAACCTTTAACATTTCTTTTCGTAGCTAATAAATCTTTAGTTAGTTTATTACAGGGTTGGCCACGAGCGGTGTCTTTGGTGCAAGATCTGAGTACAAATGACCTGGGTAAGTGACTGATCCTTGGCACTGGGAGTAACCTGGATATTGTTGTGATTTTTGGTGTACAGTGACCAGCAATCACATAGTCCAGCATGCCTATGTGGCAGACTGGAATGCCCAAGGTGACTGCCTGACTCGCTGGTAAGACTGCTGTGGTGCTTTAAGAGTTCACGCTTGTTACTGGTGAAATCTAATTCCAGTATGTACAACCAGTTTGAAGGGTTTGCCCTGCTTCCTGACAGTCTGTCCCGCACTCGTCAGTGGTGTGTGTAGAAATGTAACTTTGACTTCTTTCGGGGGAGGGGGATGTTTTGTGTCCCCCCACTCCAGCCAGGAGCTCACTCTCCCTCCCTCACCCCAGCTCTGGCAGGAGTTCACTTTCCTACCCACAGGCCCGGGGCCAGGAGGAGTTCTCTCTCCCTGCCACCATGACCCCAAGGCTGGAGGAGTTCTGTGCCCCTGACAATTATGGGGGGGGCAAGCCCCTGCTTGTCTCCCCCTTGTGCATGCCCCTGGCTCCAGGACAGCATGACAAGGTCTGTATTGAGACGTGCTAGGCTTTAGCTAGTGTAAATTCCAAGAAAGGAGAAGAAATGATTAGGGTGGCTAAAGGGGGTCATGATGAGATGTAGCAAGATAGAAGACCGTCCTTGAGGTTAAGGTGCTGGACTGAGACGTCCATGATCTGGGTTTAGTTCCTGGAAGGGCCGGCCCACGACATTTTGGCACCTGAGGCGGGGAGCTCAAATGATGCTCTCATGCTCCCTCTCTTGAGCCAAAACTTTGAAAGGTCTCAGTTCTACCTTCTTCCTCTTCTACCCCCTCATGGTTCTGCTCTGCTACCTACCCCAATAAAGGAGAACTAAAAACTTAAAATGCCTTGTTCAAAATTGTAAGTAACACTTAACTTTCAAATGCCTGAACAGCAAATGTAACTTTTCTTGTCTGTATAGTAAACACTAGCATTTTTATCTGTTTGAATAATCAAAGTGGTGCTTTCCGTGCCTTCTTGGTTGCAAAGATTTGAACCGCTTCCTGCTGAAGGTCCACAGTCTGGGCCAGCTCATGCTCTACTGAGATGGTTGCAAGGCCGATCAGCCTCTCCTGTGTCATTGTGGAGCATAGATGTGTTTTTATTAACATCAGCTTGGAGAAGCTGCGTTCTCCACTGGCAACTGTTACAGGAAGTGTTAGAAGTATGCGCAGAGCAACAAAAGCATTTGGAAAGAGGGTGGTCATCTTATCTGTGTACATATATTCCAGAACAGCCTTTGGAGTTGATCCTGCTGAAATGTAACTTGAAAGGGCTTTCACTCGCATCAATATTGCTCATGTCATCATGTGTCAACACTGTCTCAAGTGCCCTACATTGCTGGTGTAGGTCTTCTTCAGGTATAGTGAGGAGTTTTGGAATATCATACAACATCCCAAATATACTGCAGTGTTCCTTGAGCTTCATGAAATGTTCTTCAACTGACTGTATTGCACAATCTAGCACCTGCTTAAAGAATTCAACTTTGAATTGTTGTTTGGGGTCTCTTATGGGATTATCCTGTGCCTTGTAATCAAAATGTCGTCTTCTTCGGTGACTCTTGTATTCCTGAATGGGTGGGAAAATAGCTTCAGTGTGAAGTTCCTCTGCCAACTTCTGTGCACTCTTCTGAACGTTTTGAAATCCCTCATTTGATCGGTAAGACTGTAGGTATGACTTTTGCTTTGTCCAGTTGTTCCATTGCTCCAGATATATCAAGGTCAACACCTTGGAGTCTCTTGCTTACAATATTTATTTCAAACTGTATGTCATGCCACAACAGTAAGCCACACGAGAAATTTGAAGTGATGTATGTTTCTGATGATTCCATTTCCCTCTGCCACTGTTCTCCCGTGAACAGTTCCTGTCATAGCATTATCCTCCATAATGGCAGCTATGGCATCATCTATCTTTCCAGTTTGGTGTTTGATGGGCTTTATCACCTCCACTCGACTTGCCCATCATGTGGCACTCAGTGGTTTCAGTGTAAGAGAGGATGTTCCCAGATGTTGCTTCAAAATTTGCCATTGATGAGTTGATGCAGAGAAAAATACATAGATGCTTTGAATTACATTAAAAAATTCAGCATCCTCACTAGAAGCTGATGCTGCATCACTGACCACGAAGTTCAATGAATGAGAACTGCATGGGACAAAAAAAATAAGCTCGAGAGTTTAACTCTCAGGTCTGTGTCTGTACTCCTCTGTTCTTTCCTTTCATGTTGGCACATTATCGTAGCTCTGACCTCTCATGTCAGCTATCGCAATTCCCATATCTTCCTGCTTTTTAAGAAGCACTTTTGTCATACCAGCTCCTGTAGTATCATCAATGTCAATAAATTCTAGAAAATGCTCTCTGGCAATCACCACTGCAGGGACATTTTCACTAGGTTCTGTTGTTGTTACAAAACGCACCATTAAAGTCATTTGTTCCATATGGCTGATGTCAGGTGTGCAGTCCAGAATAACAGAGTAATATCTTGCTGACTTCAGATCTGCCACAATCTTCTGTTTTACTTTTGTTGCCAGTAACTGTGTGATCTCATTTTGAATTGTTTTTCCAAGGTAGTGGTGTGGTATATTTCTTGGGTGGTCTCTTCTTAGATGTTCCTGGAGTACAGCCGCAAACTCAGCCATCAGCTCCACAATTTTAAGGAAGTTTCCATTGTTTTGCCCATACAGATGATCTAAAGTGCCACGCAGTGCTAGGTTTTGGGTAGCAAGCATTCTCACAATGGCAATGAGCCTTTTCAGAAAATTTTGCCAGTAAACAGACTCTGATGCAATCTTCTCTTGATGCTGATCATCTATGGTGGCCTTTAACCTTAGCCCTCGTCCAGACTAACCCGCGGCATCGGCGGGTTAAAATCGATTGCTCGGGGATCGATATATCGCGTCTAGTCTGGACGCGGTGTATCGATCCCCGAGCGCGCTTACATCGATTCCGGAACTCCATCAATCCGAACGGAGTTCCGGAATCGACACGGAGAGCCGCGGACATCGATGCCGCGCCGTCCAGACTGGTGAGTACCTCGATTTTAGAAATTCGACTTCAGCTACGTTATTCCTGTAGCTGAAGTTGCGTATCTAAAATCGATTTTAATTCCTAGTCTGGACGTGGCCTTGGTCTCATCTTAAGATCTTTCCACCTATAGAATACTCTCTGGTGATTTGCTGCCTTCTCATGGCATGCCAGATTTCTAGCCAGATTTTTCAAGTCCTTTGCTCCTGTAGAACCCAATGTGGCTGGAACATTAGACTGGAAGAGTTTGCAACAAAAACAGTATGCAGCATTCTGGGGTTTTGAGTACATAAGCCATGGTCTCTCCACTTTGTCTCCATTAGGGATTTCATGCCAGTAATGTGCTGGATGGAAACTTCTATTTTCATTGTCTTTGGGGAACGTGAAGTTTTTCACTTGCTGTGGCCCATGCAGTACAAGGAAGTCCCTCAGGCTACTGCTCAAGTGAGTCCACAGTCCTGGATCATCTACACTTAAGGAACTAAACTCAGCAGCAGCTGTTTCTTGCACCTCCACCACACTCTTCTCTGATCTACACTTTTCTTCAGGAATGTGCATGGTTACATCCATTTGAGATGGAGATATGGATGCTGCAGTAGCTGCCAGGTCACCTGCACTCTGACTAAGTGGAAGATCAGGCATCTCCTCACCACTCACATCCTCACTGGGGCTGGAAGGCTCACTGTGAACATGTGTGTCTATGTATCTCAGGAGAGCTCCTTCCTACTTAGATAGAAAAGCTTCCTTTGCTTTCTTTTTCTGAATGCTGCCCAGAGGGGCGTTTTCTTCTTTCACCCATGACTGCTGTTCTGTGTCCGCTGTAGTGGCTCTCAACACTCAGTTGAAGGGGACAAATAAACAGGCTGGTAACAGGGCCTGAGTGAGGGAAGATATCAGCATCTTAAGGGCCTAACTGGCTCCTTCTACTTCAGCTACTGCCTGTTCTCCTCAAGTATCAGAGGGTAGCCGTGTTAGTCTGGATCTGTAAAAGCAGCAAAGAATCCTGTGGCACCTTATAGACTAACAGACGTTTTGGAGCATGAGCTTTCGTGGGTGAATACCCACTTCCTCAGATGCAACCTCATGCATCTGAGGAAGTGGGTATTCACCCACGAAAGCTCATGCTCCAAAACGTCTGTTAGTCTATAAGGTGCCACAGGATTCTTTGCTGCTTTGTTCTCCTCAAGTGGGTTCAGGGAAGCAGCAGGAAACAGGAAGCTCTCTGAGAAGCTGATGTTAATCGGTCCAGGCGCCTGGGAATGCTAGATAGGTACATAAGAGGCTCCTCCTCCTCTCTCTCCCTGCTACTTTCTGTTATTCTCTCTCACCTTTTCTCTTGTCTGCCTGTTATGTCTCTTGTGCCCTCCTTCCTCCAGCACAGCACTTCACCATCTCTGTGCATCTAGAGCAGAGAGAATACAGATGCACCAGCAGCAGACACAATTTTCTACACTCTAGGTCCTAGTGGCGCCCCCCCAGTCTGGCACCCAAGGCGTCCGCCTCAGTTTGCCTCATGGTAAGGCCAGCCCTGGTTCCTGGCTTTGCTACATACCTCCAGTGTGCCCTTGGGCAAGTCTCAAACTCTGCGCCTCACTTTCTTATCTGTTCATGAGGATAATAATCCTTTCTCCTACCCTTTGTCAGTCTCATCTCTCCAGGCTGTAAGCTCTCCAAGGCAAGGACTGTTTCCCCTTAAAGAAAGGTGTAAATCCAGAGTCCATCTGATGCCTTCAGTGGAATTACAGCTGACTCACACTGGTCTACATGGGGACACTCAGGAAAGTTAAGAAGAATTGACTGAAGCTGTAAGGTTCAAGAGCATAAATTAAGTGCATTAAACTCCTGTGTGGATGCTCTCATGCAGAAGAGAAGCAGTCTGACTTTGCTGTAGCTTAATCCTCTCAGGATTCATCTTTTCTGAGTGTCCCCATGTACACAGGACCAGAGATCAGAATCCGGCTTTGGAATTCAATCTTCCTTTCCTGACCCAGGCTCTGTTATCACGCACTATTCTTGGGTAGCTGAAAAAGAGTCACCAATCACTGATTTAACCTCCTGCGAGGAGAAGGAAATTTTTGCCCAACCTGTTGACTGTGGCTGTTGACCAGCTTGTTCCCCACCTGCTTCTACACCAGAATAGTCAGACATTGGTATTACCAAGCAGACTCAGGAGATGCACACTGAGCAAGATCTACTGTGCTCGCGGGCTAAACGGACCAGCCTGGCTTTGTCGCTTCCCTTCTTGCTCGTTTATGCCAACCACTACTCCATGGGATACTTTGCTCATGTTTTCTCCTACACCTATGCTCCAACCACAAAGTTACTTTATTAGGAGGAGAAACCGAAACACTAAGCAGCAGCCAAGTAGCGACATGCGGATTAAACTTACATTTGGGACCCTGCTAATGATAATTGTGTCAAGCTGTGCCCTGCAGTCTGCTGATGGTTCAAATGGAAATATTGGTTGCGTATGTACCAAAAATACATGCGAACACAAAGCCAAGAGGTCAGAACAAATGCCCCTTTCTGGCCTTAGAAGCTATAAAAACACACAGGGCAAAAATCAATACCATTGATGATGATATAACTTTCTGCTAGCCACACAATGGTGCAGAGACAGACTGAGGCATTAGATGCTGTGCCAGGGCTCGGAAGACAGTAAGGCAACCTCTGTAGAAGTCTAGTACAGTATGAACCAACTTATCGCTCAGGCTTTCAACTGGATTACTGGCCTCTGTGTGATCATCCACAAGGGCCATTTATATTGAGCATTTTCTGCCCCATGCATGGACTTTCCTTCCAGTCTGATCTCTCAAGCCACTGCCTTCACATCTAAGTTTCCTGTCACCAGGTTACCCTCTGCTCCCTTCACTTGTTACGAAACAACAACACAAGACAAAATACAATAAGGAACAACTGAATCCTCAAGAGGCCCGATGGCAAAATTGTGCTGTGCGCAGCGAGCACATCAGTTTGGAGACACAACACCAATTTCTTTTTATCACCTCGCCTATTAACTACACAGGATTCAGTGTGGGGAAAATGGGCAGTGAGGAACTGGAAGATAGATAAGGGGAAGGATGTTTGCTTGGGTTATTTCTCACTGAAATGCGTTGAACTCTAGATCTCAAGTACAGAACCGGTTCTCTCTACCTTTTCAGTAATTAAAGGAATAACTGACAATTTACGAGACATGTCCTCTCCAGTGATGATATGAGTTCTGGATGAGTCAGCACTGAACATGAGTATCTTTTTTGTATCCTAACTCAAGTACATTTTCCCCCATAACAAAAAACGTGGGCCCTGAAAGTCCAGCAATATCAAATGGCTTTGATTCTTCACTGGTTTTATGCTAGGGAGCCTCAGCAGGCCAGATCTTTGACGAATGCTAATTAGCTTAGCTCCACTGACTTCATTGGAACAACACTTATTTACACAGGCAAGGACCTGGCCCGTTGATTCCAATGCAGTCACACTGGTGTAATGCAGTGGAGAATCGGACCCGTTTTACTCAGTGCATGGATTGTAGGGCCAGATCTAAAAGGTTTTTAAGTGCCCAAAGATGTACATGGGAGTTAGGCACCAAGGCACTTTTGAAAATCCCATTAGGTGCCTATTTGCAGACCTTTGAAAATCTTACCTAAGACCTGCTTCTCTTCTTCCTGATGCTGGTCTTGTTAATCAGGAGCAACTCATGGAAGTCACTGGAATTGCACCAGTGTAAACATTGACTGAGCAGGAAATCAGGCTCATCAGTGTCACCAAATTGGATAAGAGCACAGGCTAGCCCATCAAGTCAGGGTCTGGATTCCAGTAGTGGTCAGTAACTGAGCTTCCAGAGGGGCTGATTCTTCCCTAAATTACATCAGGCTCAAGGATGGTGGTGGAAACTCCACTGAATTCAGAGAGAAGAATCAGGCTCATATACTGCACTTTGCCAATTGTGCAATGCTGTATGTAGGTAATGGGACACTTCTTCCTCACCCAACCAGTGAGCAGCCACCATCACAGAATCATACGACTGGAAGGGACCTCAAGAGGTCACGTAGTCCAGTCCCCTGCACTCCTGGAAGAACTAAGTATTATCTAGACCAGGCCTGCACAACTCGTAAAGCGGCGAGGGCCACATTACTCCAAAGAAAACAGCTGAGGGCCGAAACCTCCCGGCCCCGTGGAAACACTTCCCCCGCAGCCCAGCGGAAACACTCCACCCCAGCACAGCCCAGCCCTGCAGAAACGAACTCTCCTTCCCCAGCGCCACCCCACCAAAACAGCTATGGGCCAAAATGGAAGGTTCGGGGTGGGGAGGTGATGCTTGATTTTAAATCAAGCAGGGGCTCCCAGCTGAAGAGGTGGCTGGGAGTCCTCAGGGTCAAATTACAGGGCCTGGGGCTCCGGCGGCTGGGGGAACCCAGAGCTTTGTGGGGCTGGAGCAAGGATTTAAAGGGCCCAGAGTTCCTGCTGCTGAGGGGAGCCCGAGCCCTTTAAATCCCAGCCCCAGCTGATCCACTGGATCTGCCACCGGGATTCAAAGGGCTCTGGGCTGCCCGTGGCGGCGGGGAGCCCTGAGCCCTTTAAATCTCAGCTGCAGCCGAGAATCTCTGCGGGCAGCTCAGAGCCCTTTGAATCCTGGCTGCAGCTGGGATTAAAAGGACTCAGGGCTCCCCGCAGCTGCGGGCAGCCCAGAGCCCTTTGAATCCCGGCCACGGCTGAGATTTAAAGGGCTCTGGGCTCCCCACGGCTGTGGGCTGCCCAGAGCTTTTGAATCCCGTCCACAGATGGCAGGGCCGGCTTTAGGAAGTGAGGGGCCCAATTCGAACCTTTTCAGCGGGGCCTAGGCAGGGATGACTGAAAAAAAATGTAAAAAAAAAGCCTTTCATTTCTTAGCAACCGGTTCCCTATAAAAAGTTCTGCCATGGTATGTATTTTTTGTACCCATAGGATTACCATACGTCCGTATTTTCCTCCCGGATGGTGATTTAAGATCCAAAAAGCCTGACATGTTCGGGAAAATACAGATGTATGTTAACCCTACCTAAAGTTCTTTTTTAAAAAGATGGGTTTGAACTAGAAATGAGCTCCGCCACTCCCTGAGGGTGTGCTAGAGTGCACATGTGTGGATCCCAGCTGCTCCCTGCCCACCTCATTGAAACAGGTGTGCAGGGTTACTTCCGTGGGAACTGCGAGGCACCAGTGGACATGGGTCTGGCTGGAGGTAGCGGGGAGGTGGCTGGAGGTAGGGTCTGGCTGCAGGCTGGGCAAGGGGTGTGGGGCAGGCTGGAGACACGGTGTGGGGTAGGCTGGCTGGCTTCAGGCAGGGCCACAAGGGGGGTGCGGCATGGGTTGGCAGGGCTGGAGACAAAGGAGTGCAGGACTGGCTGGCTTCTGGCAGGGGGATGTGGCAGGGGTTGGCTGGAGACAGGGAAGGGGGTGCAGGGCTGGCTGGAGACAGAGGTTGGTGCAGGGCTGAAGGCAAGGCAGGGGGTGCGTGACTGGCTGGAGACGGGCTGGCTGCGGGCAGCAGGTGCAGGTACAGGGGGTACAGCCCATCCTGTATGGTGAGTGCCCTCTCCTCCTGCCTCCCCCACCAGGGTAGCAGCAGCAGCCCGGGGCTCAGGGGCTATTTAAAGGGCCTGGGGCTCCCCTGCTTCCACTGCCCCAGCCCTGTAAATAGCTGCGGGAGCCCTGGGGAAGTGGTGGGGCTCTGGGGGCTATTTAAAGGACCAGAGCAACAAAGGCATCTGGAGACCCCCCCCCCGTTACCCCAGGGCTCTGGGGGCTATTTAAAGAGCCCAGGGCTCCCCTGCTTCTACCACCCCAGCCCTGTAAATAGCCGAGGGAGCCCTGGGGAAGCGGTGTGGCATCAGCGGCTATTTAAAGGACCAGGGCGGCAGAGGCAGCTGGAGCCCCGGCCCTTTAAATAGCCCCCAGAGCACCCCGATACCCCAGGGCTCTGGGGGTATTTAAAGGGCACGGGGCTCCCCTTCTTCTACCACCCCAGCCCTTTAAATAGCCACAGGAACCCTGGGGAAGTGGTGGGGCTCCGGTGGCCATTTAAAGGACTGGAGCGGTAGAAGCGACGGGAACCCCAGACTTTTTAAATAGCCCCCAGAGCCCCACAGCCCTACCCCAGGGCTCCAGCAGTGGTGCTCTGGTGGCAATTTAAAAGGCCTGGGAGCCACAGGCCTTTTAAATTGCCCCCTAGGGAAGCTGGGCCACCCCGGTACAGCGCACTGGCTTTTGCCGGTACACCGTACTGGGGCTTGGGCGTGTGGCCCTCTTAGGGGCGGGCTGATTCAGGGGAATTGGTTGAATTGGCCAAAAGCCGGGCCTGGCAGCTGAGATTTAAAGGGCTCTGGGCTCCCTGTCACTGCGGGCAGCTCAGACCCTTTTGAATCCCAGCCGTGGCTGAGATTTAAAGAGCTCTGAGCACCCGCTGCTGCGGGCAGTCCAGAGCCCTATGAATCCTGGCCACGGCTGAGATTTAAAGGGATTTGGGCTCCCCACTGCTGCGGGCAGCCCAGAGCCTTTTGAATCCCGGCCGCGGCTAAGATTTAAAGAGCTCTGAGCTCCCCGACGCTGCAGGCAGCTCAGAGCCTTTTGAATCCCACTGCGGGCCGGCCCGCGGGCCACATGTTGTGCAGGCCTGATCTAGACCATCTCTGACAGGGGTTTGTCTAACCTGCTCTTAAAAATCTCAATGACAGAGATTCCACCACCTCCCTGGTAATTTATTCTAATCTTAATCACCCTGTCAGTTAGGCAGTTTTTCCTAATGTCTAATCTAACCAGTCTTTGTTGCAATTCAAGCCATTGTTTCTTGTCCTATCCTCAGAGGTTAAGATGAACAATTTTTCTCCCTCCTCCTTGTAACAAACTTTTTTGTACTTGAAAACTGTTAGGCCCTCCCTCAGTCTTCTCTTTTCCAGATTAAACAAACGCAATTTTTTCAATCTTCCCTCATTGGTCATGTTTTCTAGACCTTTAATCATTTTTGTTGCTCTTTTCTGGACTTTCTCTAATTTGTTCTCTATGACCCCCAGATCCCTGTCCATAGTATTCCTTCCTAGGCAGTCATTTCCCATTTTGTACATGTGCAACTGATCGTTCCTTCCGGAGTGAAGTAATGTCACTAGTCCATATTTCTGTTTTACTTCTCATATACATAGCACTGTCAAACACACTGTAATAATGCCTATCCCAGTATTTCAAAACACTCAGCCTGCTACTAATAATAATACAGGTGGTAACTGTAATTACCATAATTGGAATAGGGGCGGCTCTAGACATTTTGCCGCCCCAAGCATGGAGGGTCCTCTGATTCAGCGGCTTCGGCGGACCTCCTGCAGGCGTGCCTGTGAGGGGTCCGCTGAAGCCGCCAGACCAGTGGACCTTCCACAGGCAAGCCGCTGAAGGCAACCTGCCTGCCGCCCTCGCAGCGACCAGCAGAGCGTCCCCCGGGGCTTGCCACCCCAAGCACGTGTTTGGAGCGCTGTTGCCTGGAGCCGGCCCTGAATAGGAATGTGTTGCTATCTGTGGCATCAAATTAAAAGGGCCAGACTACAACAACAAATTTAAAAAATTGTTATGCTTGAATATAAGGTGGTGTCATATGTACACATACATTCTATAATATGGATATGGTGTATTACCTCGAGAGGTCATCTAGTCCAGTCTCCTGCACTCATGGCAGGATTAAGTATTATCTAGACCAGGGGTCAGCAACCTTTCAGAAGTGGTGTGCCAGTAATACATTTTAATGTTTGTAGAAGGTCTCTCTCTGTGTCTATATTATATAAATAAACTATTGTTGTATTTAAAGTAAATAAGGTTTTTAAAATATTTAAAAAGCTTCATTTAAAATGAAATTAAAATGCAGCTCTTAGCAATTTAGTGTGATCCTTGCCTGGGATCCTTGTCTGGGGTTCCAGCCACCAGCCCCGCTCGCCCACTACTGGTCTGGGGTCCGGGCCACCGGCCCCGCTCAGCCTGCTGCCAGCTGAGTGAATGGAACCCCAGACTGGCAGCGGGCTGAGCAGGGCTGGTGGCTGGAACCCCAGACAAGGATCCCAGGCCCTGCTCAGCCTGCTGCTGGTCTGGGGTTCCATCCGCCAGCTTTTGCCAGCCGGGATCCCGTCTACTGGCCCCCCACAACCCGCTCGCAGCCCAGGGTTCTGCTCACAGGCCAGCAGAAGGCTGAGTGGGGCTGGCAGCCAGAACCCCAGACTGGCAGCAGGCTGAGTGCTGCCGGCACCCCAGACTGGCAGCGGATTGAGCCACTCAGCCTGCTGCCGGCCTCGCTCAACCCGCCGTCAGCTGAGTGAATGGAACCCCAGGCCGGCAGTGGGCTGAGCGGCTCAGGCCGCCACCACTCTGGGATTCTGGCTGCTGGCTCCTGCCAGCTGGGTTCTCAGCCGCTGGCCTGCTCAGCCCGCTGCCAGCCTGGGGTTCCCTAGGGGTCCCCAGGCCAGGAGTGGGCACTGAGTGGGACCGGTGGTCGGGACCCCGACTTGCAACGGGACAGCAGCCAGAGTCCAAAAGCGGCGGTGGGCTGAGCTGTTCAGCCCGCCACTGCATGCCATCAAAAAATGGCTCGGGTGGCAGGCGTGCTGTAGATTGCTGACCCCTGATCTAGACCATCCCTGACAGCTGTTTGTCTAACCTGCTCTTAAAAATCTCCAGTAATGGAGATTCGACAACCTCCCCAGGCAATTTATTCCTGTGTTTAACCATCTGAAAGTTACAAAGTTTTCCTAATGTCCAAACTAAGCCTCCCTTGCTGCAATTTAAGCCCAGTACTTCTTGTCCTATCCTCAGAGGTTAAGAAGAACAATTTTTCTCCCTCCTCCTTGTAACAACCTTTTATATATTTGAAAACTCTTATGTCCCCCCTCAGACTTCTCAAACCCAATTTTTTCAATCATCCCTCATAGGTCATGTTTTCTAGACCTTTAATCATTTTTGTTGCTCTTTTCTAGACTTTCTCCAGTTTGTCCACATCTTTCCGGAAATGTGGAGCCAAGAACTGGACACAATACTCCAGCTGAGGCCTAATCAGCACGGAGTAGAGCAGAAGAATTATTTCTCGTGTCTTGCTTACAACACTCCTGCTAATATAGCCCAGAATGAAGTTTACTTTTTTTTGCAATAGTGTTACGCTGTTCACTCACATTTAGCTTGTGGTCCAGTGTGACTCCCAGATCCCTTTCCATAGTATTCCTTCCTAGGCAGTCATTTCACATTTTGTACATGTGCAACTGATTGTTCTTTCCTAAATGAAATTATTTTGCAGATGTCCTTATGGAATTTCATCCTGTTTACTTCAGACCATTTCTCTAGTTTGTCGAGATCATTTTGAATTTTAATCCTATCCTCCAAAGCACTTACCACCCCTCCCAGCTTGGTATCTTCCACAGACTTCATAAATGTACTCTCCATGCTATTATCTAGATCATTGATGAAGATACTTAACAGAACTGGACCCATCCTAAAGCCTGAAATTCAATTTCCCTTATCTTCGCATGCAACACTATTGGTCATAAAGCTCTCCAGGCCTGTATGAAAATCAGTCTTGGCATATGACTCAGTACAATCCAATGAGACTTTGTGGATGTGAAACTATACAAGAGCATTGGGGTGGGGGGTGGGGGGAGAAGAGGAGACAAAGACCCCTTGGTACAAAGCTCTAAGAGGGAACAATAGACATGCAGCTGGTCAGCTGCAAGGATGGACTCTAAATTGCTGTTAGTAGTTGGGTCCTAGCTAGGGATGTGTTGCACAATTGCATGGAGCAAGCTGGGTTGGGGGAGGGTGGGTGTTCATATCAGCTGCTTTAGAAGGCTCTGAGCCCAAGCCAGAAACCAAAGATCAAAGTAAGGAAACATCGGCTGCCTCTATCAGCACAGATTAATCTCTGCCAGGGACCCACCTCTCAAATGGGAGATATCAGAGGGTAGATTAGCAGCCTGGTGAGGAACATGTGGGATCCTATCCCTGCTGTGTGACTGAGGTATAACACCAGGGAAGGACTGATACAACAGTTCCGGGGAGAAATTCAAAGCAGTTAAGTGGCACATCTCACCTGCAATCCCTGGAGACTGGCTGTCTGGAGAAGCCACGGGCCACCTGAGCTGTTGTCAGAGATAGCAGCCTAGGCTAGCACCCTCAGGATCAGGTCTGCCATACGTTACTCCCCTGGCCTCTGTGATGTCGCACAGTGGGAGGTAGCCTCAGGAATGGGTAACGATGGGACCTCTATGGAACGTAGATGATTTTACAATGAAGTAGGTTACACCTGTAGTACAGTTATGATGCTTTTGATTAACCTAAAATAACTCACTAGTTTGTAACCCTGCTTGTGTCTGTGCTGCTGGCAGCTGTCTCTCAACCATTTGGAGTAAAAAATAAATATTGGAAATGTGTAGAAACTATATGCTAGAGCAGACGTGTATATTGTGTGTGTGTAGTTACATAATTGCATACATAGTATACTGTTTTAGGGGTGGGTACTATTAATGTGCATAACTGGGCTTCTGCAATTCTCGACTCTCA
Source organism: Gopherus flavomarginatus (assembly GCF_025201925.1). NCBI lineage: Eukaryota > Metazoa > Chordata > Testudines > Testudinidae > Gopherus > Gopherus flavomarginatus. The sequence goes on from NC_066617.1 coordinate 358,751,584, forward strand.
CTGTCAGGATAAAACATCTCCCAAGGGCCAGTTCCCTGCAATACAAACTAAGGTAGTCTTAAAAAACACTGCCCTTGTGATTTACTTATGATCTATATTCCCAGCTTGCATATGGGGAAACGTGAGGCACAAAGAGGTTAGGTGACTTTCCCATGGCTGTACAGTGAATTGGTGTCAGGGCTGGGACGAGAATCCAGGTTGCTTAACTTGCTCTCCATACTCTATCCTGATCCCCTGCCACTCCCTCCAGTCAGCCTATGAGCACAGCTGCCAAAGGTGAAACTACAGGCAGTTCAGCAGAGCCACCACCCTAAGCGACTAGCCCAGGCAGGATCAGAGCCCACGCACCACCTGTGAGCACCGGATTGCGGCAGAGCCCGGGGTCACTTATGCGGGAGGTTGGATTAGATTCTCGCAGTGGTCAAACGCTATGCAAATAGGGTGAGGGAGGGGAGAAGGGGGAAACCAAAAGGAAGGGATTGAAGGGGGATGCTGAGAGCTGAGTGAATGCATGAGTGAGGGGCCAATAGGCAGGGAAGGGAGAAGATGACAGTGCCTGGCAGTGCAAAGGGGACAGAGGAAAACAATGAGAAGCAAATAAAGGAAAAAGACAGGGTGGAGGTATAGGAACAGTGTCTGTCTCTTTAAAGAGTCTGACCCCTCTAGTGGCATTCACAAGCTATTAGAGGGATTCTACTGTATTCCTATGTGCTACACAAAGGCAAAGGAAATATCAGAGGAAGTGGAAACTCTTTTCTCTCCCTCCATCTGTCAGAAACCTCCAGTTACACCCCCTGACCCCTCCAACACTCACACGTGAACCCCTACAGGAAAAGTGCCCTGTCTTGTCACCACAAGATTAGGTTGTCCTAGATAGGGTGGATGTGACAGATGGTCTCTTGTTTACAGTTATGAATTGTCCTTGCTCTTGAGGTCCTGAGGGGATGTAATATTGTGCTCTCTAAGTCAGGCTGCATGACAATTAGCCTGGGCCCAGGGGAGTATTTCCACACACATGGTTAGGTGTTAAAGATAATCAGTCGGGCTAATGGGATTTTATGCTCACCAGCTGGCACTAGTGTTGCCAACCCCCAAGTGTTTAAATGACATGAAGTGGTTTAAAAATAAAGAAATTGGGGGGTCTAGTGATTTGCCATCTGGTTTTTGAGCCTTTAGGATTTACTTTTCCAAGCTTTTCTCTGCAATTGTAAGGGCTAGAAAGTTACTTTTTCTCCCTTAAAAAGTAAGCGGAGAGTCTTACACAATCACAGGACTCCAGGTGCTGGGACTTAAAGAAAAATAAATCACAAGACTTGGATAAAGTCACTAGAATTGGCAACTACTCGTCTTCCTATCAATGAACTGCTTTAGTGGCAGTGGGAATGAGACACCAACTAATCACACTGGGAATTTGGCTCAGGAGCCCCTGTTCTTATCAGTAGCACCACGAGAGTGTAACCGAACTTAGAGCTGCTGTTTTACAACTCATCCAAGCTTTCAACCCTTTTAGCAGCACAGCACAGCACAGCACCCCTTACGTGTTCTCTGGGGCATTGGTCCAGCACTGACTCAGGGGGAACAGTACCACCTACTGCATCACCCACACACACATGGATAGGTCCATTAATGGCTATTAGCGAGGATGGGCAGGGATGGTGTCCCTGGCCTCTGTTTGCCAGAAGCTGGGAATGGGCGACAGGGGATGGAGATAGATCACTTGATCACCCTCCTGCAGTACCACAAGTATTCAATAGAGTATCTCATCCAAGTACCAACCTGGTCATCCCATTTCTGCTGGCGAGTCCCAAGAAGATTATAGTTATGGCTGATTAAATTAATAGTCAACATCACTCTTGTTAAATGTTGAAGAATGCATAGATTCCAAGGCTGGAACAAGAGACCACCATGAGCATCTAGTTTGACCTCAAACACAGGCCAAAAAGGTCCCCCAGGGATTACTTCATCTAGCCCAGTAACTAGTGGATGAACATGTAAACTCGGACTAGGTGAAGGGAGAACAGCTGCAAATTCAGCATCTGCTTCTTCCCCTTGTGTACCAATAAGATTGGAGATGTGCTTGCAGACAAGGAGGGAACTGCTTTGGGTTCAATCCTGCAAGGTACTGACCACCCGTGAGATTATGCCTTGAAATCGCTAGCCCAAAGGAAAGAAAATGAATGAGGGTTTTGTCATTCCTGTCACTTGTTAGATGAGTCACAGGGAGAGTAGCACTCACTCACCAGTGCGCTCATCACCATGAGTGGATTTGTTTTATTTCTGGTCAGAGGGAATTAACCAGGGGTGGCAAAAGGGAAGGGAGGTGAGACAGTTAGATCCTGGGAGATTTGTGTCAACCCAGGATGATTCTAGAACAACTATTTAAAAGGAGATCTCAAGATATTGATAAGGGAGTTACATCCTATCCATAATTAGACCTCTTCACATAGATTTTCATTTCAGTCCTGCTGCTGTAGAAGTCAATTTTTTTTAGATTCCCTGTTATGAGAGTGAAAAAGTGAAATCCATTAAAACTTTAAATTCATCAAAACAGCCCCCGCAGATCCTATGCAGATTTTTAAAGGGTAACACCTATTGACTGGAATACCAGCAACCAGCCCTAGCACTTACTGTGGATGTTGATGTTTCTTAAAGGCATATGTGTCTTTAAAAAGATGTTTAAAACCTCTTATTAAAGACTGTTGATTAGGTGCATTGGAGATGGTTCCCTTATCTCCCATAGGCTCTGATCCTGGAGTGATCTTGATCTGTGCATCCACATGGAGTTCATTCTGTATTGGGGCTTAGTTTAGCCCAAATTCTGCTCTCAGTTAGGGGGGTTTTGAGTTGAGCCCTGCATGGACACAAAAAATTTGGATCTGCATCTGATCTTCATCCACAGTAATTAAATTGCATCTGACCTGCGATCTGCGCTCCAACTTTTATTTAAAGCTGCATCTACTCCAGCACCCCCTAGAGCAGCGATTCTCAACCTGGTGTTTGTGGCCCTCTGGTTTCAAGGGGTCCGTGACACTGCAGAGCAAAAGCCCCGATCCCCGGTACTCCCCACTGCGGGGCAGAAGCCCCAAGCCCCAGTGCTCCCCTCTTCCCCTCACAGAGGGCACCAGGGCTTGGGGCTTTAGCGAAACCGGAGGGGGGGGATGGCTCTGGGATGCAGGGCTTTAGCTCTGTGGGCAGACGCCCCCAAAACCTCAGCCCCGCATGGACCACCCACTCTAGAGCCCTGCATGGATAAAAAAATTTGGATCCGCATACAATCCGTGATCCACAAAGATGGTAAACAAAGAACCAGGTCATAGAATATCAGGGTTGAAAGGGACCTCAGGAGGCCACCTAGTCCAACCCCCTACTCAAAGTAGGACTAATTCCCAACTAAATCATCCCAGCCCGGGCTTTGTCAAGCCTGATCTTAAAAACCTCTAAGGAAGGAGATTCCACCACCTCCCTAGGTAACCCATCCCAGTGCTTCACCATCCTCCTAGTGAAAAAGTTTTTCCTAGTATCCAACCTAAACCTCCCCCACTGCAACTTGAGACCATTACTCCTTGTTCTGTCATCTGCCACCACTGAGAATAGTCTAGATCCATCCTCTTTGGAACCCCCTTTCCGGTAGTTAGCTATCAAATCCCCCCTCATCCTTCTCTTCTACATCCACGGATGCAGATATCTGTGGATATAAAAGGAATGTCCACTGATTTGAAGGGCTCTAATTTTGAGATCTTAAACGGTGCCCAAGTCCCATGCTGGCTGTCTGCACAGGGGAGAATTTCAGGTTAGTTACATGAATGCTACTTGACTGGAGCCAAGAACCCAGAGTCAGGAAGCAGAAGTCGGCCCTGTATTTTAAACATTGTTTGGAGTGGATTTTGCATGTTGGAGATACAAGCTCTGTCAGCATCAGTCATCCATGCACATGCCAAGTCAGTTCATGTATTGGAGCTAGGCAATCTGCACCAGCGTGAGTGAAATGTTACATTGCTTTCCTGGCCTTTCTTACACTCAGGGGCAAGATTTTCAAGGGCTCAGGAGCCAGCAGCTGCCTCTGACACACTTCTGGCCAGATTCACAGGGGCCAGGCTCCAACTCTTTGGCCCTGTTGCCAGGACAGAAGCTGGAGTTGGGTTGGGGTAAGAGTCACACGGGCAGCTGTGGGGAGCCGCGGGACACTCCACCTGCCCTGGGTGGGGGGGTCGGGACACAGGCCGGGGCCTGCTCTTGTCGCTCCCCTCCCCAGCAATGGTTTCAGTTTGGCTTTTTGCCAGGGCCTCTGTGGGAAGAGGAGGGGCAGGATCTTGGCCCAAAGGGGGCAGGGCCTCGTGCCCCCCTATACTTTGAGGCAGGGGTGACAGATTCTGCCTAAACACCAAATGTGGTCCCAACAGGCTGAGCCCTTTTGAGAATCTGTCCCCAGTTGTGGGTACAGGGTTCTTTGAAGAATCTGCCCTTGTGTAATTATCACTGTCCAAAGAAATGAACAGAAGTCCTCAAATTCAAAAGGGAGCCGGTCTGCTTTAATTAGGCCTCCAGTCTTTGTTCAGACTTGGATAGTCATTACACTGTATGCTGAACCACTTCTACCGTAGTCAATCTTCTGCGCAGGACTGGGTGAATTTTGCTTGAATCTGCTGGGTGCCCTTTTTCTAGATACATTCATGGGTGGTGCGTGAGCCGCCCGTTTGGGGAGGGTGTCCCCAGCCCAGCCCCTTCTGCTGAGATTCCGCTCCTTCCGCTCCCCCACTGCAGCCGCCAGCTCCCCGCACTCCAGCCCTGGAGCAGCTTGGGGCTCCAGTGCCAGGCGGCCCCAGCCACCCTGAATCCCAGGCCACAGGCCGGCCCATGCTAGCCCCAGCCCCCTAGGGGAAAAAGAGTAGACTACCTGGGCTGGGGCTAGGGTGACCAGATGTCCCGATTTTATAGGGATAGTCCCAATTTTTGAGTCTTTTTCTTATATAGGCTCCTATTACCTCCCACCCTGTCCTGATTTTTCATATTTGCTGTCTGGTCACCCTAGCTGGGGCCAAGGACAAGCGGTAGGAAGCAGGAGGAGGCTCAGGGCAGATTGTGAGCAGGGTCAACCCAGGCTGTTTGGGGAGGCTTAGCCTCTCCTGGCCTTCTGTACCTGCCACCCCCCCCCCACCATTTGTCTGCCCCCACCCCCAGATCTGTTGCAGGAACGTTCCCAGAACAGTACATTTTAAACAACTATTAGAGGGTGAAAATTCAGTCTGTGCAGAAGGTGAGCCCGGGGCCAATGGACTGGGCCCAGGGTGAGAGAAGAAGGCAAGTGAGGAATAAAGGCTGCCTTTGTCAGTGGAGTAAAGGAGATGGGGGAACACAATCACAGATTAGCACAGAGAGGCCTGCACAATCTGCTCTGGCCTTCACATGAGGGCAAGGAGCCAATTTCTGCTCTCAGTTACCCTGGTGTAAACCTGAAATAACTCCAGCAACATCAGTGGAGTCGCTTCAGATTTAGGCTCAGATTCAGTAAGATACTTAAGGGCATGCCAAACCTCCACCCTACTGAAGTCAACAGGACTCATCATAGGCTGTGGGCTAAGCATGTGCTGAAGGACTGCGTTGAGTCAGAGCATTACGCAGAAGAAACTGAGAGCAGAGTATATTCCCAAAAGTCCAAACTTGATACTCTAGAAAAGGGTAGTGGAGGCGTCTGGATGGGGGACGCTCAAGAATGAAGGGAGATAAGTGCAAAAAGTCATTTGAAAAGGTAGATTTTGGATGAACTGGAGATCTGGGTGTTGGGATGGCCCAAGAGGAAAAGGCTGCAGCAATCAAGGATTGGGAAGGGAGGGGCGTATGGCTGGGACACTTCGTATTTCTATAGCATCCTTCATCCTAAGAGCTCGAAGCACTTTCCCATCATTCATTTACAGCCTCACATCACCACTCTGGAGTAAGTTTTTTTTTTTTATTAAAACCCCGTCTGCAGCTGCTGAAATGGAGGCATAGAGAGGTGAGGTAACATTCCCAAGGTCACACAGCAAGTTCTTATCAAAACTGAGAGTGGAACTTAGGAGCCTTGGTTCCTAGACTCTTGCTCTAACCACTACCCCACACGCCCACCTTTAATTTAACCACATCTTTTCAACTCCCCATTAAAAGGCTGAGGTCACATGTTGGACTAATGTTTTGGTCTGTCCTTCTTGTACCATAACTAATTCACCCAAATCTCTACAATATTTTAGGCAAAATTACTAATGTCAGACACTAAATAATCTCTTTGCAGGAATATAAAACAGAGAAAACAATGGAAGGAGACCAGTGGAGTTTCTGTTCCGCTCTTCCACCCAGACAATTCCTGCTCCAGACACCCCATCTGCACTGCAGTGTTGTAATTCCTTAGATCAAGGGACCATCAACCCCTGCATTTTCCCTCACAGCCTGGAGACTGCCTAGTTTTAACTTTTTCTTTCCTGTTCCAAGTGAACTTCATTCAGGCTTATTCAGGCCCTGCAGGGGAGAGGCTCCTACTGGGATATTACAAGGCAAGAAATTAATTTGTTTTGATGGAGATTATAATACAGTCAAAGTGAGTGTCAAAGACTTACCTGAGTGAAACAATGCTCTGGTGTTGGCCTGCTGCTGGAAGCCGGGGCTGCAATAGAATTTGTTTTGAAGACTCTCTTCCAGGGAGGTAGCCTGGGGGAAAGCAGATGTGTAGATTTCTTTAGCATACTCCAGCAGGCATTCAGCCTCACCAGCGGCCCTGTGCTTATACCTGCCTTGTAACTGACTGCAGACACCGCTTACAGATGCAGGATTCTGAGGACTTTCTGACCTGTACCTCTTTTCCACCTGATCAGCGTTCAACCAACACTTAGTCCCTTATCTGGAACTATGGCCCAGACCTTTGCAGGTGTAAATCTGCATAGCACCACTGAAATCAACTGAGCAATCCCAATTTAAACCAGTGTTGGCTCCAATACAGCATTTTAAGCTTGTGATCTTTTCTTCCTTGATCCATCCCCCTCATCCCTCTCTCATGGGGATATTTTGACAGTGGAACTTGTGGAACTCCTTACCTGAGGACGTTGTGAAGTTCAATCCTTGAGGGGGCCACTTAGGGATCTGGGGCAAAGACTGGTCCTGCTAGTGAAGACGGGGAGTGGACTCAATGACCTTTCAAGGTCCCTTCCAGTTCTAGGTGATTGGTATATCTCCAATTATTATTAATTATTATTATTATATTATATTATGAAGGCTAGGACTATAACAGCATTTAAAAGAGAACTGGATAAATTCATGGACGTTAAGTCCATTAATGGCTATTAGCAAGGAATGGTGTCCCTAGACTCTGTTTGTCAGGGTGGAGATGGAAGGCAGGAGAGAGATCACTTGATCATTACTTGTTAGGTTCACTCCCTCTGGGGCACCTGGCATTGGCCACTGTTGATAGACAGGATACTAGGTTAGATGGACCTTTGGTCTGACCCAGTATGGATGTTCTTATGACAGAATTCACCCTGGATGAATTCACACTTGTGTGTGTTCTGGAAGATAAAGGCCAGAGAGTGCTCTATGATGGGTTATCTCAGTGATTTGCACACTTGAGGCTGCTCTAACTTACATCAGGGGCTGGTAGGGCCCTGGCACAGAGGCTCTCACAACAAATTTTTTGGTGGCCTCAAAGTGAGGCCATTGATGCTGGCTGGTGGCCACGCTGACAATTTTTCGTAAAATACTTAATTAACTTTAGGAAAAACAAACAAATATGCACTTACACATGTCTCAATCAGTGTAATTTATTGAATCTTTTTGCAGACTTGATAATAAAAATAATATACTGTTGTCTCTATTCTTTACTGGACCAAAACAGAATAGAAACACAAATACGGTGCTGTTGCATGTGTGTGTCTTTTTTGCTGTTTCTTTTGCTTTTTTTGGTTGCTTTTTTAAAAAAAATACTTGCTAGCTAATAAATCTGCATCTGTGAAAAGTGATATTAACAAAAGCATAAATATCACTTTTCACAGCAGCAGACTTACTCAGTCCTGGCAAGCCTGGGGACAAATTAAGCTTTGGAAGGGAAGGTCAGGGAAATGGGAGACGGGGGGAATGCATGACTGGCTGGTGGAGACAGCGGGGACCAGGGATGTTGGTGGGGGGGGATGATCCTTGCAGCCAGGGGTTGGAGCCCTATGGCCAAAGTCTGCTGCCTGTCACCCCAAGGCTGGAGCCTGACTCTACCATCCTCAGGAAGGTGGGGAGCTCACTAGCTGCCTGCGCCTAGCATTTGTGTCTCCAGAGTGGGGCGGGGTCCAAACCCTGCTGGTGGCCCTGGCGGGGAGGACCACTACTTTGCTCCCCCTCATCACTGCCCAGGAGGCTGTGGCCGCAAGGTAGCCACATTTGACAAATGCTGCCCTAGAATACAGGAAGGGCAAAGATGGCTTAAATCAGTGGTTCTCAACCTTTTTGGGCTCAAGACCCAGTTGTAAATGTTTATGGCCTGCTGCAACCCAATAAATAGCCTGGGGGTGGAGGAGCTGGGGTCGTTTCGGTCAGATTCTGCCCCTGCCTGGGGCGGGTGCTGGGGGGTGGGCCTTGCCTGGCACTCACTCCGCAGTGGTGGCTTCTGCAGCTCCTGTGCTGTGGGGCTGGCTGGACCTGGCTCTCTGCTGCTGGTTTGCAACCTCTGAGATTGCAGTGCTGCTCAGGTTTGGCATTGCCCCCCTGACTACCAAATTTGTGTGAGTGGAAGTGTGACTTGGCTCATGGGGTTGCTGTGCCACTCACTCAGATTTGGCCTGCCCAGACTCCAGTCATCATGGCGGTAGCTGGGCCAAACCTGAGTGCTGCTGGGACCCCAGAGATTGCAAGGCTCAGAGCAAGGAGCTGCATCCAGCCAGCCCCAAGGAACAGGAGCCACGGGTCCTGACTCACGGGTTGAGAAACCCCGGCTTAAATGACACCCTCTACCCCCTCATCTCTGCCCCACGTGCTGGCAGAGACTAATGGAAAATCAGGCCCCAGGACGGTGCCCTCGCCAGAAACATGGGTGGATGATTTCTCTCCAGCTGGCATGGGGAGCCCTTCCCCTTATTTACCAGACACAGGAGGAGAAGAGAAGTGAGGGACAGGGCACTAAAGCAAAGCAGCCTGCTCTGTGATTAGCTAGATAGTCATGTCAGTCTTCCAAAGTACCCGCTCCAGCATTAACTAGCACTAGACAAATCTCCATCATGCCTGCCCTGTGGCCCCAGCTGCTGGAGATCAGATGAATGCAATCTCCAAGGTCAGCCTAATTACCTGTTCCTTCTCATTAAAAGAAGACACAGAGTATCTATTAGAAATCATTAGGTTCTCCCCTCCTCCCTCTTGCTAATGATTTATTAAGTTATTTATTTCCTGTTCCTTTCTCTGCTGAACAGCCTGTCTAATTAAAGGTGGCACATTCAGGTCCCTGGCTTTCCACATCTAAGTTGCATTCTCCATGGTGAAATCCCATTTATTAGGAAAAGGAGCATGGGGAAAGCTGTCAGAGGAAACTCAGTTCGCTATTGATTTTACAGTACAAACTAAGTGCTCATGACAGAAGCTAAAGCAATAACCCTGATGGTTGGCATCATTAATGTACAGCACACAGGCTTGCGGGAGAAGGATAGCTTTGTGGTCAAGGCACTGCTCTACGATTCAGAAAATCTTAATTCCCAGGCCTGCTACTGATTTGCTGTGTGACCTTAAGTAGGTCATTTAATCTCTTTATGCCTCAATTCCCCTATCTGCAACATGGGGACAGTTCTGTCCTGTCCATTTAGATTGCCAGCTCTTTGGGGCAGGGTGGGGTCTCCTACTACATACAGTGACTGGTATAACGGGGTCCTGGTCATGGCTGGGATCACACAAAGACCTGTAATTTTTCAGCCAGGTCTGATGTTAACTCATAGGCCCATATAAGACATCTGAGGCCACCCAATAGCAGCCAGTGGGGGACACATTATGAATTGTAACCAAACACAATGGGTTGTGTCCCTGGTTTGAAACCTGACTATTAATCAACGATAGAGCCAATCATTGGGGGTCTTCACCTCTTTACAGGTTTGTCTGGAGCCTGCTCTCTCCTTCACCTGGGTGGGGTGTCCTTGGGATTTTCTCCTGTGTTGTAATTGTACAGTGCAGTGGTCCTGTGCCCAGCTCTGCACATTAATTTGTACAGGAATTCCCCTGCCAAGCTGTTAAGTATACAAATGGGTGATGAAACAAAGAGCGATAAGGCACATCGATTTAGGGTAATGGGACCATGCGCTGTTAGCACTACAGATTTACGAATGACCGACCTTGCCAGACAAACTTTTTTTTTAAAGAGCTAGAATTGTGAGATCAATGGATGAAAAGCTGAAAGTATAATGGGCCCAATTCTGGCCTCACATCAGTTTTATACTCCTGTAACAGTGGAGTTCTCCCAAAACGCTCACTGACCTGAATGGTGCAGGAACAGAAAGGGAAGCCCATGTAGGTGTCAGCAGAACTTCTCGAAAGCTTACTCTCAACATAGCCAGTTTGGCTTGGCTATGAATGACATGGATTGAAAACTGCCAGAAGGATCATAAAACGAGGACGATTAAAGCTAGACTGGTTGCCACACTGGGGGAAAGTGCTGTAGGTAACAAGCATGCACGTGTAACCCTTCTGCTAGGCCGAATTGATAGCAGCAAGGGCCGGGTTCAATACACAGGGGTCTCTTCCCTACAACATAATGCAAACCAGCTCTAGCCCTCACCCAGGAACCTGGGAAAATCTTACACACACTCCTGGGCGCCTCAAAGAGGCAATATTTCCCCTCTCGCAAGCACAGAGTCTTGGTGTAACAGAAAATGTTTAATAACATGAGATAAACAGCATAGCATTAAATTGGGAAAAAGCCTCAAGTAGGCTATGTCCTTTTCCCTGGGCTCTTGAGTCCAGCAACCCCAAAATCACCCCAAGACTCCAAAGTCCAATAACTCAAATGTTCCAAGAGTCCAGCAACCCAAAAATCACCCACAGTCCCAAAAGTCCCGCAACCCAAAAGTCTCTGTCCTGGGTCAGTGCAGCCCCAGAGTTCAAGAGTCTATCTGCAGGGGTTTTCCCTCCGCCAGCCTGGGTAGAAAGAGGCACCTTACACGATCTGGGGCCGACTGTCCTGCCTTTCCGTGGGATTCTGCTTCCGACTTCCCCACGAACTGCTCAGATCCGCTCTGCTCTGCCAGCTGCTCTGCTCCACCAGCCGTCCCTTGATCCGCTCCAGCTGCCCCTGCAAACTGCTCAGCTCTGCGGGCCGCTCCAACCATCCCACAAACTGCTCTGCTCTGCAATATAGCTTCAGGCTCCCCCACTAGTTAGCACAGCTCTTTATTGATTTCAGCTCTTAGTGAGTTCAGCTCAGTAACTTGTATCTTAGATTCTTAAGGGAATCAAAAATCAGCTCTGATATTCAATAGCAGAGAGAAGAGAAGATGCAATTGGTGCTTTTGACTCACACAAGGATCCCACTCCCTTGTCTAGCGAGTGTCACTCAATTGATGGTGAGACTCCCTGTCACAAAGCAGTTTCACAGTTCCTCATCCACACAATCAGGGTGACAACACTCCACTCCTCCCGCCCCAACAACAAAGCAGCTGGGGATCCCACAGCTGCCAAAGCAACCATCCCAGTCTGCAGTGGGCTATGCCAGGCGAGGTGGGTGTGCCAATGCAAACACGACCAGCCCCTGAAATTCTTTTCCACACTCACCATAATTCACCATCAGATGTCAGGGTAGAGTTTATCCTGACTCTGCTTACACACGGATAGCCAAAAATAATTGGGAAAGATTATGAGTAACTATGAGTTCAATTATTCTGTACAGTGATTGCGATGGGTCAGTTCAAAAGCTGCCTGTGGTACTTCTATAGGCCTCAGGACTGAGCGCCTGACAGCTTCATCCTCACAACGTCCCTGGGGGATTATCCCTATTTTATGGATGGGGAACTGAGGCACAGAAAGACTAAGTGACTTAATCGCAATCACACAGAAAGTCTGTGGCAGAGCCAGCAATGGAACCCAGGTCTTCTCAGTTGCAGGCTAGCACCTTTCCCACTGCACCAGCCTTGCTATCATTTGTTAGAAATGGTAGGGGTGGGGGGTGGCTTTAAAGGGGTGAGGGAGACAAGTGGAAGAGTTGGCTAAGATTCTGTCAATCCCTCTTGGTTTGAGGGTCCAGCGTCTGTGCTCCCAGCCTGCAATTTGGGGTAATTACCCTCCGCATTGCTATTGATGGCCCAGAAACTGCTGTAGTCAAGACTCCTCTGTGCCAGGTCAGGCGGCCTTTGTCCCCTCTATACTGGACTGGGGCAATAAGCTCCACATGGGACTACACCTCCCATCCATTCAGAAGCTAAGCTTGGGGCAGAATCCTCCAGCCTGCTTGACACTCTGAGTATTGTACTGTGAACACAAGACACTAGTGCTCTGGATTCTGCACATACTGTCCGTTGGCTCCTGGGTGAAGCCACATAGCCACACAAATGAAATCAACAAGGGCCCTTAAGCCATATAAAAAAGAGGGGGCCCATACCTCTGTAATGTTCAACACTCCCTCCACACCCCATCCAAAATAAGTTGAACCTGACCTTCCGGCCAGGACGTTTGAGTGGGCATTGGAGGAGGGCTGAGGAGGTGGGGGTGCTATTGGCTTCGCCAGCTGCTGATTAGTACCAGATAAGGTTGGAGTGCTGCTGCTCGGAGATGGCTTTGTAACACCTCCCTATCATGTGACTAAGATTTTGACAGGGATGCCCAGAGCACTGAATGGGCCCTTTCTGAGGAGGAGTCTTTAGACCTAAAGGGCAGCTTGTGCGGACGGATGGGATAACATTCAAGGATTCCATGAAGGAAAACCAAAATCACATCCCACAACTAGGAGCACACGGCTTTGTGCCTGGTTGGTTCCAGTTCAGGTGGCTCATACCCAGGATAGGCAGGGGTGGCCATCTTATTGGATGCAGAGGGAACATACATGTCATAGGGACAGAGGACTGGATGGGACCTCCTGCAATGAAGTCTCCTGCGTTGGTGAGTGTCTCCAAGGGATATAATTGCCAGTCGAGGCAAATGGAGCTATTCTGTAGCCAGCCCAGGTGCCGAACTGTAGATGTGCCACCGAACTCAGTGCTTAGATGTAAACAAGAGCTCCCAGGAGCCGAATGAGCACCAGCGTTTTCCCAGCAGAGGCTCAACGCCACCACTTCCTTGCAATGAAACATAGGTTTCTTCCAGCAAGGCCAATGATTTGAGCAGCAGAATGGTTCAGCACTGCCCATTCATACCCCAGCCAGCACATGGGAGAAGGGAGAAGTACTGCTTTGCATTTACCAAGGGCCATTCATTACTCCAGGATTTCCAAGCACATGCTCCCAGCACCACTGTTATTATTATACCCATTTTCCACAGGGGGAAATTGAGACGCAGACAGGTTAAGGCCAAGATTTACAAAAGTGACTTGTGATTTTGAGAGTCTCAGTTTTTGGATGCCCAGCTGGAGAAGGGTTCGGAAAGTGCTGGCCTCAGAGCCAGTGACAATTGGGCCCCATTAAAGGTCTCTCAAGCTGGGCACCAAAATCCACAAATTTGTCTAACGTGACTTGCTCTGCATCACACAGGACCTGACCCAGAGAAGAACCAAACACCCTCTGCCCTGGGGAGCTGAGAGGCCATTGTGGTAGAGAAGAGAGAGGTTTCAGTTGTATGGATTATAAAGGGGATTCTTTGGGCAGGCTGCTGAACATAGACAGTTCCTGTGGCTCTTTCTAGCTACCAGCCTGAGCTGTGTAGTCACTGTAGTGTCACCACACAGGCTCTCCCAAAGCACCGGCATGGACTCCTGAATCTGCTGCAGTCACTGGCCAGACTACTGGTGCTTTACTGCCCATCTTAGGCTTCTTACATATGCAAATAAACCTCGTTCCCCACACTTGCTCACTTGGAGTTCGCAACAGCAGTTGGCCCTGCAGAGGCGCCCAGTTTCTTTGCTCATGGGGAAAGAGTGCATGGGGCAGACACAGCAAAATAGGGGCTCTAGTCTTGGGCATTTTTTCTTTTTAAATACTCAGAGAGGTGCCTGCAATTCATTCGCCCTGCAGTGCAGCCACCGACCAGCTTAACAGGGAGCCCCTGTTTGTGGCTCTCAGTTCAGGGCCTTCCGACTCAGCAGAGATGGAATTACACCACTGAAGGGAGCTTGATGAAATAACTATTTCCCTTTGGAATTAATTAACGTGGCCCTAAAGCGGTGTTGAAACAAGCACATCTCCACATCGAAACATTCAACGTGTCTTGCTGGCCTCAGCCTCTGTGTGTCAGGGGTGTTTAAAACAAATCCAAGCTGATTTAAACTAGGAAAGTGACCACAGCTGAGCTCTAACCCTCCTTCTCAGACATGGGCAGATGAAATAAATCAGTGGTGACAGTACCTGTGTGGCTGGAGAATCGGCTGAATTCATCAGCCCCATACAAAGAGTGAATCACTGGGACTCCATGGCAAATAATGGGGACAAGGGATGTCTTCCTATGAACCAGACATCCAAAGTAGAGGGAGGTGGTGCTGATCTGTTACTGTGCCAGGCTCTGTGCATAATTAAAGGCATTATTCTCCCCATCCCAGTAACTACGACACCTGTACAGAGGCTTTGTAAGTTACACCAGGTGTTTGGGCTACTGCCAATCGCACCTTTGTCAGCACATGAAAGATACAAGCTTATGCTTCCTTGGTCCTAACGATGACCCTGTTGTGTGGGCAAAAATATATTATTATTATTACCTGTATCACAGTAGCACTCTGGGGCCCCAGCCAAGACCGTGCTACTTGCTGCATAGACACAGCCCCTGCCCCAAAGCAGTCAAAGCAGTCAAAGGGTGGGAGGGGAAACAGGCACAGAGAGGGGAAGTGACTCGCCCAAAGTCACCCAGCAGATCAGTGACAGAGCCAGGAACTGAATCCAGGTCTCCTGAGGCCCCATTTAGTGCTCTAGCCACGGGATCATGCTGTCTATGGTGCAATCCTTACTCATGCCCTGTTGAGTTCAATGGGCCTGAGCGAAGGCTGTGCTTGTGAGTACAGGAATGGTAATTAACTTACTTGTAAATCGAGTTCAGTGTTTCTTCTTTTCACTGCTTTAAGATACAACATAACTTTACTGTCTCTGTAAGGTGGCCCTAGTGTGCCTGTCACTGTAGTATCTTAGGGCTTGGCTACACTTGCGAGTCAGAGAGCTTTAAAGCAGCCCTGGGTGCCCTAGTTCACTCCTCATCCACACTGGCAAGGCACGTAGAGTGCTCTGACTCCGCGGCTACCATGCTGCTGGTACTTCACCTCGGCGAGTGGAATAACATTTGCTGCGCCTTGGCTACAGCACCCGGGCATCAGTGTGAATGAGGTGTTGCATTACTGTGCTCTGATCAGCCTCCGGAAACGTCTCATAATCTCTTTAAGTCAAGTGGCCACTCTTGTAATTGTTTTGAACTCTGCCGTAGGAATGTGGATATGCCCTTTGAAAGTTCCATTTCTGACATCCGTCATGCTTATCTGCTCCGAGACAAAGCAAACCATCACTGTGGAATGCTGTGTGTGAGAGAGAGAGGTGGGGAGGAGTGGGGGTCTGCTGCTGTCTGAACTTACAAGACAGCATGCTGACATGCTCTCAGCCCCCCTACAACCCACTCTCTCTCCCCCCACATACACACAACACACTCCCTGTCACACTCCACCCCACCCGCATTTGAAAAGCACGTTGCAGTCACTTGCATGCTGGAATAGTGGCCCATAATGCACCGCTCCCAATACCTCTGCGAGCGCCGCAAATGTGGCCACACCAGTGCGCTTGAAGCTGTCAGTGTAGACAGACTGCAGCACTTTCCCTACTGCGCTTTCTAAAGGCTGGTTTAACTCAAAGCACTCTACATCTGCAAGTGTAGCCATGCCCTAAACGGCAATACCTTTGTGTAGTGTCTTTCCTACCAACCGCATCCTGGAGCATGTGTTAGAGTTACTTAATACCAGGCAGTGGATGGTGTTTGTGAATTAATTATCCTACCTAGCAATTATACCACACTCCATACTTCCAAAGTGTTGTACAAACATTAACTAGCTAATCTGCACAAGAGCCCGGTAAGGTAAGTAAGGCTCAAT
The DNA here is from genome assembly GCF_025201925.1 of Gopherus flavomarginatus. NCBI lineage: Eukaryota > Metazoa > Chordata > Testudines > Testudinidae > Gopherus > Gopherus flavomarginatus. The sequence continues at coordinate 358,767,767 of NC_066617.1, forward strand.
GGGGAAACTGAGGCACAAGTGACCTGTTTAAGGCCACACAAGTCAATGCCAGAGCTGGAATTAGGACACAAGGGCTCCTGGCACCTACTTCTGTGTTCAGAGCACTAAATAGATAGTATTACCTGGCACTCTTCACCCACAGATCTCATAAGCAGGCATCATATGAACAGTTTTACAGGTGGGGAAACTGGGGCGGAGAGGCTAAGGGTGGGATTCACAAATATATTCAAGCACCTGACTCCCATTGATTTCAATGGGCAGTTAGACACCTAAGTATTTTTGTGAATTCCACCTTATGTGACACTCTCAGCAACAGAGCATGGGTCAGTGGCAGAGCCAGGAATAAGACCCCTGTTTACTGGGTCCCAGTAGACACAATATTGAGGCTCTAATTATAGAAGACATTGGTGTAAAGACTTTGCATTGTGAATAAATGGTCTGTCCCAGGTTTCTAAGGACACTGAATTAGGAAGGTAAAACTCAGCACAGTGTTGCTGTAAATGAATGGCCACTTTATTTAATCCATCCCACTGGGCTGGACGTCACAGGAAAGCAGCCCAGCAGGCTCCTCTATGGAAATACAACAGGCAAAATTTTCACCCACCTAAATTGCACCCACAAAGATCAGTGAGCGATGCCCCCTCCCCCATGCTGGAGAGTCTGCATGTATAATTGCACAAGTGTGTGGCTGGTTGCACATGCGAGTACCTGTTTTGTGCACACACATATGGGGCTGGATGGGCAAACAGGCTTGGGTAGTGGATATTCTGGTGTGCTTGGAAGTGTGATATGCAAGGGAACCTGCCTGAGTTCTCACATCCATCACTATATGGGTAGCAAAGTGTGCAAAGGAGGACGGAAAAGCAGCATGTGCTGTACGGCCATTACTAAAGAGTGGATACAGGCTGCCTGAAGCTGTTTGGTATCACTGCACTAGCTGGACACAGCCGGGGAGGGCTGGCACCACTCAAAGACACTAGGGATTTGGATGATCCTCAGAAAAACTGCCATGGAGAAAATGGGACTCAAATACAACAGAAGGAGGTGAGCACAGGTGATAGTTACTAGTGAGGGAGCATTATGGTCCTCAGCCAGATTACGTTCAAGTTTATTATTAAGATGATGCAGGATTTTTGTTGCAGTAGCATGGTGGAGCCCCAGTCACGCACCAGGACTTGATTGTGCTAGGCGCTGTACAAACAAAACACCAAGACAGTTCTTACTACAAAGACCTTAACATGCCTGGTTAGCACGATTACAGTGCTAACTTGCTCTTTCATCTGAGGAGGGCAAGGCATTTTACAAAGGTGACTAGTATTAGCCTCCTTTCGCTGATGGGGTCCAGTGACTTAATCAAGGTCACACAGCAAGTCAGTTGCAGAGCTGGGATTAGAACCCAAGTCCTGCCGCCTGCTAAGCCTGTGTACTGCCCACTAGAGAGGATGACCTCTGTGTTACTTATGCATAGGATGCAGCTGGTGTCGTGAAAGTGTGTGAAAATTTCAAGAGTGGGAGGAGCTTGTGGATTTCAGCTTTGAAGGCTCTTACTGCATGGGAGAGACAAGGCGGCTGAGGTAATGTGTCTTATTGGACCGAGGTCTGTCAGGGAGAGAGACAAGCTCTAGAGCTGCACAGAACTCTTCTTCAGGGTCAGGGCATGTATTCAGAGCAGCATCACTAAGTACAAGGTGGAACAGGCTGGTTAGCCTAGACAGTTAACACCTGACTCAAGGGATCATTCCAGGGGAAGTGGCCCAAAAACTTACTACGTGGAGCTTTCTTGCTAGTGAAGCTAGGGCTGGAGAAAGCTGCTGGGAACTGACAGCCCCAGAGACCAAGGTCCTCTGCTCACCCAAGAACAGGGTACATGCAGGGACAGCTTGCCCACCCCAGCCACGTGACTTAGCTCTTTGAGGGCGAGTGGGTATGTGGACTCCAGGCCTCACTCAGCTGTCAAGGCACCAAACTCAATGGTAGCACATGTCCACTAGGAACTGGGCTGAAATCCACTCAGTCACCATCAGACAGTAACAGCTTTAGGGCACTGCTGGCCTGGGCTGCACTCAAACCTGAAGTGAATGACAGTAAACCCAGTCTCTGGATTTGGCCAGTACCAAATACTATAACTATTTGTCTAGCATAGATAGTGTCCATTACCATAGCGTCTCACAATCACTCAGACTCCGTGGGATAGGGCTGTGCTATTATCCCCATTGTACAGATGAGGAACTGAGGGTGGGCACAGGAGACTAAGGGCTTGTCTTTACCACAGTGTTTGCTCCAGCTATAACTCAAGAGTTGCCCCTTACCTGACTCCTGTCTGTACACACAAATCTCGAGCTTGAATTAACTGGAGCTTTAAACTTGAGTCAGCTGGTCCACCAGGGAGCCTGGGCTGGAGAACGCTCCAGCACAGAGGTGGCCAAACTTTCTGACCCTCCGAGCCGCATACGATAATCTTCAAAATTTTGAGAGCTGGGTGTGTCTGCCGGGGCTCAGGGTGTCAGCCCCATGGCGGGGTGGTGGCTTGGGTCTTCTGCCCTATGGAGAGGGTGTTCTGGGAGCTTCAACGCTATGGGAGCCACCTGCTGGGGTTAGGGGCTTCAGCCCCATCCCTGCTGAAGCCCCTAGCCCCAGCAGGTGTGCCCCGTGGGTCTGCAGCCCTGAGCCCTGACAAGTGCCTCCCGCAGGGCTGAAGCCCCTAGACTCCCCTCCCTGCTGGGCAAAAGACCCCAGCCCCACTACCTCACCACAGGGCAGAAGCCCTGAGCTTCCCCTACACCCCCCAGCCTGGTAGGTGGAGAATGGGGGGCTCTGAGAGCTGCATTTCAATTGTAGAAGAGCCACATATGGCTCACAAGTCACAGTTTGACTACTCCTGCTCCAGCAGCTCTTACAGCAACCCCTGGTCTTTACTGCTCTAGCAACCACTGAACCCTCCTTCATCTCCTAACTTGCTCTGGGTGACTGTCTTTGGTAGGCGGTATCTGGGACTGGTGCAAGTGTGTCACACTTGTTTCTAAGCAGTGTTGGGAACCAGCCTACTAGAAGGAAAAGCTTTAGAAGCATAGAGCATTAGGGTTGGAAGGGACCTCAAGAGATCATCTAGTCCAACCTCCTGCTCAAAGCAGGACCAATCCCCAAATGGCCCCCTCAAAGATTGAACTCACAACATGGGGTTTAGCAGGCCAATGCTTAACCACTGAGCTATCCCTCTCCCCCTTAGAAAGAAAGGAACAGACCAGCTCTCCCAAAGCCCAGGGAAGCTGTGCAGCTCAGGACTGAGTAGACGGGCCAGTTACTCATGCCATTGTTTCCTTGCACACCCAGGCACAGTTGCTGCTTTGCACAGAGCAGCTGGCGCTGAGAGGTGGACGTGTGGTGGGAATGGGGAATGCAGCGATGCTGTCATGCACTGAGGTCTGTGAGGTGGCCAGGGTGCTGTGGAGCATGTGGAATGTTCATCGGGATGATCCCAGGTAGGGTGACCAGACAGCAAATGTGAAAAATCAGGATGGGGGTGGGGGGTAATAGGAGCCTATATAAGAAAAACACACAAAAATTGGGACTGTCCTTATAAAATCGGGACATCTGGTCACTCTAATCACAGGCAGCATGTAAAGGCTAAGCAGCATGGAAGGCAGCACGTGCCTGTGACACACCTAGGAAAGGAACAGCAACCTGGAACTGTGATTATTTTCTGTTGCTTCATGCTCTGTTTCCAAGAGTTAGTTGAACTCAGCCTAGCCCTCTACCCTCCACAGCATCACTGCCCCTCACAATACCCGCCCCCAATAATCCCTGGCCCCAGCTTCTCGCATGCTATGGTAAGGTGTTTACTCACGCGCTATAATGCCATTCTGTTGCTGTCATTGGCTGAATGGGAATGAAGAGGAAGCCAGGGCAGCAGTGTCTTTAGTGAGCAGTGATTTTATCTACCCTACTGGGTAAAGCACTGAACTGGGACTCAGGAGACCTTGCTGCAATTCCTGGCTCTACCACAGACTTCTTGTGTGATCTTGGGCAAGTCAGTCAGTCCACCCTGTACCTCCGTTCCCCATCTGTGAAAAAGGAATAACGTGTCCTGTCTCAGAGGGGAGTTGCTATGACATAGCACATTAATGACGGTGAGGTGCTAAGCTAAAGAAGCTTGCTGATTCTTCCTGCGTCACGTCTCTAAGGCTCTCATCATCTCGTACCTCAATTACTGCAACATCCTTCTCTCTGCCCTTGACAAAGGCAGTCCTGCCCTGCTCACCTCCATTCAGAAAGCTGCTGCAAAGACCCCTTTCCTAGACCATTGCTTTGGCCATGTCCTCTCTCTTTGCGGCCCTCCATTGGTTCCCCTTTGTTCAGTGCATCAGATAAACTAGCTGTCTTCACTTTCCAGGCCTCTCAGGGCCTTCCCCTCCTGATCTATCATCTCTCGTTCAGAACTGAAAAGTTGACTCCCACCTCCTCTCTGCTGTTGCTGCCAGCCTCCATCACTCACTTGTTATATTGTCAAACGATGTCAAATGCTTGGTGCTTTCTCCCAGGCCGCCCCTCATGCCAGGGAGAAGCTCCCCATAAACATCCGCAAAACCACCTCATTCTCCTCCTTCAAATGCCTCCTTAAAACTTGCCTTTGCTCTGGGGCCTGCAGAAACCAGGACAACGTTCAGGCTGATGGTGTGCTGAGACCATAGAGGCACAGATCCAAAGGCCAGAAGGGACCCCTGTGATCATCTAGTGTCTGACCTCCTCCTGTATCATTCAGGACAGAGAACTTCCCCAAAATAATTACTAGAGCAGAACTCTTAAGCCTGGTCTGTACTGTAGCATTAGATTGATGTAAGGCAGCTTACGTTGACCTAACTCTGTAAGCATCTACACTACAATGTTGCTCCTGCTAATGTAAGTCTCCCACTGCACCAACCTAATAACTCTACCTCCATGAGAGGCATAGAACTTAGGTCGAAGTAGTTAGGTCCTCGCAGTGCCCGTGTAGACACTGTGTTGCTTACATTGCTTGTTGCTGCCTTTGACAGCCTGAGCTGTCAGCCCCACCGCCTCACGCAGAGTTGACTGCCGGAGTCCCGCTGCCCTGGGATGGGCAGCCAGCCCTGGGCAGGGTAGCGGGGCTCCAGCAGTCAGGCCCTCTCCCAGTGCCCCATTTAAGTCAGTGCAAGCACCTCTGGTGAGGACACACACTGCTGGCAGGAGGGCAGTGTGGATATGAAAAACCAGAGTTTTTTTTCAGTGGCTGTATGTCAACCTAACTTAGGTCGACTTAATTTTGTAGTGTAGACTTTACAAAAACATCCTGCTAGCTAAAATCATCTCACTGTGTCCCTGTGCTCTCCCATTGGGCTGTTTGTCTCTACCCATTGTCTCTTGTTTGAAGACTGTAAGCTCCATAGGGCAGGAACCGTCTGTTTGTTCTAACACAATGGGGTCCTGGTCCATGCCTGGTGCTCCTAGGCCCTCCCATAATACACGTTAATATTAAAATAATATTAATAATAATTTATAATGGTGATATGCATAAACTTCCACCAGCTCAGTGATTCAGAAGAAGTCTGAACAAAAATGAAGGCTCATTTGCTGACCACAGATCCAAGCCCCAGGGACTCATGGGTTTTCTAGCTCCAGCATTGACGCCGGCTGGCTGCACAGGCTGGAGCAAGTGACTAGCCTATTATGCCACATGCACCATCGTTGGGCAGAGCCCCTCGCAAGCCAGAGCCAGCAGGATTCCAGGCACTGAGGAGTTTATAATGCGAGGGAGCCCGAGCTACAAAGACCCTTTTACGGTGTTATCAGACACCACCAGTGTGGTGCTCTGTTCAGTGTCGATAACAGTCGGCTGCATGTGTGTGTTCCCTCTGTGTGCTGCCCCAGCTCTGCAGATCGCTGACACAGCAGGCCCTGAGAGAACCCCTAATGACCACAGCCTCCGATAAGGTATGAAGGCACCCAGCCAGGATTATTGTCAAATGAAACACAGTCTCTAGTTCCCCAGATCAGATGTCTACAGTTCTGCTAGTACAGATATGCTCCCTGACAATGGACTGGCTCAGTCAGTGGAGGGATTTACCACTCCCTAGTCCCAGGCCGGACAGAGATAGCTCCTCCTGGGTTCACTTTTATACACAAGTACAAACAAGTTACACATAGGGTGACTAGATGTCTCAATTTTATAGGGACAGTCACGAATTTGGGTCTTTTTCTTATATAGGCTCCTATTAGCCCCCACCCCAACCCCGATTTTTCACATTTGCTGTCTGGTCACCCTAGTTACACATCACTCCCGATGTATAGCGGTGCAACCCCTCTAAGTGTTAGGGTGCCACCTCTCACCTTGTGCGTGTTGGTTCGAACAAAACAACTCTATCCGTCATATTATCCTTTAGACCCTGTCTTTAGGATGGGTCAGCCTGTTCCTGGTTATCTGTGTGGAATGTGCTTGTCCTGGAATGTTCTGGTACCATCCTGGCACGTTTATATTATCGGTGCTTAGTACCTTTTAGGTATGTGTACAATTGCAACATCAGCCTTCCTCTTGCCAGCTTCTGTGAGAATGAACTTTGCTTCATGTTAGCAAAGTCTTGACCATTACTTTAGTTCAGACCTTAGGCCTCATACTGGGCCTCTGCTACAAAGGTTTATGTTTCAGGGCCTCATCTTACCACACATGGTGCTGCTCCATGGGCCTAGTCATGTGATTCTTTGCAAAACTGGGCCCATGATCAAGACAAGAATAAACTGGCCATTGGCATGTCTCAGAGCCCTTGCTGATACAAAGGATGGATGTATTCCCTGCTGTAATTCCAGTAGCTTCAATGGTCTGAGCGTGTTATCACGCAGCAGAAGGAGCTACGTCACAGTCTGTCCTATAAAAACCCAAGGCTTTGGTGGCTAGAGACGCTGCTGCAGCACAGCAATTTGTGGCCACACAGGCACCAGGGTCACCAGCCAGCCACATGTGTGCAGTACTGGGTGTAGAACTAGTGCCCTTTCACTCCAGAACTGCAGGCTTCCACCCCATGGGTGTCTGGCAGCTAGCCTGCTGTCCGTTACAGCTATTCCCCTATTCCATTTTGTTTCCCCAGACTCCATTTTGTTTTCTGTTCTCCTGTGGCCGCCCTTCCCTGGCTGTTAAGTTGTTTACCAGGGCCACTGCCCTTCTCAAAGGGAGGGCCCCTTAAGTTGTTTAACAAGAGCCATTGCCCTTCTCAAAGGGATGGCCACTTGTGCTGCATGCTAAGTGGGACCACTGCCCTTTTCAAAGGGTTAGTCCTGTTATCACCTCGTTGAACCTGGGCTTGGTCTAGGGTAGGCAATGTCCAGAGCTGCAAGGCCTATTGTGGTTTTAAGATCCTGGGCATGAGTCATAGTCTCATGTGCTCTTGAGTCACCTATTGCACAGGACTATGTCCAGGCATGTCTCTGGGCTTACCTTCAGTTTTTCCCCTGTGCCCCCTCCCCTGTGACAGAGGGAGCCTATCAGGATTACTGGTGGGAAACTGCCCAAGTTTGCCTTTAAAACCAGACATTTTTGAAACACACCTCAGAAAGGTTCCTGCATTGCTGCCTGGTCTGATCAGCCAGGGGTTCTGGGGGGTCCTTTCTCCGCTCTCATTTTATTTTTGAGTGTACCCCCGTTTTTGAAACCCCCCCCACGAAGAACGAATTGCTACCTGAGAGATCTCCTGATTATTGAGACTGTACCGAACCCTCCTTGCCTCTTCTGATGTTGCTGCTGCTTCTGCCTTTGCTGCTGCCTTGGGGACTGGTAAGAATCCCTCTGTAAAACTTTCTATACTTTTATTTTATTATTTTAGCTGCTGGCTCTGTTTCCCCAGCACACAGACTCAAGCTAAACCTTGGTCTGTGTCTTAAAACCTCTCTTAAACTACAGGGCTCTTTGCCACTGCTAAGCTCTGCTCCTGTGGGCTTTGCCTTGGGGCTCTCTGCTTTCAGCTGTATCCACCGCTGTAGCCACCATCCCTTGGCTTCCTTGGGAGCTGGGTCCTGGATACATACCACTCTGCCCTCTGTAACCTCCCCATAGCATAAGGTGCACCATAGGTCTTGTTTTTTTTTTTAATTTAATAAGTCATAGTTTGTTAAGATTGTAGAGCTTGTAAGTTTCTGTGATATTTGTTGTGTTGCCTAATTGTTGGTTAAGATAAGTTTAGAAAATCATTGCCTGGTTGTATTCTGTAGCTGCTTGTCATTTTATATAAGTTTGATTAAGTTAGGGGATAGATAAGGTTTTTACTATTTGAATTTGTCTTCCCACTGCCCCAATTCCCCCCCCCCCCGAGCTCCCCAGTCACTCATTGCAGTCTCTCTGCTGTTTAAACTTGCAGCCTGTCTGCTCTCTGTGTCTCCCTGAGTTTAAATCTCCCTCTGTAGCGCCTCTATCTTTGGTTTCTGCTCCACCACGTGCTCCTCTTCCCCCATCCCCTAACCTCATTCCTCTACCACCGCCTTTCTCTCTCTCTCTCTCTCTCTCTTTTAATCCCTTCCCCCACGTGTTCAGCCCGCTCCTACTGCTGCCAAACCTCAATTGTATTACTGAAGTCTAGCATAAAACCCCATTGGTTACCCTTTTTCTCTCTCACACACCTCACATTTTATATTTACACCACTGTGACACATTTTTACCTAGAGTTGTTGGTTATTTAACACATTTTACCCATAACTGTTAGTTGGTTATATGCTGCTGTGACACACCCTTTACCTAGAAATTGTTAGCTACCTGTTACATTTATACTTCAGTGTTAGTTGGTTACCAACTGTATTGTACCCCACTGTATTGTACCCCACTATTGAAACCCCCTATACTATACTAAAAGAACTCCCTCCCCAATTGCCTACCTTAACAAACCCCATACCCCTCACTATTAAATTTTCCCTGTTTTTGCATTTTCTTAATAAAGTTTATTTTGCACCCCACCTGTGTGGTAATTGCTCCCCAAGATCCCATATACCTGCAGGCAGGGACACCTGCAACCTGGGTGCTGGGCCTGATTTGCATGAATGATATTAAAAACAAACAGGCATGAAAGAGACAGGGCTCACTGGCAAGGTTTACCAAAATGTAATTGAACAGTTTTGTCCTCAGACTGCAGCTCCAAGAGAGGGAGGGGCCCAGGGCTGGGTTTTGGGGCTGGATTTTTGTGCCCCCCTTCCCACTCCTGGGGGTGGTATGACTGTCTAGAGAGTGAAACCCGGCCCGGTTAAGTCCAGGGCACAGATGGTAGCTGATGTCATCACCATCCACGGACTAAGGCTGAGGGAAGGTTGTATTTTTATCTAGTCAAAACCAGTTGGCCACAAATGGCCTCATTATTTGTTGGTATTATGGTAGTGCCTCGAGCCCCACCTGTATTAGAGCCTGCCTGTGCCATAACCAATGTATAGCAAGACAGACATGAGGTAGTGAAGTGGCATTTCCATCTCAGTGGGTCACAACCTTTGCTTGGAATGGATTAGCAGCTAGGGAAGTCCCTCCCCATGCCATTTTGGGCTTGGCCCAGTTGCTACCAGCCATTCATTTACCTACATGCTTTCAATCCTCTCCTTTTCTCTCTCTACTCACTCTCTTCTCTGCTTCCCTTTCCCCCTCCCCCCCGGCCCATTTTTCCTCTGCTTTCCCCCTCGATTGGTTCTCTCCAGCCTTTTGGGTGGGTGTATCTCCCCAGGATGCTGCTCAGGGGGTATGGCCAATGGTATCCCGCTGTCTGTCTTGTTGCTGCCTACGTTGGTGCCTAGATTGGTGTGAAGCTCAGCTGTAAATAATCTGAAAGGGATTCTCTACCCTGGCTGCTGGCTGCAGATAGGACCCTGGTTATTCCTAGCCTGGGTTGTCGAGTACCATCAAATATGGCCAAATGCATCTCTGATTTACACCCTGTGCAAGTGCATGGATGTCAAAGGGATTACTCAGGAGAGTAATTCAGGGCAGATTCTGCCTCATCTGGTCTCCCTAAATCCTGGCCTACATTAGGCAGGCACGGAAGGGACTGTGGATTTCACTACACAGCCTGAACCAGGCATCAGGAGTTTTCACTCAGTTTCAAGTTCTGCACGGCTCATACTATAATTAACGACCTACAGCAGGGGTAGGCAACCTAAGGCATGCACACCGAAGATGATACACAAGCTGATTTTCAGTGGCACTCACAGTGCCTGGGTCCTGGTCACCAGTCCAGGGGGGCTCTGCATTTTAATTTAATTTTAAATGAAGCTTCTTAAACATTTCAAAAACCTTATTTATTTTACATACAACAATAGTTTAGTTATATATTATAGACTTATAGAAAGAGACCTTTTAAAAACATTAAAATGTATTACTGGCATGTGAAACCTCAAATTAGAGTGAATAAATGAAGACTCTTCAATTAAATGAATGAAGGGGGGAGAGATAGCTCAGTGGTTTGAACACCAGCCTGCTAAACCCAGGATTGTGAATTCAATCCTTGAGAGGGCCACTTAGAGATCTGGGGCAAAAATTGATCCACCTAGTGAAGGCCGGGGGCTGGACTCAATGACCTTTCAAGGTCCCTTCCAGCTCTAGAAGATTGGTATATCTCCTATTACCTGACTTGGCACACCACTGCTGAAAGGTTGCCATCCCCTGACCTAGAGTATTTCAGGAACCAACTTGTTCCCACTGAATTCAATGGGAGAGGTCTGGTAGGATCAGGTCCTTAGTTTATTGCAACTTGGAATGAGGCGGGCGGGCAGACGGGGGTGGGAGCAGGTCCATCCCCACTCCCTTGAAGTCCCTGTAGCTTAATTTGGTGCTGTACATGTATATGATTGCCATGGGACATTCCTGATCATTCTCCCTAGCGAGCCTATAAACCAGGAGGAATCACTCTGTTGACAGCAGATTAGGTCAATGACTGCCTATGTAAGCACACACAGCAGTGGTTCTCAACCAGGGGCATTAGACTAACTAGGGCCCAGGGCAGAAAGTCAAAGTCCAGCCATGCAGGACAGCAGCCCGGGGCCCCGAGCCCCACCACCAGGGCTGAAGCCAAAGCCTGAGCAACTTAGCTTCGCAATGCCCCCTATGGTGTGGGGCCCCAGGCAATTGCCCTCCTTGCTACCCCTTAACACTGGCCCTGGCTTTCATATGCAGAAAAACAATTGTTGTGGCACAGGTGGGCTGTGGAGTTTTTATAGCATGTTGGGGGGGGCTTCAGAAACAAAAAGGTTGAGAGCCCCTGACAGAGAGGGTTCGTCTACACTGGAGCTGGGAGTGTGCATCCCACCATGAGTAGACAGCCGTGCACTAGCTCTGCTTACGCTAGCTTGTTAACAATAGCAGGCAGCACAGGCAGTAGCTCAGGCTACTTGCCTGAGGCTCTGAGCAGAAACCCATCTAGGACCCCTTTAGATACAAATGTGACCAGCTAGCCCAAGCCACTGTCTGTGCTACCTCCAGCTACACTGCTATCTTTAGCAAGCTGGCTTGAGCAGACCTAGCGTGTGTCTGCATACCCGGGCTGCGAAGCATGCTCCCAGCTGCAGTGTAGATGTACCCTGAGATACAACGGGCTCACTTCTATTGATATACGGATGCTCCCAGACTTATGCAAGCTTGCACAACTCGAATTTTGCATAAGTCGGGAACGCATACCTGACCATTACACAAAAAAACAACAAAAAGTGTTCTAGCTTAAGGAACTTTTGCTGTAAGTGCGGATCTGCGTAAGTCAGGTTTGCGTAACCTGGGAAGCATCTGTAAACAGAAGATTACTCAGGAGGCGGGTGGGTCACGAGAACTCAAACCGATTCCAGTGGGCTTCCCCTTATTAACTGGCAACCTCTTCCCTTTCTCTATGTAACTGGCTGCCCTGCGTTCCCAGGGTATCTCTTCACCCCTGAAACAGCAGCTGGTGCTGAGTGCTTGGGAGAAGAGGAGGATCCCAGAGTCATATCTTTACGGAGGCTGATAAATGATGCCGGCCTGGTCCCAGTCTGTGCCTGGCTTTAAATCATTATCATTAACCCACCGAGTGCTGGGAGCTCACCTCGTTAGTGTGTGACTGGAACCAAGGGGCAGGTAACGTGCTCAACTTGTCATTTGTGTGTGTGGGAATGTGGTGCTGTGGAAAGGGACCCAGCCCTGAAAACCAAGGGCTCCTGCGTCTCCACAGATGATATGGACGAGCTTATCCCCTCACCCCACACAGTGCCCCCTCAAAATGCCTCAGCCCAGGCCAGCTCTAGGGGCAAGTGGGGGCTTAAGCCTGAGTGGCCCATTCAATCCTTGCCTCTCCAAAGAGGCTGCTAACAAGGGGGCCGGTTCTGGGAGCAGGGAGATTGCGCTGCAAGTGACCTCCAATGCGCCATTAAATGTAACCATTTTCAGTCCACCTTCAGCAGGGCTGGATTGGATTTTCTTGGTTCTCCCAAGTCCCAGCATTTCACAGTGTAATGGCTTGTTGGTGGGTTTGTACCTCATTCCAGGGGGATGCTCTGCACAACACCCAGAGCGTCCTCAAGTGTCTTTGGCCACAACACAGTCACTGGCACTGCAGAAGAAACAGGTAGACAGCTGACAACAGGGTGCTAAGAGAAGGCCCAGGAGGCACAACTTCTCTGGGCCTCAGTTTCCTGCCAGTCACTGTTGCCACAGGAAATGAGACACTGTATGCTCTGGTGTTCCCGCTGTATGCTCATCTGTCACCTCCAGCAATGCCACATCAGCGTCTCCAGCTCCCCGTGCCAGCAGGTGCTGAGTCCCCCTGAGGTCACGCGTCCACGCCTGGCTCTCCTCTGCCTTGCCCCACATCAGAACAGTAGCAGTTTGCACCACATTACACAAATGTAAATGACGACACAAGGGTCAAAGCCAAGGGGACTCAGGCCCTTGGTCTCCAGAAATGGAGGTTGCTACTGGCATCCATTGTGCAAGTCCTGCTGCTGGGAGCTCTTTCTTGTCTATGCAGCAGCTGCAAATCACCTCCCCCTACACGGTCCCACCCCAGCATGATTAGCTGGCAAACCGAACACCCGTGCACTAAATGCACACAGCTGTGTGGCTGCATTTACTGTGCCAGCTCCAGCCACCATGGAAACAGATTCCCTTTTAGTGGGATAGGAGAGAGGCCCAGACCCTCAAAGGTATTTAGGCACCTAACTTCCATCACAGTGAGTAGAAGTTAGGAGCCAAAATACCTTTGAGGATTTGGGCCAGAGTAACCCAGAGAGAGACCTTGGCAAACCTGAGACCCAGCCTCTGCCATTTCCTGTCTCATGGTTCTGCTTGATCTTGCTTCAATTTTTCTTTTCCTTGTAGTTCCATCTGCTCTGCCTTCTCGGACACGGTTAATTTGCTGCTGCCTCCGTGCGTGAGCTTAGACAAAGCACAGCCCTGCTTTGTGCCTCAGTTTCCCCATCTTTAAAACAGGAATGCTGGCCCTGTAAAGCTCCTTGCCTCGTTTAAAGGAAAAGCACTATAAGTGCAAAGTATCGGGGGGAACTGAGGCACAGTGTGCAGTCAGATCACAACGGCCATGTCCTCCAGCACCTCCAGATCTGGAACCTGAACCACTGAGCTGTCCCTCCCTCAGGGGGAGGGACAGCTCAGTGGTTTGAGCATTGGCCTGCTAAACCCAGGGCTGGGAGTTCAATCCTTGAGGGGGCCACTTAGGGATCTGGGGCAAAAATTGGTCCTGCCTAGTGAAAGCAGGGGCTGGACTTGATGTCCTTTCAAAGTCACTTCCAATTCTAGGAGACTGGTATATCTCCAATTATTACCTTTACCTTAGTTACACCCAGGATGCTCTATGCTGCTCTGACCACACAAAAGGAACAGAGATACCTCCCTGAGAATATTTCTGCACAAGGGACCTCCAGCCCTGGAGTGTCAGGGGCAGGAGAGGAACAAGACAGACTAGACGTGCACAGCAGGGCTGGATCACATTACACTAGGGCTATTCTCAGTATCCTCAAGCCAAAGAGAGTCCTGGGAGGCAGAGTTAGTGACAGTAGCTGTAACTTGCACCAATGACCCAGCTGGACCCCATATGCCCTCGCTGTGAGAACTGCAATGGTGGATCATAGCATCCTTTTCCCCACACCCTCCATTCTTGCCCCAAGTGTTGGGAGGCAGTAACTGAGAATCAGGCTCCTGGTGTTTTGATTTGGCCCACTAGGGCAAAAGGGACCAAGGACTGGATCTTCAAAGGGACCGAGGTGTCTAACTCCCATGGAAATCTGTGGGAGCTAAGGCACCTAAATCACTTTGAAGATCTGATTGCAAATGGGGAAATTCAGCTCCTGTTCTGGATTCCCAAGCTCCTCTCCAAAGCCTGGGTGCCTCTGGGCTTGGCTTTGGGTCAGTCTCTGACTGTCTTTAGTTTTATTTCATCATTGACTAGCGCAGAGCTCCTCCGGTCAGGGATGCAGACTTGGCTGCTTGCGGTGAAGGAAGAGGAATAAAAACAAAGAGGGAAATGAATTCACAGTCCCTGACATTGCACCCATGAGCCAGCGCCGTGTGCGCACAGCCTCGCTTTTTAATGACTAAGCAGAAAGCACCACCGTGGTTTAGCAGATTGCTGAGTTCAAGCCACAACACCGGGAGCTGGCTCTCAAACATCCTTTACATCTGCAGGGAAGTGTTTGGGTCCCGGGGTCTTTTGATTGGGTCAGTTGCAAAGAAGAGGGGGATCAGGTGCAAAACTCGTCATCTCCAGATTCTACATTTCCTCCCTTAGGTTCAGGCTTCAGATTTCAGGCGTCCCCCCAACATCTGTGGGCGTTTGGGCTGGGTTCAGCTTGAGTTCATGGCAAATGTCCATAAGTCACGATTTGCCCCCATGAAACTTACTGCGGTTTCAAGCACGGTTAAGCTGCACCACTGCAAATGGCTTTGCCTGTCTATTCTAGTCATTGCACTGAGTGCAGTTATAGTAGCTGGCCACTGACAGCTGGAACCAGGGTAAGTGCTCTGTGCAGAGAAGGCCTAACTGGTGAGACAGTTGCCATTGCTCTGCTGCATCTGAGACCATAATTAGATCATTGGAGGGGAGTGTCTCCTCCACAGAAAATGGAAGAGAAGCCGACCCAGCCTACACGTCTTCTTCCAAGAGTGGCACACGCCCCACAGTGTCACGGGATGTTTACAGAGCTCCAAAGGGGAAGAGGTTTGCAGAGAATGACTGTCCTTTCCTGTTCGTGTTAATGCTGAAGCAGTGTCTGGGCGAGGGACAATTATGCTGACTGGGGAAAATGTTCTACTAGTGAAGTCTAATCAAACTGTGAGATAGTCCCCTAAGTGAGGAGGCCTTCACCACTTGATTTAAGACAGTGAAATAGGACGGGACAATCCTGAAGCTGAGATGTCTGGACTAGATGGACTATCCAGTGGCTTCCTGTGTGACCTGAGGCACGTTGCACATTTCCAATGGCAGTTGGGTGTAAAAATACCTTAGTTAGCATTGCAAATCCAGGCTTAATCTCTCTATGCCTCAGCCCCATATCTGCAAAACAGGGCTAATACAGCATCCTTTCTCCCCCACTCTGCCTGCCTATGTAGATTGTCAGCTACTTGGGGCAGGGGCTGTCTCTGACTATGTGCATGCCCAGCGCAATGAGGCCCCAAGCTTAGCCAGGGTTTTAAGCACGGCCATACTACAAGTTAAAGAACTACATCTGTCTTGCTGGTATCTGTGAACATTGGTTTATGCTTTTCTGTGGGTTCTCTTCAAGGAACAATCTCAATGGCTCAACTGTGATACTGGGAGTATGAGGTGCAGGCACTGAGCAGACAGATACAATAGACGGCTGTTTTGTGCGTTTGTCTGAGCAGCAGGGTGGCACTGATGAGAAAGCAGCAAAATACTAAGGCAGCCAGAACACGGTGGGCAAGCTTGATGGTCATCATTCTGGCCACCACCAGGAACTGAACCTAAGACCTGCAGGGCTAATGCATGAGCCAGTCCACTTTGAAGTAAAGGACTGGCCCCTAGAGCCCTAACTTGCACTGAAATCAATGGCAGTGAGGCGCCTAGATGCCTTTGTGGTTCCACGCCTAAGTCCATTAGCTGGGCAGCGTAGCAAACTCCTGTCTGCTGCGGCTCTGACACAGCACACACTGAACAGTAAGGAACCTTGTGATGCAGGACTGGAGAGGATAAGTCCAGCACTTGTGTCCCAACAGCACGGAAGCAAGTGCGAAGCAATCACTCATGCACAAGTAATGGATATTTAGGCACGACGTGGGTGCTGCAACGAACTGCCTAATGTGCACATCTACCACTGGCTCCTCTGGGTTGGAATCAGAACTGCTCAAATGTTGATTATAAGCCCTGTACAGCTAGCAGCTAACAAAGGGTTTCTTTAGCTTGAGTGGTCCGAGGCCTGTGCCGTTAGAGGAAGCACACAGGAAAGTGCTAGGTGGTCATGGCGTTGTTACCGCGTGAAGAGGAACAAACAAACAACGCACTCTAGGAAGAGTCATTCACCCATTACTTAGATTCAGCCACTTCTAGGGTGAAACACAACAGCTTCTTAATAGTGAATAGCAACACGACAGAACAAGGACGAATGGGAAGTACAGAAGACAATGTACTTGAGCTACCCTGTGACATGGGAGGGTCCCAGAGCTCGGGCTGCAGCGTAAGCCTGGAAGTCTACACAGCAATGAAACAACCCCACTGCCTGAGCCAGCTGGCACGGGCCAGTCATGGGTTTTTCTTTGCTGAGTAGAGGTACTGAGAGAAGCCACCTACTGAATTGCCAGCACCACTGCCAGGAGCATGCAGGTTTTCACTGGAGGTTTCCATTACAAGTATTAAACCAGCCTGCCCCTCCGTAGCTCATATTTGACAGGATCACTGCCGGAAGCGCTAGCACAGCAGGATAAATTGTTCTTTTCTGTATTCCAAGCAGCAGCTCGGAGTGAAGCCTTTTCACAATCCCCTACATACAACTTCTGGGGCTGCATTGCGGGGGGGAGGTGGAGCATTTCCAAAGACACTTCAGTGGTTTTGTTACCAAGATACATCCTACTGCATCAGAGAGTGAGCACGAAACCCTACAGCAACATCTTCCACTGATTATAAAAGGCCAGACTGGAATTACAGCCACAGCTGCTTTTGAGGGGTGAATGAGCAGAACAATCAGTTAAGGCTGTAAACTCTAGGCAGTGCCACTGGAGTTACTGGGGTCTATATGGCTGAGCTAAGTGAGGCCCTACAACAACCTAATGGCCTAACCCCCCTCCAGCCAGCCTGCCCCCAACTGGGCCCCTTTCCCGGCTCCAGCCAGTCTGCCCCCTGCTGGGCCCCTTGTCCCCATTCCAGCCAACCCCCTCTTCACCAGACCCCTTGTCCCCACTCCAACCAGCATGCCCCCAACTGGGCCCCTAGCCTGTCCACACTCTGGTCAACCCCCTTCCCTTCACCGAGCCCCTGTCTCCACTCCAGTTAGCCTGCCCCTAGCAGGGTCTTGCTCCTGCCCCCACTCCAACCAACCTGCCCCCCTCTGGCCAGCCTGCCACTGGGGAGAGATCCCACAGCCAGACCACTTGCCCTCCTCCTCCTCCACTCCAACCCACCCACCCTCCAGCCAGTCCCCTTGCTCCCACTTTGACTAGATCCCACAGCCAGCCCCTTCCCCCTCCCCATTCCAGCCAGCCTGCCCCCAGTTGGGCCCTTTGCCTGCCCCCCGCAGCTAACCTCCTCCCCTTCACCTGTCCCCTCCTCCCGACTCCAGCCAACCTCCTCCCCTTCACCTGCCCCCTCCTCCCGACTCCAGCCAACCTCCTCCCCTTCACCTGCCCCCTCCTCCCGACTCCAGCCAACCTCCTCCCCTTCACCTGCCCCCTCCTCCCCACTCCAGCCAACCTCCTCCCCTTCACCTGCCCCCTCCTCCCGACTCCAGCCAACCTCCTCCCCTTCACCTGCCCCCTCCTCCCGACTCCAGCCAACCTCCTCCCCTTCACCTGCCCCCTCCTCCCCACTCCAGCCAACCTCCTCCCCTTCACCTGCCCCCTCCTCCCCACTCCAACCGACCTCCTCCCTTCACCTGCCCCCTCTTCCCCACTCCAGCCGACCTCCTCCCCTTCACCTGCCCCCTCCTCCCCACTCCAGCCGACCTCCTCCCCTTCACCTGCCCCCTCCTCCCCACTCCAGCCAACCTCCTCCCCTTCACCTGCCCCCTCCTCCCCACTCCAGCCAACCTCCTCCCCTTCACCTGCCCCCTCCTCCCCACTCCAGCCAGCCTGCCCCCACTCCAGCCAGCCTGCCCCCACTCCAGCCAACTCCATCCCCTTCCCCTGGCCCCATGTCCCCATTCCAGCCAGCCTTTCCCCAGCTGGGCCCCTCGCCTGCCCCCTTCCAACCAACCTCCTCCCCTTCACCTGCCCCCTCCTCCCGACTCCAGCCAACCTCCTCCCCTTCACCTGCCCCCTCCTCCCGACTCCAGCCAACCTCCTCCCCTTCACCTGTCCCCTCCTCCCGACTCCAGCCAACCTCCTCCTCTTCACCTGCCCCCTCCTCCCGACTCCAGCCAACCTCCTCCCCTTCACCTACCCCCTCCTCCCCACTCCAACCGACCTCCTCCCCTTCACCTGTCCCCTCCTCCCGACTCCAACCAACCTCCTCCCCTTCACCTGTCCCCTCCTCCCGACTCCAGCCAACCTCCTCCTCTTCACCTGCCCCCTCCTCCCCACTCCAGCCAACCTCCTCCCCTTCACCTGCCCCCTCCTCCCCACTCCAACCAACCTCCTCCCCTTCACCTGCCCCCTCCTCCCCACTCCAACCAACCTCCTCCCCTTCACCTGCCCCCTCCTCCCCACTCCAACCAACCTCCTCCCCTTCACCTGCCCCCTCCTCCCCACTCCAACCAACCTCCTCCCCTTCACCTGCCCCCTCCTCCCCACTCCAACCAACCTCCTCCCCTTCACCTGCCCCCTCCTCCCCACTCCAACCAACCTCCTCCCCTTCACCTGCCCCCTCCTCCCAACTCCAGCCAACCTCCTCCCCTTCACCTGCCCCCTCCTCCCGACTCCAGCCAACCTCCTCCCCTTCACCTGCCCCCTCCTCTCCACTCCAACCAACCTCCTCCCCTTCACCTGCCCCCTCCTCCCGACTGCAGCCAACCTCCTCCCCTTCACCTGCCCCCTCCTCCCGACTCCAGCCAACCTCCTCCCCTTCACCTGCCCCCTCCTCCCCACTCCAGCCAACCTCCTCCCCTTCACCTGCCCCCTCCTCCCCATTCCAGCCAGCCTGCCCCCACTCTAGCCAACTCCTTCCCCTTCCCCTGGCCCCATGTCCCCATTCCAGCCAGCCTTTCCCCAGCTGGGCCCCTCGCCTGCCCCCCTCCAACCAATCTCCTCCCCTTCACCTGCCCCCTCCTCTCGACTCCAGCCAACTCCTTCCTCTTCTCCTGGCCCCGAGTCCCCACTCCAGCTAACCGGGTACCTTGCCCCCAGCTCTGGCCAGACCCCCAGCCAGGCCTTCATGTGCACCCAGATAGGGCCGGTGCAAGGAAGTTTTGCACCCTAGGTGAAACTTCTGCCTTGCACACCCCCCCAGCCCTGTGGCAGCTCCCTGCCCCTCCCCCACCCTGAGGCCCCCCCCCCCCCAGGCAGCTCCCCCTCAGGGATCCATGCAGCAGCTCCCCACACCAGCTCACCTCTGCTCCACCTCCTCCCCGAGCATGCCACCCCCGCTCTAATTCTCCTCCCTTCCCAGGATTGTGGCGCCAAACAGCCGATTGGCGTCGCAAGCCTGGGAGGTAGGAGAAGTGGAGCAGCTGTGGCACTGGGAGAGGGAGTCTGAGTCTCACGTGTCAGCCCACCTCCGGCAGCTCAGCCCAGGAACGCTGTAAAAAAAAAAAAACTCGGGGCACCGCTTTTTGGCGCCCCTAAATCTTGGCGTCCTAGGCAACCGCCTAGTTTGCCTTAATGGTAGCACTGGCCCTGCACCCAGAGCTTGGCCTTCATGAGTAACTCACGGATTCCCGGGATCTGTGCTATGCCCCGGCCTTTAAGCAGTCCCTTGGGAGGATCCTTTCAGTGTTCAGACTCCCCAGGGGTCAGAGCCTGCTCCAGGGGGTAGCCACCCTGCTTCAGCACCTCCGAGCCTAGGCCATGGGGCCAGCACTCCTGTTTCTGACTGGGCACTTTGCCCAGTGAGTCCAACTTCAGTTCGGAGATCTTTTCTCCCTTCAGGGATCAATGCACGTGAGCAGGTATCTGCAGCGACCCCCTGCACCCCTTTCAGACCAGAGCAGGGTTTATGAGTCAGCTGGAACCCAGCAACAGGGAGCCCTTCAGTTTGCTCAGAAACATGGCAGCTCAGACTGGCCAAGGCCAGAGACGGCTTCCTTGAGCCACACTCCTGGGGGAAACCCTCTTTACCTCCTTTCTCTGTCTCTGTCCCTTTTTCCTTCTTCCAGGCAAGAGACCCGTGTCTGAGCTCAGTTCTTATCACCACCTCCTGTCACCTCTTCCCATTGTCCCCTGTTGCGTGCTGGTTTCACAGGTCCAGCCAGCTTGGGTCACCTCTCCCCACCCCTTTAAAGTGTCAATTGTTGGGGTTTCTATTGTCACTGTGGGGTCTTCTACTGAGATAGGCTGGTTCCAGCCAGTCCTTAATGGCCCATTCAGAGCATCCCAGATGGCTAGGTGACAAAACACCTCCTGTCTCCTGCTTTGTCCCAGGAGCCGCATTTTAACCCTTCCGCACCCACTGGGTAGCAATAGCAATGTGATAGGTATGGAGTCATAAAGAGAGTTCATAAAAATAACAGAGCCATTTCCCACTAACCAAATGTGCAACCCTCTAGTTACCACCCTCCCCCCACCCCTTCTGTACTGCTAGGGTGATCAGAAGCAAATGCGAAAAATCGGGACGGGGGGTAATAGGAGCCTATATAAGAGAAAGACCCAAAAATCGGGACTGTCTCTATAAAATTGGGACATCTGGTTACCCTATATACTGCTGGAGGGAGCCAGTTCTGAATCCTCAGGGCAGTGTCTGGCCAAAAGACCTGGGCTCTCCCTTGTGCTTGGAGAAGGCCTATTATTATGCAGAAACCAATGAGTCTTCTCTCCCCTGGTGTCCCATAAGCCAGCTGGGAACTGAACAATGAGATGGCTGCATTAAAAGAAAATCAGCAGCCTCACCTCTAAAGAGACTCTTGTGTTGCTGTTACATCCAGCAGCTCCCAGGTGAGCAACCTGCATGCTAAATCTACAGTCTTATCTTCCTGCTGAGCTGTATGCAAATCTCGTAGTGAATGTAATGCTTTAGAAAAGTTCCTGATTCACAGCCCTGCACACAAGCTTTTGGTTTAATCTACAGCACACATACAGCCAGTGCCAGCTTCCCTGCTCTACCAGTGTGCCTCATCTCCGGCCTGAAAGGAGCGCTCGAAGGGAGACAGCACGACCCAGCTGTTGGGTTCCAAGGCATGCATTCAACTCCAGCTTTGCCTTTGAGTCACACACACTCTGGGCACGTGACTTCGCTCTCTTTGACTCGGTTTCCCCGCTCTCTAAAATGGTATTAATAAGACACACCCATCGTTGTCAAGTGCCTGGGAAATACAGCTGAAAAACAACTGTAGCCGTGTCAGTCTGTATCAGCAAAAACAATGAGGAGTCCTTGGGGCACCATAGAGACTAACAAATTTATTTGAGCATAAGCTTTCGTGGGCTAGAACCCACGTCATCAGATGCATGGAGTGGGAAATACAGGAGCAGGTATAACTATATGAAAAGATGGGAGTTGCCTTACCAAGTGTGAGGTCTAACACAGTGGTTCTTAATCTTTACTGCAGCCTACACCCCCCCTGGTTCTCAAAATATGTTCTCACTCCCCTTGTCAAAAATTTAAATATGTTCTCGCACCACTTAAACCTAAAAAATATGTTATCGCACCCCATAAACCTAGATATATTTTTTGTTTGTATATTACAGTAATTGTTAAAAAATGTATAACGGTAATAAATACATAGGTTTGATTAAACAAAGCAGTTGTACTTATATGCCTGTGCTTAATTTGTGTTTTCAATGATTCACCTTCTTAAAAAAATCTAGTATCTCTCAAACCCCCAAAAAGGGCATCTCACACCCCCAGGAGGTGCATGCACTCCAGGTTAAGAACCACTGGTTTAACGAGACAAATCAATTAACAGCAGAATACCAAAGGAGGAAAAATAACTTTTGAAGTGGTAATGAGAGTGGCCCATTTCAGACAGTTGACAAGAAGGGGTGAGTAACAGTAGGGGGAAATTAGTATTGGGGAAATTAGGCTTAGGTTTTGTAATGACCCAACTAAAACCTGGGAGTGGTTGGGTCATTACAAAACCTAAACCTAATTTCCCCAATACTAATTTCCTCCTACTATTACTCACCTCTTCTTGTCAACTGTCTGAAACAGACACTCTCATTACTACTTCAAAAGTTATTTTTCCTCCCTTGGTATTCTGCTGTTAATTGATTTGTCTCGTTAAACTGACCACACACTTGGTAAGGCAACTCCCATCCTTTCATGTATTTATAGCTGCTCCTGTATTTTCCACCTCATGCATCTGATGAAGTGGGTTCTAGCCCACGAAAGCTTATGCCCAAATAAATTTGTTAGTCTCTAAGGAGCCACAAGGACTCCTCGTTGTTTTTTTGAGGGTGCGTATTCCAGCTCTCCAGCCCAGCCCAGCCATGGCCTCTTGCTGAGAACTGACAACAAAGACATCACATCATATTTGTCCATTGGGAACTATGTATCAAAAGCAACAGCTCCCTTTGCCCGTAATGCCTGAGCCCCTCACAATCGTCAACCGCCTCATAACGCCCCTGTGAGGCAGGACAACGCTAGTATTCCCATCCACCAGCTAGTGCACAGGGAGGCTAAGGGACTTAGCGAAGGCCACACAAGAAGTCTGTGGTGGAGTAGGGAACTGGACCCAAGGCTCTCAGGTTCCAGGCCCCTCCTCCCCCCAGAGCCATGGCCCTGCTCCTGCCTGGCTCCTCGGGGGCACAGACAGGGGTAAGGGGGGGGTGATGTGACAAGTTCGGGGACCACTGCACTAGACCATCCTTGACCTCTTAATGGGGCTGAACCCAGCTCTTTTAGGCTCTAGGCCAGTACCCCAACTACTGGGCCATTCTTGACCTCTTAATGGGGCCAAAATAGGCCCATGCCCCAAACACTGGCTTATCTTTGCTCTCTCAGTGGCCCAAGACCACCAACTCCTACCTCACAGGGCAATGCACAGGCAGCAGATGGTAAATACCGCCAATCATGGCTACATCCAAGCCAGTGACCTATGCCTGATGTGTGGCTCATTGCCAATTCCCTGAGCCCATCTGAGCTACTCCTTTATTTACAGTCTTGTCCAAAATTGATTGAAATCAGTACACGTCTTTCCATTGATTTCAATGGCCTTTGGATCAGACCCTTGGTGAGTGAAATGCCTCTTCATGAGCCAGGTAGCAAGAAGAGGACACCATTGACTAAGCAAGCAGCATTTCTGTGTAATCTCTGTTACCCTAAAAGCAGCAAAGAATCCTGTGGCACCTTATAGACTAACAGACATTTTGGAGCATGAGCTTTCGTGGGTGAATACCCACTTCTTCAGATGCATGTGGTGGAAATTTCCAGGGGCAGTATATATATGCTAGCAAGCAAGCTAGAGATAACGAGGTCAGTTCAATCATGGAGGATGAGGCCCTGTTCTAGCAGTTGAGGTGTGAAAACCAAGAGAGGAGAAACTGGTTCTGTAGTTGGCAAGCCATTCACAGTCCTTGTTCAATCCTGAGCTGATGGTGTCAAATTTGCAGATGAACTGAAGCTCAGCAGTTTCTCTTTGAAGTCTGGTCCTGAAGTTTTTTTGCTGCAGGATGGCCACCTTAAGGTCTGCAATAGTGTGGCCAGGGAGGTTGAAGTGCTCCCCTACAGGTTTTTGTATATTGCCATTCCTAATGTCTGATTTGTGTCCATTTATCCTTTTCCGTAGAGACTGTCCAGTTTGGCCAATGTACATAGAAGAGAGGCATTGCTGGCATATGATGGCGATGGAGGAATGTTGGGTCTAAACTTTTGGTGAACTTTGGGGAGCCAAAACACACCCAGACTGGCCGTCTCTGCATAATCCTTTCTGAACCCTTTATCGAACAAAGCACTGACCTGCAAACTACTCATGACACCCCCTTTATTAAGTAGCCATTAGCCTTTATCTCTATGCATTTACTTGTTAAACTTGCTTTTCCTGTAAAATATTGATTGATTATGCATGACCATTATCTTTTGTTAATCACTTTGTTTACTTCTGTGTATAAATATTGATGCTCACCCCTAATAAAGGGGCCACACTTAATCTAAAGCTTTTTAGAGCTAAGGATAGTGTGAGCCCGTTGATCAACGCATTGGTGTCTGGTCTCTGACAGAATTGTGTGCCCCATACCAACTCCGCACGAACTCGGGTGCTGGAGAGGTGAGTGAGGACTTGCTTTATTACCTAACAATTTGGGGGCTCGTCCGGGATTCCTTCTGGTGCGGTACCTCTGTCCAGTGGTCAGACCACTCATATATGAATTGGCAAGGCGCCACAGGAGATTTCTCCCAGCCAATTCAATATTGAGGGGTCGTGTACTGGACAGCAGGGTAAACGCCAGTTGGAGGGCTCCTGTCAGACACCATGGGTCAAGGGACTAGCGTGCCTCTTGAGAGTCCGTTGGGGATTGTAAATAAGTTATGGAACGAAGGGAAACTCCCAGTACAGACAGGAATGTCTAGGAAGAAGTTGTACACACTATGTGTAAGGAATTGGACTGGGTATACCGCGGTATTGGCCGACCCGGAGATGAGGTGGCCTTCGTATGGCTCTTTCGAACAGGCTGCCTTAAGAGGAGTAAAGAGCCAGATCGAAAAAGACCATCCGGGACAGTTATGTTACTGGTTTTGTTGGGACACAGCAGCAGAGCTGTGGAAATCTTTAAAAATTATGGCAGTCAGGTACTCTCCCGAGAGTGAACCCCCTCCAGGTTATTTCGATGAAGGGTGTAGACCACGGCGTGTTTTGACTCGTCAGCTGGTCCCCTCTGCACCTGCCCCTATTCCTCCGCAGGGGGACTCTCTCCATGTAGCAGAGGGGAATCTGCAGAATCCCAAATTGGAATTTCTGCAGAAGGATGAGGAGGAAATGGAGGGGCAAACCTCGGGAGGAGTAGTTACTAGACTAATGTCCAAACAGATACAGCAGGGTGCATGCCCCCCCCTGAGGATAGCCCAGAGGATGTCCCCGTCAAATCTCTTGCGAGTAATAAAAGTATAGTTAGAGAGATGCCTTTACAGGTGCACCACCAGCTCAGCCCATTCCCCAGGCCTGGATCAACTACGGGAAACAGCAGCAGCTGCAGCAAACTCAGCCTCCTCAATGACGGTACCCTGGGGGCGAAGGCAAACAATGTGATGGTCTTATTTCCTTAATGTCTTTAGCCGGCTCCTTTCTCACTTTCTCCCCTCCCAGCAAAGAGCCTCGTTTAACCCTTTCAGTCCAGGGACTGCCTGTCTCTTTCCTCATTGATACTGGGGCTACTTTCTCTCTTTTAAATCATGCCCCCTCTCCCTGGCTATCCTCTGAGGTTAAAACTGCGACTGGGGTGAAGGGCAACCCACAGTCTCTGGAACTCACTTTGCCTTTGAATGTTGTTTATGCTGATAAATGTTTTCCTCACCGTTTTCTTTTTTCCCCAGCTTGTCCGATCCCTTTGATGGGCCGGGATTTACTCTGTAAGCTTGAGGCTACTTTAACCTGCACTCCTAAAGGGGTAGGATTATTGATGACAGTGTTAGGAGATTCGGCCCCTACTCAGGGTAATTGGGAAACACCCCCCTCTCTCTCCCCTGACCTCACTGACTTGCCTCCAACCCTCTGGGGAATTTCTGACACTGATGTTGGCCTGCTCCTTTCGGCAGAGCCCGTAAGGATTCAGGTGAAGCCTTCCTTAACCCCCCCGTCAGTCCCTCAATACCCCCTGTCGCTGGAAGCCCGGGAGGGCATCCGCCCCATTATCGAGGGATTCATTGCACAAAAGCTAGTCCGCCCTCAGCGCACTCCCTGTAACACCCCTATACTGCCTGTCAAAAAGCCTCCTAAAAAGGACGGAGACCCTGTTCGTTGGCGCTTTGTACAGGATCTACGAGTTGTTAATCAGTATGTGGTCCCTCTTCATGCAGTAGTTCCTGACCCAGCTACTATCATCAGCCAAATCCCCTGGGATGCTGAGTGGTTCACTGTTATTGACTTAAAATCAGCTTTTTTCAGCATTCCTGTGCACCCAGACTCTCAGTATCTCTTTGGTTTCACCTGGGAGGGACAAAGTTATGTCTGGCAACGACTCCCTCAAGGCTACAGAGACAGCCCCACGATTTTCAGCCAGTGCCTCCGCCATGACTTGGAAGGTTTCACCAGTCCGCAGGGATCCACACTGGTCCTATACGTAGATGACATCCTATTAGGTAATCGCGAAAAAGCTGCCCTCCGCATCGATGGTAAGGCACTTTTATTATACCTACACACCAGAGGCCACAAGGTAGACCCTAAAAAGATTCAGTGGGTCTCACAAAAGGTCCGATATCTGGGCTTCCTGTTAACCCCAGAGGGAAGACAGATGAACCCAGCCCGCATAAAGACTATTCAAAACTGCCCTCTACCGAACACCAAGAAACAACTTCGAGGTTTCTTAAAATTAATTGGCTTCTGTCGCCCCTGGTTGCCGTCCTGCGGGGAGTTAAGCAAACCGCTCCACCGACTCACTGCTAACCTTGCTCCTGACCCTTTGTAGTGGTCCCCGGACACTATTCAAGCCTTTCAGTTACTCAAGGACAGTGTGGCCTCCTCCATGTCTCTCCGTCCCCCCAATTACAGCAAATCCTTTCACCTTTATGTCCACGAGAGGGGCGGAATTGCTAGTGGTGTCCTTACCCAGCTGAGCGGGCCCCACCATTTCCCGCTTGCTTTTTACTCTCAGCAAATCGACCCTGTCGCTCAGGGAACCCCATCCTGCACCCGGACTCTGGCAGCAGCTGCCCTGCTGATCACAAAGGCAAAGAGCCTAACCCTGGGTCATTTTACCACGGTTTGGACCTCTCATGCCTTGTCAGCCCTTCTGCGTAGGGGCACAACCCAAGTCTTTTCGGCCCATCGTCAGCAACAGCTAGAGGCCGAACTCTTAGAAGACACTAACCTAATTTTTGAAAGGTGTGGACCCCTTAATCCAGCTACCTTGCTTCCTGACCTGCCAGTCCTCCAGGATCAGCACGACTGTGTGGAAGTAGTTTACAGCATCTTACAGATAAGAGACAACCTGTTTGACGTGCCACTGGACAACCCCGATTGCATCCTCTTCTCGGACGGAAGCTCCTTCTATGTTGATGGCAAGCGTTTCACTGGTTATGCTGTCACCTCTGAATGGGACATTCAAGAGGCCGCCTCACTGCCAGGCAACTGGGGAGCCCAAGCCGCTGAACTCTATGCCCTGGCCCGAGCTTGCCAGTTGGCCGCTGGTAAGACCGTTACCATTTTTACTGATAGCAAATATGCTTTTGGAGTTGTGCATTGTCATATCCACCTCTGGAAGTTTCGAGGTTTCCAGACAGCTGCCGGTAAACCCATTCAGCACCTCCCCCTCATCCACAAGCTTTTGGACGCCCTCCAAAAACCCTCTGTCCTGGCTGTAGTTCACTGCCGGGCCCATACTAAAGATAGTAGCCCCGTTACCCGTGGAAATGCCCTGGCTGACGCCTCCGCCAAGAAGGCTGCCACCTTACCTTTAGCCATGCCCACATTGGCTATTGCAACCTCCTCCTTTACTCCACCGCACCCCGTACCAGTACCCGCTGCTGAACTACAATCGTGGGAAAGCCTCGGGGCCACTCTGGTCAAAGGGACCTGGCTTATGCCAGATGGCCGAGCCTGCCTCCCTCGCTCCACATACCCCGTGGCAGTTCGCTGGCACCATGATAAAGGGGGTCACTACGGCACGCACGCCCTCGTGGACACTATCGCTCGCTTTTGGTATGCTCCAGGCATTCAACCCTATTGCCTATCAATAGTGAAAGCATGCAGCACATGTCAGCGTAATGGACCTGCTCCGCCTCTTAACAAAATTAAGGGTGGAAGACCTCCGCCTGCTGCTCCATTTCAACATCTTCAAATTGACTTTGCAGATATGCCAAAGGCTTTTGGGAAAAAGCACCTCCTTGTTTTGGTTTGCCCTCTGACTTCCTGGGTCGAAGCTTTTCCTACTGCTAATTGTACTGCTGCCACAGTGGCGAAAATTCTCCTTAGAGATATTGTACCCCGTTTTGGCATCCCTCTTGTGCTCGACTCAGATCGCGGACCTCACTTTACTGGTCATGTCCTTGGCCGTTTAGAACAAGGACTGGGCATTTCACACTCCTTTCATACACCCTACCACCCCCAGTCTAGCGGGAAAGTTGAGCGTATGAATAGGAAACTTAAGTTTACATTGGCTAAATACTGTCAGGAAACAGGATTAAAGTGGCCTCAGGTACTTCCCTTGGTCCTGTTTCACCTTCGTACTCGCCCAACCCGCGCATTGGGATTATCCCCCTTTGAACTGCTCTATGGACACCCCCCTTTCAAAGGCGGGGTGCTACCACGTGCTGATGTTTCACTATTGGGAGGGGATCATATGACCGCGTGTCAGTTTCTCTCCCTACAGGCTCGCCTTCGTACCCTTTGGAAAGCCTCGCAGTTTTCCCAGACCGTGCCGCTGGAGGAACAAATCCACCCGTTCCAACCAGGGGACTTCGTCTGGGCCAAAAAGTTCATTCGTGACGACACCCTCCAGCCAAGGTTTACTGGACCCCACCAGGTTCTTTTGACAACCCAGACTGCAGTGTTCCTGGAAGGACGCAAATCTTGGATCCACCACTCCCACGTCAAGCCAGCCGTAGTGGACCACAGTGACGGACCAGCAGCTCTTGTCACCACTGAGGACACTGCCTTCGACCAGTGGACCAGCTTACCTCTCTCAGACATTAGACTTAAATTGACTCGAAAAAAATGAGAGGACCCTTTATTCTGACAACTGTATGGTTTTTTTTATGCTTTTTTAGTTTATTTTCTGCTTATGAAGATAATGCTTTTATTAGATATTCCCACGAGGTTAAAACTCGTATTTTAGGAAATAGAAGTGATTGCTGGGTATGTACTCAATTTCCAGTAAATGCAGCACAGGGACTCCCCTTCACACCCATTCCCCTAACCACTGCTAATATGACTTGGATGCCACCGACTAGAATAAAAGATCCAGTCCAACCCAATCTTACATGGGACAAAACAGGAGTGCCAATTAACAAATATCTCAGGGTAACCAATCAAACAGGATCACTGTGTTTTGTTAAAGAAAAAGGGTCAACTTTTGTGGGAACAAGTAAATGCAACATATATTTTAATGGCACCGCCTTTAGTAAAAATCTTGGCTTCAAGCCTTGCGCATCCCACTTATCCCATATGTGGATCCCTCACCCCGATCCAACCTTTTCAACTTTTTCATGAAGGGGCAGGTTTTCAGAGTCAGTTTTTAAAAAGCCCTGCTCAGATCTCGAGGGTGTCCAACTAATTGTTAAAGGATACACAATTGCCTTCTACAACTGCTCAAGCAGTACTACACTGCCCTTTGAGGACAACACTACCAAATTGTGCCTCTGCAGTTCACACAACGACCCCTCTGCGTTACCAGGGGAACAGTGGTACAACGGGTGGTGGGTTACCTCCTACTTTGAGAAATGGAATACCCAAAACGCATTATATGGAACATACTGGGTGTGCGGGCCCAAGGCTTATTATTTTCTCTCCCCTGATTGGGCAGGGTCATGTTATTTGGCATGGCTAGCACCGCCTTCTCGCATCTCCCTCACTCCCCCTCATTTTCCCCACGTTCGTAACATCCGTGAAACTGACAGAGATATTAATCTCCGTGATGGTTTGTCCTGGCAGCGGTGGGCTGGTCACACTAGCTTGAAGGGTGCTATCATCCGCCTACAGGGACTATTAGAATCTTTGACAAATGAAACTGCAACCCTATTTAAAAATCAGGCCGGGGAAATGTCCCAGCTGCGCCAGTTAGCTTTGCAAAACAGAATGGCTTTAGATATAATGTTAGCAGCCCAGGGAGGAACTTGCGCCCTCATAAATGAAGAATGCTGTGTTTTTGTAAATGACACCTACTCTGACACTTTTCAACGTACCAAACACCTAAGGGAAATGGCTAAAAACTACTCCTCTGGCCAGCCACCTTATGATTGGTGGGGAGCCTTATGGAATTGGCTGCCCGGACTTGGGTGGGTTAAAAACCTCTTGGTGGGTGTTGTTGGGGCCATAGTAGTCCTTATAATACTGTGTTGCTGTATTCAGTGTGTCCCCTCCCTCATAAACTCATGTAAGTCAGTTTATTCTTTTCCCACTTCAGCTAAAAGCCTTACTCTCTTCGAATTGGCCCAGGCTGAAATTGCCAAGCGGCCCTTGAGATCTTGAAATAGGGTGTAGCTTTTTGATTAATAGTTATCTCAAAGCTACAAATGGAGGAATGTTGGGTCTAAACTTTTGGTGAACTTTGGGGAGCCAAAACACACCCAGACTGGCCGTCTCTGCATAATCCTTTCTGAACCCTTTATCGAACAAAGCACTGACCTGCAAACTACTCATGACACCCCCTTTATTAAGTAGCCATTAGCCTTTATCTCTATGCATTTACTTGTTAAACTTGCTTTTCCTGTAAAATATTGATTGATTATGCATGACCATTATCTTTTGTTAATCACTTTGTTTACTTCTGTGTATAAATATTGATGCTCACCCCTAATAAAGGGGCCACACTTAATCTAAAGCTTTTTAGAGCTAAGGATAGTGTGAGCCCGTTGATCAACGCATTGGTGTCTGGTCTCTGACAGAATTGTGTGCCCCATACCAACTCCGCACGAACTCGGGTGCTGGAGAGGTGAGTGAGGACTTGCTTTATTACCTAACAATGGCGTATATTACATTGGTGGATGTGCAGGTGAATGAACCAGTGATGATGTGGCTGATCTGGTTAGGTCCTGTGATGGTGTCGCTGGTGTAGATATGTGGGCAGAGTTGGCATTGAGGTTTGTTGCATGGATTGGTTCCTGAGCAAGAGTTATTATGGTGCGGTGTGCAGTTATTGGTGAGAATATGTTTCAGGTTGGCAGGTTGTCTGTGGGCAAGGACTGGCCTGCCACCCAAGGCCTGTGAAAGTGTGGGATCATTGTCCAGGATGGGTTGTAGATCCTTGATGATGCGTTGGAGGGGTTTTAGCTGGGGGCTGTATGTGATGGCCAGTGGAGTCCTGTTGGTTTCTTTCTTGGGTTTGTCTTGTAGTAGGAGGCTTCCGGGTACACGTCTGGCTCTGATGATCTGTTTCCTTATTTCCTCATGTGGGTATTGTAGTTTTGAGAATGCTTGGTGGAGATTTTGTAGGTGTTGGTCTCTGTCTGAGGGGTTAGAGCAGATGCGGTTGTACCTCAGTGCTTGGCTGTAGACAATGGATCGTGTGATGTGTCCGGGATGGAAGCTGGAGGCATGAAGGTAGGCATAGCGGTCGGTAGGTTTTCGATATAGGGTGGTGTTAATGTGACCATCACTTATTTGCACCGTGGTGTCAAGAAAGTGGACCTCCCGTGTAGATTGGTCCAGGCTGAGGCTGATGGTGGGGTGGAAGCTGTTGAAATCGTGGTGGAATTTTTCCAGAGTCTCCTTCCCATGGGTCTAGATGATGAAGATGTCATCAATGTAGCGTAGGTAGAGAAGGGGCGTGAGTGGACGAGAGCTGAGGAAGTGTTGTTCCAGGTCGGCCATAAAGATATTGGCATATTGTGGGGCCATGCGGGTGCCCATAGCAGTGCCACTGATCTGGAGATATATATTGTCATCAAATTTGAAATAGCTGTGTGTAAGTATAAAGGCACAGAGCTCAGCAGCCAGTTGTGCTGTGGCATCGTCAAGGATAGTGTTCCTGACAGCTTGTATTCCATCTGTGTGTGGGATGCTTGTGTAGAGAGCCTCTACATCCATGGTGGCTAGGATGGTGTTTTCTGGGAGGTGACCAATGTATTGTAGTTTCCTCAGGAAATCAGTGGTGTCATGGAGATAGCTGGGAGTGCTCGTGGCATAGGGTCTGAGCAGAGAGTCCATATATCCAGATAGTCCTTCAGTGAGAGTGCCAATGCCCGAGATGATGGGGCGTCCAGGATTTCCGGGTTTGTGGATCTTGGGTAGTAGATAGAATAACCCTGGTCGGGGCTCTAGGGGTATGTTGATTTCTTCTGGTGTTAGTGTGGGGAGTGTCCTGAGTAGATGCTGTAGTTTCTTAGTGTATTCCTCAGTGGGATCTGAAGGAAGTGGCCTGTAGAATTTGGTATTGGAGAGTTGTCTGGCGGCCTCCTTTTGGTAGTCAGACCTGTTCATGATGACAACGGCACCTCCTTTATCAGCCTCTTTGACGATAATGTCAGGGTGGTTTCTGAGGCTGTGGATGGCATTGCGTTCTGCACAATGTTACCCTGTACATAGCCATTATCATAAAGGGCTTTGGGAGGAAAAAGCAGCCACTCCACATGTTTACTTTAACCTCCAATGAAGTGACATAGTTCAAAGCCAGGTGGAAAATGAGGTTAATGATCTCTTAGAAATGTAGGTTACAATTCCCAGCACAGCCCGACTCAATTACCAGAAAGTGCCTCGTCACACATCTACTGCTAATGAGGAAGCCACAGGGGGCCAGAGCCGGCAGTTTAGCAGGCCTAGGTAGCAGTCTGGGAAGTTTAAGATCACGGTGGAGGGATGGTTTGTATGAGGAAATTCATAACTCTCTCCCTTTCTTTGCTAAAGGCCAAATTAGGGCTCCCAGGCTTGGAGCCCTTGAGCAGGGAAAGTTTGCAAGGAGCCCCTGGTGTGCAACTGCATGCGGTAGACACTGTATGGACAGAGTACAAGGGATGGGAGGTACCATCCAGTACCACTGGCAGCACTCTAAGTCCTAGGGAAGGCCTGTCTGAGTAGGGAAGCAGCACAATCTAGTAGATAGAGCACTAGCCTGGGACTCAGGAGACCTGGGAACTATTAGCTCTGCCATTGACCAAGTATTTGATCTTGGGCAAATCAATTTGCCTCAACTTCGCTTCCCATTTTTTGTAATTTCAACTGAAAGGCAGGAACTATATGGACGTACAGCACCTAGCACCACAGGTTCCGGATTGCAGTTGAGGTCTCTAGGTGCTACTATAATGCAAATAAGTAATAACCTTGCTTGGAACAGATGGGATCTCGGCCTATGGGAGGCTAATGCAAGACATGTGTGCAAGATGTACTGGGGCTTGAGAGGCAGAGACGGTGCTTACGGGATGACTTCCACAGATTCTGTGGCCAGAAGGGACTACTGTGATCGGCTAGTCTGACCTCCTGTGCAACACGGGCCACAGAACTTCCCCAGCATAATTCCTAGAGATCATTTAGAAAAAAAATCCAATCTTGATTTAAATATTGCATGTACCACGACCCCAGGTACATTTTTCCAATGGTTAATTATTCTAGCCGTTAAAAAGTGGAATTTGTCTAGCTTCAGTTTCCAGCTATTGGACCATGTTAGACCTTTCTCTGCTAGACTGAAGAGACCCTTACTAAATATATGTTCCCTCTGTAATCAACTTACCCTTAACCTGCTCTCTGCTAAGCTAAATAGGTAAACTCAAGGAGCTCAGTTGCTATGAGGTAGGTTTTCTAATCCTTTAATCATTCTCGTGGCTCTTCTCTGAACTTTCCCCAATTGATCAACTTCCTTCCTGAACTGTGGACACCAGAACTGACACAGGATTCCAGCAGTGGTTAAAGCAGTGCCAAATACAGAGGTAAAATAATTTCTCTGCTCCCACTTGAGATTCCTGTGTTTAGGCATCCCAGCATTGCTTAAACTCTTTTGGCCACAGCGTCCCAGTCGGAGCTCATGTTCAACTGATTATCCACCATGACCCCCATATCTTTTCAGAGTCACTGCTTTCAAACAGAGGCCCCCAGGCCTGTGTGTTGCAGTTTATAATGTATATGCTGGTTCAACAGAAAATTAGAATGGGATCAAATGTTCTACTTTGTCTGCATTTAAAAATGGCATTTCTAATTATTTATCCACTCTCCAGCTGTACAGCAGTCTGGGATGATTGCTCCTGCTTAAGTTTAGTAAATAATTGGTTCATAAGTAGAGAATATTGCAGTGTAATATTTAGCAAGCGGCTTCTATGAATAGAAATTATTAAAGAGGGTGGGTATTTTGAGAAACCCACGGCCATCCAGGAACTTTAGCATCATCTTTCTGCCATATCCCATGGCCACTTGCACCCAGC
This sequence comes from Gopherus flavomarginatus, assembly GCF_025201925.1. Taxonomy (NCBI): domain Eukaryota; kingdom Metazoa; phylum Chordata; order Testudines; family Testudinidae; genus Gopherus; species Gopherus flavomarginatus. The sequence continues at coordinate 358,802,176 of NC_066617.1, forward strand.
AACAGAACTCAGATCTTTCTGCTCCAAAAAGCACAGACCCCTATTGAGAATGTATGTCCTGTTTCTTTAAATCTGTGGAAGGAAGAGGTTTGGGGAAGGCTCGAGGAAGAATCTGTACAGTGAAGCATAGAAAAGGAAACAGAGCGGCATTGGGGATGGTAGTTTTCACCTCTCTGCAATAGGGTTCCTTGTTCAGTGGCAGAAGAAAGCATCTTTCGTCACCTTTTCTCCACCATTGGCACAGGCCCCCTAGCCACTTGAATTGTAATAGCAGAGCATAGGCTAAGATACAAACTTGAACTGTTCTGATTCAGTCCTGTAGAGGGCAGTGGTACACACACCTGCACAATTCAATACAGACTTCATTCAACACACAGCGAAGGGGAATACCATTTCTTCACTGAAGTTCTACTCTATATAATAGAATCCCATTCACAAAACACGGCTCCAAGAAAGCTTCTCCTTCCCCAAAAGATGGCACAGCTGCTAAACAGGAAAAGGCTTGAAAAAACATTTCAGGAAAGGAACAGAAACCTTAAGTAAAGCCCACAGGGAATGTGAGAAGGAATAGATCTGTCCTGTGTCATTTGTGAAGATAGAACGAATGGCCCGCTCTAAGGGGTTGCAGCAGTGCTCCCTCAACTCCCACTGGTTTCAACGAGACTGTCCCTGGGTCCAACACACATCAGCGATCAATAACATAGTACAACTTTCTATCCTGGACAGAGTGAGTCAGAGCTTTCCACTCTGAGCGAATGAGTGACTGTGAACAACTAAGCTGGAAAGAAAACATAGAATGGAATGGAAATTACAGAGCTAAGCTTATTTTTAAAAAGTCTAAATCATAATCTGTTTGGAGCAGAGCATATGCACCTGAGCATGCTTAGGGCTGACCACTGAGGAAAATGACCTCTGTTAACTGGGTAGAGGATGTAAGGGCTTTGGGGCACGGAAAGGGACATCCCTTAAAATAAGAGATGAATGGTTACACTGGCAAGAAAGGTGGCTGGGCCTCTTCTCAAGGAGAATGTAACAACTAGCTGGGCCCTGGGACCCAGGAGAACTGACATACTCACTATCTGCAGTGCACTGTAGAGGGGCAGGATGGTACAAGGAGATTACCTACAATGGCATGTGCTCCATCTGCGACTGCTAGAAGCAAATCTCTCCAACAGCCAGAGAGGAGGGCTGAGTTACTACAGAGAATTCTTCCCCAGGTATCTGCCTGGGGGGGTGTTGCCCATATGCTCAGGGTCTAACTGATCATCATATTTGGAGTCAGGAATATTGCCCCCAGGTCAGGTTGGTAGAGAGCCTGGGGCTTTTTCGCCTTCCTCTGCAACATGGGTCATTTGCTGGTATGAACTAGCAACTTGCTGGTCAATGGTGGATTTTCTATAAATGGAAGTCTTTAAATCACGCCAGAAGTTCTGAGTCTATTACAGCAGTGGGGGGTGGGGGAGTGAGGTTCTGGGGCCTGCAGGAGGTCAGAGCAGATGATCAGGATGGTTCCTGCCAGCCTTAAATTCTAGGAGGATCCACTTTCTCCTGCAAGCTAGACAAATGGCACTAAACTGAAAGCAGAGATTCCAACCAGGTGTAATGAACCGTTAAGACAGTTTTCAGAGTAGCAGCCGTGTTAGTCTGTATCCACAAAAACAACAGGAGTACTTATGGCACCTTAGAGACTAACAAATTTATTTGAGCATAAGCTTTCGTGGGCCACAGCCCACTCCACTGGATGCACGGAGTGGAAAATACAGAAAACAGGCAAGACAGTAGCAGTGCTGCCACTTCTGCTAACCTCCTGCTAACCTAAATATCCTAGTGTTGGAGTCCAGTCAGAGGTTTCCTGTTTCTAAAAATGCTTCCGTTCTCTGCCTAAAGCAGCCACCGTGTTGCCTCGTGCAAGTCTACAGTCTAACTAGCCATGAGATATCGTTAAAATACCTGGGCACCCAATGCACAGTCTTTATTAGAATAACTGCATCATCTCATATACTAAGCTCTTCACAGCAGGCTCTTTTCTCACTATCTGCCTGTAAAACACACTATTAAAGTCACAGCAGTTTCATGCACTGATTATTACTGCCTCTTAGTATTGTAAAAGATCTAAGTCACCCTAGGCTAGTTCCTTAAGCACCAGTATGCGTAGCACATTGAAGGTGTCAAGTTCAGCAGACAATCTCTATGATGCTCTTCAGGACACTTATCCATTCGTAGCTGTGTGGGACACTGATACTTAAATTTGACGCAGTGGCTCTCACTCAGATAGCCTTGCCCATACCCTTTAAATAAAATAGCTCCACTGGCCAAATTCACAGGTGAAACGAAGTTGGGTGCTGCTGCAAACACCAGAGAGGGCAGAAAAATGGGAAGAGACAGAGTCCAGCCTTACGGGTATGAAATAAAGCAATCTGAATGTGAGAAAATTGCAAGCTAATGCATCCAAGGAGGAAGTGGGGTTGGGGAAGGGTTAAAATAGGACTGAGTGTGCACTGTGATGTGGCCATTAAGAATACATAGCCAGTGTAATTTCGAGCTGCAGATACGGCCCATCACAGACAGGGGCATAACGGTCCCTTGTTTTTAGGGCTCCCATCTGACTGCCTTTGGAATCCTGCACTCCTTTTCATGCAACTTGGTAGCTGTTGTCAAAGCTGGAGGTTGTTCAAAGAAGAGCTGCAAAAGTGTGGGAGGGAGGGGGAGAGCAAAAGAAACTTCCAACGACGTCTAGAGGGTGCAAACACCATAAATGGCGAAAAAGAGTTTAGGGCGATACCAGTCAATAACGGGACAAGATTAAAAAAGGGAAACTTTAGGCTCAATGTCAGGAAAGATTTCCCAACTTCCAGATCTATTAAACTGTGCAATAACTTTCCCAAGAGATGTGGTAGAATCCTTGGCATGTGAACGATATAAATAAATTGGACAGGACAATGTACACGTAACTGTCGATTTCAGTTGTTTCTGGGGGATTAGCGTGAAAGAGATCTTTGTAGATTCTCACAGGCTAGTGTGCTCATTGGATTTGCTTGCACTGCTTTAGATAAAATCTTTGTTTTACTACCATATCACTGTATAACGCTCAAAGTAAACAACAGGAGACTTTCTCTGCAGGACTCAGCAAAGCACTAAGAAAAGAACCAACCCAGCTACGTTCCTATTTTTTACTGATAGGCTTTTCTGCACTATAGTGTCAGAGGATCACAAACAGTTGCATTTACTTCCCAGGACAGTGCTGATAAGGTAAGTCACCTGTATTTCACAGCTGGGGAACTGGGCGGCAGAGAAGATCTTGCTTCTACTAAAACCATCTGATGCCCCACACGCTCTTGTAGAGCGGCTCATGGGCACACTCAACATTGCTCCGTGTGGTTTGCACACATGCCAGTGTTTAGATTTGCTGGAAGCAGGACTCATCCAAAGTGTAGTTGAGTCTCCACCATTGTTGTGCTACAGTGGACTGAGGTCCTTGGCATAACAGTACTAACGGTTCAAGGATCTGGCTGGTCATTAAACACTCTTCCTTCCCACTCCTCCTCCATATTTCCAAATTGTTCATTGTCTTAATAGTGTCCTGATCCAAAGCCCATTGAAGTCAATGAGAGTCTCTTCCAGGAGTTTTGGAGCAGGAAATTCACTCTGCAAGAATCCCCCGCTGCTGCGTGTCCAAAGGCTCTTTCGAGTATTCCTTGCAGCGAGCTGCTCTGCTGCAGCCTTGCCATATCAGAGGGAAGTCGTGGTCACTAACCCCTTTCCAGCAAGAGGGCCAAGTCAAAAACAATGGACTGAGTTCTGCACCTACAAGCCCACTGTAATACAATTGACTCGGGCATGCTTAGATGGAGCATGAGAAAAATGCAGCTACAGCTGGGGTGGAAATAGGCAGAAGCTTGTGCTTTGTAACCAGCACGGGCACCAACTTTCCTTGGCGCTGGTATGTGCTTGCACCCTCCACCCTGCCCCTATTAAACCCCTCCCCAAATCCCTGCCCTGGCTCCGCCTCTTCCCCGAGCACGTCGTGTTCCTCCTCCTCCTCCCCACCCCAGTGCTTGTCGCGCAAAGGGAGAGAGGGGGGAGAAGCAGGACATGGGGGCGTGCTCAGGGGAGGAGGCGGAGCCAGAGGTGAGCTGGGGCAGGGGGTCGGGGCAGGGAGCTGCCAGTGGGTGCAGAGCACCCACCAATTTTTCCCCCGTGGGTGCTCCTGGAGCACCCATGGAGTCAGCACTTACGGTAACCAGTGACCAGTTTTCACTCTCCAAGCAGTTTGCTGCATCTGAGAAATAAACCCAGGAGCTGTTTTTGTTTCCACCAAATTACTTTATTATATTGTGAATAATCACAAAGCATTACAATGCTGCAGTGTGTCCAAAAAAAAAAAAAAATCAAGTACACAGAGAAGGTATTTACCAGCCCTTCATAAGACTCATTTAGCTAGCGGCTACCATGAGATTACAAGAGTAAATCTCGCAGTCTTCAATTGGATTGTCACATTGGGTATTAAATTTACCACAGTGGTGCAAAGGCAGTAACTTCTACGGCCTGTATATTATCCCCCGAACATTTCATCTAAGTACAGAACTATAAAATTAAACAAATATATAATTTTAAAAATTAAGTTTTCTGCCAGCAGAAAAATTCTCTTAAAAAGGCAGGCTCCATTAGGAAAGAAAAAACCCCTAACCAACCCAAGACCGTGGTGTATTACTATTTGTTCATCATTTCCCTCCTGATTTTATAGAATCACATCCCGTCTAAGACAATATTGTTGCCTTTTAAGAAAATTCTTGCAAAATCAACAGCAAGCTGAGCATTGAAAAGGCTCCGTGAAGGGAAAAAAGATTTTTACAGTATGTAATTTCAATGACAAGATACCGGATCAAGCCACTGGAGAAGCTACTTGGAAATCCAAGGCCAGGTCCTAGTTGGTGTAGGTCAGTGTATTGCACCAGCTGGGAATCTGGCCCTTCCAAGATGGTGACAGGCTTTGATTTGCTCAGAAGTTTTCTACCATCACCCCAGACAGCTGGTGTGGGGCACTGTAATTTCAATTAGTAAAATACTCTCAAGGATGTAGCTGAGAAGATATAGCTCTTTCTGGAAATCATGGATACTGCAGTGTCTTTGATTCAGAATGCAAGCTACTCCACCATGAAGTATACCAGATTTTCACCCCTCCTCCTCAACAATTACATATGTGACCAGATATATCTTAACCTACTTCTAATGTTCTTCCCACACCCACTTTTTGAGGATAGTGCATTTACCCCAGATCCCCCGCAGAATCTGTTGGTGTACTCCGTGCCTTTCACATTTTCCGTCTTGTCTACAGCCACCCTTGGTGCCTGGCTGCAGAATGGGCCAGATTCTAACAACTGTTACACTGATTCAAGTCAGACTTCAATAAACTCGGGGGTCATCTGCACACCTATTTGCTCTGGTTTAGTTAATCTGGTGCAAACTCCCATGTGGACACACTGATTCCGGTTTAGGAATGGCTTATTGCTGTTTCGTTTAAACCTGTGGCTGATGGACTTAACTAAGCTAAAAAAAAACCCTGCTGCAAACAAAAATAAGAGCATCCACACAGCTTCTTGCATGGGCTCAACTACATTGGTTTAAAAAGAAAAATAATTCCTTTAGTGAAACTGGGGCAACTGTGTGTGTAGACAAGCTCTTTGACTGCGGCAGCTGAGAGCAGACTTTGCCCATGCTATCTCCCTCTGCCTTCTCCATACCAAGGAAGAGTGGGCCAGATTCAGGCTTGGGGTAAGCAAACAACTCCACCCAGGCTGAGTTTCTCTGGGGACGTGGCTCAAAATTCCCCATTGAATTCACAGAGTGGGCGCTTGGTTCTCTTGTAGCATCTTCCTTCCCCTCCATTTGTTCGAGCTGTGCGTCTCGCTCCCTTACTGCCAGTTCTTGTGCGTTGTTCCCCCCTCGCTGCCTGAGGCATCTGCCGCTCCCACTCCCTTTGCTCCTGCTTTGTTCTCTGTCAGCCAAAATCAGCATGCTGGCAACGGGGCAAAGCCAACCCAAACTGCTCTGTGCTCCCAAGATTTCAGTTAGCTGCCAAGAAGCCAAGCATGAGAGTGGAAAGAATGACACAGAGCAGCAGGCCCCAGATAGGCAAGCAAGCTACCACCTTATTCTGTTAAACAGCGGGAGTCAGTAGCCCCAGGCTTTGGGGCTGGAGCGGTCTCCCTCCTCCTCTCCCCCCACGTTCTGAACACATTTTTCTGGCATGAAATTGCATTAAACAGCACAGCTGTGTCACACATGTTCTTATTAGGGCGGGGAAGTCAGAGAGGAAACAGCTTCTTCTCAGTCCCATGGGCTTACATCTTGTTTTGTTGAGGTTATCAAGATAAGGAGCCTCATCGAGCATTCTTTAAATGCCCAAGAAGGGGAGGGAGTTTTTAATTTAGTTTACATGCGCTTTCCCTTTCATACCTCAATCTAATTTACCCTGCTGGAGCCTGACTCCCAGACAACCTGCCCTTATCGCAAGCGGGCTCTGTTCAGCTGCCTGCACAGCACCAGCGGGGGCTGGGTCCACGGGAACAGCCTTCAGTCCTGCGAATGGCACAGCGCTGAATTTGGACATTCTGTCTTTGACAGACCACTAAGGTTCAACACATCTGCATCAGAAGGCCCCTGGGGTTTCCAGTGGAGGATCTAATGCAATCCTGGGCCGAAAGGATTGGGGTGAGGTGGGGGAAAATGGTCCCCAGGTACCAAGTGTTCATTGCACTTTTATGCAAACAGCAGCCAAGCATTAGAAACACCCTGTACTCAGGTTTGCTTAGTACGGTTTCTTCAGACTGAAAGTGCATGACAATGAGCAGGGCACTGCTAATGAAGGCAACATCTGGAAGGCACTTCTTGGGAAAAAAAATTGATAAAGCGTGGATTTGTAAGCAAATGACTGCGGAGTTAACACATTTTGGTGCATGCTGCAGACAGGGCTAGCTTTGCTCCTGCAAATAAGCCTGGGCTGAATGCATTTTCTCCCTATATATTCTGTCCTTCCTCAGAAATTCAAAGCAGCGATTCCACTTGGTTCCCATTCACAGCGAACACCATTTGGGGCAGCCATGCTGCACCTATCACTTGCAAATGCTTGCAGGAATCAAGAGGCAGACAACGGCGGGCAGTACTACGGAATGTAAAGACACACACCGTCAAGTATTGGCGTATACAAACGTATAAATTATTAACGAAAGGCACGCAGCAGGTCATTTCAGTCCAGATAGCTGTACAATCTCCCCCAGCCCTTTCCCCTCAACTTTCATCATGAGACATAGGGTGCTGCCGCTACGGACCCATGGCTGTCATGACAACTGAGGACCTCTTTTTTGGTCAGCCCGATTTGTTGGTGATACTGTCCTTCCTTGATCACCTTAAGACACTGTACATTCTTCCCCAAGGTAATGCTTTTGATAGTAGGTAAGTATTTCAGTACAGTCTTTGGCAAGAAAGAAACACTTGTACTGGACAGGTTGAGCTCTTGTAAGGAGCTCAGACCAAAGACTACTTCAGCACTCAACAACTTAAGGTTGGGGTTGCTGGATAAATCGAGTACCTGGAGGTTGGGGAGTTCTTTGAAGCTGTAAGGAGAGATCTCTCTAAAGCCACGTAAGCTGCTGAGAGATAAATGAATTAAATCCTTCAGTCCCATGAAAGCTCCTTTCTCAATCTTGGCCAGAGGGTTCCCATCAAGATTTAAGTATCGCAAGGGAATCCCTTGGAGGTTGGGTACAGTCTTCAGTCTGTTTCCAGACAGATTTAAGCTCTGAATGTTGGGGATGTTTTTGTCATTGTGTCGTGTGACTGCGCTTATCATGTTGTTGGACAGATCCACGTTAATGGATTTCCCTTGACTTTTGGAACTAAAGACATCTAACGTTATATCCAGGAGGTGGTTGTTGCTCAAGTCTATGTCCCCCAGGGGTGAACTGGGGAAGCATTCATCTGGAAGGACTGCCAAAGAGTTATGACTCAGATCCAAGGATTCCAGATATCTGAGCCTGGAGAAGGTCGTGGAAGAGATCTTAGCAATTTTATTATAGCTCAGGTCAAGGCTCACCAAGGTGGTATAACCAGGGCCAGTCAGCATTGACTCGTTGATGGTTTCCAGTTTGTTTGAGGACAGATCCAAATAGGAAGTATCCAGCGGGATAGGGACAGGAACAATGTGTGACCCTATTCCGCTGCAATCCACCTTGGTCAAGCTAAAGCTGTCAAAGAGACCAAAACTCTCCACTTCACAGTGGCATCCTGGAGAGCAGGTCTTGGTAGTTCTAATACAAAGAAAGAGAAGCAGCAGGCTGACCCAGGCTGACAGAGGCATCGCTGAACCTGAAAGACAAGAGGAGGAGAGAATTAAAGAGCATCTGAAGCACCGTAGAGAAACTAACAAACTTAAAACCTTGCCGAAGAAGAAGGTTTAACCACTTGAACTGCATAACCAGTTGAAATGATCACCAGTATCCCTCTGAAGACGAGGACAGGTGTGCTTGTTGATGCACCGAACAATCCCAGGATACGTGATGCCACTCAATAGTGAAAGTATATGACTGCATTAGAGTTCAGGTATTTCCTTCCCACAGCAGGTATCTGACTGAAGCAGTAATGTGGATTGTCACACATTCAAATAAATGCAGGATTGTAGCCAGGGGCATGTCCTACACTAGACTTTTCCCTCTAAAGTTTCCCACTGTAACAGCTCTAGTGCATAGCCAGTGAATGCTGGCGTTTGGACCACTTTCCTAGGCTGGCTCAGAACGGAGTTAGACAACATGGCAATTAAGATGCCACCAGTGCCTGGTCTATTGTATTCCTACCGCTGCTACCACCAGTGGGAGATAAAGGGGCAAAATCTCACTTAGACTTGGCCCGTGCTAGTACAACAAAGTCAGTACTCAGTTTGGTAATTTGGGATTGCCTGGAAGAGCTATCGGTGCTCTGATCCAAGATCAGTCCTTGCTGCACCTCAACCAGTTTAAGCTGAACCACGCATGAGGCTCCTCTCGTATTATGGTTCAAACACTGGGGACTGGTCAACGCTGAAAATGTACATCAGCATTTCAGGCGTAGCCATAGCCTGGCTCTTAACGGGGGTTTAATAAGCTGTAGCCCAGATGCACACATCAATGCCTGGTCCAGTGGTTGGGGCACTAATCGGGAACTTGAAAGACATGGGTTCAATTTCCCCACCCTGCCACAGACTTTCTGGGTCACCTTGGTAAGTCACTTAATTCTGCCATGCCTTGGCTTGCCATCCGTCACATGAGGACAATCGTGCGTCCCTGTTTCACAGGGGTATTGAGACGATAAATGCATTAGTGACGGGGAGGTGATCAGATACTACAGAAATGGGGCCAGCAGGAGCACCTCTGATAGATAATTACCGTAGCATCGAGGCAAGTGAAGAGACATAGCGAGCGCTGGAGCTTCACGGGCATCAAACATAATGGGCCCAACTCGCTACACTGTGCCTCTCAGAGCCAGCACAGCCCAATGCATCCCACGGGCTCGGGGAAGGAGTGGACCTAGAGGGGGGTATCATAAACCTAGTCCCAGATTTGGACCTTAGCGTCCAAAATATGGGGGTTAGCATGAAAACTTCCAAGCTTAGTTACCAGCTTGGACCTGGTAAAGCTGCCACCACCCAAAAAATTAGAGTGTTTTGGGGCACTCTGGTCCCTCCAAAAACCTTCCCTGGGGACCCCAAGACCCAAATCCCTTGAGTCTCACAACAAAGGGAAATAAACCTTTTCCCTTCCCCCCTCCAGGTGTTCCTGGAGAGACACAGAGAAGCAAGCTCCGTGAATCTAAACAGAGGGAGTCCACTCTCTCTATTTCCAGTCCTGGAAACACAAGCACTTCCCTCTTCACCCAGAGGGAATGTAAAGTCAGGCTAGTAAATCTAACACACACAGATTTCCCCCTGACTTCTTCCTCTCACCAATTCCCCGGTGAGTACAGACTCAATTCCCTGGAGTTCCCCCCTAAAGAAAATCTCCAACAGGTCTTAAAAAGAAAGCTTTATATAAAAAGAAAGAAAAAATACATAAAAATGGTCTCTCTGTATTAAGGTGACAAATACAGGGTCATTTGCTTAAAAGAAATATGAATAAACAGCCTTATTCACAAAGAATACAATTCAAAGCACTCCAGCAACTATAGATATGTAAATACAAAAGAAAAAACAATAACCCCTATTGTTTTTATGATCTCTGTACTCACAACTTGGAAACAGAAGATTAGAAAGCAGGAAATAGAAATCCCCTCATAGCCGAGAGAGAGTCAGACAGAAGACCAAGAACAAAGGACTCACACACAAACTTCCCTCCACCCAGAGTTGAAAAAATCCTGTTTCCTGATTGGTCCTCTGGTCAGGTGCTTCAGATACTTATTTCCAGGTGAAAGAGACGTTAACCCTTAGCTATCTGTTTATGACAGGGGGGCATGCCAGGTTTCTGCTGCCAGTCCTCCCTTGGGTATTCGGAGGGGTGGGAGAGCAGCTTTAACTCCCTCCAGGAGTTCTGTGGGCAGGGGTCAAATGAGAGGAAGTGCTGAATCCTTGCTCTTCTCTGGCCAGCGCTATGGCCCACTGCATGAGAGGTAGTGGTCAATGCACTGCCTGGCTTCCTGGTCAGCCGTCCCTTGGCCTGGGTTCATGCTGGGTACAGCGCAGGTGAATCTGGACTGTGAGAGGACTTGACCATTCAGAAAGCTGCTCATGCAGATGCCCATGAAGCCTTTCAAGGTGCACCTATCCTAGCTTGCCCAGCTACACAGAGCCCTCGGTTACAGCTCTTTGTGCTTCATCAGCTGGCAGCTTCATCACCAACCACTGAATTTTCCAGCTTGGAAAATAAATCTGCATCAATCCAACAGCCTGGGAAAAAAAAGTCCTCTTGGCCAAGAGCCAGACTGGCACAAGTCTGAGTTCTCACCCATCAGTCCCCCCCAAACAGCCTTGACAATTGGGCCTCAAATAAGGTTTTGAAGGGCCCCTTCTAGGAACCAGAGGATGGGTCACTCTTCTTGCCCTGACTGCCAACAAGGACACCTCGTGTGATACCCACTTCAAAATCCCTACAAGGACAAGCTATTCATTTCACAGGCCACTGGACAGACATCAGGTAACTACGTGCAACAGCTGTTGGTCTGGATTAGGATTCTAACCAGGGACCTTGCAGTGAAGCCCTCTGCAGCTCTTCCCCCTCACACCACACTTGCCGTCTTCACAGCTGAAGGATGAAGGGAGCCAGGAGGCTCGTCCACGGTTCACGGGACTTGCCAGGACTTTCCATTGCTGTATCTGTTAACGGCTTCGTCACAGAATGGTAGTAGCTACAGCGTCGCGGTTTCCAGAAAAAGCTGATTAAAAGCTTTAGCTACACGCCTCTGGGGATTATAAAAACTGAGCAGGCTGGCATCCCACAGGTCTGTGGCAGTCACGTTCCAGCAGATAGAAGCGCTGATTATTCCTATTGTTTCCCAGCATCATGGCCTGGAATCACAAGTCCCACGTCTGCTCTCTCTTTATGCCCTTCCAAGAAGGATTTCAGGAGATCTGCAACGGGAACATGTCCCCCAGACAATGATCTATCTACACTGTAGCTATTCTGTCCGTCATTCCTTTATACCCTCCCCCCTAACCCCAATTAAAATGTCAGATACTATTTTTCAAGACTTTGCCTTTACCTCAACTATTCATGGTTTCAGCCTTTACTGTCCCCAGTGCATGCCATTGTCACCTCTTTCTTCGCTCTCTACTAAAAAGCAACACCCTTGTGGTGTCATCTTTGCCATTTAACCTTTGATCCTTGCTCTGTGCCTCCTCTGCAGCCTAAGAAACTTTTGCCAGCCATTTCCTAGAAGTTCACACCTACTTTCATCTTCTCTCAGGTCAGTTCCTCTCCCTTGTCAATGGCTCTTTGCTAATTAACGTCAAAGACTGGGAGACCCATTGTGAATTACTTCCCAATTTGCAGACCCATTGTGAATTACTTCCCAATTTGCAAAGTGCATTCAGAGAAGAAAGGAAGATACCTCACAAAATATGATCTGGTCAGACATTTACTATTATCTGTCTGGCAGTAGCACATAGGAGCCCCCGGTCATGGCCATGGACCCCATCCCTCTCCGTGACAGATGCTGTTCAAACAGAACAAGAAGCCAGTCCCTGCCCTATAGAGCTTACAATCTAAGTGATTAAGCATTTCTGATTGTAAGATAGAGAAATGGGGCATAGCCCACTTCTCTAGAGATCATGACATCCTAGGAAGATGAGCCCTTGTTACAGCATTGTGCTATTTAATATTTGCTGAGAGGTGAGACCACTATTTTGGGGTAAAATGAATGAACTGCACGTTCTACTTTCTCTAAGGTCTCTGGCAAAATTAGAAAAGTTGCAGCAACAGAGGCGTACCCACTAGTTATATCCATTTGGTGTATTCGAGTCCTCTCTCCCACACACCCAACCCATCAGCTATTCCTGCTTGATTCTTCAATGGGAAAGAGCCTACCAAGTAGTTGCTTTTTCTGAAGCCTGACCCAACTCCTAGGGGAAAAAAAGAGTCCCATTAACTTCAGTGGGAGCTGAATCAGATGGACCCCAGGTCAACATGCCCAATATGACTTAAGACACATGATGAAATCCTAGCCCCATGGAAGGCATGGATAAACCTTCCATTAACTTCAGTGGGGCCAGGATTTCACCCCAAGAATCCAAGTCTCCTCTCACACTAGCAAGAATCAGGAGCGGCTCTACTGAAATCACTGGAGTTACAGTGCTTTAAATGAGTGGAGGATCAGACCCAATACTAGACTTCAATAACCAGAAGACCAATATCTTCTACAGTGTGTGTGTGGAAATTCCCTTCCTGCTCAACTTCAGAAGCAGCTGAGAGAAGGGAATAGAAAAGATGACCGAATAGGTGTTTTGGTGCCAATATCCAAGACTCACGAATTCTTTTACCCTTTGGTAGGAAGCTGGAGCTAACCAGATGCCGATGCGTCCATGTACAAGGCACAGCTGAATGGAGCTATTTACACTACAATTACAGTTTCTTACTAGCCAAGGGAGCAATAACTTATGTCAGCATTGCTCTGGATCTACTCTCTCTCTCTCATTGGGTCTCTTAATTGCCTTGCAAACAGGATGTACTTTACTCTCTCTAAGCAGACTATTACACCAAGGCAAGGATTCCATTAGAGAACAGCATGAAACATTTAGAGAGACAACAAGCAAGTTTGCTGAAGCCTTATTTGTTCCGTCTCCTATTGAAGCTAACAGGTTGTCTGTCATCCAGCCCAAGAAATAACCTCTTCATTCTTAGGCTGTTATAAATTAAAACATACAGGTACGTTTGGCTTTTATTCTAGGCCGGAGAAACCCATAGTGCATTTTTAAGGGGTTAGGGATTGGGGGAATGTGAACAGCATGTATTAAACACACATCAAAATGCCTTTGGCCTCCTGCCTACAAGCCGTTCTGCTAAATTATGGATATATTCACATAGGGCCAAATCCTACTTGCCCTTATGCCTGCAGCAGCTTTCTAGTGCAACAGGACAGTCACTGGGCAAAGTTGTACAGCCTTCAGTTTGCCCCAAGGGTATTGCTCTACTCTTGCCTTTGGTGTGAAATTTTCCCTCAATGTAAATAGACCCCCTGGGACAACTTCTGACCACCTTGACACCTGCCTAATCTGGAGCAAGTCCAATGACCTCAACCAATGGGAGCTGCTGGATGCCTTGGACTCTGTTTCTAGAAGAAAAACAATGAAATCTAGAAGCAAGCACTCCAGTGATTCTCCATGTTAGTCACGTCACTCTTGCTGAGCCTCGTTGGAAGGCAGCATGGCCAACTATTTCAGGCACTGATGTGAACTTAGGAGATCTGGCTTCTATTCCTGGCTCTGCCACTGACCTGCTGGGTGACCTTGGGCAAGTCACTTTCCCCTCTGTGCTTCAGTTTCTCCTCCCACCCTTTGTCTATCTCATCTATTCATAGTGCAAGCTCTTTCGGGTAGTGACTCTCCCTTAAACTATGTATTTGCATAGTGCAGAACACAGCTGGATTCTGGTCTATTGTAATCCAAACAGCCATTGTCTGGAAGGCTTCTGGAGGCACTTTATTTAAAAAGCCTCAGAAGGCAGCGCAGCAGACAGATGTGCGAATGGGCCCAGCCCAGACCGACTATAGGCTCCGTTCCTACTCAGTCACACTCCTCTGCCCCACTGACTTCAATAGGATCCTACATGAGCACGCCTGGATCACATGGCAGTATTGGGGCCTGTACTTGCACTGGGGTTTCCTGTGAAAAATGTAAAAAACAAACAATCAGCCAACCCACTCTGTGATAGATAAAAAATTTAAAAAGTTAGTTGAGGGCAGAAAGGGGTGGGGCTGAAGCACTGACGGGAGCATTGTTGCAAACCCACACTTTCGGGAAGGCAAACAAAATGACTATTTTCTACTAACGCATAGTCTTAACCTGTAATCAAGGCTTCTCTCATCACCTGCCAACATGTCTACCTGCCAGCTTGGAACCACTATCCCCTGGATTTGGGGCTATTCATTCTTGGACAGCACTACCATTTGGCATGCATCTAAGCACAGCCACTTGAGAAACACAGACCTCTCAGGCCTGTGTGGTCCCTGCTATGTGAAAAGCAGGCTGGCCGGACACATCGAGACTACCTCTAGTAGCAGTGACTTCTGTACCACCAACCTGGAAATTTCATCTGGATGGATTTTCCAGCTCTCTCCATGAGGGCAGTGTTAAAGCACACTGAAAAGCAGAAAAATATATATATACATAAATATAGGGTGAGGCTTTTGAAAGCTCTACCCACAGTGCTCTGCCATAGATAAGGATCACTCTATTCTGCAGACTGGAAAACTGAGCCACAGAGAGGTTCACTTCTCCATTGGCAAAGCATGTGCTTTGGCACTTTGCTGATCTGGGGCTTAAGTGATTGGCAGATTTAGGATTTCCCAATTCTCTGGTTAAACCGCAGGATTATGGCTTTTTAAACACTGACCAAAAAGGACTTACTCAGGATGTCGGCCCCTGTAATTCAGACATAGCCACTTACTTTCCTGGCAGGAACATGGGTTTGGGAGGAAGGTGTTGTTTTTTTTAGCACGATACTTCCACAGAAAGGGGGACCACGATTTTAGTCTGGCATCATCCAAAAATCAACTAACTGCAAAGCCTTTATAATCAGCACAAAGAGCACAGCCGAACAATCAAAACAATCAGGCTGGATTTGCAGAGGAGGCAAGTTGAAAAAACAAAATTCTACTTGACACCTAAGCAAGCTGCGCACAGATGTCAGTGGGAATAAATCCCACAGGCTGGGAAGAAATGAGATTGCTAGTTATTTCTAAGGCACTGAGTTAGAGCGGAGATGGGAGCCCCATCAGATAAATCAAGAACCTCCGTGAGGGGATTTTAATTGAGTCACTTTTCTGGCAAGAACAGCTTTGTAAAGTGCTTCTTATTTTCTAAAAATGCTCCCATCACTTGCCAAGTTTTAACGGACTCCTGGGTTTCCCGTCCTGATTAATACACCTACCTGCCTTTAGTCAGGCTATACAGCTACATGAATAGCGTCACAGCTATTGCTTTCCAATAGGGGCCGTTAAGAAACACTTTCTCTTGAAGCATCATTTGAGCTCAAAGAGATTGCCAAAGCCAGCGCCCCAAGTTTCACACACAAGTGTGAATAGACAGGAAAAAAGGAACTGACTGAAACTAGCTTAAAAGCAGAGACTGTTAAGCCCTTAAAGAACCCCCCCCCACACACACACACCCAAAATGAATCTTTGAAGATAAAAGAAACTTGCATCTGTCTCCTGCAAAGGGCTTCTCTCTAGAATGTGAGACGATACAACTCAGGAGAGGTGAGGTATTATTCTTGTATCAGTTCAAGTTAAAGGTCAATCAAGCTTTTTTTTTTTTTTTTTTACTATTTCATGACAACTGTGATAGCCAGTCCCTAAAATAATAGACCTAGGTGGCTCAGTATAGAATGGCAGCTGGATCTAGGGAGGAGCGTGAGTGAAAGACTCATCCGGGAAGGAACAGAAAGTGGTTACTTTGGGAAGATGGTTAAAAGGTCACTGATGTTTTCAAGCCACAGATACTTAGCGGTAAGGAGCAGGAAGAGGATACAATGATTTAAAATGTGGTCCCGACCTTATAATTGCATCCATGTAGAGTCTTACTGAAGTCAATGGACCGTTTGCAGAACTCTGGCAGTGCATAGGAGGCCCTTTTATCCTGCCAATGTGCTATAGAGGGGCTTTGGCATAAATGAGAACCAGGCTCATGGGGACTGCCTGCATCATTCAGAATAGAAGATCAGGGTCCATATTTATAAATTTCTTCTGTTACACGGCTCTGGGTATGGAGGAAGCTACAGACCATTCAAAAAATAAAATAAAAGCGCGACACCCTTTAAACCTGATTCTCCATTAGCGCAGCGTGATAGGAAAAAAAATGTAATCCCATTGAACTCAAAGGGGTTCCTCCAGATTTACACCACTGACAGTAAGAGGAGAATCAGTTGCTTAACTCTAGCAATCTGTGCTGGTTTTAAGAGCTTTCTACACAGAGTGTTTGCATCAGTCACCTCATCTGTGATTAGCTTTCAGAGATGGGTTTATCTGCATAAAGCGCAAGGCAGCTTATAATAATAATAATAATTAGAGATATATCAATCTTCTAGAACTGGAAGAGACCTTGAAAGGTCATTGAGTCCAGCTCCCTACCTTCACTAGCAGGAACAATTTTTGCCCCAGATCCCTGAGTGGCCCCCTCAAGGATTGAACTCACAACCCTAGGTTTAGCAGGCCAATGCTCAAACCACTGAGCTATCCCTCCCCCTTAGATAGTGGATACATCTCAAATTACAAAGCAGGCGGATGTGTGAAATTCTCTTCTGTCTAGCACTGCCTGGCTTTCTCTAGTATGGGGTAGGACAGCGGGATAAACACTTGGAACCATTGTGGTGCCCCTCTACTGCTAAAGAGCCCTCGGAGACATGAATAGGAACTGAAATCATTCCTAAAAACCCCTCTGCTTAGTCTCCCTGCTCGGTGAACGAGAATTGAATGCGGAGGCTGAAACATTCTTCTATGAATTATGTTCTGCTTTAATGAGATCTAATAATGGATGTAAAAATACACCCACTTTGCTTTCAGCCACCAACACCACCACCACAGAGGGAGTCGTTAACAAATAATTAACTCAACACACATGGAAGCCACATTGCTAGGGCATCCAAGGATAATCAGCTTAAAATAGGAACTTACATATACTATATTTTATATATATATATATAGTATATGTAAAATATAGTATATGTAAGTTCCTATTTTAAGCTGATTATCCTTGGATGCCCTAGCAATGTGGCTTCCATGTGTGTTGGGTTAATTATATATATATATACACACACACTTCCTTACCCTCCTTACATTCAGTTATTTCGCTCTACTAGAGGGATGGGGAAATATTTAAGAAAAAGATGTCCCAGGGCAGCTCTTCAGCTGGTTTAAGAGGCATAAGAGAAAGGATGGATGATCTAGGAGTTGGAGCTCAGGACTTGGAGCCTGCTTGGCCACAGACTCCCTGTGTGACCTTAGGCTAGTTACTTAGTTGGTCTGAGCCTCTGTTCCCTATCTGTATAATGGGAACAGTAGCATTTCCACCATAGAGAAGAAAAGTGCATTAGAGATTGGGAGGTGCTCGGATACTGGGATAGTGGAAGCCACTGAAAGGTACCGAAGATGGATCGATGCTGATTTACACCAGCTGAGATTCTATGTGCAGTGAAACCCTTTTTGGCCAGTTACCTGCCTCTGTGCAGGACCAGTGTGAATTATTGCCACTGGCTGCTACACTTGACGTTCTAACAAACAGAAGGTTGGAAAGGAGGATGCCAGGGGAATTATGAATATGCCACCAGAATATGGAGCTTCTGGGGACTGTCAGGCTGAATTTAGTTCAGAATTTAACCCCAATTTAGCCAAATGTAGCCAGCAACCAGTATCGCCGCCCCTGTGCAACCTGCAAGTGTAGACCAGGAGAGCCACCATGTGTGCTGGTCAAATTAACTGGTGCTTGAAACTTAGCGCAAATCCCAGCTTTTCTTGTCTACACTGTAAGTCTGTACAGATGCACTTACACAGGTTGCTGGCTGCCAATGGCAAAGTCCCAAGTATAGGCTTTGAGGCCCACCGGATGATGAGTTTGGAGGTCTCAATCCAATTCCCACAGACCATCCATTAGCCGTCTCAGCAAAGGTACCAAGGAGTGAATGGGCCATGCTCAAGAGGCAGTTCCTCCGGATAGGCACACCAGCAGAGCAGTGGGGGAGGGGAACCTTGTATTGCCACTGCACATATTTCAAGATTTCCATCTCCGTAGCTGTCCCCATCACAAGCACACCACACTTACATACTGGGAATACCTACACTCTGAGCATACTTCACCCTGCTTCAGTGCAGGGGGTCACACTAGATGATCACTTGAGGTCCCTTCCTGTTCTATATCTCCATGATTCTACACACACAGACAGACGTCTATGCTAGACAATAACACTCAACAAAGCTTTGTCTAAGGATGCAGGGTGGGGAAGGCAAGGCTGACACACTCGGTCCTGATTTTTCTGAGGGATCAGAGTTAGACCCTTTTGTCAGTTACAGATGCAGAGTTATATCAGTGCCAAACAGCTATTAACCAACACAGTGCTCCCAGGATAGCTAATTAATAGATCTATTATAGGTGGAAGGACAGATGACAATAGCAAGAGCAAAGCCAGGCACAGAGGGAGGTAAAATATCACATTTCAAGCTAAAAAGCTTGAATGTAGAGTGGACATGTGGAGTTAATTAAGTCAGAGGCCTGCGCCTTCTTCCCATTCTCTGCAGCAGCCTGATGGTTATTTGCTTTTGCAGGCATATTTGGCTTCCTGTGCTCTGAAGAAACAAACTCCTTTTAAGAAAAAAAGAAATTCAAACTGCTTTCCCCCCCCCAAAAAAGGCTATTCTAACAGGGATCTTATTTTGATTGTTCTCAACCCTGGTCTGCCTTCAGCCGCCTTTAATAATTTACGAGGCAAACATTTAAACAAGTAGGAGTTTATTCAAGTTGTGCAATTTTCCTCCCCCGAGAGTTTTTATGAGCAAGTCGAGGTGCAGTTTGGATCTAACAAGAGGAAAACCTGCATGGACACGCACTGGCACAGACGTTCCAACCAATTTATAATTGGAACTGAAACAGGACAGATTTGGTGAGTACTATGCTGAGAATTAAATTTCTCACAGGGCCAAGCTCTGCACCCAGAACATAGTCAGTGGCCAAAAGTCCATAGACTCCAGTGCCTGCAAGGTTTGACTAGACAGGAAGCAGATGATAAGTTCTGGAAAAACACAGGAACAGTAGGAAAGAAATCATGACATTTGTCTGGCATGCCACAAACCCAGCCCCCTGCCCACTCAGTGAAGCCTCCACCTTGTATCATTTTACTGAGGACCAAAGTTGCCTGCAGCCGTTCAGACAACTTTGAAAAGTATAATCTTGGTCCCTGGCCTTAGGCAGAGTGCTCAGAACAGGCATTTACCAACAGGAAATGAGGCATTCAAAGTCATGCTCTCCAGCTGTTAACGGGAGGGAAAGCCAAGTGGCATGAGAGTTCTCTGGGAGCTCTGGGAGCCCTGGCGCACAACTGAGGAGATACATTATAGGGCGTGCCAAGAAAAGGTGGGTGCAATTGCAGTTCACCAAGGACAGGTTAAGATTCGGTTGCTGTTCTCAATGGATTTAATGTTTACGTCTTCACCCACTGATCCTGATCAGCAAGGCGAACAGCACAGCCTCCTCCCTACCTCACTTCATGCCTCCGGGGATCTGGGGAGATGGAGAGGCCATCACTGCAGAGTTCACTCCTGTTACTCCCCTCTCGGGTGAGAGCAGCCCCAATGTGAAGCAACGCTCGAGATGCTGTGCTCACCCTGGCACTGCACTCACTTCTGTGGGGCGCTAAGACTTCTGGGATGACCTCCCACCCTGGTTCTTTGTGCTGCTCTTAGCTGAGCTGCTCTGTGGATTCTCTCCCAGTGGCCTGCGGGCGAAGTGGTCTGTTCTTTTGTGGCACACGAGGGTGGGGTGGGAATTGTGTGAAGGCATCGGAGGACTAGTGGCCGTCAAGTGAAACTACCCGGTGTCCTTGCTCCTGTTAGCAGCTGGCAAATTGTGCTAATTCAAGCTGCAGCTTATAACCTCCCTTCCCATCGGGCTGGCCACTTGGAATTTAAAGCACCACCACACTCGAGTTAAGACTTTGTATATGGACAGGACTGGAGCTGTCGGTAACACTAGAGTAAACCCTTGAGTTAACGCTGCTGTGATGACACACCATAAGGCAGCATGGTCTAGTGGACAGAGCACGTCACTGGCACTCGGGAAACCTGGATTCTATACTCGGCTCTGCTCCTGGCTGACTGTAGGTCATTCACCTCACCTGTCTGTTCCCTTCGTTCGCCCTTCACCCATCTTGTCTATTTCCACTGTAAGCACTTCAGGGAAGGTTCTGCTTCTTACTATATGTCCGCAATGCTGCCTAGCACAATGGAGGCTGATCTCAGCTGAGAATACTTAAAACCAGTAACAAACGAACCCCAGACGGACCAAAAATCAATATAGTCCACTTCTTTGGAAGCGACAGGGCCTGCACACACAAATTACCACCCCGTTGTTCTGATGCATGTCGGAGTGGAGAGCAGCCCTTCAGAGTTGCAGGGAATCAGAAAATGTAAGCAGAGCCGGGGAGGAGGAGGGCGTCCATGTCCCTTTTATCATCATGTCCTCCTTAGAGAGGCAAAAGCTATTTAGCTTTATGGCTTTTTCATTGTGAGAAAGCTTGTCAAGGAAACGCTCTTGATCACAGCAGTGTGAGCACTTAAAGCCAGTGGTAAACTGTTCCCTTGCATCATGTTGCAGGGAGGGGCTCAGGGCCAGTTAATCACCAACTGCCTTTCATTGCCACATGCTATCCCTGAGGCCCGGAGCCAGCAGAATTTCAAAAGGGACTGTGGGTTTGTACGGGCAAGAGGGATCTCCCCAGCAGTAAATGTTAAAATACCTAAGAGTTGTGGCAGGGCTATACGCCATTCTGCTTCAGGACTTAAGCCCATCTCTAGTTATTCAGGGTTCAGAGGTTAACACCACGGACAGGCTAGCCAAAAACGCTACTGCAGGGCTTCTTGCACCTTCCTCTGCAGCAGCTGTTCTTGGCTACTGTTGGTGACAGGACTAAATGGTTCGCTGCTCTGAGCTGGTCCAGTTGCTCCTATGTAACAAAACATTCTCAGGATACAAGGCAAAGAGGGCGCAAGCAGGGTGCTTGGTCTATGCTGGGAAATTATCCTGGTTCCAGCTATTGAAACCTGGCAAGGTAAGTAATCTGCCCTGCATCGTATAGTGAGTTTGTGGCAGAGGCTGGAATTAAATCCAAGTCTCCTGAGTCCCAGTCAAGGGCCTTAGCCACAGGTTGTGGAAAGGAGAGATAAGTAGGTCTGTTCGGTTTTTAAGCAGCCTGTTTTCCTTTGCTCCTTCTCCCACAGCTTTATATGGTTCTATTTAAACCCGACATGAGGCTTCCCGCACCTGGCTACCCAAATGCACTCGGTCTCATTCTAATCACTCATTATGACTGTACCTCTCTGTAGCACTCCGGTTTCCAGAGACATGATATAATCTGGGTGGAATGCATTTGGTTTTATAATATGCTGCTTGTCTCTCAGAGCTGCAAGGCAAGTTCTGAGCGTCCAGAGGTGGAGGAAACCCAACCAACGCTGCTACTGCATCACCCACCTTTGCAGAAACCTACTACTCAAACATAGAATACTGGATCAGTCTCTGTGTTGACCTCTACCGGGAGCCACTCGACTGTGTCACCTCATGCAATAAAGTATGAGACCACCACACCTT
Source organism: Gopherus flavomarginatus (assembly GCF_025201925.1). NCBI lineage: Eukaryota > Metazoa > Chordata > Testudines > Testudinidae > Gopherus > Gopherus flavomarginatus. Next base: position 358,824,200 of record NC_066617.1, read on the forward strand.
CGGTTAAGCACACAGCCCACAGGGCAGGGCCTGGGGTTAAAACATGAAAGCAAAGCCAATGGAGGAATAAATATGATAGAGAGCATCTCAGTGTCTAAGAATTCACAGATACTGTCCTGGCTTTGACGGTACCGTTCCGCACCCCCTTTGAAACCTTCTACTCTAAGGAAAGCTCCCATCGCCTAAGAGACCTAGCAATTAACAGGGCTGATGATGCACCACAAGTCAAGTATAGACACAGCCCCCTGAGGTTCACATCAGGATTAGCTCCCTCCCAGCCCCATCCTCTATAGCAGTGGATCTCATGTGAATGGCCACCAGAATTTGTTGCAAACCAAGCAACAATGGTGGGGTCAGGGACACTTGAAATATTCCCTCCCTTAAGAAGTGGCCCACTGGACTATAACATTGAAAGTTGCTGCGTTCTGGTGGCACAAAGCATAACGGCACAACACATGCGTAAATTAGATGCAGTCAATAGCATCCAGCCTGTTGGCTGCTACTAATGAACAATGGCTTATATCTAGCACAGGGCCTTTTCACATGCCTCCTCTCTCCCCCTCAAAAAAGGGGTGAACTGACTGTTGAAGTGTAACACCAGGAGACCCCTTCTTGCACAGCCTCCTGCCCAAATGCAGACACATCTGGAGCACAGCATGGCCAGAGTTTAACAGCACACCGTAACTCTGCGTACATTTTAGGAGAGGAAGAGAAGAATGCTGTATCCAGCTGAAACTGCATGAAGACCTGAGCGAGGCAGAAAGAACTCAGCCCTGGAATCCTGCAAATGAATTCCAGGTGGATAACACCTCTGATCTTGCAGAAAGTGACATGAGATCTTAAGAAGGCCACAGCATTATGTCTCATTCAAAGGGCACCCTCTCCTGCTCCCGCCTCCATCACCATGCTGGGGCACTGATCCAATGAGAACTTGGGGGAGGGGGATACAGTGCTACCTCTGCATTCCCCACTCCCCACACCAGAAGCTGCCTGCTCCTCACATCTTTAGTGCTACACAACAAAGAGATTGCAACCCTACTCTCCTGAGCTGAAATTTCTGGTGCCCTTCAGGGCTGCCACAACCAGACTAGGTTTTTGCTGTCATTGGCGAATAATCTCTTAGCCACATGGGGCACTCAGAGTGCAGCTGCAGATCCTCCATTGGAGGAGAGCATACATACACTCCCAGCTATCATTGTTGCTAACAGCACGGCTGTAAATGAAAGGCTCCCAAAAATTCTCACAACATGACTATCCTGAGTAACGAACGCTAACAAAATGCCAGGTTTATGGCATAGCTGGTGCCCGGTGGAATACCAATGATGCCGTGCAGCTGGCTTGTCTGGAGCAAGCTGCCTACACCCCACGGGCTGCACTGAGCAGGTTTTATAAAATGTTTATTCTGGAAAGTTTGGCTGGCTTTGCCTTCCCCCTCCCCATCCCCTCAGTGACGACCAAGGCTTAATTGGCAGGTTACTGGCTTTTTGCTCACAATGTGTATCTTGTCTATTCCGGCCAACTTGAAACAGCAAGAGGAAGGATTGCCCAGATGTCAGGGCACTTGGAAGACCTACGTTCAAGTCTCCGCTCCACCACAGACTTCTGGCGTGGCCTTGGGCAAGTCACTTAGTCTCTTTGTGCCTCCGTTCCCCAGCTGTACAACAGGAATAACAGCACCGCCCCATTTCACTGGGGTGTTAGGAGGATAAATTGGTTTAAAGACAAATCCAGGAGTTTGAGGTTCTCAGATACTACGGCAATTTGGGCCGTGTAAGCACCAAAGGTTATGTCTACACAGCCAGTGGCAGCAAGTCACTGGAGCTCAGCCTCTGAAACTCAACCCCCTCCCGAGGTTTCACAGGCTTAGACACCACTTCAGAGTGCTGTCTGCACAGCTGTTTTAAAGCACAAGCCTAAATCTGTCAACTCAGGCTGGGAGGCGAGCGGCCAGGCGGGCTGTGTCCCATAAAATCATAGACTCTCAGAGTTGGAAGGGACCTCAGGAGGTCATCTAGTCCAACCCCCTGCTCAAAGCAGGACATGTAGACATCCCCTAAGATGCTTTCAAAGCTAAAAACATGGTACAAGCCAGGCAAGAAAATTTAGTTAAATAAAACATAAATAAGAGAACCACGTCAGTTTTAAGTGCGTTAAACCTCATGTGTGGGTCATTGTGGATAGGAGTTTTATACAGCCTTTTCCATCCACAGGTCCCAAAGCACTTTGCAAAGGAAGCAAGCAGCATTATCCTCATGGCAAACACAGGGAGCTGACCTGTGCTCTCAGATATGCACAGGAGTGAATGATTGACACTAGTGTAACCAGGGTGGGAGTCCTGATTTTCTGAAGTACCAATGCCCTGCTCCTACTGGCATCACCCCACCCCTGCCAGGGTGGCCCTGCACATATGGTGCCAGAAGAGCGCTCACCACATTCTGACCCCAATAAACCATTCCTTGTATTGGGCCCCAGTTCAGACCAGCACATAAGCACACATTTAAGAGTTAAGCACACTCTTCAGTCCCACTGACTCAAGTGGGATCCAAGCACATTCTTAAGCACCCTTCTTAAACAGGGATGCTTCCCTGAATCAGGGCCCAGGAGCCTGCATTAAGGGCATGCTTCCATGGCCAAGGGAGAGCTGTTTCCTTATGGCGATGCCTATGAGAACACAGGGTTTTCAGAGACGCTCCGGAGCCCGCACTGCTCCAGTAGTGGGGCCTACCAGTGATGGGAGCCCTAGCTTAGCCTAGCTGCTGGCACATTAGACTACGAAGCGGCTAACTCTGCTCAGAGCGGCTCACGGTGGTCTGAATGGCGAGGCCGGTCTGCACTAGTGCTCTGCCATGGCCATGGCCCCAGGACAGCAGTCACGACAAGGGCTGGTGGCAGGTCTCCCACCAGTCTAGATGCTGCTCCCCGAAAGGAAGTGGTGAAAGCCTCACTACCTGGGACTCTCAAGCGATAGAGACACTGTAGGCGGCAAATCCTGCACTGCCGGGGGCTAGCCATAGCCTATGGCCCATGAGTAATTTTCCCATCTCAACTGCTATGGCTTTGTGCATGCTGGGAACAATAAACAAGCTCCCGTGGTTACCATGCCCCCCCATATAGTTTGTCACACTCACGTGGTGCCTTTGTCTTGACTGTCAACGCTTTGGATCAGGGACCACGTCTTTGAATGTACCTGAGCAGCGGCTAACCCAACAGGGTCCCAATCGGAGCCTTCAGGCCCTGCTGCAGTACAGAGGATAAAAAACAGTCTTTAAATGGAAACTCTGCATTAAGCTGGTTCCAGCAAGATCAGTTTCTGACCCAGCTGGGCTCAGACCACAATGGCTGGCCACCTGGTAGCAGAGCCACATTTCCCAATACATGTGAGAACCCTTGAGGGCCAGAGCGGGTTAACAATCATTTTAGCTGGAGCTCAGCTTAACAATGGCCATAGGCAATGATCAGAAGGCCAGTGGAGTGCAGAGGCCTGACACAACGACCCCTTCGGGTGATGACCCAGCAGCTGAGAAGCATGGACCCAGAGGATCGAGGCCTGCAGGTCCTCGCCCAAAAGAGCTGACCACTGTACTGAACGAGCCAGCATTTCTGCAACAGGAATGAATCGGAATCATTCTTCTGAGTGTCATAGGCCCTATTCTGCTAACAACTCATGAGATTCTCCTGGAGCTCAAGTGGCAGGTGGCTGTGCTTCTTTCAGCAGGCGTCCCATATTCTCTGTTGCTAAGTCTGGGTGAGTTACGCTGTGCTGAATAATGACAGCCATGAAGTGCCTAGCTAGGCCCCGTCTAACAACAAGACACCCATGGTAGCATGCTCTGAAAAGCACAGTTTCTCTGTTAGCTATGCACTTTCCTCCCAGCCTAAAAGCCAGGAGGCTGCTCTGTCTGAAGGGTAGCAACTAAGAGAGAGGGAAAGGAGAAGAGTCAGTTAGATGTCAACACAGAGAGAGGATACAAAAAGGGGAACCAACAAGAACCCACAAGCACCATCACCAAATATTACATCCAGCCACAATCCCGGCCCAACGGTCGGCCAGGTTTCATCAATTAACCACTGCACCAACAGTCAGATTTCAGCCTGGCCTGAGTGGCACTGGAAGCCAATTCCATACTAATAGATGTCATTCCATTTCGAGTTCGCAAAGGATTCCTGGTTTTGTTTTTCCTGCCTCTTTCACGTTCATGCTGCAGATGGAAAAATCTTTAGAGCAGAAGTAGTAAGAGGAGGCAGCCCCCATTCAAGAAAGAGAATCAGCACCAGGCCGATGCCCATATGGCATTCAGCTGCCTTTTTTACTGTTTAATTCGTTAATTTTAGTGCCAAGGTTTAAAATAAAAATGTGTTGGTTTGGCCAAGGTTTATCTTCTCCCCCAAAATCTCAATGTTTGAAAGTTTCTTTTGATTGCCTGCCAAAACGCTAGCTCTGGGAAGCACCACACAGAACACCCCTGTTCCTCTCTGATCCCAGACACGCAGTCAGTCGGGCTGGTATAAAAGGAATTACTGTCTCATAAAGCAAGAGACCCATCCCCGCAGCCCCATGCTCTTCCTCCCCCCACCCCCAACCAGCTGACTAGCAAGGAGGAGGGAGAAGAGCCTGAAAGAGAAAAGGGAATAGTTAGGGATAGAGTGAAAACTCTAAACCTCCTGAAAACTCAAACCTCACGCATAGATTTCACAGAGTGGAGATGCACTTCACATCCACATTGCAGGCACTGGTTCAAAATTACTCTTCATTTTAAAGCCCCTTCCTGGACTGCCTAATTGACGGGCCTCCTTTCTCTCACCTCTCTTCCCAATCATTCAGCACTGGCTTTTCCTCTGCATCCCCTCCTATACTCTGTTCCTACAAGAGCTTTCTCCTCTGCAGCTCCTGCAGTCTGGAGCCCTTCCTGGATTTCCCCATCACACCAATGCCTTATCAGGATATCTCAAGTCACCACCATCACCTTAGGCACACTTCACATTATCTTCTCTCTTCAGCCTCCTATAGTGGAATATGTAAATTCATTCACCATCCCAGGCATTCACACCAGTTTTGCATACTTGACACCATTACTGCCTGCTGCCCTAGGTAATTCAGCTAGGTGCATGGAGTACAGTTTGAAAGGATGCCATGCATATAGAATTGTATTGTACACTCTTTACAACATAATTGGTATTTAATATAACCATTGATGTCTCTTTCTCACTCACATGCACCCTTTCTGCTCCTCACCACTTATCATACCCTCACATGCACATGCATGCGCGCGCACATACACACACGGATCATGCTACCACATTCAAGACACTATAAAACAAGATTTGGGAATTCTCAGGGGATCTTCAGGTTAAGGCTTGGACTTCGGGTGACCTGGGTTCAATATCTGGTTCTGCCACTGACTCCCTGTATGACTTTGGGCAAGACACTTAATCTGTACCTTGGTTCCCCACACTCCTATCTGTAAAAATGGGGATAATAAAGCTTCCTTTGTCTGCCGTCTGTTTAGACTGGGAGCTCTTCAGGGCAGGGACTGTTTTTCCCTGTGTAGCTTTACAGGACTTAGTAGCATAGAATCCTTAGCAGAGATCAGAGCTTCAGGTGATAGTGTAATACAAATAAATGACAGTGATGTTGGAGATGAAAGCTAAACCAACCCTTACAGAGCTAGGGTCCCCTCCACACCTTTGGCTAGTGGGGTGCAGGAGGACAGGCTTACACTACAAACTCTTGGAAAAAGGTTTTAACTGTCCTGCCCTCTCCAATCATATTAACATCTAGTGCAGAGGTGGGCAAATTACAGCCTGCGGGACACTTCGCCCAGCCCCTGAGCTCCTGGCTGACCTGCTGTTCCCCCTTCCCCGCAGCCTCAGCTCACTCCACTGCTGATGTGAGCTCTGGGCAGCGCAGCTGCAGGGCCGGGCCTGACCCAGTCTCTGTGCTGCATAGTGGCAGCGACACAGCTGTAGCGCCACCCGGGGTGCTCCAGGCAGCGCGTTAGGGGGGTAGGGAGATTGAATAGGGGGCAGGGGAGTTTGGTGGGGGTGGGCAGGGGGAGGAGTGTAAATAGGGGCCAGGGCGGTCAGAGGGCGAGGAATGGGGCGTTGAATGGGTCAGTGGTCCCCGGGGGGGAGTCAGGAATGAGAGAAAGGGTTGGATGGGGCAGCAGGGGGCAGTCAGGGGCAGGGGTTCCGGGGGTGATCAGGGGACAGAGAGAAGGGATGGTTGGATGGGACAGGAGTCCGGAGGTCCGTCAGGAATGAGAGGGAAGGTTGGATGGGGCAGCGAAGGGCAGGCAGGGGCAAGGGTTCCGGGGGCAGTAAGGGGACAGGGAGCAGCAGGGGTGGATGGGGCAGGGGTATCAGGAATGAGAGGAGGGGTTGGATGAGGCGGCAGGGGGCAGTCAGGAAGGGGTTCCGGGGGGGGGCTGTCAGGGAACAAGGGGTTGGGACAGGGGTTCCGGGGGGGGGCTGTCAGGGAACGGGGGGGGGTTGGATGGGGCAAGAGTCCCGGGGGGGCAGATAGGACCCCATCCCCTAACCAGCCCTCCATACAATTTCCAAAACCCGATGCAGCCCTCGATGTAGTGGCACAAGGAGGTGTTGCTTGACAGAGTCAGAGCGGCATCTTTAGAAGTTTGCACAGCTATAGTGCAGGTTGTTCATATCTTCTACCCAGATATTTTCAGTGCTCACCATCACCATGAGATCTGTAGCATCTTGAAATACTAGCACTCGTTCTATGGCAGTAACTCCTACAGTGTGCTTTGAAGCACCAATGGTTTGTACAGCACAGAGAGCAGTGTCCAGAAAGAGGAGCTTCCTAACGTAACTTGAGCGAATGCTGTATACAGTGGAGCACGATCTGATTTATTAGAGGTGATGTCTGGGCAAATCTTTCATCTCAAGAACTCAAGCTCCCCAGGCCGTACTGACAAACCAGGAGTTGTGAGTTCAATCCTGGGGGGCCATTTAGGGATCTGGGGCAAAAATCTGTTTGGGGCTTGGTCCTGCTTTGAGCAGAGGGTTGGACTAGATGACCTCCCGACGTCCCTTCCCACCTGGATAGTCTATGATTCTATGACACTTGTCTTAACCACTGGAGAAGTTACATGGCTCATTTCTTCTCGCAATAGTGGTTCTCAGTTCCATTTGCTGCCATTCAATTACATTAAGATTTTGCCCAGAAACCAAGAGCAACATTCATCATCGATTATTGAACCCCTCCCATGCCAGTAACGATTTTACATATTTAGCATCTTCCCATCCTCTTTAGTTTTGCACAGCACGTTCAATCAACTCGGTTCATGACTTTCCAACCAAGCCAGCAGGATAAAGAGGTTTTTGTTCACAATCAACTGACGTGTGCCGGTCTAGCATATTAATAAATTGACCATGAGCTACTGATTAAGGCGCGATTCTCATGACTGGTTAAAAGTTAGCTAAGGCGCGTATGCCTTATCCATCCTCTTCCCTCTCCTCTGGCAGGCTGGCTGCTTTTTTTCGAGCAAATCCTCAACTACTTCCCCCCTCTTCCCCTCTCCAGCTTAATCCAGTTAGAGAGGCTGGAAATTCCGGGACTAGGCAGGCTGCATCATGCACCGGATTTGAGACTAGACCATGAGATCAACTTTATCCTTCGCTGTGTGGCTTCATTCCTTCCACCAGTGTGCATGTCTGGGCTAATCCAGGCAGATGTTAACGAGACAGTAACCTCTTAACCTGGGCGAGCACTGCCTGCGCAGCGGCTTTTTCCTGCCCTCCCCCGTCTGCTCTTGTCTCCTTGATTAGATCGCTGCTCCCCAAAAGTTCCTTTAAAACTGTGTGTCTTTGGAGCACCATTGAGCGCAGCCAGACAAGACAGCCTCCTTCCTATCCCCCCTTCCCCTGAATCCTGCGCCTATAGGGAGAGAGAGCTGGAAGGGGGGGAACCAGGGAGCAGCGTGTGAAATCAAAGCCCTGAATCTGGGCACTGGAGGCGGGCACTGATTCCAGCTGCTGATCGGATTACTTGCAACCGTGGCAATTTCAACTGCTCATCAGACAGCCACCATTCCGGGCGGGGAGACAAGAGCGAGGGAAGGGGAATACAAAGATAAGCGAGAAGAGAAATCATCACCAGAGACACATGCATGCCACACCATCTGCTAGGGAAAACGCGACAGCCGCAAAGCTGTGCAAATCTTTTTCGGAAGTCAGGAAGCCCGCAGATTTCCCTGGGACTGAAATCTCCTGCAACTCACTGCAGGGCAGGTTTCAGTCTTTGGAAACCAAACAGTTCTACCCCCCAAAACCTTATTTTATATGGAGACATCTTCCGTGTACAGACACAGGCAACTCTCTGCAAAGATTTAAAACAAAACAAAAACACACGCACACCAAACCCGCTCCAGACAAAGTTCTCGCTCCTGGCTGAAAAGCAGCAGGGCTGCTTATGTGCCAATCGCAATCCCAGCCCGGCGGCCGAGCAGACAGCAAACTGCCCGGCCCGAAGTTGAAGGCGATCCTTGAACGATGAAGCAGGAAAGGGTTTGGTGACTCCCGTTTCCCCAGGAAATGGAGGGCGAGCCGGCAGTGCCCTCACCCCCCGGCCGGTGGGAGAGCCCGCTGCATGGCCAGCCCGCCTTGCTCTGCAGGCGATCCCCGAGAGCTGCCGGACCGGGGACCGCGCAGGGTAACCGCGCTCCAGGCTGCCCAGTTCCCAACTCATCACAGCCCGGGGCGGGCAGGCTGGCGAGCTCCCCCCCTCCAAGCGCTGCAGCAGGAGCGGAGCTGGGCAGTGCCCTGGGCTGGCAGCACCGCTGGCTGCGGGGAGCCGCGGAGAACCACTCACCTTCCCCGGGCCGGAGGGAGCGGCCCCCCCTGGACCAGCACCTGGGCAGAGGCGGCGGCAGGCTGGACGCTGGGGTCTGGCTGCTGGCGAGAGCGAACTCCGCTTGCACCCGGTCTCCCCTGCACACACCCCTGCCTATGCTGCTGTCCCGCCCAAGTCCCGCACCCCCCGATCGCTGCACCCCCTCCCGCCCGCTCCTCTGCATGCGGCTCCTCGCCTCCGCCCCCTCCAGCGCGCGAGCTTGAGCCGGCTGCACCCGCTGAACTGCAGCCCCGCTTCCCGCCCCGGGGAGCGTCTCAAAAGTGCCCGGCCTCGCTAGGCGCGCCCAGCTCCCGGCCGCACCAGCCAGGCGAAGTTTTGCCCCCAGGGAATGTCCGCAGCGTGCGGCGTTGCTGCACCCGGGCCGAAGGCACTGCCCGCCTTCCCCTTCAGGCTGTTATTAGTTTGGGAAGCGCGGGGAGGGGGGCAGGGATCTCAGCAGATGGCTGCACACGAGAGAACATCTGGGAGCCAAGGAGGCGGAGGCAGCTGGGTCTGACTTGTGCAGCTTTTGCTCTCGCAGCGCAGTACAAAGTGGAGGTGCAGAAAATCCCTTTGCCTGTGACAGCGTCTCTCTTCTTCTTGGAAAATCTGAAGGGGGTTAGCTAGGCCAGACCTTGGTCCTGTTCCTTCCCATCACACCCATTCCTACATCCCCAGGGGGCACGGTCTGATTTCAGTGGTGTCACCCCCAGTTTACCCAGAGAGCAGAATTGAGTCCTAACTCAGTGAGTGTCCAATCCTGCACATCACCCAGTGTTTGCTACCATTGGCTTCAATGGGCTCCCTCACAACATAAGCACTAGGCTTGCTCCAACAGCATTTGCAGCAGCACTCCCTAAAGTATTAACCTAGTTCTAGTTACTGTAGTATCTAGGGACCCGGTCCTGCTCAGGGACAGGGGTATGATCAGATGGAGTTCATTGCAAGGCAGGGGTAGCATGTACCTAGCAATTCCTACCCCTCACTTATGTACCATAACATTTAGGTTTGATCCGGCATGACTGTTGCATTCAGTACCGTCACTAACTGCAGTGGAAGTTTTGGGTGCACAAAGACATTGAGGCTGAGTCCTTAAAATATTATAAACAGCATAAAATAGGAAATAAGCAAAATACTAAGAAATAAACATAGGGCCTGATTCTATCCATCCTAAGGTTTGCAGAATCAGACCCACCAACTATAAATTTTCTCATGGCCAGGGAAGTAAAGGATCACATCTATGCATTAGGATCATTCTCTAGGCTGTACTAAGTATTATAGCAGCAACCAGAGATCTCCACCAAGATCAAGGCCCCAGGGTGCAAGTGATCTATCTACCTACATTAACACAACAAGTTAAGTGGCAGAGCTGGGGCCAAAACCCAAAGGCCCCCTGGTTCACTAGATCACAGAGCCAGGTAGCATTAGGGGGTAGCCAGCTTTTAGGTGGCAAGGACAACTGCTTCTCCAACAATATGAAGCACAATATGTTGGCACGCTGTCACTGCAGCCCACCCAGAAAAGAAGTCAGGGTGGAGTCAGATGAATCATGGTGTTTGTTTAAATTTGAATCCACTTTGCTTCCGTTATGCATCCCACAATGCACAGCAAGAAAAGTCCCAGGATGCACACTGCTCTGCAGTGAAGCCAAGGACCATGGGATACCCTCCGCGAAGACCATGTGCTTAGTATGCAGCAAGCCACTGCCAGAGTAAAAGGGTGAACACCTGTCCTGTGTGCATGCTGTTAGTGTGGCTACGTATTGCGCGTAACTGGATGCACATCAAAAAGCTGCAGATTAAGCCCCTCATGTAGACAAACCCTTAGATACTGTGTCACTGAGTGGGAAAAGACCTGCTTCTGCATTTCTTGCACACCCAACACTCCTGTTGCTTTTTTATAGGAGTGTTGGTGCACAAGGAATAAGAATCAGGCCCCTGCAACAGGGAAACAAATAGCAATAATGATTCCCATTCTGTTATCTCAGGTCATTTTGTTTAAACAATCAGGCTTCTGAATACATAAATTCCCTTGAAGAGTCCCAATCCCACAACCTTTAATTCAAATAACAGTCCCTACTCACACAAATAGTCAACATGGATTTTAATATTAGTGAATGAACGGGCAGGATTGGGCCCAGAGTGGGATATTGCCTCGGTAGGCACCTATATTTTTCTAATCTTTTTGTGTGTAAGGAATTGGATGTGTCAGAGCTGGGGAGTTAGGAATATCAGTTATGCTCTTTTATATATTTAGGTTTTATTTTAAACATATGAAGAGAGGTGGCATGAAGGTTGAATTAGCATAGCTCAGAGGGTTGCAGGGGGAGCATTGACCTGCCAAACCCTGGGTTGTGAGCTCAATCCTTGAGGGAACCACTTGGGGATATGGGGCAAAAATCTGTCTGGGGATTCGTCCTGCTTTGAGAAGGGGGTTGGACTAGATGACCTCCTGATGTTCCTTTCAACCCTGATATTCTATGGCTGTATCACTCACAAGTAAAGGCAGGGAGCCAGAAATAGTTAGGCAGATCACCACACAGAATAGGAGAAAGGGGGGCACCAGGAAGCTAGTTATGGCTCCCTGGTTCTCCAGGCCAACCTTCACCAGCATCTCTAGCCTAAGGACTATGCTAACCAGCATTCCCCAAGGACTGGTAGAACACATGGCCATTTCAATGCCCACTTCTCACACCCTGTGCTAAGACGGGATGGTACAAGAGCTGGTTTTACATCACCTGAGACTTCTCTCATATTGGAGGGATTATCAACTGACCAGATCCAGCTGCTTTCTGGTTCTGTTATGCCAGAGCAGCACATCTGACCACAAACCTTTATGCCATTCCATCATGCATTCTATGTCTGGTACAGAAAAACTGATTTAAAAGTCACGAGGACTGTTTTTTGTCTCCTCCCTGAAAAGCCAGGTGTCTTACCTACCACCTATTTATAACCAATACATTAAAAATGACCTTGAACTGTCCTATACCTAAAAATGCCATGGACCAGATTCTCTGTTGCATGACTCCTTTTTTTTATGCTGATGTACTCTACTGATTTCAAAGGAGTCACTCCAGTGTGAAACTGGAGTGACAGTGAAGACTCTGACCTCGTCCTATATCTTGGGACCTTCCAGGACTAGAGTAAGTAGAGTGGTCCTCACTGGAGACAAACTATTGAGATTCAGGAGCAGATTTGTGAGATATCAAACTTTGATCTGTCGTTGGCCCAAATACAGGATATTGCCTGTGCTAGGCGTCCTGTAGGTAGTTTTGAGGGGAAATTCCACATTTTGCAGAAAGGAGACATTTGTTTAGCGGGTTGATTAAAAATAAAACAGTGGCTCTCTGAAGCTATGTACACATTTGTAATGTTAGAAGTATTCCCATGGGACAATGCACGGGAGGTCGTCAAAGGTGGAATTTATTCCAAGGGCTTTGCAATATATCACATAGATACCACCACATGTGTCATGTTAAGGTTACATTTTTAATCCTTCCAAAGTCAGGAAGTAGAAGAGTAAAGTGCTCAAAAGCAACCATACCTTTCTCACACTTGGTATAGGACAATTTTGGCCACCGATACATATATATAATGCCAACTGTGCATGCATTTTTGAGGGGATAATTAGGCCCCTCATGTACTGAATTTACATTTAGTAGCACTAGTAGTTTGAAACATTCCACATGTGCATTGTTAATGAGTGAAGTTTGATCTAAGACTCTTACCTTTTTATTTCTTGATTTATATCTTTGTCATTAAAGTAGATTTGTTTTTAACTTCCCTTTTTATGAAAAAAGACTAAAAAGAGTATTTAAACTTTCTTTTCTTGATTGATTTCTCCATGTACGGCCACAGTTAGAGAGCCAGAAACCACAATGCCACAATGGAATTCCACAGTGAATGTGTGGCTGTCATAACCTTAGTCCCAGATTTGGACCTTAGCGTCCAAAATATGGGGGTTAGCATGAAAACCTCCAAGCTTAGTTACCAGCTTGGACCTGGTACTTGCTGCCACCACCCAAAAAATTAGAGTGTTCTGGGGCACTCTGGTCCCCCTGAAAAACCTTCCCTGGGGACCCCAAGACCCAAATCCCTTGAGTCTCAAAACAGAGGGAAATAATCCTTTTTCCCTTCCCCCCTCCAGGTGCTCCTGGAGAGATACACAGACACAAGCTCTGTGAATCCAAACAGAGTGACTCCCCCTCTCTGTTCCCAATCCTGGAAACAAAAAGTACTTTCCTATTCCCCCAGAGGGAATGCAAAATCAGGCTAGCAAATCCAACACACAGATCTCCCCTGATTTCTTCCTCCCACCAATTCCCTGGTGAGTACAGACTCAATTTCCCTGAAGTAAAGAAAAACTCCAACAGGTCTTAAAAGAAAGCTTTATATAAAAAAGAAAGGAAAAATACATACAAATGGTCTCTCTGTATTAAGATGACACAATACAGGGTCAATTGCTTAAAAGAATATTGAATAAACAGCCTTATTCAAAAAGAATACAAATCAAAGCACTCCAGCACTTATATTCATGCAAATACCAAAGAAAAGAAAACATAGAACTTACTATCTGATCTCTTTGTCCTTACACTTAGAAACAGAAGAGTAGAAAGTAGAACTACTTCTCCAAAGCTCAGAGAAAGCAGGCAGACAGACAAAAGACTCAGACACAAACTTCCCTCCACCCAGAGTTGAAAAAATCCGGTTTTCTGATTGGTCCTCTGGTCAGGTGCTTCAGGTGAAAGAGACATTAACCCTTAGCTATCTGTTTATGACAGTGGCACAACCCACACCTACTAACTTTAATCAAACACCTTATTGGGCTTGCATTACACAACTTTCAACGAGCATGTTCCCTAATGGATCAGCAATGTAACAATGAAACAACCTTAACTGGGACAACTTTAAGTGAGGAGTTACTGTATCATGTGGCTCTGCCATAGTCCTGTAAACAGTATCATGCACTAGATTCTGAGCCCTTTGAAGAACCCACTGTAAAACTAGATTGACTCCACTGAGCTTATGGGGGAGAAGGATGGTGGTGTGATTAAGACAGTGAAATGGAATTTAAAAGTCTGGCCCAGATCCTCAAAGGTATTTAGGTGACTAAAGCCATGTCTACATTACAGCATATGTCAGCTTAACTTATATAGCTCAGGGCTGTGAATAAACCTCCCCCTAGAGCCACATAAATTACACCTACAGAAGTGCTCACGTGCACAGCGCTATGTCGGTGGGAGAGCTCATGCAGGTAGGTTTTTATGCCGATGGGAGAGTCTTCACCAGACGTGCTGCAGCGGGACAGCTCGATGCAGTTGCAGCTCTACATGTGTAGACATGGCCTAAGTTCCATTCACTTCAATGGAGTTTTGAGGATCTGGGCCTCTGTACTCAACACTATGCTGTGTCACAGGCTTCCTGCGCAGCCGTGGGCAAGTGCCTTAATCTGGCTGTGATTCTCGTCTCCATTTAAAGGGGGTGACGATAAAATTGCCTTACCTGAAAGGGGTGTTGCGAATGTAAATTCACCAAGATAATTGCACCTCTAGTTGTTATGATTCCATGTAAGAAGAAGGTGCGAGCTAGAAGCTCTTGTGTACCCTCCCTTTTGCTTGTTCCTCACCTACTTACAGCAGAGACAACACCTCATAGTTAGGAGCTAGTGTGACGCTGAATGTCTGAGTGACGTCAACCACAGTGGTTAGGGCATGGCCCTGAAAGGAAGATCTAGCTAATGTGGTTAAGCTGCAGCTAACTCCAGCTAGCCTAGTGACGAGGTGTCAGCCAAAGCCTCCGGTATAGCGGCAGGAGCAGTACATGGGCATTGTGCTGCCTAGCTGGAATTAAGTTCAGTCACCACTATTGTGAATCCCAAGCAGTAAAAAATCCCCAGAAGTGGCTTAAAAATCAACAACATAATCAGCCACCATCTTTCCCCCTTATTTCTCCCAAGCTTTCTTAGCGCACAGGGAGATCTTTCAAATAGCTAATTTCCCCTGCAGTGTCAGTGACCAGGGTATGTGTAAGGGCTTGTCTACCTTTGTCACACTCCCAGATGCTTGCACAAAAATCACGCATTCACTGCAAAAAGAGGTGTGGTCTTAACTCAGGTTAGCAAACAGTGAAGATACAGCAACTCATATTAGGAGTTTGAGGGACTCCTTTTGTGGAGTTGAACTCAAGCTGCTAAACTTAAAACCAAGTCACTATGTCTTCACTCCTATTTTAAGCAGAGTTAAAACCACACCTTTTTTCCCCAGCAAAGACATAGCCAATCTAATCTAGTCTAATCCAAGCACCCACCATCACATTACCTTGACACTTGCATGACTCAGCCTGAAGCTTTGAGGAATGCCTAAATGTTACACCACAGTTGCATTTTCTGCCCTGGCCGCTCAAACTCAGTCTTATCTGCCCAGCTAACGAGATCAGAACCCAGTCTTGTCAGCGCTCATCCATTTATCTTATTCATTATTCTTTGCATTACAGTAGCAGTGTGGCCCATCCCAAACATTCAAAAAATCATGAGCCAAGTCTAAAAAAAAAAAAAATCAGAAAAATCTTGATCTTTTAAAAAATAACTTGTTGAATTCCTTTTTTAATATCCCTTCAGGTTTTTGAATCTACAGGGGGCCCCTGGGTTTTGCTTTCCAGTTTTCCTCTGCAACCATGAGAGCTAGAAACTTCTTTTTCTGTTTAATGAGAGCTGAGGTTTTCATGATTCCTCGAGCAGGGCCCTCAAGAAAAATACCAACAGTCATGAGAGTTGGCAATACTGCATTAGTCTGGAAACCCTAAAAGGGATCATAGCCCTGTTATACCTACACATTGTAAGAGACAATCCCTGCCCCAAAGAGTGACAGTCTAAATACAGAATGGGTGGAAGGGGAAACTAAGGCACGGATAGATGATGTGACTTGCCCCAGGTCATGGGCAGAGTGAGGAGTTGAACCCAGGGCTCTAGCTAAGTGCCCTGCTCACTGGCCTCCCTGCCTCTAGCCTTACTGTTTTGGGACAAGCTGATGGTGAAAGTGAGAGTAAGGCAACCCTGGTGTCAATCGGTGGCCTCTGATTTCCCTGTGAAAATCAGACATGGCTATGGTACTGCAAGATCCAAGCCCCTAGTCACAACTCTCTGATTCTACTTTTGCTATCTTCAGATCATGAGCTTTGGATTTGTATACGTGGCACTAGGGTTGCCAACCCTCCAGGTTTGACCTGTAGTCTCCAGGAATTACAGATTAATCTTTAATTAAAGATTATCATGTGATGAAGCCTCCAGGAATACGTCCAACCAAAATTGGCTGCCCAAGATCTGCTCAGATCAGTGCAGAAGGAGCAAAGGTTTTCAATGGACAATCAGGTTACAGTGGCAACCGCTACTGTTGTTACTATCACCAGTAGAGCTGCAACAGCAGGAGAGTTAAGAAAAAGCTCAGTGCAGACAAGGCCTATGTGCATGAGGCTTGATCACTGAATCTGCAGCCCCCAAATAACCTCACCCTGAACAATTCTTTCGTGGGCCAGCTATGGAGACTGTTGCAGAATTACACATCACAGGGGCTGCCGATTCCCCCGCCCTGCATTTCAGACCTCACTTTGACCTCCCCCTCCCGGAGGAACTGACTCAATATGTATACAGACAAAGAATGCAGGTAGAGACCTGTATTTAGGAGAGTGGTTTGGTCTGATAAAGTCAAGGCAATTCAAAAGCCAACAGCAAATAGGAAAGAAAACTAGTGTGAAATTCCCAGCATGAGTCATTTTGATTTTCTCTCACCTAATTCCCACTAGATACATCCTGGCAAAAGACGTCAGGAAGAGAGCTCAGATGACATAAGCACTGCCTCTTAGTAAAAGGAACCTGGTTAGCTAAGGGCTTGTCTACATCACAAAGTTGCAGCGCTGGTGAGGGGGTTACAGCGCTGCAACTTAGGAGGTGTACACATCTGCAGGGCATCACCAGCGCTGCAACTCCCTGTTTGCAGCGCTGGCCGTACTCCCGTTTTGTCTCGGGTGTAGAGGATCCAGCGCTGGTGATCCAGCGCTGGTAATCAAGTGTAGACACTTACCAGCGCTTTTCTTGACCTCCGTGGAATAAGCAGGTATTCCAGCATACCTGAGGAAGCCTCTGATAATCAAGCAGGTCTCCTTCCCCGGTTTGCTCTCGCGTTCCCCGAACCCCCGAGCAAGCAGGTCTCCTTCCCTGCGGTTTGCTCTCGCGTTCCCCGAACCCCCGTGCAAGCAGGTCTCCTTCCCTGCGGTTTGCAGGGGGGTTCGGGGAACGCGAGAGCAAACCGCGGCGAAGCTGGTCTCCTTCCCCGGTTTGCTCTCGCGTTCCCGAACCCCCCTTGAAGCCGCCCAACAGCGCTGCAGTGTGGCCACATCTAACACCACTTGCAGCGCTGGTTGCTGTAAGTGTGGCCACTCTGCAGCGCTGGCCCTATATAGCTGTACTAATACAGCTGTAACAACCAGCGCTGCAAAATTGTAGATGTAGTATATTTATTACAACCTTTAGTTGCCACGCACAATCCAGCTGAGTGTGGATAAAAATCACTGCCTTGAAGAGGTGGGAAAAATTAGTGTGAATTTTTTCACTTATGGATTTCGTGCAGTTCTGCACCCTCTGAAATATCGATTTTCCTCTTCTCATGACATTGCAGGAACAGAACTTTCCTATGAAATGAACAACCTGAAAACGCACAAAGTCCCTGCAAGGTTAACACTAGACTTTAAAGCCTGAAGGGACAATTGTGATCATCCAGTCTGATCGCCTCACTAACACGGGTCACAGAATTCCTGCTGAGGAAGGAATTATCTTTTCCTGTAGTGTAAGTGAACTCTGTCAAGCCCAGTAACTTCTTGCTGGCCTAGAGCAGATGTTTTAGGAAAATGTCCAACCTTGATGAAAGATGAAAGGTCTCTTCCTGGAGGATTCATGTTTATAAGAAAAAATATAAACAAGTTCCCAGCAGCAGAAAAGGAAACAGAAATCTGATAGAGCCTGATCCCATAGTTCTGGGAATTCAGAAAGGTATTCTATTCCCCTGCTCCCTTCTTCCCTTAACATCTGTGCAAAGGCTAGACGAAGCTAGGCTGATGTTAACCTCTGGGTTCCCCAGGGACCGGGTAGTGCCCTTCCCCATGTCACAGCTCCTTGTACATGAATATACCACCTCGCTAAGTGAATCCTGTAAATAGCAAAAACTCCGCCCGCCCCCCCCAACATTCACAAGTGGTGATTTTCGAGCTAGCGTGGCTTTTGTGCAAAATTTCATTGAGTGGTTTCAAATTTCCCATCATTGCTCCAGGGACGTTGGAAATATTTTGCAAACTCATGCACGGACAAGTCTCACTGAAAAGAAAAAATACACATGGTGAGAATCCTTCACCCCACTCTCCTGCCGCCGCAGCCAGTCAAATGTTTATTGTACTCTGTACCATTAGAGATGGCCTGAAACTAGGTCACTTAACTCAGTCTTGACTGATGGGCTTATATATAATCCTTTTCCACTTCGCGTCCGCCTCTCTACCTGTTTTCTCCTCTGGCTGCTACTGCAGTTGAGTAGTCTGAGCATAGGACTGGGAGCCAAGAACTCCTGAATTGAGACACTGACTCCCACTCTGTGGCCTTGGGCAAATCATTTAAGGCCTGAACTTGCACCATAGAAATCAGTGGGAGTTTTGCCACTGATGTCAATGAGCCCAGGAAGAAAGCCTTACTGCCAGCTCTTCAGAGGCACTGAGCACCCGCAGCTCTCATTGACTTTCGCTGGAGCTCTGAATGCTCAGCACCTCTGCAGATCATGCTATTAATCTCTCTGCCTCAGTTTCTCCTGATATACAATGGGGAGAATAATACTTTTAGGCCCAGGTTCTAAAGCATGTGCTTCCCTGAAAGTGTTTTGGTACTTCACTGAATCCTGGCCCAAGTACTATTATGTTCTTTTCACCCAGTTTCCTACCAGTCTCAACTTGTTAGCTCTTTGTGGGAAGTAGAGTTTGGCATTTCCTAGCCAGTCATGCAGCTCCTGCCCCGGGGAGTGCAGATATGCCCTGGGTGTATCTCACAGCTGCTGCATTGTTTTGTTATCCCTCCTGGTAAATATTGACTGTCCTTTCACCTCAGTCAATCTTTACCTTTGTTTCAGTAAAGTCTATATGTTCTAAGCTATTGCTGAACTCTGCCATTGTTCATTGCTTAGCCCTAGGGCTGATGTGCAGGAAAACAGCGACACAAAATATGGCCCCAATTCTGCAAACCCTGATGCATTTGAGTGCATTTACTCCCGTGAGTAGTCTCATTGAACACAGCAGCACTACTCAGGAGAGTAATTGCTAGGGTTTAAGTGTTTGCAGGATCAAGGCCTAAAGTTGCATTGCACCTCATCAGCAGTCATCATGGCTCAGAAAAATATACACACACAATTTTAAAAACATGTTATTTGTTTGAAAGGTCACATTCCTCTCTCTCGTACAACATACACAACTCACAGCTTTACAATGGGTCCAGATGATACCTATGCGTGGGACACATCTCCCTTCTGTCGAGGTTTTATACCATCCTTTGAAGCGTCTGGTTATAGACACTGACTGAGACAGGAAACTGGACTAGATGGACCCTGGGTCTGAACTTGTGTGGCAGCTGCTATGTTCCTTTACTAGAGGGGCCTCTGAACTTTATTGGGAGAGTTCCAGGCAAAAGCCTGTGTGCTGCAATCCAGCCTTTGAGACCACAACTCCTATGATGCCTTGGGGAAAGAGGGAGAGACTTCCTCATGTAGGGCACGCAGGCAGTGGACTCCATTTCTGGGAAAAGGAATGAGATTGCTGCTGTGGAGCTCTGTCCATACCAGGAGCTGCTGCTAGGAAGCCAGAAGCTGCTGCTGAGAGCCTGCAGGGGCTTTGATTGAGGGAGCCTCAGAGGCTGTTGGTGGCTTCACTGGGGTCAGTGCAGAGACTGTTGCTGTGCCTAGAGCTGACTGAGGTGGGGCTGCAGTGAGGGAACTATGAGGAACCCCCACTGTTGTTTGGGAAAGTACTTGCAAGGGAAGGGGCACAGCAGAGAGACTGAGTCTGAGGAGAGGCAGAGTGATCTTCCCCTGAACCAGGGCCCAGAGCTGCTGGCATTTGGTGGGGCCAGCTCCAATCGTCAGAGGGATTGTGCAGCTTGTTGCCTTGGCTGGACTGACACACAGAACCAACCGAGCGCTGTCTCCAGCTGCAGATCTTCCAGTGTGCCCACACAAGCAAGTGCCTGGGACTCTGAGATCCAGGGGTGTGTTCATGGCGGGGTGGGTGAATGGTGGCATAAGTTTCATTTATCACTGTATATTATATTTGTTAATTGATTTTATTCAACTGCCCCTGTGTATTTAAATTAATAGTGACATTTCATCTTAGTCTGCTATACCCTGTTTTTTAAATTGTTAAGAAAAGGTGTGTTGACCCTAATTTAAATATATTGGATGTATATTATTTATAATTGGTATTTGAGTTAGACTCATGACACAGGTTATTATTATTATTACTATTTGAAGGGCTTTATTGCTGGAGGTTCCCAAGGCACGCCATTGAGTGTGTGCAGGAGCCAGCCAGGTGGAGGCACTGCCAATTTTAACTTCCTTTAGGAGTAAAGAGACTGCAGCAGAGGGGTGACTAGAGGATTCCCACCTATCCACCATCACCACTGCGATACTCAGGATCTTCTTTGACGTCAACAACATCAGGTGCCCAGGCACACAGGTGAGTGTTGCCTGTTCCCGAGTAATCCAGGGAAGAAAGCGGGGTTCCACTGTTCAGCACTTGGGGACCGAGGCTCTGATCCATTAAAGTCAATGGAAAAACTCTTATTGATTTCAGTGGGCACTGGATCAGTCCCTGATTCAGCAATGCATGTGCTTAAGTACCATTAACTTCACTTGTGTATGTCCTTAAGTGCTCGGCTGAATAGGAATGGCCTGGATCACATGCATACGTGCTTTGCTGGATCATGACATTAGTATCCTCGGGAAAAAAAATGAGGAAAAATAAAGGGCACGGCTATTTTTTAAGCGGTCTGGAGTGCAACACTGAAAACCCAGAGCACATCCAAGCAGATTACATCGCTACTGTGATGAGGGGCTAAAGCACTAATGAAGCTGCACTTAGCTGCTGACAGACCCTCAGCATTAAGCTGAAGAATTCACAGTGATGGTCCAATGGCTCGAAAGTCAAAGGATGGGCCATACAGTCAGATGGCACATGACCAAGATTAGTCACCGAATTCAGTTCACTCGCTTCCCCTACCTGGGCACTGACAGGGAGTGCGGCGTCGCATATCCTTGGAAAGTGCCTGCAGACTTACTTCGCCGGAGGGCTACCGCCTCTTCATCTGGCTGCTAACCATGCTATCAAATGGCTGGGCATGTTGTGCTGACCCTGAGAGAGACCACATCCGAACCTAAGTAAAGATAGTGCTAGAGATATATATTTTTTCACTCT
The DNA here is from genome assembly GCF_025201925.1 of Gopherus flavomarginatus. NCBI lineage: Eukaryota > Metazoa > Chordata > Testudines > Testudinidae > Gopherus > Gopherus flavomarginatus. The sequence goes on from NC_066617.1 coordinate 358,845,539, forward strand.
TTTTGCTGTCCTAACTCTGAGCCAAAATGGCCCAAAGACATTTTTTCCCCTCTCTTTTAATTTGGAAATCAAATGCGCTTATGGGCTGAGACCTCGGAAGCAAGTTCCCTGCCTGCAGCAACACCATTTCTGTTGATTAAGTTATTAATCCCCAAAAGGTTGAATTTCTAAGGCAAAAGCTGACACAGACACCATGCTAGTGGCACTTGTGCGTGTCACAAATGAAGATTTAACACCAAGTAATGGGGGAGGGAGAGGAGGCAAGTGGATCTGGCTATCAGGAAAAGCTTGCTACAGGTGATCTCTGTTAGATGATGGATTAGCCTCTGAGGGGAAGTAGTGGATGCTCCATTGCTTACACGTTTAAAGTTTGATTAGACAAAGAACTATATAGAAAGACAAAGAACTACAGAAATATACTGTCTATCTATCTCAGGGGTCGGCGGGCGGCTAGTGCAGTCATTCCTGTTGCCTTAAGTTCCTGTCTCTTATTACTTGTGTTCTTAGCAATGCAGCGTTTACTAGGAGCACAGCAGAAGTGCTGTGCCGAGTCTTCATTTATTCACTCTAATTTAAGGTTTCACGTGCCAGTAAGACATTTTAACATTTTTAGAAGGTCTCTTTCTATAAGTCTATAATATAGAACTAAACTATTGTTGTATGTAAAGTAAATAAGGTTTTTGAAATGTTTAAGAAGCTTCATTTAAAATTAAATTAAAATGCAGAGCCCCCCAGACCAGTGGCCAGGACCCGGGCAGTGTGAGTGCCACTGAAAATCAGCTCGTGTGCCGCCTTCGGCACATGTGCCATAGGTTGCCTACCCTGATCTATCTGCTTCATCCTGCTCCCTTTGACAAAAATATTAATTGACTTGCATTATTGCAAGCTAGCCTTTGCTCTCTAAATTGATATATCTATCTAATCATCAGGGTATCTAGAATGTCCATCTAAGCACTAGAGGCAACATGGACAAGATGTCATAAAGGTCTTTTCCATCTTCTCTTTAAGAGACCAATTTTGATTAGACTGTGTTTCATTCATTTCTGAGCCACCACAGTATGCTACATGGGCTTGCATTACTTGTGGACAGCGATGACGAGTCTATTGCTCAGTGTACAACCAAATCCCACGGACTGTCATAACAACATCGTATGGGCCAGCAATTGAGCTGTGTTCCTCTGAGGTTTAAACAAACAGATTTTTTACCCAGTGGTAAGAACAATATTTTCAGAGAAGCCATTTTTAAAAAAGGAAACTCGAAGCATAATTACCCAATAAAGTGCTTAGGGAAAGAGGGTTCCTGAATTCTTGGCTTTGTTAGGCAAGCTAGTTATTAAAGTTTAACAAATGACACCAATATTCTATTTCAGCAAGTCTGCATCAGCTACCATAGCTCTATAGTTGTCCACTCCCACAGCCCTTTGAGAGTGCATGTCCCACTGAGATCAGTGGGAGTTTTTCTTGCCATGGGACTGCAAAACAGAGCCCTGGTGAAATAATCAGAGTGGAACTAACAATATGAAAACCCATTTATATATATGCACAACATATTGGGAAGCCAAAGTGCAGACCTGGCCTAATGGTGCCCTGTGGAAGAAACTATACCATGCTGCCGTCCACCCACCCCCACTCCCTGCTCAGCTCAAGATGAAGTAATGCATGCTGGGAGTCGTAAAGCCTCCATTGGCCACACTCCCATGTTAAAAGTGACGGTGGCAGCAATGCGATCATTTTATATCAATTTCAAATAGGTCTTCAGGCTCCTGATAAATTGCTACTGTGACCCTTGGTTGGGCAAAGTGTGAGCATCAGTAATATCAGGGATGAAACATGGACTAGAGCCACCCTAGGTTACTTTGGCATCACCCAGGATCAGTGCCTTGATTTGGACCCTCTTTTATATCACAATAGCACCTGCTTATCTGACAGCAGCACCCAGGAGCAGCAACCGAGATCTTGGCCCTGTTAGGTAATAAAGCAAGTCCTCACTCACCTCTCCAGCACCCGAGTTCGTGCGGAGTTGGTATGGGGCACACAATTCTGTCAGAGACCAGACACCAATGCGTTGATCAACGGGCTCACACTATCCTTAGCTCTAAAAAGCTTTAGATTAAGTGTGGCCCCTTTATTAGGGGTGAGCATCAATATTTATACACAGAAGTAAACAAAGTGATTAACAAAAGATAATGGTCATGCATAATTAATCAAGATTTTACAGGAAAAGCAAGTTAACAAGTAAATGCATAGAGATAAAGGCTAATGGCTACTAGGGAAAGGGGGTGTCATGAGTAGTTTGCAGGTCAGTGCTTTGTTCAAAAGGGTTCAGGAAGGATTATGCAGAGACAGTCAGTCTGGGTGTGTTTTGGCTCCCCAAAGTTCACCAAAAGTTTAGACCCAACATTCCTCCATTTGTAGCTTTGAGATAACTATTAATCAAAAAGCTACACCCTATTTTAAGATCTCAAGGGCCGCTTGGCAATTTTAGCCTGGGCCAATTTGAAGAGAGTAAGGCTTTTAGCTGAAGTGGGAAAAGAATAAACTGACTTACATGAGTTTATGAGGGAGGGGACACACTGAATACAGCAACACAGTATTATAAGGACTACTATGGCCCCAACAACACCCACCAAGAGTTTTTTTTAACCCACCCAAATCCGGGCAGCCAATTTCATAAGGCTCCCCACCAATCATAAGGTGGCTGGCCAGAGGAGTAGTTTTTAGCCATTTCCCTTAGGTGTTTGGTACGTTGAAAAGTGTTAGAGTAGGTGTCATTTACAAAAACACAGCATTCTTCATAAGCAGAAAATAAACTAAAAAAGCATAAAAAAAACATACAGTTGTCAGAATAAAGGGTCCTCTCATTTTTTTCGAGTCAATTTAAGCCTAATGTCTGAGAGAGGTAAGCTGGTCCACTGGTCGAAGGCAGTGTCCTCAGTGGTGACAAGAGCTGCTGGTCCGTCACTGTGGTCCACTACGGCTGGCTTGACGTGGGAGTGGTGGATCCAAGATTTGCGTCCTTCCAGGAACACTGCAGTCTGGGTTGTTAAAAGAACCTGGTGGGGTCCAGTAAACCTTGGCTGGAGGGTGTCGTCACGAACGAACTTTTTGGCCCAGACGAAGTCCCCTGGTTGGAACGGGTGGATCTGTTCCTCCAGCGGCACGGTTTGGGAAAACTGCGAGGCTTTCCAAAGGGTACGGAGGCGAGCCTGTAGGGAGAGAAACTGACACGCGGTTAAATGATCCCCTCCCAATAGTGAAACATCAGCACGTGGTAGCGCCCCACCTTTGAAAGGGGGGGTGTTCATAGAGCAGTTCAAAGGGGGATAATCCCAATGCGCGGGTTGGGCGAGTACGAAGGTGAAACAGGACCAAGGGAAGTACCTGAGGCCATTTTAATCCTGTTTCCTGACAGTATTTAGCCAATGTAAACTTAAGTTCCCTATTTATACGCTTAACTTTCCCGCTAGACTGGGGGTGGTAGGGTGTATGAAAGGAGTGTGAAATGCCCAGTCCTTGTTTTAAACGGCCAAGGACATGACCAGTAAAGTGAGGTCCGCGGTCTGAGTCGAGCACAAGAGGGATGCCAAAACGGGGTACAATGTTTCTAAGGAGAATTTTCACCACTGTGGCAGCAGTACAATTAGCAGTAGGAAAAGCTTCGACCCAGGAAGTCAGAGGGCAAACCAAAACAAGGAGGTGCTTTTTTCCAAAAGCCTTTGGCATATGTGCAAAGTCAATTTGAAGATGTTGAAATGGAGCAGCAGGCGGAGGTTTTCCACCCTTAATTTTGTTAAGAGATGGAGCAGGTCCATTACGCTGACATGTGCTGCATGCTTTCACTATTGATAGGCAATAGGGTTGAATGCCTGGAGCATACCAAAAGCGAGCGATGGTGTTCACGAGGGCGTGCGTGCCGTAGTGACCCCCTTTATCATGGTGCCAGCGAACTGCCACGGGGTATGTGGAGCGAGGGAGGCAGGCTCGGCCATCTGGCATAAGCCAGGTCCCTTTGACCAGAGTGGCCCCGAGGCTCTCCCACGATTGTAGTTCAGCAGCGGGTACTGGTACGGGGTGCGGTGGAGTAAAGGAGGAGGCTGCAATAGCCAATGTGGGCATGGCTAAAGGTAAGGTGGCAGCCTTCTTAGCGGAGGCGTCAGCCAGGGCATTCCCACGGGTAACGGGGCTACTATCTTTAGTATGGGCCCGGCAGTGAACTACAGCCAGGACAGAGGGTTTTTGGAGGGCGTCCAAAAGCTTGTGGATGAGGGGGAGGTGCTGAATGGGTTTACCGGCAGCTGTCTGGAAACCTCGAAACTTCCAGAGGTGGATATGACAATGCACAACTCCAAAAGCATATTTGCTATCAGTAAAAATGGTAACGGTCTTACCAGCGGCCAACTGGCAAGCTCGGGCCAGGGCATAGAGTTCAGCGGCTTGGGCTCCCCAGTTGCCTGGCAGTGAGGCGGCCTCTTGAATGTCCCATTCAGAGGTGACAGCATAACCAGTGAAACGCTTGCCATCAACATAGAAGGAGCTTCCGTCCGAGAAGAGGATGCAATCGGGGTTGTCCAGTGGCACGTCAAACAGGTTGTCTCTTATCTGTAAGATGCTGTAAACTACTTCCACACAGTCGTGCTGATCCTGGAGGACTGGCAGGTCAGGAAGCAAGGTAGCTGGATTAAGGGGTCCACACCTTTCAAAAATTAGGTTAGTGTCTTCTAAGAGTTCGGCCTCTAGCTGTTGCTGACGATGGGCCGAAAAGACTTGGGTTGTGCCCCTACGCAGAAGGGCTGACAAGGCATGAGAGGTCCAAACCGTAGTAAAATGACCCAGGGTTAGGCTCTTTGCCTTTGTGATCAGCAGGGCAGCTGCTGCCAGAGTTCGGGTGCAGGATGGGGTTCCCTGAGCGACAGGGTCGATTTGCTGAGAGTAAAAAGCAAGCGGGAAATGGTGGGGCCCGCTCAGCTGGGTAAGGACACCACTAGCAATTCCGCCCCTCTAGTGGACAAAAAGGTGAAAGGGTTTGCTGTAATTGGGGGGGCGGAGAGACATGGAGGAGGCCACACTGTCCTTGAGTAACTGAAAGGCTTGAATAGTGTTCGGGGACCACTGCAAAGGGTCAGGAGCAAGGTTAGCAGTGAGTCGGTGGAGCGGTTTGCTTAACTCCCCGCAGGACGGCAACCAGGGGCGACAGAAGCCAATTAATTTTAAGAAACCTCGAAGTTGTTTCTTGGTGTTCGGTAGAGGGCAGTTTTGAATAGTCTTTATGCGGGCTGGGTTCATCTGTCTTCCCTCTGGGGTTAACAGGAAGCCTAGATATCGGACCTTTTGTGAGACCCACTGAATCTTTTTAGGGTCTACCTTGTGGCCTCTGGTGTGTAGGTATAATAAAAGTGCCTTACCATCGATGCGGAGGGCAGCTTTTTCGCGATTACCTAATAGGATGTCATCTACGTATAGGACCAATGTGGATCCCTGCGGACTGGTGAAACCTTCCAAGTCGTGGCGGAGGCACTGGCTGAAAATCGTGGGGCTGTCTCTGTAGCCTTGAGGAAGTTGTTGCCAGACATAACTTTGTCCCTCCCAGGTGAAACCAAAGAGATACTGAGAGTCTGGGTGCACAGGAATGCTGAAAAAAGCTGATTTTAAGTCAATAACAGTGAACCACTCAGCATCCCAGGGGATTTGGCTGATGATAGTAGCTGGGTCAGGAACTACTGCATGAAGAGGGACCACATACTGATTAACAACTTGTAGATCCTGTACAAAGCGCCAACGAACAGGGTCTCCGTCCTTTTTAGGAGGCTTTTTGACAGGCAGTATAGGGGTGTTACAGGGAGTGCGCTGAGGGCGGACTAGCTTTTGTGCAATGAATCCCTCGATAATGGGGCGGATGCCCTCCCGGGCTTCCAGCGACAGGGGGTATTGAGGGACTGACGGGGGGGTTAAGGAAGGCTTCACCTGAATCCTTACGGGCTCTGCCGAAAGGAGCAGGCCAACATCAGTGTCAGAAATTCCCCAGAGGGATGAAGGCAAGTCAGTGAGGTCAGGGGAGAGAGAGAGGGGTGTTTCCCAATTACCCTGAGTAGGGGCCGAATCTCCTAACACTGTCATCAATAATCCTACCCCTTCAGGAGTGCAGGTTAAAGTAGCCTCAAGCTTACAGAGTAAATCCCGGCCCATCAAAGGGATCGGACAAGCTGGGGAAAAAAGAAAACGGTGAGGAAAACATTTATCAGCATAAATAACATTCAAAGGCAAAGTGAGTCCCAGAGACTGTGGGTTGCCCTCCACCCCAGTCGCAGTTTTAACCTCAGAGGATAGCCAGGGAGAGGGGGCATGATTTAAAAGAGAGAAAGTAGCCCCAGTATCAATGAGGAAAGAGACAGGCAGTCCCTGGACTGAAAGGGTTAAACGAGGCTCGTTGCTGGGAGGGGAGAAAGTGAGAAAGGAGCCGGCTAAAGACATTAAGGAAATAAGACCATCACATTGTTTGTCTTCGCCCCCGGGGTACCGTCATTGAGGAGGCTGTGTTTGCTGCGGCTGCTGCTGTTTCCCGTAGTTGATCCAGGCCTGGGGAATGGGCTGAGCTGGTGGTGCACCTGTAAAGGCATCTCTCTAACTATACTTTTATTACTCGCAAGAGATTTGACGGGGACATCCTCTGGGCTATCCTCAGGGGGGGGCATGCACCCTGCTGTATCTGTTTGGACATTAGCCTAGTAACTACTCCTCCCGAGGTTTGCCCCTCCATTTCCTCCTCATCCTTCTGCAGAAATTCCAATTTGGGATTCTGCAGATTCCCCTCTGCTACATGGAGAGAGTCCCCCTGCGGAGGAATAGGGGCAGGTGCAGAGGGGACCAGCTGACGAGTCAAAACACGCCGTGGTCTACACCCTTCATCGAAATAACCTGGAGGGGGTTCACTCTCGGGAGAGTACCTGACTGCCATAATTTTTAAAGATTTCCACAGCTCTGCTGCTGTGTTCCAACAAAGCCAGTAACATAACTGTCCCGGATGGTCTTTTTCGATCTGGCTCTTTACTCCTCTTAAGGCAGCCTGTTCGAAAGAGCCATACGAAGGCCACCTCATCTCCGGGTCGGCCAATACCGCGGTATACCCAGTCCAATTCCTTACACATAGTGTGTACAACTTCTTCCTAGACATTCCTGTCTGTACTGGGAGTTTCCCTTCGTTCCATAACTTATTTACAATCCCCAACGGACTCTCAAGAGGCACGCTAGTCCCTTGACCCATGGTGTCTGACAGGAGCCCTCCAACTGGCGTTTACCCTGCTGTCCAATACACGACCCCTCAATATTGAATTGGCTGGGAGAAATCTCCTGTGGCGCCTTGCCAATTCATATATGAGTGGTCTGACCACTGGACAGAGGTACCGCACCAGAAGGAATCCCGGACGAGCCCCCAAATTGTTAGGTAATAAAGCAAGTCCTCACTCACCTCTCCAGCACCCGAGTTCGTGCGGAGTTGGTATGGGGCACACAATTCTGTCAGAGACCAGACACCAATGCGTTGATCAACGGGCTCACACTATCCTTAGCTCTAAAAAGCTTTAGATTAAGTGTGGCCCCTTTATTAGGGGTGAGCATCAATATTTATACACAGAAGTAAACAAAGTGATTAACAAAAGATAATGGTCATGCATAATTAATCAAGATTTTACAGGAAAAGCAAGTTAACAAGTAAATGCATAGAGATAAAGGCTAATGGCTACTAGGGAAAGGGGGTGTCATGAGTAGTTTGCAGGTCAGTGCTTTGTTCAAAAGGGTTCAGGAAGGATTATGCAGAGACAGTCAGTCTGGGTGTGTTTTGGCTCCCCAAAGTTCACCAAAAGTTTAGACCCAACATCTACTGTGACCCTTGGTTGGGCAAAGTGTGAGCATCAGTAATATCAGGGATGAAACATGGACTAGAGCCACCCTAGGTTACTTTGGCATCACCCAGGATCAGTGCCTTGATTTGGACCCTCTTTTATATCACAATAGCACCTGCTTATCTGACAGCAGCACCCAGGAGCAGCAACCGAGATCTTGGCCCCACTGTGCTAGGTGCTGTACAAACACACAGTAAAAGACAGTAGAGTGGCCAGATATCCCGATCTGATAGGGACAGTCCTGATATTCGGGGCTTTGTCTTATATAGGTGCCTATTGCCCCACCATCCACTGTCCCGGTTTTTCATACTTGCTACACCTTAAAAGACAGTCCCTGGCCCACAGAGCTTACAATTTCAATAGACCCAGATAGAGGGCAAGAGAGGCATTGGAGGCACAGAGGGGGAAGTGACTTGCCCAAGGTCACCCAGCAGGTCAGTGGCAGAGCCAGAAATTGAACTCAGGTCTCCTGCTGTGTTTATACAATATCTAATAGGAAGGGGCCCCACAATCTTGGTTAGGGCCCTAAAGGTGCTACAAACAAACAATAACAATCATAACAACTCTGAACAGATGGGTCACACAAAGCCGATGAACAACTTACACACAATTTAAGCCCTCTTTGGGTTGACCAAATCCATGGGCAGCAGGTATAAGAGACCAGGGGAGGCTAAGCTGCCTCACACAGGAGGTGGCACATCTCTCTTTGGAGGTGTGCCAGCCTGCGGCCTTTGGAGTGCTGCTGCTGAAAGGGTGCCAGGGCCATGGCCCCGCCTGAGCTCCACGCTGAGGGCCTGCTCCCACTCGTCCTCTTCCTCTGTGGCTCCTCTTCCCATCCCTGCTCTGCCTCTTCCCCCGAGGCCCCCAAGCCTGTTGTTTGCTCCTCGGAGTGGAGGAGGGGGCAGAGAGGAGCAAGAGGCAGGCCTGGGGGGCTTCAAGGGAGGGGGCAAAGAGGCATTGTTGGGGAGGTCTCAGGGGAGGGATGAAGAGGTGCGAGCAGCAGGCAGGGGGCCTCAGGGGAAGGGGCCAAGCAGGAGCAGGGCCCGGGGTGGAGCTAGGGTTGTCAACTTTCTAATCACACAAAACCGAATATGTCCTGCCCCTTCTCTGAGCCCCCTCACTCATTCCATCCCCTCTCCCTCTCTCTCCCTCTCCCCTACCCTCACTCGCTTTCACTGAGCTGGGGCAGGGGTTGGGGTGTGGGAGGAGGTGAGGGCTCTGGCTGGGGGTGTGGGCTCCAGGGTGGGGCTGGGAATGAGGGGTTTGGGGTGCAGCAGGGGCCTCAGGGCGTGTGCAGGGGGTTGGGGTGCAGGAGTGGGTGTGGGCTCTGTGAGGGAGCTCAGGGCTGGGGCACGGGGTTGGGGTGCAGGCTCTGGGAGGGAGTTAGGAACTGGAAGGGGTTCCGACCTGGGGCAGAGTGTTGGGGTGTGGGTGGGAGTTCAGGCTCCACCCGAGTGGCGCTTACCTCCGGTGGCTCCCGGTTGGTGGTGCAGCAGGGCTAAGGCAGTCTCTCTACCTGCCCTGGCTCTGCACGGCTCCCAGAAGCATCCAACATGTCTGTCCCCTAGGCGGAGGCATGGCCAGGTGGCTCCACATGGTGCACGCTGCCCATGCCTGCAAGTGCTGCCCCCGCATCTACCATTGGCCATGGTTCCTGGCCAGTGGGAGCTGCAGAGCTGGTGCTTTGGGTGGGGACAGCACGCGGAGGAGCTGGACATACCGGCCACTTTTGGGAGCCATGCGGAGCAAGGACAGGTAAGGAGCCTGCCTTAGCCCTGCTGTGCCACTGACCGGACTTTTAATGGCCCAGTCAGTGGCGCTAACCAGAGCCACCAGGCTCCCTTTTCGAGCGGGTGTTCTGGTAAAAAACCGGATGACTGGCAACCCTAGGTGTAGTGGGGGTGGGGCCTTTGAGGGAAGAGGCCAAGTGGGGAAGAGCCTTGGGGTGGAGCGGGGGGTGAGGCCACCATCCAGGTGCCAGTGGCGCCCCCCCCACACTTTTAGGGAGTTTCCGATGCTTGCACCAAGCCTCCCCAAATGCAGGAGTCATCTGCCACCCATTACCAAATCCACGAGGTTTTGTTGCCCTTAACTCCCACTAACTACAGTCTCACCCGATCGGGTTTCCCCATTGTTAGCCCCCGACCTCTGTGTGGCTGTTACCTGGCTTTGTCATCCTTTTGCTTGCCCTCTAGTTCCAGATGCTTGCAAGACAAATCTTGACCGTTGCACAGGTTTCCATACCTGTACACAGCCTCTGGCACTCATTCACTCCTTCTCTTCAGCTTGCAGCAATGCCAGCAAGAACACACTTCCCCCTGCACTGCCAGAACCCCATTGTTCCCCTGAAAGCACTAAAAGGCACCACAGCACGTCTGCAAGGTGCAATTTAGCTAGAACATGGTATTACCCTTTTGTCAAAACGAAGGTAAAAACATCCCTCAACAGTTCTTGATTTGTTTGTTCTGTCCTTTGATCAATGGAATAAGAAGAAAAGCCTTCCGATGGATTGCAGCTTCCCTGGGGCCTCTTTTGTGGTCACTCTGATTGTAAATGCAGATTATCTGAGCTATCATTACGATTGTTGTCTGAGCTGGTAAGAGAAAGAAAGAGATTTATCCCAAGTTTTATTCTTTTTGTGGCTACACTCCTGTTAGAATTTATGTTACACTTTTAAGGTGTTTGTATTTTATTTTATTTTTTGCAATGTCAGTACTGAGAAAAGTTTAAAAGAATCAATTCTGAATGGCCTTGCTATGCAACAGCTAATGGGGGTGCGGGGAGGTGTAATGTGGTGAGTGCCCCCTTGTGGTCAAAGGTCACTCTACAGCACTCTGCCTCTATTTCCCCATCTTCGTCGGGCACCACCTCACTTTGCCCTTGTATTGGGGACAACCGAAGCGCCCATGTTCTCCCCCCTGCATGACACGGCAGGGCTTCTCCCCAGCTTAACCAGCACTCACTGCCATGTCTTGTCTCCTTTAAGTAGGTTTATTTGTCCAAACACAAGCACATAACAGACAAAAAACACACTTCAGCTGACCCCTTGTCCTATGGTTTTACGGCCTCCCCTCCCAGGGGTCTCTGGCAATCCAGCGTCTTGCAGCTTCCTGCTCCCAGCCAGCTCCCTTCTCACAGCTAGTTCTCTGGAACAGCAGCCCTAGGCCTCCCTCTCTGAGCACCTGGCCCTTTCTTCCAGGGACCCACCACCTAACTTAGCTCCACACCTCTGTGGTTCATCCCCTCCCCAGGCACAGCCTGTCCCAGTCACGCCTCTTCATCCTGCCCTCTGACAGGCCTTCATAGCTCAGGTGTAGCCAGGTCCCTTTTAATTGATTCAGATAGGCCCACCTTCTCTGACAGAGGAATGCTGGGCCTGGTCTTCTCACAGGGACCAGCTACCCTGTGATGGGGGTGAGAGGGGGCAGGCCTCCCTGACTTGGCTCTAATTTATTTTTATATATATTATGATAGCTGTCTAAAAATGCTACAAAGCTGAAAGCACCAAGGATGGAGGGGAATTACATAGGGTGGCACAAAAGGAGTCAGATGCCCCAGTGATGGGCGCATTAGGATTGGAATAGATGCAAAGACCAGGAGGAATCTCTGTGATCATCTAGTCCAGGGGTCGGTAACCTTTCAGAAGTGGTGTGCCAAGTCTTTGTTTATTCACTCTAATTTAAGGTTTCACATGCCAGTAATAAATTTTAACATTTTTAGAAGGTCTCTTTCTATAAGTCTATAATATAGAACTAACTATTGTATGTAAAGTAAATAAGGTTTTAAAAATGTTTAAGAAGCTTCATTTAAAATTAAATTAAAATGCAGAGTCTCCCTGACCGGTGGCCAGGACCTGGGCAGCGTGAGTGCCACTGAAAATCAGCTTGTGTGCCGCCCTCGGCACACGTGCCTGCCACTGATCTAATCTGTGGTCTAATCAGCCCCCTTCCATCACTGCTACAAAAACATGGATGCTTTGGAAGAATAATGGCACCAACCATCACAGGATTTTCCCAATATTTCTTCTTGGACTGCAGCCTGAAAGCCCTGGCCGTGATTCACTATTCACTGATTCACTATAAACCTGTGTAATCATTTATATCAGTGCAATGGAATGAAAAATGCTACCGGGTCAGTATGGAAGCATTTTACATGCACTTTGCACTGATGTAAAGGACTGCACAAAGTACTGAGCCAGTGTGAATGGGGCTGCCTAGTAGTTAGTAGTTACCATCTGCCACAGCTGGTAGTCCTCAGATATGCCATGTGATCCTGGTCAGTAACAATAACACCATGCAGTCAACTATAAAAGCAATGATCTCTATACTAATAGTATTTCTTAACGCCTGGAACATACCTGGAAATGGGAAGTGAGCTCAGAGACAACAGCTGAAATGTAATTAACTGAGCTGGGTCATCATCTCGCTTTCACGCATTACTTCACATCTAAACAAACCAGTATGTAACCAGCATTCCCTCCAGAAGTGTATCCAAGCCAATCCTGCTTCCATTGAAGTTCATGACTACACTCTTACTGGCTTCAAACAGGAGCAGCACTGGGACAATGTGGAATGCATTCCTCAGATATTAAATATACACACAGTGAAGGATGGGTCCAAGATGCAATATCTGAATCAAGGCCTGGACGAGCTCAAAGGTCAGGTGTGCTTAGCTGTAGGGGTTTGTTCAGGCCTGTTTTAAATACATCTGCCATTTGGTAATGATATAATGGAATTCACTCTCTTTCATAAATGCATAACAAAAATTTGTGTGCTGATTTGCATGCCAATTTGCATACACTATCTTTTGCAAACTCTTATCTCTGCTGCTGAAATTGTCCGACCTGATAAAATTATTTGCGAAGTTGGGCCTGACCAGGACTTGAATAAGTCACCTCCCCAGAGGAACCCAGAGGCTACAGGAAGTGCAGTTGGTTATTCCTCTTCCTTGTGACTACGTCTTGAATCAATACCCCAACACAGATTCAGAGATCTCATGACCAAAAGGAACCATCATGATCATCTAATCTGACCTTCTGCGTAACACGCGGCACAGTATTTCCTGCATGAAGTGCAATAACTTGTGGCTTGTGCTCCTACAAGGACATCTAATCTTGTTACAGCCTAGGAGAGCTCTATTTGTATATACGTATATATTTAGCTAATAGACCAGGTGCCGGTGGATGGTGCTCAGAAATACGTAGCACACTTCCTAGGTTATGCAGGACCAGTTCAAGGTGTCGTGCACTATAACTGATTTCCTCTGGCAGCTGTCTACATCAAATTTTCACCAAGACGTCAAGCCATGGAGGATCCACCACATCCTTTGCTAAGCCGTTCCAACGGTTAACAAAGTTCAATGTTACAAAAAACGGCTAATGGCCACTCTGCTGCGAGGCGTGATCAGTCAAACAAACTTCTGCTCCAGGGAGCAGCTGTAGACAACTTGACTCGCTCTCCCTAGAGAGGCACTGATCCTCACTGGCAGCGATACCCTAATGTTTGGAGTACATGTGCATACTAATATGCTGCATACATACCCGATGTATAAACACATTCGCCTAGAGAGAAAGGATGATTGTCATAAACAGATGGTTAAGGGTTAATGTCTCTCTTACCTGTAAAGGGTTAACAAACAGGGACCCCAAACACCTGACCAGAGGACCAATCAGGAGACAAGATAGTTTAAAATCTTGTGGGAGGGAAGCCTTTGTTTGTGGGTTTGGGTTTGGCTTTGTTCTCTCTGAGTCCTGGACGGGGCTAGAGGTGTAACCAGGTTTCTGCCAATTTCCCTGCTACAGTCTCTTATCTGTTCAGAATTGTAAGTAGAAAAGGCGGTCATAGTCTTTTAATTTGTTTTCTTTTTCATTTGCGTATGTGTACTTGCTGGAAGTAGCTTAAATTGTGTTTCTGCTGGAGAAAGTTTCTTTCTATTGTTTATAAGTTGAAAGACCCTGTAACTTTTTACCATCTAAAGTGCAGAGATAAACCTGTTAACTTTTTTCTTTTTTTTTATTAAAAGCTTTGCTTTAAGACCTGTTTGAGTGTTTTCTCCTAGTTAAGGCTCAAAGAAGCTTGAGTCTGTATTGCCTGAGGGAGGGAATGGTAAAGTTCCTTTTTGTGTTAGATTCACGGAGTTGAATCAGATGATCTCCTAGTGTTCCCAGGGCGGGAAGAAGCTGGGGAGGAAGGAGGGAGGGGGAAGGAAATGGTTTATTCCCCTTTGTTGTGAGACTCAGGGAATTTGGGTCTTGGGACCCCCAGGGAAGGTTTTTTGGGAAGACTAGAGTCGATCAGGCACTCTACTCTAAGTCCTGATTGGTGGCAGCCTATCAGATCTAAGCTGGTAATTAAGCTTAGGGGAATTCATGCTAATACCCATATTTTGGATGCTAAGGTCCAGAATTGGGAATTATATTATGACAATGATACAAACCAGACTGTGTTTCATTCAGACTCACTATTATCAAGGCCGAATCTTTTCCAATGAATTTAAGCTTTGAAATCAGGCGGATTCACATTTTGTACGATTCATTCACCACAATGATTTTTATTTTTAAAATGGCAGTTAACTAGCCCTGGCACCGAGCAGTACTGGAAGATACAGGAGAGCACTCAAACACAGCAATAACTTTTATACAGTTGGCTTCATGCACTCGGCTCTGCACAGGGGAATGTCAAGTAATATCATAGGGTGCGTTGTTTGAAAACAAGACAGAGCGCCCAGCTGCTCGCTAGCACACAGAGATCCGAGGGTGATTATGAAGCGGGGGAGATTTATGACTCCCAGCAGAAATGAGCTAGGCCAAATTTCCAGCTTCCACTTCCGCCAAAACATCGTATTAGTGATACAACTTGGCACTTATGGCTGCGGTGTCAGAGCTGCCTGTGGGGTTTGGATGCCTGATTCCTATTAAAATGAACAGGAACGAGGCACCCAGACATCAAGGCAGCTTTGAAATGCTCAGCCTGTATGTTCTTCCAAACATTTTACACAGGTAGGCCTAATCCTGCTGCCTGTACTCTCAAGAGGAAATGCACTGAAGTGAATGGGGCCAGTTCAGGGTGAAATGTGCCCCAGCACAAGGAGTGTGAACCATTCCTGCCCCTCTCAAGACCTGACATTGCACCCCAAAGGCCTGATCCTCCAGTCCCTGTGCACCCAGAACCTGCAGTGAGTCAAGGCAGGGCCAGATTAAGGTTCTGAGGGGTCTAAGGCTATTGGGAGGGGAGGGCCTAAGTATGAATGACATATTGCAAAAAAAATTGTGAAGTCATCAAACATTTCTCTATATACATATTTACATATTATTTATGTATGCAAAATTAACACGTTTATTCTACTCTATTGTAGTGTAGATATAGCCTGGGAGGTAGTCAGCTTTTATTATGTAACAGAAAACCATTCAGATGTAAAATCCACTGAAGCAGAAGAAGTAGTGGTGGGAAAACTACATCGGGTGGCATTGTATTTCAGGCTGTCTTGCTCTGAAAGCTGCCTCCTAGTGTTGTACTGGCTGAGGACAACAGGTTACTGTTTTCACATTGAACCCAAATATTATTTGTGGGATGATACCCAGTTTGTGTAGTTAATCACCAGTGATTCACCACATTAGGCTGTTCTGTCACCTAGCTTTGGGGAGGGATAGCTTGGTGATTTGAGTATTGGCCGCCTAAGGACAGGCTTGTGAGTTCAATCCTTGAGGAGCCCATTTAGAGAGTTGGGGTTTAAAAAAAAAATTGTCTGGGGATTTGTCCTGTTTTGAGAAGGGGGTTGGACTAGATGATCTGCTGAGGTCCCTTCCAGCCCTGAGATTCTATGATATCATAGGACTGAAAGGGACCTCAAGAGGTCATCTAGTCCTGTCCCCAGAACTCCTGGCAGGACTAAGTATTATCTATTCTAGAATGTGTGATCAGCAGCTCTGGCGTGGTTTTTTAAGCATGAGTTCTGTGTGCACCAGCCCCTTATAGTTTGCATTTGTCCGTTTTAAGCTTTCTGTAAGAAAAAGGGTAACAGCTAGAAGTGACACAGATTTTTAGATGGTTGCCCAGTCATAATATTTAGCACTTTGATACTTATGTTAGCTCTTCAAAATCACTGTACAAACATTAAACAAACTTAAGCTAAAGGCTTTCAGCTTCTGAATGACTAGGAGTTGACAAAACAGAGCTATTCCCTGTTGTTTTCTCTGCCTCCCGGAACAAAAAGACTTCACTGAAAATCAGCATCTTAAAAGAACCTTTCAGGATCTTTCAAAAGAACAGTCCAGCCAAGGCTGCTGTAGTGACACCCCTGTTACATCAGGGCTGGTGTTTGTTTAAGACTGGTGTGGAGTGAAGGGAGCGCTTCCTGGTTTGTTTGCATGTGTAAATCAAGCAGACCTGGCTTATTTTTCCCCCTTAAGTGCTCAGAGTTTAGGGGAGGAAAGTGAATGAGATTTTGCTTATACCCCGTGTGAAAAAGCAAAAGAGACCGAAATCTATTGTGCAAAAATCTGTCCTCCCTGAAGTCAATAAGGCTACACAGGTGTAACGGTCAGCAGGGATTGGCCTGTGTTCTCATTTCTGTCTCCAATCACACACACATTCCAGGCTCACCCAACGTGTTCCACTCGGGAAAGAAGTTAGTTTGAATTGGGGCAGAAAAACGAGGACTAACTTCAGGTTGATTTAGCTTTAAGTTTCTGGAATGAAACTCAAAAGAAATCAAATGTGAGGTCCTTTTATGATGGATTGAATTGCTAGAGAACCAGCCAATGGATAGAACCTGCCTTTATTCTATTCAGTGTGTCTATCATAGCCTGTTAAGAAGTGGATTTAAAATCTTTGAGGGAGAGGAGAGACAAAAACCTACAACACTGTGTGTTGAGCTTCCTCCAGCACTTTTGCAAGCCCTTAAAAGTACGAAGATGCATTGGCCTGTGGAACTAGGCTGAGCATAAGGAAAGAACTTGGTTGCCTGTGCATCCCAGTACAGAAAAATACATCAAAGAACAAAACTGCATTTATCTGATTTTTAGTACAGTTCAGTACAGTATTGAACATAGTGCATCATGACTCTGAAGCCACTCAGTAGCAGGTACTTTAAAAGTTAAAGTACTGGTATCCAGAATGGTATGTTTTGTTTTGCTTTTCCTACAAATGTGTGGGAATCCATTCCAGGGCCGCCCAGAGGATTCAGGGGGCTTGGGGTCTTCGGCAGGGGGTCCCAGAGCAGACGGACCCCCCGCCACCAAATTGCCACCGAAGACCTGACACTTCAGAGACAGGTCCCGGAGCGGAAGGACCTCCCACTGCGGGTCTCCGGGGCACTTCGGTGATGGGTCCCAGCGCGGAAGGACCCCCGCCACCGAATTACCGCCAAAGACCCGGAGCGGAAGAAAAACTCTCATGGGGGCCCCTGCGGGGCCCGGGGCTTGGGGCAAATTGTTCCACTTACCCCCCTGGGCTGCCCTGATTCGTTCCTTATAGATGAGAGAGGCATTAGTTCTGGCTGGAGCTGGATAGAGTGTGTGCAGGTTCTGTGCAAGCTTCCCTCCCTACCAGTCTGGTACTGCCTCTTCCTCCGCCACGCCATGCCCTGTCCCCCCACAGGCACGCACCAGTTGTCCAGAAATGGGACCCAGCACACATAGAAGAGGATAGTGATGGGCACAAGGACCCAGAAGGCAGTGCCCAGGAGCTGCCTGCCAGCCTCAGCTGTGGAGAAGGACAGAGGGAGCCTCTTTCCTCCCTGACAGCTAAGCAGAGCTCTGGAGAAATCGGGGGGGGGGGGGGGGCAATGCCTGCTCAAACTACACCCGTGGCTGGCATGGGTTCCCATGGTAACCGGATTTTAGTGTCCAGTCACCAGTGTTAACCAGATCCCTGGCAGCGTGTTCCTGCAGTGCGGGGCGATGCAGCAGGCTGCCAGCTGAGCTCCTTCCAAGCCATGGGGGGCTGCTTTGCCTTTCCTGCTGGCAGGAGCGCTTCAGCAGGGCTGCGTGAGCAAGCTCACTCCCCCCCAGCTGTGCCCCCAGCCTGACCAGTATGGCCTAAAAATAGAAGGGCCTAAGCCTAATGGTTAATCTGGCCCTGAGTCAAGGCATGGCAGTGGGGGCTGGGACTCCTGAAAGGAAGGACAGTGCTGCCATCTTAGGTGACCCCTCTTTCTGTGCTCAAAGCCACTGCAGGGGCCTGAGGCACTGGAGTATCTCCTCAGTCCCTCTTGTTCTCTGCCTGTGACACATCATAGTCCAGTCTCCTGTGAGTCTCTTTCACCTTGGTCTCATTTCAGCTGCTGGGTCAGTGTGCAGGTGCTGGGTGGGGTTGGTGACCTGTGATGCACAGGAGGTCAGACTAGATGATCTAGTGGTCCCTTCTGGCCTTAAATTCTATGACTTGGCTTTGCATGTGCATATAGCATCATATCAGTCTGACGTAGCCCTCCACAGCTGGGAAGCAGGGAGCTGAGTGTTGGCCAACCCCGCCCCATCATGCTCCGGGATGGTCTGAACATCTCACAGTCTTTACTTTACCCTTACCACACTCCTGTGGTGTAGGGACGTGCTACTAATCCCATTTGTGAGGGTATATTGAGGGCCAGAAAGATTAAGTGACTTGCCCAAGGTAATGCAGGAAGTCTGTGTCAGAGCCAAGTCTCCTAACTCCCCGGCTAGCACCCTAACCACTAGACCAAAGTCTCCTGGGTTTGTTTTGCTTTGTATTCTGGTTTTTGAACTCCTGGATGTCTCAACCTTGCAGTTTTTCAGCCAGGGAATCAATGGCATGTCAGATGGAGCCATAACTCTCTAAGGGTTAAACCAGGTAGTTAGTCCCCATGCCCAAATCCAGACCATTCCACCACAGTATTCACTTGGTGCCAGCGGTCCACTATTAAAACACCCGTCCCATCTCTATCTCATTTGAAACACTCACATCATTGAGCAGGGCCACTTGCTGGGACCACATAATGCTTGTGATCTGTCCTAACTACTCTAGTCCCTCCAGGCTTCCAATCTACAAAGTCCTAATGGTTTGAGACCTGCCTTCCTATGACAATGCCTCTGTCCCATGTAGTACCACCACACATGTGATCAGAGGAGATTCTAATGCTGGAACTTCTTCGTGTAAATGGAAATCAGGGGGACAGCTGTCAAAGGTCCTGGACTTTGGAGCTTGCTTCTCCCCTCAGTCCATCAACAAGGACAAGTGCAGAGTCCTGCACTTAGGAAGGAAGAATCCCATGCACTGCTACAGACTGGGGACTGAGTGGCTAGGAAGCAGTTCTGCAGAAAAGACCCTAGGGGTTACAATGGATGAGAACCTGGATATGAGTCAACAGTGTGCCCTTGTTACCAAGAAGGCTAACGGCATTTTGGGCTGTATAAGTAGGGGCATTGCCAGCAGATTGAGGGACGTGATCATTCCCCTCTATTTGGCACTGGTGAGGCCACATCTGCGGTACTGTGTCCTGTTTTGGGTCCCACACTACAAGAAGGATGTGGAAAAATTGGAAAGAGTCCAGTGGAGGGCAACAAAAATGATTAGGGGGCTGGAGCACATGACTTATGAGGACAGGCTGAGGGAACTGGGATTGTTTAGTCTGCAGAAGAGAAGAATGAGTGGGGATTTGATAGCTGCTTTCAACTACCTGAAAGGGGGTTCCAAAGAGGATGGATCTAGACTGTTCTCAGTGGTAGCTGATGACAGAACAAGGAGTAATGGTCTCAAGTTGAGTGGGGGAGGTTTAGGTTGGATATTAGGAAAAACGTTTTCACTAGGAGGGTGGTGAAGCACTGGAATGGGTTACCTAGGGAGATGGTGGAATCTTCCTCCTTAGAGGTTTTCAAGGTCAGGCTTGGCAAAGCCCTGGTTGGGATGATTTAGTGGGGAATTGGTCCTGCTTTGAGCAGAGGGTTGGACTAGATGACCTCCTGAGCTCCATTCCAACTCTGATATTCTATGATTCTATGATCAGAGCCAGATTTGTAATCTTCTGTGCCTGCTGGAAAGCCCTACTCTACCCCTCAAGCTTTGGGATGGAGGTAGGTTGAAGAGGTTGGATAATAGCATGTGGGAGGGGGCTGTTAGCTTTCATGGATTCCTAGATTTTAAAGGGACCATTACATTCATGTAGTCTGAGGTGCTGTGTAACACAAGCCATAGAATTTCACCAGCAGTTCTTTGAGTGCAGGGAATTACTAATGATTACACCCATATCATATTTCCTTACACAAATTAATTATAAATATATTTTGCAATAACTCCCCCAACTCAATAATGTTTTTTTTTTTATAAATTAATAACATTCCATCAGTGAGCAGAGACAAATCCAGCACTCCTTGGAAGCTGCTTTCAGCCCTCCTTTCCAGGGGCAGAGTTGTAAAGATTGTGTTTTCAAAATGAGTTGAAAATGAAAAGTGTCATATGCTACTATTCACACAGATGTGTCCATAGAAAAGTGAGACCGCATGGATCTACAGAGAGTTCAGCTCCTTGGAGAACTGTTGAGAGCTACATGCAAGTGTGAGGTACAAAGTAGCCAGACTACAGAAGGAGGGGTTAGGGTGTTGCGTATGGTACACTGGCATCAATCAGACAGAGCCTTCAACAGGAAAGGGATATATTTCAAAGCTGTAAGATTCATGTCTTGGGCACGTACAGTCAGATGCACAATGGGTTACTTTATCCATGTAGCTTTGTCTAACCGAGTAACAGCAGAGAAGGCTTTAGGCCCAGATTCTGATCTCATTTACATTGCTGTACATTCAGATTAGCACCATGGAGTAAGTCAGTATGATTATTCTGGATTTACACTAGCATAATTCAGATCAGGACCAGGACCCTTACTGGTAGATAGCTGAGACTGGTTTAAGTGAAACTGAAAAGCTGCCAGCTGACACCTGTAGATCCAGATATGAGCTGGCAAACAAAAAGATTTGACACCTTTCATCAGAGTTTGCAATCTTAGATACTGATACAGCTTTCATCACCTCACAATAGCCCTGTGAGACAGGGTAGTGCTTATATTCAAGGTGGTAAGCTAAGACACAGGGAGAACAAGTAACATGCCAAAGTTACAGAGGAGAGGGGTGGTAGAGTGGGAATTGAACCTGGGTTGCTAGAGCCCTAGTCTAGGGGTCATTGTTCTTTCCCTCTACCAGGCTTTCTCCAGGCTACTGCAGTTAATGCAAGACCAATCACAACCCCCACGGATGTTGAACCAGGTCCCCTGTGAGTGCTGAAATTCCACCAGTGATCTACGTCTTGTTAATTATTTCCTCCCAGCAACACACCCTACTGTAGGGATAGAGTTAAAGGCCTAAAGAAAAACATGGAGGCTTTTTAAAAAGCCTGGCTTCTCTATTTCATTCTGATGCTGTTACAAGATTCATACTAAACCCAGGGCCATCTCTAGCCATTTGTGTGCCCTACGCAGCCCCCCCATGGGGTCCCAGGCCTCCCCCCCTGGGTCTTGGAGGCAGGGGCTGTGGGGGGCCACTTTTGGGGGCCCCACAGGCCCAGAGTGGCCCAGGGCATCAGCGGGGGGCCGGGAGCAGCCCGCTCTACTTCCCTTGCCCCGGCCCCAGCTGTGTCACTTGGGGGAGAGGGCTTGAGGAAAGGGATCCCCCAACACTCACCGGCAGCGGGGGAAGCGGAGCAGCCTGGCCCCAGCCTGCTCTACTCTACCATCTCCCAGCTGTGGTGCTCCACTTCCCACCACCGGTGAGAGCCGGGGGCAGTCCTTTCTCCAACCTGAGCGACATGGCTGGGGCTGGGGCTGTGTCGCTCTGCTTCCCACTGCTGCTGAGTGCGGGGGTTACTGGGGGAAGAGATGGAATGGGGGCGGGCTGGGGGCAGAGCAGGGGGAAGGCTAAGAGGTGGGCTGGAAGGAGTTCTTCAATTTGGTGCCCCAAATTTCATGGTGCCCTACGCAGCTACGTATGCCTAGGGACAGCCCTGACTAAACCCCATCTGCAATTCCAGTTGGGTGCTTTTCTTTGCCATCGTCCACAGGGAGAGGTCTCTGTTAGCCAAAGGATTATTCTTGGAATAATAAAAACTTGCAGCTGGGAAGGCGAGCCTGACTGATTCAGACAATTAAATCTATGGGAAGACACATGAAAAGAAGAGATTGCCTCAACAAGCAGGGCTCAGAAATCTCTCCATCCTGACTAGCTTTCCGTCATGCAAGCCTAACTCTCCAAAACAAACACAACTGTTTCCACACTGGAGAGAAAGAAAAAGACAAGAGGATGAAGCGAAACTGTACCTGAAAGAGAAAAGTCTGTGCAGAAGCCTTCAGAACAATGAGAAGATACGGAGCACTGCAGAGTGTACACCCCACAGGAAAACATCTGCATGGGAGGAGAGAGAGAAAAAATCCCAGAAACAGAGACACAAGAAAACGCAATCCCCTGTTGGACAGCAAACATAGGGATCTTGTTTCAGTTTGTGTATGAATGTTGATGCCTATAAAAATAGAGGCCTAATAGCATTAAAGCTGCAAACTGAATCACACTAATAGTTTATTTAAGTCCAAAATCACTTAAGTCTATCCCTGGTCAGCTAATCGCGTGCTGAAGTCCTGCTGAAGTCAACGGGACTTACATATACGCATACGTGTTTTGCTGAATTGGTGCTACAGCGCTTCTCATCGGAAAGGATCCCAAAGCACTTGGCAGACAATTACATGACAAGACAGATCAAAATATTAAAACACAAACACTATGTAATATACATCAACTGTAGTACTCGAGTCTGATCCTGTGAAAGGCTCCACCTCAGCTACCACTGACATCAGGGGGAGCTGAGGTCAGCTCTGAGGCCCTTGGACGTTAGGGCTGGGTTTACAAAGGAACCTAAGGGAGTTAGGCACCCACGAAAGCTCATGCTCCAAAATGTCTGTTAGTCTATAAGGTGCCACAGGACTCTCTGCTGCTTTTACAGATCCAGACTAATGCGGCTACCCCTCTGATACTTGACACCATGCAAGGCACTGCATTTAGCCGTATGGAGTGGAAATCCATCTCATGCATCTGACGAAGTGGGTATTCACCCACGAAAGCTCATGCTCCAATATGTCTGTTAGTCTATAAGGTGCCACAGGACTCTTTGCTGCTTTAACTCCTTTTAGGCTCCTGTGAAAATCTCAGTCTACATCTATGCATGTGATAGTGAACTCTGCTTGAGAAATATACATATTTACCTACTGCTACTAACTAATGATCAGGGAACAAGCCAGGCAAAGAAACCCACAACAGTGTTTTATCATCCCCACCCACTGACATAACAAACCACTGTATCATATTAAATACAGTGTGATTAAACCAGAAGAGGCAGCCTGGGAAGGTTCAGTAAATGTAACAAACTCAACACAAGACTCAGAATAAGGAGTCAAAATGTCCCAAATAAACAAGATTGTCAGAGTATTGAAGACTAGAATTTATCTCTACATATCAGGCATATTTCAGAGTCCTTCGCATTGCAAAGCACTTTCGATGTTCAAAGTACAGCTCCCACTGATTTTGGTTGCAGCTGGGAGTGATCAGAACTTCTGCAAATCAGACCTCAGGGTCTCTCAAGTTGGGCACTGAGAAAATGATGCACACACAATTAGTAGCCGCTTGTGAAAAGCTTGGTTTAAGTGACTTGCCCAGCAACACATGAAACCTCTGTGGCATTGGCAGGGCTAGAATCTAATTCTCTATGGCAGCCTTCAAATATCTAAACCATAAGACCATCTTCTCTCTTCCCTCCCCTCCCCACCCCCCACTCACCGCACACCTTCCAATTTCTGCAACAGATCACACAGGGATCCTACAGACAACAACCTCCTTTGCTAAACAATTCTGTTTCATCCCCAGAGCACTGTCAGTCCTGTGCACAGAATGAAGCAGGGGTCCTGCGGAAAAGCTAGTATGAGATCCTTTAATTAAAGCCTGTGTCGTAACACACGCACAAGAGGGGGGCTAGCTTTGGGTGCTTGACTTTGCAACTTTAACATTCTTTTAACGTAGCTTTTTGTGTATAATTTTGCTACATGGCTCTAACTAACATGTTAATTCAGCTTTAGGGTTGAGATATTAAAATGAAACACCCAGGAGATGGTGAGGTTAAGGTCCTCTGGTTGATCATGCATATGGGTTTATACATGAACAGCCACATAGCCCTGAGCAATGGAAGACACACAAGAGAGGAAGTGTAGTGTGTTAGTTCAGGCACTGGACTGGAACTGAGGAGACCTGGGTGCTAGTCCCACCTCTCCCCCTAATCTGTTGTGTGGCCCTGGGGCTCTGGCCTCCTTGTCTAGTTTGTCTGTAAGCTCTCCAGGCAGGGACCATGTCATTTTATAAGTGTGGATAGCATTTAGCACAGTGAGGCCTGGAGCTTGGGGTGGGGCTTCTAGACACTACTGTACAAGAAATCATTAATAATGCCACCAGTGCATAGGTGCGGGAACTAGGGGTGCTGGGGGTGCTGGCACACTCCTTGGCTGAAAGTGGTTTCCATTATATACAGGGTTTACAGTTTGGTTCCATGGCTCTCAGCACCCTGTGACGTTCCCCTGGTATTATCCAGACTGGTGATCTGCTAGGTCACTCCAATCCATGACTCTTGGAGCCAGCCTTACCCTGCTCCACTGTGAGAACCTCCGCTCCTGGGCTGTTCCCGCACAACCACTGGCATGTAAGCTGCTGTCAACTATGTGAGTGAGCACTTTTGGTCAGTCACTGCTCGGATTGTGCAACCAAATGACACTAGCCAATATCTCCAGTCTCAGACACAACCTTAGGAACCTCTATCTTGCAGTGTTCAGCTATGCCTGCTGGACGCTGCAAAGTATGTGTGAGTTCGTCGGTTTAACAAAGAAATTTATATGTACCAGATTTGTTATCCCAAGGGGAGTCTCTAACATGCTTCAAACCAAACGCACTGCTTCAGGTAGAATAAACAAACAAACAAACAGATTTATTAACTATAAAGATAGATTTTAAGTGATTATAAGTCAAAGCACAACAAGTCTGATTTGGTCAAATGAAATAAAAGCAAAACGAATTATAAGCTGATCGTAACACTTTCAATGCCCTTACAAACTTGGATGCTTCTCACCACAGGCTGGCTGGTTGGCCTTCAGCCAGGCTCTCCCCTTTGATCAGCACTTCAGTCATTTGGTGTGGTGTCTGTAGATGTAGGTGGAAGAGAGCGAGTGAGCATGGGAAGCGTCTCTCCCTTTTATCATGGTCTTTCTACCTCTTGGCTTTGCCCCCCCTTTCAGGGTCAGGTGAGCATTACCTCATCGTAGTCCCAAACTGACCAAAGGAAGGGAGGTGACTCACTCGAGAGCCCAACAGATTCTTTGTTGCTGCCTAGGTCAGTGTTCTTTGTTCCTGTGAGGCTGGGCTGGGTTTGTCCCATACATGCCCTGATGAAGTGTGAACTGCCTCTCTTCTCCTGGAGTTTTTCCTGGTTTTTTTTTTTAAACCAGGAAGACACATTTTCAGCCTCATATCTATATACATGAAATTACAACCTATAACATTACTATAACAACAATGCTCAGTGCATCATGAACCTTCCGAAGACATCTGGCATGACCAACTTTGCATTGGGTACCACACAATCATATTATAAGGATGAACATGGTGGTGTGGGTTGTTCCCCCAAGGTACAGAGTGTCATACACACCCACTATACAAATTGTTCCAGCACTCCTGCACCAGTGTTTGACAAGTATATTCTTTACACCTGATGTGGTAGCTGCTGCATGTGGAGGTAAAGAAACAGCCCTAAGCAGGCTAAATCTTAGCTGTGAAGGGTTATTTTTGCTATAATTATTCATGGTTGGAGAGGAAACGGATTTATAGTAAAAATCTTTTCTTAGCCTTAAAGAATTGTCATAATTCTAGGAACTTATATAATCCCACTCTCAAAAAGTACTTATGGATCGATGCTGTTAACAGCTCAATGGGGTAGGAAAGTAGCGTTACCTTCATTTAACCGATGAGGCACCAAAGCACAGAGAGAGATGAAGTGACCTGCCAAGGGAGGTCTGTGGCAGAGCTAGGAATGGAGACTGGTTCTCCTGAGCCCTAGTTTTGTGCCTTAACTGCAGGACGAGCCTTATTGAAGACACAAGAGTCACCTGATTTGCCCAGAGGTCAACTCCATGCTGGACTTTGGGCAACCTGAGAAGAAGAAATAGGAAGATTTAGAAAATAATCAACTGAATGTGCCACTTACAGCCAAATCTGAAGACATCCTGGTTGTGTCTTACCTCCTTTAAGAAGAGCACTGCCCGCTGGCATGATGTTGTATAAAGAACAGATGTGCCAAGGTAGACCTATTAGGAGCGACATATGTATTAGGGTTATACAAAGTGGAGATAAATGTATTAGATGTAAATTGGGTTTGAGGTTAGGGTTCAAAGCCAAATAAGGGCCAGATTCTGGTTTTGCATTTGACGATGTCAAAATCTCAGGAGATGTTTGTCACGTTTCACTCAATTTTCTTTATGAAAATATGCTTATGATATGAATATGACATAACTGAGATGTACTTTATGCAAGATGGGTCTTGTAAGGTATCACTGGAAAGGTTAGAATTTACTGAATGTGATTATCCAATTTGTATGCCTGTATCATTTCTGTATCTGAAGTTAGGAATATTGACTATGTATCTGTATTTCAACGATGCTACTTTGGGTGAAGCCCACTGCCAACACTTCAGATACAACAATGGAAAAGCCAGACAGGGCTGATGACCCATCAGCGAGGACAATGGACTATGAAAAGACTTGGCCTTCCTGCGGATGCTCCATACTGCCACTGACTCACGGATGCTGTGGAACTACAGAGTCAGGTGGTCTTGTCACTTGATACTCAACATTTTCCTGGAATTTTTGTAACTTTCCATTGGAAGGGAAGGGGGATGGTCAAGTTTGGTAAACAAAGAATTCCCGCCTTATGTAAATCCTATTTAAGGGTGGAGAGGAAGGCAAATGGGACTCCTCCTCTCCATGGCCTGTCTGCCCAAGAAGAAAGACTGCTAAAGCCACCTGAAGGGAAGGCAAGGGGGGGAGTCCAGACTAAGACAGGGGTCTAGTCTGAAAAGGAATATCACTGGAACTCTGAACCACAGAAACTTTGCAACCCGCCTAAAATAACATTTAGGGTGGGAATTTGCATTTTTGTAACCTGTTCTTAAGTATATTGAGTTTTGCTTGCGTATTTTGCTTTATTTAGTCAGTAATCTGCTTTGTTCTGTCTGTTATCTCTTATATTCACTTAAAATTCACCTTCTGTAGTTAATAAACTTATTTCTTGTTTCTAAAATAACCCAGCTTATGTAATTTCTAACTGAGTGGGGGAGGGGGGAGAAATTGTGCACATCTCCCTCTACATTGAGGGAGGGGGCGAATTTCTTAAAACCTTTGGGTTTGTCCCCCTTAAAGGGAGTGGGCACCAGAGTGTTGGGGAGAGCTCCTGTCATAAACAGATAGTTAAAGGTTAATGTCTCTTTTACCTGTAAAGAGTTACAAGCAGTGAACCTGGACCACCTGACCAGAGGACCAATCAGAAGACAAGATACTTTCAAATCTCGGTGGAGAGACGTCTTTGTTTTGTGTTGTTTGTTTGTCTGTTGTTCTCTCTGGGTTCTGAGAGTGACCAGAGTTATCTACAGGCTCTCTAATTTTCTGTTCAAGTAGTAAGTACAAGTAGAAAGGCGGTTTAGTCTTTTTGATTATTTTCTTTATTTGCAAATGTGTATTTTGCTGGAAGGATTTTAATTTGCATTTGTGCTGGGGGGAAGGCTTCTCTCTAGTGTCTATTCTCTCTAGTGTCTATTCTCTCTAGTGTCTATAAGCTGAAAGACCCTGTAAC
The DNA here is from genome assembly GCF_025201925.1 of Gopherus flavomarginatus. Classification (NCBI taxonomy): domain Eukaryota; kingdom Metazoa; phylum Chordata; order Testudines; family Testudinidae; genus Gopherus; species Gopherus flavomarginatus. The sequence goes on from NC_066617.1 coordinate 358,873,301, forward strand.
ATTTACCATCTTAATTATAGAGACTTTTACTTTTTTCTTTCTTTTATTAAAAGCTTTTCTTTTTTAAGACCTGATTGATTTTTTTCCCCTTGTTGAGGCTCAGGGAAATTGAGTCTGTACTCACCAGGGAATTGGTGGGAGACAAGGAGAGAGAAGGGAGGGGGGAAGGTGGAATTCCTCTGGTTTTAGATTCACGGAGCTTGAATCTGTATTACCTCTTGGGGAGGGGAAAAGAGGAGGGGGGAAGGTGCATTCCTCTCTGTTTTAAGATTCAAGGAGTTTGAATCACAGTGATCTTCCAGGGTAACCCAGGGAGGGAAAGCCTGAGAGAGGCAACGGTGGGGGAAAGGGTTTACTTTCCTTGTGTAAGATCCAGGGGGTCTGGGTCTTGGGGTCCTCTGGGAAGGTTTTGGGGGGACCAGAGTGCACCAGGCACTGCAAGTCCTGGTTGGTGGCAGCACTACAAGATCTAAGCTGGTAATTAAGCTTAGGGGGATTCATGCTGGTACCCCATCTTTTGGATGCTAAGGTTCAGAGTGGGGATTATACCATGACAGCCCCTAAGGCTGAATCTTTCTAGAGCGGATCTCTGTCTCTCTGTGCAGCTTGATGTGGCCCTGCCTGTGTGCTTGGCTGGAAGAGGCTAGTAAACCAAACCCAGCAAGGCCAGGTGAAGGGGACCCGGGCTGGCAGAATAGGCTGACTCAGTGGCATCCCAGCACATCAGGTGACACTCCAAAGGGCCCAAACCTATCACAATGTTCTGGCAAGATTCTGACTCTGTGTGGTCTCAGCATCACTATACCCACTGGGACCAAAAAAATAAGCTCTATTGGGAAACAAAACCTCAGGGAGGGGGTTTTAAAGATTTCTTTTGGACCGAACCAATTTGGAAAATGCGATACAAATTCACAGAATGTGTCAGTGGACACAAATCTGCATTTTTTTGAAGAAAATGTTCACCCCACTCTACTCAGTGCCCACAATTAGGGCAAGTTTCTCCAATGATCCTAGCTCCCACTTAGGCACCAGAACAAGCTGTGGGTGCTGAGCATTTAAAAATCAAGTGCAGAACTGCTCGCTACCTCAGTTCCCCCTCTGTAAAATGGGGACAATAGCACTGCCATGGCAGGGGTGGTGGGAAGATAAATTATATGACCCCGGGGTAACTGGATGGGGTCCAAAGGCCTGTGATGTGCATGTCAGCCCAGATGATCTGTGGTCCTCTCTGACCTTAAGCTCTATGATAGGTATTCCGAGATTAGTAGCAGACAACCGTTTCGCGCCTTTTTCCCTGGGTGAACTGTGCAGACGCCATAGCATGGCAAGCATGGACCCTGCTCAGCTCAAGACAGCAATCATGGACGTTGTAAACACCTCGCACATTCTCATGCAGTCATTGTTGAACCAGGACCTGCAAAACCAGTCGAGGAGGAGGCGGCTACGGTAGCGCGGCGATGGGAGTGATGAGGACATGGACACAGAATTCTCTCAAACCGCGGGCCCCTGCACTTTGGAGATCATGCTGTTAATGGGGCAGGTTCTAGCTATTGAATGCTGATTTTGGGCCCAGGAAACAAGCAAAGACTGGTGGGACTGCATATTGTTGCAGGTTTGGGATGATTCCCAGTGGCTGCGAAACTTTCGCATGCGTAAAGGCACTTTCATGGAACTTTGTGACTTACTTTCCTCTGCCCTGAAATGCCAGAATACCAATATGAGAGCAGCCTTCACAGTTAAGAAGCGAGTGGCAATAGCCCTCTGGAAGCTTGCAACGCCAGACAGCTACCGGTCAGTCGGGAATCAATTTGGAGTGGGAATATCTATTGTGGGAACTGTTGTGATGCAAGTAGCCAAAGCAATCATTAAGCTGCTGCTACGAAAGGTTGTGACTCTGGGAAACGTGCAGGTCATAGTGGATGGCTTTGCTGCAATGGGATTCCCTAACTGTGGGGGGCGATAGATGGAACCCATATCCTTATCTCGGCATTGGAGCACCAGAGCACCCAGCACATAAACCGAAAGGAGTACTTTTCCATGGTGCTGCAAGCACTGGTGGATCACAAGGGACGTTTCACCAATATCCACGTGGGATGGTTGGGAAGGGTTCATGACACTCGCGTCTTCAGGAACACTACTCTGTTTAAATGGCTGCAGCAAGGGAATTACTTCCCAGACCAGAAATTAACAGTTGGGGATGTTGAAATGCCTGTAGTTATCCTGGGTGACCCAGCCTACCCCTTGACGCCATGGCTCATGAAGCCATACACAGGCAGCCTGGACAGTGGTCAGGAGCTGTTCAACTACAGGCTGAGCAAGTGCAGAATGGTGGTAGAATGTGCATTTGGCCTTTTAAAGGCGCGCTGGCGCACATTACTGACTCACTCAGACCTCAGCCAAACCAATGTCCCCATTGTTATTGCTGCTTACTGTGTGCTCCGCAATCTCTGTGAGAGTAAGGGGGAGACTTTTATGGTGGGGTGGGAGGCTGAGGCAAATCACCTGGCCTCTGATTACGTGCAGCCAGACACCAGGGCGATTAGAAGAGCACACCAGGAAGCAGTGCGCATCAGAGAAGCTTTGAAAACCAGTTTCATCACGGGCCAGGGTGCGATGTGACTGTTGTGTTTGTTTCTCCTTGATGAAATCCCACTTCCCCTTGATTGACTCATTCCCTGTAAGCCACCCACTCTCTACCTTCGATTAGTGCTTGCTTCCTAAGGAAATAAAATCACTCTCATTTAAAAATTATGTATTCTTTATTAATTAATTATAAAAAGAGGGCGAGAACTGACAAGGTATCCCGGATGGGGTTTGGGAGGAGGATAGGGAATGAAAAGGCCACTAAAAAAATTTCAAAATAATGACAGCCTTTTGGTTGAGCTGTCGACTGGAGTGGAATGGGTGGGTGCACAGAGCCTTCCCCTACGAGTTTTTAGTCGTCTGGTGGGTGAGGAGGCTAAGGAACATGGTGAAGGGGGAGGGTGGTTACACAGGGGCTGCAGCGGCTCTCTGTGATCCTGCTGCTGTTCCTGAAGCTCCACCAGATGCCGGAGCATGTCAGTTTGATCACGCAGCAGCCCCAGCGTTGCATCCCGCCACCGCTGATCTTCCTGCCACCACCTCTCATCTTGAGCTTCTCTCCTTTCCTCACGTTCGTCCCTCCTGTCCTCATGGTCCCTGTCATTTTTCCTTCCACTTTGATACCACGTCCTTCCACTCATTCAGATGAGCTCTTTCATTGCGGGTCACTCCATGATTTCTGAGAAGATTTCATCTAGTGTCTTTTTTTTCTGCCACCTTATCTGAGATAGCCTTCGGGACGGAGGAGGGAGACTTGAAAAATTTGCAGCTGCAGGAGGGAGGGAAAAAAGGGAGAGAAGTATTTAAAAAGATACATTTTACAGAACAATGGTTATATTCTTTCATGGTGAACAACACTATTCACCTTACATAGCACATGTGATCTCACTACAAGGTTGCATTTTGCATCTTAATATTGAGTGCCTGCGGCTTTGGTGTTAGAGATCACAGACGCAGGTCAGGGCATCAGAATTCGGCTTGCATGAGGCCATGGTAAGCCATTGTCTTTCGGCTTCTGCAGCCTTCATATATCCAGCGTCCTCCTTTCCCAAATAGCAAGCAAAGCCCCTTGAGTGCTGCTTCTTTTCTGTTAACGTGCAACAGCAGAAACCACCCCCCCATCCAATTCTTTGGGATGATCGCTTTACCCCTCTCCCCACCGCCTGGCTGGTAACATGGAAGATCACTGTTAGCCACCCTCCTCCCACCGCGTGGCTGGTAGCAGGGAAGATCCCAGCTAGCCAAACGTGAAAAAGCTCAGCGCCAATCACCCACCCTTCCCCCTGCATGGCTAAATGCAGAGAAGGATTTCTTTTAAGCCACAGGCAAACAGCCCAACCATCTCTATCCCCTTAATTAAATTCCTGAATTTCAACCAGGTTACCATGAATGATATCACTCTCCTGAGGATAACACAGCGAGATAAAGAACGGATGTTGCTTGAATGCCAGCAAACACCGGGACCATACGCAGCTAGGCTTTGTCATGCAATCATACCAGATTACTTGCTACATGCATGGTGCGGTCAAGTGTCCTACCATGGAGGACGGAATAAGGCTGCCCTGCCCAGAAACCTTCTGCAAAGACTTTTGGAGTACCTCCACGAGAGCTTCATGGAGATGTCCCTGGAGGATTTCTGCTCCATCCCCAGACATTTTAACAGACTTTTCCAGTAACTTTACTGGCCGCGAATGCATCCCAAGTCCTCATGGCAAATCAAACATTAAAAAACTCTTGCTTTTAAACCATATTTTATATTTACAAAAGTACATTCACCAGAGGTTCCTTCCATGGCTTCATTGTCTGGGCTAGTGGCTTGGGAGGGCTGGGAGGGTAATTCCGTCAGGGTGAGAAAGAGCTCCTGGCTGTTGGGGAGAACGGAGTGCTGTGTGCTCTCTGCAAGCTTGTCCTCCTCTTCCTCCTCCTCATCTTCCCCGTCCGCAGAATCCTCAGGCATGGCTGAGATTACCACTCCTACCTCGGAATCCACGGACAGGGGTGGGGGATTGGTGGCGGACCCCCCTAGAATGGCATGCAGCTCAGCTTAGAAGCGGCATGTTTTTGACCCTGCCCCGGACCTTCCGTTTGCTTCTTTGGTTTTCTGGTAGGCTTGTCTGAGCTCCTTAACTTTCACACGGCACTGTACTGAGTCCCTGGTGTGGCCTCTCTCCATCATGGCCTTGGAAATTTTTTCAAAGGTTTTTTCATTTCATCTTTTGGAACGGAGTTGTGTTAGCACAGAATCCTCTCCCCATACAGCGATCAGATCCAGTACCTCCCGTGCAGTCCATGCTGGAGCTCTTTTTCTATTCTCCGGAGACTGCATTGTTACCTGTGCTGATGAGCTCTGCTTGGTCACCTGTGCTGGTGAGCTCTCCATGCTGGCCAAACAGGAAATGAAATTCAAAAGTTCGAGGGGCTTTTCCTGTCTATCTGGCCAGTGCATCTGAGTTCAAATGGCTTTCCAGAGTGGTCACAGTGGTGCACTGTGGGATACCGCCTGGAGGCCAATACCATCGAATTGCGGCCACACTAACCCTAATCCAACATGGCAATACCGATTTCAGCGCTACTCCCCTCGTCTGGGAGGAGTACAGAAACCGGTTTAAAGAGCCCTTTATATCAATATAAAGGGCTTCGTTGTGTGGACAGGTGCAGGGTTAAATCAGTTTAATGCTGCTAAATTCAGTATAAACGCGTAGTGTAGACCAGGCCAGAGATCTGAAGTCCCTAATCACACTGCAGTCAGAACAGATGTATGCTTGCTCTCACCCTTGCAACCACTACAGAACTGTTTTTCATGCCCTCCCCCAATTTCTCCCACACATTCCTTTCAACTTTCCAGAACTTCTCAGTTTCCAGTTCACTCCACCCCTTTGTCCAGCTTCAAAAATGATCCCTGGACTTACACACAGCTATGACAGTCTGCCCTTCACTGGTACCTCCCTTCCCACCAAGCCTTTATGTGTGTGTTAACTGATGTTTCATAAAAACAAGGTAACTAATTTTTATTTGTGTTCTATGAATTGTGATAGCAGCTGGCAGCAAAACATAGAATGGCAGTTAAATCATTTACTTACTGAAAACCTAGTCAAGGTACCATCACAAGTGCTTCCTAACAAAACTCGATGTCATGAAACAGGGCAGATTGCTGCACAGAAATATACATCACTGGTTCTCATTCACAAAATGTTGCTGCAAAGCCTCCCTGGTTCGAATTGCCCCCTCCCCCCCCCCCCGTTGTGCCCCTCTAATAGCCCTGGTATCAGGCCGCTCAAAATCAGCAGCCGGGTGATCTGCCTCAGCACTGCACCCCGGAGCAAACCTTTCACCCTTAGCTTCACAAATATTATCTAACGTAGAGCAGGCGGCTATGACCATGGGAATATTTTCCTCACTGAGGTCTAACCTGCCATAGAGGAATCACCAGAGCACCTTTAATCTGCCAAAGGCACATTCCACTCTCATCCTGCCCCTACTCAGCCTATTGTTGAAGCACTCCTTGCTGCTGTCCAGGTTTTCATGTAAGGCTTCATGAGCTATGGGAGTAAGGGGTAGGCTGGGTCTCCCAGGATCACTATGGGCATTTCAACATCCACCACTGGAATCTTCTGGTCTGGAAAGAAAGTCCCTGCTTCCAGTTTTCTGTACAGACCAGTGTTCCTAAAGATGCATGTGTCATGCACCTTCATGGACCAACCCATTGTGTAGGTCAGTGAAACTCCACTGGTGATCCCCAAGATTCTGCAACACAATGGAGAAGTACCCTTTCTATTGATGTACTCCGTCGCAAGCTGGTCTGGTGCCAAAATTGGGATATGTGTTCCATCTATTGCACCTCCACAGTTAGGGAAGCCCATTTCTGCAAAGCCATCCACTGTTTCACACACATTGCCAAGAGTCATGGTCCTTTGCAGCAGGATACAATTAATAGCCCTGCACACTTGCGTTAACACAGCCTCACTAGTCGACTTCCTGATTCTGAACTGATTTGCGACTGACTGATAGCAGTCAGGAATTGCCAGCTTTCACACTGTGATCACCATGCACTTCTCCACCGAGAGGGCAGGTCTCCTTTTGGTGTCCTAGTGCTGCAGAAAGCTCTGCACAAAGTTCCAAGAAGGTGGCTTTCTGCATCGGAAAGTTCTGTAGCCACTGTTTATCAACCCAGACCCGAATAATGATACGATCCCACCACTCAGTGCTTGTTTCCCGAGCCCAGAAGTGATGGTCCACCATGTGCAGCCACTCTGTGAACAGGGCCGCCCGGGGGGGGCAGAAGTGGGTCAATTTGCCCAAGGCCCCGGGCCCGCAGGGGCCCCGTGAGCCCTGGCCCACGGCGGTCCTGGTCTTCTGCAGCATTTCAGAGGCAGGGAGCCCTTCAGTTGCTCTGGGTCTTCAGTGGCATTTCAGCGACAGGGGACCCTTCAGCGCTGCTGAAGACGTGGAGTAACTGAAGGGCCCCCCCAACGCTGAAATGCCACCGAAGACCCAGACCGCCACCGGGTGAATACAAGTGCTGCAGCTCTCCCACTTTGCCCCAGGCCACCTGAATCCTCTGGGTGGCCCTGTCTGTGAATGCCAAAAGTAATCTGGTGTTGCTTCTATCCATGGCGCACAGCAGGTCAGGCAACTCTGACTCCTGTTCAGCTAGGAACCTCGTGATTAATTGCATAGGCATCTGCGATGTGTTAATGACAGTTAACAAAACAATAGAGACCAGTGCGGGATCCATCCTTTCAGACAGAGATGGTGGGTGCACAGTAAACAGGGGCCATTGAAAAATGCTGCAAACCACATAGCTACCCACAGTGCACTGCTCTTACTGTCAATGCTAGAGCAGCAAAGAGTCCTCTGGCACCTTATAGACTAAAAGACTTATCGGAGCATGAGCTTTCGTGGGTGAATACCCATTTCGTCAGATGCATGAAGCTCATGCTCCAATACATCTGTTAGTCTATAAGGTGCCACAGGACTCTTTGCTGCTTTTACAGAACCAGACTAACAGGGCTACCCCTCTGATACCTGTCGATGCTAAAGCACCAAGTGTGGACGCGTTCTGCTGACAGGGGCGTGTAGTGTGAACAAGCAATAGCGATGTGATTATAGCGCTTTTTGGCCATCGACATAACGTTTGTTGATAAAACTCTGTAGTGTAGACAAGGTGTTAGACATGATACAACAGCTTATCCTCTTGGCAAATGTGGTGCACTGGCTGATACAGGGAGGGCTGTGCGTGAGTCGCTCATGGCAGAGTGTGCACTTGCCAGTTGGGAAGTTAGCCCTTTCCCCTTCTCCAAAAGACACCCTGCCCCCTCACATCTTTAGTGCACTTTCAAACCCACCTCCTAAAGCTCTCAGGCCTAAAGCTGGTCAGAAATTTTCCAGTGGAACAGTTTGCTATTAAGAAATGCTGATTTGTCAGAAAGGAAACATTTGGTGGGAGCGTGTCAACTTTGTCATATCTTCTGACAGAAACCTGTCATATCTTCTGACAGAAACCAGGCAGGTTCCAAGGAAAACTTGACTAGTTTCCTGCCCACTGCCCGGCCTTGCAGGCTGTCACAGAGCCAGGAGCCTAGAAGTCCCAGCTCAAGACAAGCCTGGACTCTCCGGGCTCCCAGGCTCCCTGCCATGCGCCCAGGATCCTAGCACTTTTAGAGCAGTCACTGAAATAGGCCTTTTGGTTTATTAGCTAGGAGCGATGGCTACCCTGCTGTGGGCCAGACAAGGAGAACTTTATGATTAGTGGACATGTTTTGGGGGTCTCACACATCTCTGCAGTGATTACAGTTCCACGCAGCACTACAGAGTAAGGCAGCATAGAAATCAGGGTGGGATTTGCATTTAGAGTCTAAGGCCTTGGCTACACTACAGAGTTGCAGCGCTGGTGAGGGGGTTACAGCGCTGCAACTTAGGATGTGTACACACTTGCACAGCACGGCCAGCGCTGCAACTCCCTGGTTGCAGCGCTGGCTGTACACCCAGTCGAGCCTCGGGTGTAGAGGATCCAGCGCTGGTGATCCAGCGCTGGTCAGCAAGTGTAGACACCCACCAGCGTTTTTATTGACCTCCGTGGCATAAGTAGGTATCCCAGCATACCTTAGAAGCCTCTCTGGTAATCATGCAAACTCCACTGCCCTGGGCTCACCTGACCCCTCCTTTAAATGCCCCGGGAATTTTAAAAATCCCCTTTCTGTTTGCTCAGCCAGGTGTGGAGTGCAATTAATCAATCAATCACTCAGCGACCATGCCTCCACGCACCAAACGAGCCCCAGTATGGACCAATGCAGAGCTGCAGGACCTCATAAGTGTCTGGGGAGAGGAGGCTGTGCAAGCACAGCTGCGCTCCAGAAGGAGAAATTATGATACCTATGGGCAGATATCGCAGTCCTTGATGAGAAGGGGCCATGAACGGGACGCGTTGCAGTGCAGGGTCAAAATAAAAGAGCTGAGGAGTGCTTACTGCAAAGCTCGTGAGGGAAATCGCCGCTCAGGAGCTGCCCCCATGACCTGCCGTTTTTACCAGGAGCTGGATGCCATACTTGGCTGTGACCCCACTGCCAATCCTAGGAGCACGATGGAGAGTTCAGAGCAGGGAGAAGTGGGGGAGGTTTTAGAGGACGGCGACAGTGAGGCTACTGGCGTGGAGGGAGACACCCCGGAGTCCCAGTACACATGCAGCCAGGAGCTCTTCTCAAGCCAGGAGGAGGCTAGCCAGTCGCAGCAGCAGGAAGTTGATGGTGAGGAAGAAAATGAGGATCGTGCTCGGGGTAAGTAGATTTTTATGTTTTGGGAGAGGAGGGTTTTGGTTATGGCTGCCTGCATGCATGCCTAAATGTGGAATAGCCCATTGATTTGCTCTATCACGTCTCTGTAATCTGCCTCGGTAATCTCTTGAAAAGTTGCAGCCAGAGCGTTTGCTATTTGCTTTCTCAAGTTGATCGGGAGAGCCACCGTGGTCCTTGTCCCGGTCAGGCTAACTCGTCCGATCCACTGTGCAGCGAGGGGTGGGGGGACCATGGCTGCACACAGGCAAGCTGCATAGGAGCCAGGGCGGTATCCACATTGCTGTAGAAGACCCTCCCTCTCTTCCCAAGTAACACGCAGCAGTGATATATCTGGCAGTAGGAAACCCTGTTGAGAATTTAGGGATACTTGAGTGCAGGGCGCCAGGTTCGCATTTCCCCAGCCCATTGCGCTCTGTTGTTAAACTCCCCCCCTCCCAGCACCTAGCCAGCCATGCGGTGCGCTCTGGTGTTATGCACCCTCCTCCAAGCAGGCATCCAGGTCCGCGGTGCTTCCCCCCCCATCACCAGCAGGACAGCGTGAACGCGGACCAAAGCCCAAACCTCCCCCCCCCACAAGCAGCTCACCACCTTCCTGTTCACTACTGTCCCCTGTTCAGGACACCAGCTACCTCCTGTACCCATTGCAGATAAACCCCAGTGACCTATTGGTCAATTCCCACTCCCAAGGGGAAATTGGGGGAAAAAACACTCACCCCATTGCTCGCCATGACTTAGCTTCCCTGCCCTCTCTGTGTAATGTGAGGTATGTGAGAAGGATGCTACCAAAAGTCTAAAAAGTCCTTCACTGTGTGATAATAAACAATGTAGCCTCTGTGTATTACATGGTTCTATCTCTCTTTTTTCTAGTGACCTTGACTAATGCAGCCGGATCACCGGCCTCACGTAGATTGCAGAACTTGAGACGAAATCCCAGAAAATCAAAAGAGGAATTGATCAAATCAGTTATGAGTCACTACAACAGAGAAAGTAGGAAGACACAGGAAAGGAGAGAGAAGATGTATGAATGGAGACAGAGTGTACATGAATGGAGGCAAACAGAAAGCAGGAGAAAGGAATTGTCTGCCAAAAAAACCACAAAGCAGATGATAAGCCTCCTGGCTCGCCAAACTGAGTCTTTCGAGTCTCTCGTAGCCATGCAGACAAATATGTACCGTTGTAACCCACAGCCCTCCCAAAGCCCTCTTTCTTGTTCCCCAGTATTTCCACAAAACAACTTTCTCCAGCAGCCAGGTTCTTATTACCTCCAGCTGCCCCCAACACCTGTACGATCACCTACCAGCCCTGAGAACTATAATTCTTACCCTGTTCACTCCACCCCCATTACCCTGCAGCATAGTAATCCTGAAGAGCAGCAGACATTGAATAGTGATCAAAATAGGACATATTCAAACCTGTGAATGTACAGTCCACCACCCCAACCCTCTTGCCTTTTATGTACTGTATGTTGAATAAAGGATTTTTTTTCTTTTTCACTACGTTATATTATTGCTGGAAGTGGTAAATATTGTACCCCAAGGTACAGCAAAGCACATCAAATGCATCAAACATTACTGTTGGCTCTCAGCATCAAATTGCTCCCTTAAAGCATCCCTAATCCTTGAAGCCCTTTCCTGGGCCTCCCTATTAGCCCTGCTCTCTGGCTGAGCAAACTCATCCTCTAGGCGTCGAACCTCGGAGGTCCATTCCTCACTGAATCTTTCACCCTTCCCTTCACAAATATTATGGAGGGTACAGCACGCGGATATAACAGCTGAGATGCTGCTTTCCCCCAAATCTAGTTTCCCATAAAGACACCTCCAGCGGGCTTTCAAACGGCCAAAAGCACACTCCACAGTCATTCTGCACCGGCTCAGCCTGTAGTTGAACCGGTCCTTGCTCCTGTCAAGCTTCCCTGTATATGGTTTCATGAGCCATGGCATTAAGGGGTAAGCGGGGTCTCCAAGGATCACAGTGGGCATTTCGACGTCCCCTACTGTGATCTTGCGGTCTGGGAAAAAAGTCCCGGCCCTCAGCCTCCTGAACAGGGAACTGTTCCTAAAGACGCGTGCATCATGCACCTTTCCAGGCCATCCTGAGTAAATGTCAGTGAAACTCCCACGGTGATCCACAAGCCCTTGCAGAACCAAGGAGAAATACCCCTTGCAATTAACGTACTCTGATGCCAGGTGGAGTGGTGACAGAATAGGAATATGCGTCCCATCTATTGCCCCTCCACAGTTAGGGAAACCCATTTCTGCAAAGCCATCCACAATGTCCTGCACGTTCCCAAGAGTCACAGTTCTTTTTAGCAGGGTGCGATTAATGGCTGTGCAAACTTGCATCAGCACCATTCCAATGGTAGACTTTCCCACTCCAAACTGGTTCGCTACTGATCGGAAGCAGTCTGGAGTTGCCAGCTTCCAGATTGCAATAGCCACCCGCTTCTCCACTGGCAGGGCAGCTCTCAATCTCGTGTCCCTGCGCTGCAGGGTAGGGGCGAGCTCAGCACACAGTGCCATGAAAGTGGCTTTTCTCATCCGAAAGTTCTGCAGCCACTGCTCGTCATCCCAGGATTGCAGGACGATGTGATCCCACCACTGAGTGCTGGTTTCCCGAGCCCAAAGGCGCCGTTCCACGGTGCTGAGCACGTCTGTTGCTGCCACAAGCAATTTAGTGTCTTCACCGTCAGGCGATTCAATATCATCGTCTGACTCCTCACTGTCACTCTCACTCTCACTTTGCAGCTGAAGGAATAGCTCCACTGCCATGCGTGATGTGCTGGCAACATTCGTCAGCAAGGTCGTCAGCAGCTCAGGCTCCATTTATAACAAAAACCGCAGAAATCGCGCTGCAGAATCACAATGCCGCCAAACTGCTCGGAATGTGTAGCAAAGCACCACGGGGCGTTGGAACAGGAAGCGGAAAGACCCGCACACTTCCTTCCCCTTCCCACAAGCCACAGCGCCAAAATGGGACGAGGTGCTCTGTGGGATAGCTGCCCACAATGCACCACTCCCAACAGCGCTGCAAGTGCTGTAAATGTGGCCACACTGCAGCGCTGGTAGCTGTCAGTGTGGCCACACTGCAGCACTGGCCCTACACAGCTGTACTAACACAGCTGTAACTACCAGCGCTGCAAAACTGTAAGTGTAGCCATACCCTAATAGGGATACGTTGTGCCCAGCTCCCCATAGGAGGTGGGTGCCTAACTGTAGTTTTGAAAACCCTACCCCAGATGTCTTTTCACAGAATATAGCCCTAGCGAGCTGCAGAATACACAGTGCAAGCACACACAGCAAATGGTCTTTGATCTCCACCTGCCATGACACATTTTCTTACTCTTTGCAGGATCAGTTTTGAGTCTGATCAGATAAACTGCACAGTCAGAACTCTGCCTTTGTGGAAAGGTCACAATAACATTCCTTTTTATTAGCCTGGTGCTTTCTCTCCCTCTCTACACCTCCCACACCCTACCACCATTTGACAATTCAACATTACATGACTTGTTAATGATTCATTCCAGGCTGTATTACTTAGGTGATAGTTCACATTGTGAACTCACCTTACCTCAACCGACTGCCTTCCTGGGTTGAAAATTAGCTAATGGCAGGAAAAGAGAGCTCCTCCGTGCTCTGCAGGTGAAAGGTGAACCCGGCAGGGATCGGCTGTACTGATGAGCTAGCTTTTTCTTCTGTTTCTGCCAAAACCTTTATGATGACTTTGCAGCACTTTTGCTACTGAGCAGGGCAGAGGACCCCATAAAGGTCTTGTGGCTGAGGTGCTGGTCTCTGTGGCACAGTCAGGCATTGAATCATGATTTCTGGTGTCAAATTCCTCGTGTGACACAGGGCAAGTCATTTAATTTTTGCATGTGAGTCAGTCACCTTCATCAAGCTATACAGATTCACATTAGTGGAGGATCTGGCCTGCCCTCCTTAAGATAGGACAGAAAAGCTAGGTGCTAACCACTTCTGGGGTTAAATATCCCATCACTCAAGAGAGAGGGTTTTAGTAACCCTGCCCGCCAGCCAAATTCCACCTTGGATGATTATACCTTGCCTATCTAGTAGATCTTTCCCATGCAGTTTCAATGAGCTGTACATTATTCTTCACTTCCCATCCTACACAGTTATGTAGCATCTGTTTCTTTTCATCCCAGAGGTGGCTGCATTTCAATGGTGGGTTAAAGGAAGCAACATCAACATATGTGTGGCCTGTGGCTCTCTAAAGCACCGTCCTGTTTGTGAAACATGCCATAAGCACTTACTAATGCTTAGATCTTTTCACAGATTTATAACAAAATGAACCAACTGAAAACACAGGGCTCAAGTATCCTCTCATGTACCTGGTAAATCAGGAGTGACTCCATTTAAATGATCCCAGTTACACTGGGGTAAAGTCAGGGTGAAAGGTGAATCAAACCCATAATATCTGGCTGGGAATAAAGAATTTAAGGTGGCAGAGTCTGTTCTATATGACAGAGCTTCACAGCAGCCTGCTAGCAGGAAAGGAATTTGGGATCATGGGACAAATATCTCTGAAATGTTTGAGCAGCCCAGAGCTTGGGTGAAAGAAGCAGCAAACATGATGCTGGATTGCATTCCTAGAGCTGCCCGGTATCAATGAAACACTTGGTATAGTTGTTCTAGAACAGCGGTTCTCAAACTCTGGGTCGAGACCAATGTTCTCTCTAATTTTTTCCATCCTTGTGTAGAATAAATTTTATTATGTGCACTGAGGTATGTTTCTATGTGCCCCACCAGTAGAAGCAAACAAATCTAGATATTATACACATATTTTAAAAGCAAGGGTGGTTCCAGGCCCCAGCATGCCAAGCACGTGCTTGGGGCGGCATGCCGTGGGGGGCGCTCTGCTGGTCGCCGGGAGGGCGGTAGGCAGGCCACCTTTGGCGGCATGCCTGTGGAGGGTCCCCTGGTCCCGTGGCTCTGGTGGACTTCCTGCAGGGATGCCTGCGGCTTTGGTGGAGCTGCAGGACCAGTGGACCCTCCGCAGGCACGCCTGCGGAAGGTCCACCAAAGCTGCGGGACCAGCAGACCCTCCGCATGCCGCTGTGCTTGGGGTGGCGAAATGTCTAGAGCCACCTCTGTTAAAAAGTTACCTTAGGGATAATTATGTCAGCCAGGACAGGTTAGTCATTTTAGAACTCACTACTCAAAGAATTACTTTTAAGTGTAAGAGAAATAAAAATTATGAAATTTATAGACCAGTCAAAACACTAAAATAACACTTGGAAAGAATAAAATTACAGAGAATATATGTGCATTGCAGGAAGTACCAAGAAGTAACACTGATAATACAAGTATGTGTTGGGAAGTGAGTGTGAAAGAGATGAATGTGTGCTTGTGTGTGAGACACAGAGACAGTGTGTGTTGTTACTAGATTTGCCCATAACTTTGGGGTATGCTTATTTATTAGGGTTACTTTTCATGAGGGGGGGTCTGTAATTCTATCAATGTACTGCTTGTGTCACGTGTATTTTCATATGAAGCTCTACTTCTCCCTTCTGCAAGTCCCCTCCCAGTGGAGCTACTCTGCAGGACCTAGGTTCCCCAGGGCTGGGTTCCTCCAGCCCCAGAACTGGATGAACACACACACACACAGACACACACACTCACACACACACACACGCACTCTCTTTCTCTAACAGAGCAAGTCTGAGCGGACCGGGTCAATCGGCATTTTCAAGCTGACCCCTTATATGTCCCTGGACTCAGTAGTCCGTGTCGAGCAGCACTTCCAAGCTGCCACTCTCGTATGTCACAGGTTCAGCACGTCCCTATCCCCACTTTCTTGTTACTATTGTACTGGCAGTAACGCACTTGATGAGCAAACCCCACAGTATTTTTGGGCGCTACAGGGATCTTTACCTTAGATAAGAGAAGTGTTGCTGCAGAGTAAATGGGGAAACTAAAAACACAAAAGAGTAAAGTTCAGAGAGAGAGAGAGAGAAAAGCAACCACCTTAACCATACAAGTTATTTATTGAATCATAGTGATAACTACACAAGGAGTGCCTAACCAAACATAGCAGTTACATTACTAAAGGTTACAAAAGTCATATTTAGAAAATGATACCTGATCAAGCAAGTCAGGGTTAGAAAGTTATACCTGAGGTAGAAAAGAAAACAGAGAGAGAGAGAGAGAGAGAGAGAGGGATCTCACCACTTCCATGAAGCTTGAACTGGTCAGGGTTCCCAGGTGATAGTGGTAGCTCAGGGTCTGGAGTGCTGGAGACTGGCAGAGCCCCCAGCACGAACAGTCAGGAGAAGATGAAATCCCTGTGGAACTGATGTGGAGTTTGGATCCAGGCATCCAGGGAGGGCTCTATAGTTTTCGCTGCCCCAAGGAGCATGCCGAATTGCCGCTGCGGG
This sequence comes from Gopherus flavomarginatus, assembly GCF_025201925.1. Classification (NCBI taxonomy): domain Eukaryota; kingdom Metazoa; phylum Chordata; order Testudines; family Testudinidae; genus Gopherus; species Gopherus flavomarginatus. Next base: position 358,889,066 of record NC_066617.1, read on the forward strand.
AAGTCTGTGTGCCCTTAGGGTGGCAGGCGCGTTTCTGTGGCGGCAGCAATTTGGCGGCAGCTTCTATATTTAGCTGAAGCCGCCCTGGACAGCTAAACATAGAAGCTGCCGCCGAATTGCCCTCACGGCGGAAACGTGCCTACCCCCCTAAGGGCACACGGACTACCCCCGCCGTCTGCGGCGGCAATTCGGTGCGCTGCTTGGGGGCAAAACAACAGGGACTTCCAACCCTTGCAGATTGCCAACCCATGCACCAGCTTGGAATGCTGGTGCCTGGAGCCGGCCCTGCAGGCATCAGAACACTTACTGGAGCATGGGTAGGGGTTTTTTTTTGTAGAGAAACAACAATTGTTCAAGGGAGAACACTAGATTCATTTATGGGTAAACTGATGCTTCAAAGGTTTTCTTTAGGCTAGACCATAGGAGCGGATCCCTCTTGGCTATGGGTGATGTTTCTTTCAGGGAGCTCACAATGCAATTAGGCTGCTTCAGTATCTTGGATATCAATCTAGGATTTATTACTAGAATTGGTCTGATAACTGCTGAGCTGGGTGTGTGCAGGCGTAAGTTCATTAATATCTGGAGCAGAGATCCCCCATGATGCAGTGCTTCTCTGCCTTTCTGGTCCCAGAGTTTAGTGCAGTTCTTGCCTTGGAATCTCTGTTCTCCATTCTGTATGCTCTTGGAGATGCCTCCCTGTCCCGTCTTCAATGCAGATGAGGCTAGAGGAGTTGCCTTAATCTTGTCACCCTTGTCAGGAGATGTCTAGGTGTGTCTCCCACTGCCCTTCACTGCTCTCTGCAAGTCTTTTCTCTGCTCGGTTTAGTTCAAGCAGAGGCTGGAGTGGGGGTGTCTTTCATGAGTCAGACAGGCTGGATACAGCGCCCTGGTTCCCCAAGAACACAGAGCTGACTGGTATCAGTGTGTGCGACACAGAGACAGTGTGTGTGTTGGCTGCTGGGGAAAGCTGTGTGCTGTCTCTTTAAGACACTCACTGAAAGCTCTCCTGCTCTGTCCCGAACCCTGTTGTCTCCCCTCCCCTGCTCTGCAGAGATGGGGTACATGGGCGAGGGTGGGGAGGAGAGAGAGAGAGAGAGAGAGACAGAGATTGTGTGAGCTGGCTACTGGGCAAATCTCAGAAACAGTGCACTGTCTCTTTAAGAAAGGCCTTCAGCCACTCACTTTCAGCTCCAAGTCCTCCTGAGCCAGGCGGTCCCCTCTGCCTTGCTCTGTGGAGATGGAGTAAAGGGGTGGGAGGAGGTGGGGGGAGGGGGGCACCTGACAACAGCACCTTCCTCCCTCGCCCACCCTAGCACTTCACCCCCGCTCTGCACAGCCAGCAGGAGGGTCCTGGGAGCAGCTGCAGGATGGAGCAACGTGAGGGGAGGGGCACCTGAACACATGCTGCCGGCTGTGTCTGCTCTGCTAATCAGCTGAGCGGCGCTTGAATCTCTCCTGCGGGAACATCCAAGCGCGCAGCTTACAGGGAACATGGCTCAGGACCTCAAAGTGGGTTTTAACCCTGTTTTAATGGGGTCACCGGGGCTGGCTTAGACTTGCTGAGGCCTGGGGCCAAAACTGAAGCCCAAGTCCCATGGCCTGTGGCTGAAGCCCTGGGTGGCGGGCAGTAGTTTCCCCAGGAATTAAAATTAGGGGGGGTGTTTGAATTTACAGGGGGGTGTCAGGGCCAATGAGATATATATAAGAGATATGAATAAAGTAAATGTTTTGTTAGGATAATGCAAATTTAACATAAGGATAACGCAAGTTACACATAACAGGTCTGGATTTCTAAAGCATGTATAATTTTTTTAAAAAAAATGTTTTTAATTTAAATTGACTTTTGAAAAGTAAGCCATCATGGGATAAGAGGGAAGTCCTCTCATGGATCAATAACTGGTTAAAATATGGGAAACAAAGGGTAGGAATAAATTATCAGTTTTCAGAATGGAGAGAGATAAATAGTGGTATCCTTGAGGGGTTGGTACTGGGACCATTACTGTTCAACATATTCATAAATGATCTGGAAAAATGGATAAACAGTGAAGTGACAACATTTTCGGATGATACAAAACTATTCAAGCAACAAAGAATCCTGTGGCACCTTATAGACTAACAGACGTTTTGGAGCATGAGCTTTTGTGGGTGAATACCCACTTTGTCGGATGCATGCCAAACTAACACGGCTACCCCTCTGATACAAAACTATTCAAGATAGTTAAGTCTCAGGCAGACTGTGAAGAGTTACAAAGGGATCTCTCAAAACTGGAAGACTGGGCAACAAAATGGCAGATGAAATTCTATGTTGATAAATGCAAAGTAATGCACATTGGAAAACAATCTCAACTATACATACAAAATGAAGGAGTCTGAATTAGCTGTTACCACTCAAGAAAGAGATCTTGGGAGTCATTGTGGATAGTTCTCTGAAAACATCCACTCAATGTGCAGCGGCAGCCAAAAGAGCAAACAGAATGTTGAGAATCATTAAGAAAGGGATAGATAATAAGACAGAAAGTATCATAGTGCCTCTATATAAATCCATGGTATGTGTACACCTTGAATACTGTGCAGATCTCGTCACCCCATCCCAAAAGAGAGATATTGGAAATGGAAAAGGTACAGAGATGGGCAACTGAAATGATTAGGGGTATGAAACAGGAGGAGAAATTAAAATGACTGGGAATTTTAAGCTTAGAAAAGAGATGACTAAGGGGGGATATGATAGAGGTCAATCAGCACAGGCTAAGTACAGTTTTACTGACCTTTACTCATACAATAAGAACATTTCATTTCCCACCCCACGCCCCCTGCATTCAAGTGATTTGTAACCCAACCCCAGCCAAAATCTATCACTTGGGCAACACAGCTCTGTTTGCTGGATACCTAGGTAGATTAGGTGTGAATGTAAATTCAATCTGGTCCTGAAGCCTTCCCCCTCAGCCTCCAGCTCCCTGTCAGGGAGAGCTCATTTAGACTTTGCTTACAAATCATAATTTGAAATTATTACGTTGGCCAACATCACTGAAATGAATGCACTGACATTGTCATAAAAAACAGCTGTATAAGGAAGCTAGTCTATGTTCATACTTTTGAAATCTATTATACTTTTTCAGATCTATGTATTTTATCATACACTGTATATGCTTTTAAAGTGTGTATTAATGTTTCAATTTCAATTCAAATTTCCAAACAGTCACTAAATTGGCATGTTTCAGAGTAGCAGCCATGTTAGTCTGTATCCGCAGAAAGAACAGGCGTACTTGTGGCACCTTAGAGACTAACACATTTATTTGAGCATAAGCTTTCATGGGCTACAGCCCACTTCATCGGATGCATAGAATGGAACATATAGTGAGGAGATATATATATACATACAGAGAACATGAAAAGGTGGGAGTTGCCCAACCAACTCTAAGAGGCTAATTAATTAAGATGAGCTATTCTCAGCAGAAGAAAAAAAACTTTTGTAGTGATTATCATAACCTTAGTCCCAGATTTGGACCTTAGCGTCCAAAATATGGGGGTTAGCATGAAAACCTTCAAGCTTAGTTACCAGCTTGGACCTGGTACTTGCTGCCACCACCCAAAAAATTAGAGTGTTTTGGGGCACTCTGGTCCCCCTGAAAAACCTTCCCTGGGGACCCCAAGACCCAAATCCCTTGAGTCTCACAACAAAGGGAAATAATCCTTTTTCCCTTCCCCCCTCCAGGTGCTCCTGGAGAGATACACAGACACAAGCTCTGTGAATCCAAACAGAGTGACTCCCCCTCTCCGTTCCCAGTCCTGGAAACAAAAAGCACTTTCCTCTTCACCCAGAGGGAATGCAAAATCAGGCTAACAAATCCAACACACACAGATCTCCCCTGATTTCTTCCTCCCACCAATTCCCTGGTGAGTACAGACTCAATTTCCCTGAAGTAAAGAAAAACTCCAACAGGTCTTAAAAGAAAGCTTTATATAAAAAAAGAAAGGAAAAATACATACAAATGGTCTCTCTGTATTAAGGTGACGAAATACAGGGTCAGTTGCTTAAAAGAATATTGAATAAACAGCCTTATTCAAAAAGAATACAAATCAAAGCACTTCAGCACTTATATTCATGCAAATACCAAAGAAAAGAAACCATATAACTTACTATCTGATCTCTTTGTCCTTACACTTAGAAACAGAAGACTAGAAAGTAGAAACTACTTCTCCAAAGCTCAGAGAAAGCAGGCAGACAGACAAAGACTCAGACACAAACTTCCCTCCACCCAGAGTTGAAAAAATCCGGTTTCCTGATTGGTCCTCTGGTCAGGTGCTTCAGGTGAAAGAGACATTAACCCTTAGCTATCTGTTTATGACACGCCCCCCAAATTGCAGACAGTGGGGAAGCTCACTGGCGGCGATTTCCTTCTAGAACTTGCAAATAAACAGATTAATACAACACATGCACCTTTACATATACCCCTAAGTATATAACTAACAGACTTCTACATTTTAAGAACACTTTTTAACTGCTGAATTCTGGGAAACTCTCACGGGAGAGAGCATCAGCTACTTTGTTAGAAGCTCCTGTGATGTGCTGAATTTTAAAATCAAAATTTTGGAGAGCTAAACTCCAACGAAGAAGTTTCTTGTTGTTCCCCTTGGCAGTATGAAGCCACTTTAGTGCAGCATGGTCAGATTGTAGTTGGAACCGCTGTCCCCAAACATATAGGCGTAGCTTTTCCAGGGCGTACACAATGGCATAGCATTCCTTTTCACTGACTGACCAGTGACTTTCCCTCTCAGACAGTTTCTTGCTGAGAAACACGACAGGATGGAAGTTGTGATCTGTTGCTTCCTGCATGAGCACTGCTCCTATACCACGCTCAGATGCATCTGTGGTTACTAGGAATGGCTTGTCAAAGTCCGGGGCCCTGAGCACAGGGTCAGACATGAGCATTGCCTTAAGCTGGGTAAAGGCCTTTTGACACTTATCAGTCCACTTAACGGCATTTGGCTGGGTTTTTTTGGTCAGGTCGGTCAGTGGGGCAGCGATTTGGCTGTAGTGTGGTACAAATCGCCTGTAGTATCCGGCCAAGCCTAAGAAGGATTGGACCTGCTTCTTGGACCGTGGGACAGGCCACTTTTGAATAGCATCCACCTTGGCCTGTAGGGGGTTTATGGTTCCTCGACCCACCTGGTGCCCCAGGTAAGTCACTCTGTTTTGGCCTATTTGACACTTTTTGGCCTTAACAGTTAGTCCTGCCTGCCTGATGCGCTCAAAGACCTTTTGCAGGTGTAGTAGGTGTTCGGGCCAGGAGTCTGAAAAAATGGCCACATCATCGAGGTAGGCAACTGCAAATTCTCCCAGTCCAGCTAGTAGACCATCTACCAGCCTCTGGAAGGTGGCGGGTGCATTTCGAAGGCCAAAAGGAAGGACATTGAATTCATACACCCCCGCATGGGTGACGAATGCTGACCTCTCCTTGGCAGGTTCATCTAGCGGTACTTGCCAGTACCCCTTGGTTAAGTCTATTGTAGAGATGAACTGGGCACGTCCCAACTTTTCCAATAGCTCATCGGTACGTGGCATTGGATAGTTGTCCGGACGAGTTACAGCATTTAGCTTACGGTAGTCCACGCAAAAGCGTATTTTCCCATCTGGTTTGGGTACCAGAACCACTGGAGATGCCCATGCACTGGTAGATGAGCGGATTATACCCATCTGTAGCATGTTCTGGATCTCCCGTTCTATAGCAGCTTGGGCATGAGGAGACACCCGGTAGGGTGGGGTTCTGATTGGGTGAGCATTACCTGTATCAATGGAGTGATATGCCCGTTCAGTCCGTCCTGGGGTGGCTGAGAACAATGGGGCGAAGCTAGTGCACAGCTCCTTGATTTGTCACCGCTGCAGACGTTCCAGGGTGTTTGAGGGGTTCACCTCTTCCACGCTGCCGTCTTTTTTCCCGTCGTAGTAGACACCGTCAGGCCACTCAGCATCATCTCCCTGGACTGTAAACTGACAAACCTGTAAGTCTCTGGAATAGAAAGGCTTGAGAGAATTAACATGGTACACTCTGGGCTTTAGTGAGGAATTGGGAAATGCTATGAGGTAGTTCACAGTTCCCAGGCGCTCTTGGACTGTGAACGACCCTTCCCATGATGCTTCCATCTTATGGGCCTGTTGCGCCTTCAAGACCATAACCTGGTCTCCTACCTTGAAGGAACGTTCTCTGGCATGTCTGTCATACCAGGCCTTTTGCTCTTCTTGAGCATCCTTTAGGTTCTCTCTAGCAAGGGCTAAAGAGTGTCGGAGGGTGCTTTGTAGGTTGCTTACAAAGTCCAGAATGTTAATTCCTGGAGAAGGCGTAAACCCCTCCCATTGCTGCTTCACCAACTGTAATGGCCCCTTAACCTCGTGACCATACACAAGTTCAAATGGTGAAAACCCTAAACTGGGATGTGGTACAGCCCTGTAGGCAAACAGCAACTGCTGCAACACTAGGTCCCAATTATTGGAGAATTCGTTGATGAATTTTCGTATCATGGCCCCCAAAGTTCCATTGAACCTTTCCACCAGGCCATTGGTTTGATGGTGGTACGGGGTGGCAACCAAGTGATTCACCCCATGAGTTTCCCACAGTTTTTCCATGGTCCCTGCCAGGAAATTAGACCCTGAATCTGTAAGGATGTCGGAGGGCCAACCTACCCTGGCAAAGATGTCTGTTAGGGCCAGGCACACAGTGTTAGCCCTGGTGTTGCCTAGAGCTACTGCTTCCGGCCATTGGGTAGCAAAGTCCACTAAAGTCAGTACGTACTGCTTTCCTCTGGGCGTCTTTTTTGGGAAAGGGCCCAGAATATCCACAGCTACTCGCTGAAATGGGACCTCAATTATGGGGAGTGGCTGGAGAGGGGCCTTGACCTGGTCTTGAGGCTTTCCCACTCTTTGGCATACCTCACAAGACCGGACATTCTTGGCAACATCCTTGCCCATCCCCTCCCAGTGGAAGGACTTCCCCAACCGGTCCTTGGTTCTGTTCACCCCAGCATGGCCACTGGGATGATCATGGGCTAAGCTTAAGAGCTTCCCCCGGTACTTAGTTGGAACCACCAACTGTTTTTGCGGCTGCCATTCTTCCCGGTGTCCACCAGAAAGAATCTCCTTGTATAAAAGTCTTTGGTCTATAACAAACCAGGATCGATTAGAAGAGCTGAGAGGCGGTGGGGTGCTCCGTGCCACCGCCCAAGCTTTCTGAAGGCTGTCATCCGCTTCCTGCTCAGCCTGGAACTGTTCCCTTGAGGCTGGGGTCACCAGTTCTTCCTTAGACTGTGGACTTGGGCTTGGTCCCTCTGGAAGCGATGTAGGTGATGGGGTTGTTTCCGTTGCTGGTGAACCGCTCTCCGCTGGTGCACCTGAGGGTATTTCAGGCTCTGGCTGAGCCTTTTGGGTATGGCTGTCTGTTGCTTCTGCCAGTTTTGGCTCGCTGGCGCCCTCTGGCGTTGAGTTTGAAGCTGGGGTTGCAATTGCTGGTGCTGGTTGCTGTTCCAGTTCCGGGCCTGGGACTGGAGGTGTTGTGGCTGTTTCAGTGGTTGGCATGGAATCTGGATCCACTACCTCTGTCTGGGTCTCTGGTAACACAGACGGGGCCTCTGTGGACGGCTCAGGAACAGGAATAGGTCTGGAAGCTTGCCTGGTTTGGCTACGTGTAACCATTCCCACTCTCTTGGCCCGCTTCACCTGGTTGGCCAAGTCTTCCCCCAGTAGCATGGGGATAGGATAATTGTCATAGACTGCAAAAGTCCACCTTCCTGACCAGCCTTTGTACTGAACAGGCAGTTGAGCTGTAGGCAAGTCTACAGCTTGTGACATGAAGGGGTAAATGGTAATTTTGGCCTTTGGGTTGATGAATTTGGGGTCAACGAAGGATTGGTGGATAGCTGACACTTGTGCCCCCGTGTCTCTCCACGCAGTAACCTTCTTTCCGCCCACTCTCAAATTTTCCCTTCGCTCCAAGGGTATTTGAGAGGCATCCGGGCCTGGGGATCTTTGGTGTGATGGTGGTGTAATGAATTGCACTTGCATGGTGTTCTTTGGACAGTTGGCCTTGATATGTCCCAGTTCATTACACTTAAAGCATCTTCCATCTGATGGGTCACTGGGCCGAGGTGAGTTACTGGAGACTGGTGAGGTGGAAGGGTAGGGTGTCTGTGGCTTTACTTGGGTGGTATGTGGGGTCTTTGGCTGTCCTCGGTTGTAGGGTTTATGGTCTGTGTGTCCCCTGGGGTAATCGTTCCCCTTGACAGTAGCTTTCTTGCTTTCTGCCACTTCCATCCATTTGGCTCCAATCTCCCCCACCTCAGCGAGATCTTTGGGTTTTCCATCTTGTATGTACCGTGTGATGTCTTCAGGAACACCATCCAAGAACTGCTCCATTTGTATGAGGAGGTGCAGTTCTTCCAAGGTTTGAACGTTGTTTCTTGTTATCCAGGCCTCATAGTTTTTTGCAATGTAGTAGTCGTGTTTGAGAAATGACACCTCTGGTTTCCACTTTTGGGTTCTGAAACGCCGACGGGCATGATCTGGGGTTATCTCCATTCTGTATTTGGCCTTGGTTTGAAAAAGTTTATAGTCATTCATTTGCTGCTTAGGCATTTCAGCTGCCACCTCTGCTAAAGGTCCACTGAGCTGTGACCTCAATTCTACCATGTACTGGTCTTCGGGGATGTTGTACCCAAGACAGGCTCTTTCAAAATTTTCCAAGAAGGCCTCGGTGTCATCACCTGCCTTGTAGGTGGGAAATTTCTTGTGCTGTGGAGCAATAATTGGCGCCGGGCTGTTAGGGTTGGCTGGCACATGCAGCCCAGCTTTTGCCAACTCCAGTTCATGTTTTCTCTGTTTTTCCTTCTCTTCATTCTCTTTTTGTTGTTTTTTCCATTTCTTTTTGGTGTTTTTCCATGTCTCGGCGGTGGGCCGCCTCTTCTTCTGCTTGTTTCCTTCGGTAGGCCACCTCTTCTTCTTCTAGTTTTCTTTTGTGTGCTGCCTCTTTGATTTGTTCTTTTCTTTCTTTCATCTCCATTTGTCGCCTGTGTTCAGCTTTTTTGAATTGCTCTTCGGCCTCAATTTTTGCCTTAGAAGTCATGATTCCTGTTTTCTTGTGTTGGGGTGCCTTCCGGTGTTTATCTTTTGAACTGCAGGTTCTCTGTTGCCTCCTGAAGTCTGCCTAGCAACAGTGCCTTTAGCTAATCTTCAATGTTAAGTAAACCTGAAAAACCACTTTATTTGCATGTATATAGTGCTGGTAATGACTCCTAATGGGAGTGCTATTGCATGACAAAAGACCTGTAACAGCTCCTTAATGGCTTCTTGCTTAACATGCAAGCCACAAACTGCCAGAGAGAGCAGAAAAAAAAAATTCTCTCTGGTTCCCTTTTAAAACCAAACTGTTTCTCTCTGCTAAAAAGCCCTTAGCAGAGAAGAGAAAAATATAATATTCCTACTGGCTTTTGGATTCTGTCTATATCCCACCGCTGCCACCATATCATAACCTTAGTCCCAGATTTGGACCTTAGCGTCCAAAATATGGGGGTTAGCATGAAAACCTCCAAGCTTAGTTACCAGCTTGGACCTGGTACTTGCTGCCACCACCCAAAAAATTAGAGTGTTTTGGGGCACTCTGGTCCCCCTGAAAAACCTTCTCTGGGGACCCCAAGACCCAAATCCCTTGAGTCTCACAACAAAGGGAAATAATCCTTTTTCCCTTCCCCCCTCCAGGTGCTCCTGGAGAGATACACAGACACAAGCTCTGTGAATCCAAACAGAGTGACTCCCCCTCTCCGTTCCCAGTCCTGGAAACAAAAAGCACTTTCCTCTTCACCCAGAGGGAATGCAAAATCAGGCTAACAAATCCAACACACACAGATCTCCCCTGATTTCTTCCTCCCACCAATTCCCTGGTGAGTACAGACTCAATTTCCCTGAAGTAAAGAAAAACTCCAACAGGTCTTAAAAGAAAGCTTTATATAAAAAAAGAAAGGAAAAATACATACAAATGGTCTCTCTGTATTAAGGTGACAAAATACAGGGTCAATTGCTTAAAAGAATATTGAATAAACAGCCTTATTCAAAAAGAATACAAATCAAAGCACTTCAGCACTTATATTCATGCAAATACCAAAGAAAAGAAACCATATAACTTACTATCTGATCTCTTTGTCCTTACACTTAGAAACAAAAGATTAGAAAGCAGAACTACTTCTCCAAAGCTCAGAGAAAGCAGGCAGACAGACAAAGACTCAGACACAAACTTCCCTCCACCCAGAGTTGAAAAAATCCGGTTTCCTGATTGGTCCTCTGGTCAGGTGCTTCAGGTGAAAGAGACATTAACCCTTAGCTATCTGTTTATGACAGTGATCATCAAGATGACCCATTTAAGATAGTTTGATAAGAAGATGTGAGGATACTTAACATGGGGAAATAGATGCAATGTGTGTAATGGCTCAGCCATTCCCAGTCTCTATTTAAGCTTAAATCGATTGTATCTAGTTTGCATATTAATTCAAGTTCAGCTGTTTCTCATTGGAGTTTGTTTTTGAAGCTTTTCTGTTGCAAAATTGCCACCTTACTGAATGGCCAGAGAGGTTGAAGTGTTCTCCTACTGGTGTTTGAATGTTATAATTCTCAATGTCTGATTTGCGTCCCATTTATTCTTTTGCATAGAGACTGTCTGGTTTGGCCAATGTACTTGGCAGAGGAGCATTGCTGGCACATGATGGCATATATCACATTGGTAGATGTGCAGGTGAACGAGCCCCTGATGGCATGGCTGATGTGATTATGTCCTATGATTGTGTCATTTGAATAGATATGTGGACAGAGATGGCATCGGGCTTTGTTGCAAGGATAGGTTCCTGGGTTAGTGTTTTTGTTCTGTGGTGTGTGGTTGCTAGTGAGTATTTGCTTCAGGTTGGGGGGGGCTGTCTGTAAGTGAGGACAGGTCTGTCTCCCAAGATCTGAGAGACTGAGGGATCATCTTTCAGGATAGGTTGTAGATCTTTGATGATGCGCTGGAGAGGTTTTAGTTGGGGGCTAGTGGCGTTCTGTTATTTTCTACGTTGGACCTGTCTTATAGTAGGTGACTTCTGGGTACTCTTCTGGCTCTGTCAATCTATTTTTTCACTTCAGCAGGTGGGCGTTGTAGTTTTAAGAATGCTTGATAGAGATCCTGTAGGTATTTGTCTCTGTCTGAGGGATTGGAGCAAATGCAGTTGTAGCTTAGAGCTTGGCTGAAGACAGTGGATCATGTGGTGTGTCCTGGATGGAAGCTGGAGGCATGTAGGTAAATACAGTGGTCAGTAGGTTTCTGGTATAGGGTGGTGTTTATGTGACCATCACTTATCAGCACAGTAGTGTCAAGGAAATGGATCGCTTGTGTGGATTGGTCTAGGCTGAGGTTGATGGTGGGAGGGAAATTGTTGAAATCATGGTGGAATTCCTCAAGGGCTTCTTTTCCATGGGTCCAGATGAAGATGTCATCAGTGTAGAGTAGGGGCATTAGGGGATGAGAGCTAAGGAAGCGTTGTTCTAAGTCAGCCATAAAAATGTTGGCATATTGTGGGGCCATGCGGGTACCCATAGCAGTGCTGCTGACCTGAAGGTATATATTGTCCCCAAATGTGAAATAGTTGTGGGTGAGGACAAAGTCGTAAAGTTCAGCCACCAGGCTTGGCATGTAACTAGTTCACAAAACTGGGGGGGGGTGTTGGGGAAATTCAGGGGGGGTGTACACCCCCCTTAGGGGGGTGTAGGGAAATCACTGGTGGTGGGGAATGCCCTTGTCTGGGGCTGAAGCCCTGGGGCTTCAGTTTTGGGACCCCCTGCCCAGGGCAGTGGGGCTCAGGCTTTGGAGCAGCAGGATTCGAGCAGGCTCAGGCTTTGGTCCCCCTTCCTGGGGTCGTATAGTAATTTCTGTTGTCAGAAGAGGGTAGTGGTGCAATAAAGGTGGATACCCCCGGTTCTAGACAACACTGGAACACACTTGGCTTATCACTATAAACCGTGGGGATGGTTTTCATTGCACCCTCTGCACTGTGGGTACGTCAGCATATCCACAAAGCTGACCTTGGGAACAGGGCAGCTAGGGGGTGGAAGAGACTTTTGAGAGTCCTCCTGATTTGCAGCAGGTCAAAATCAGGCCCAGTGAGATGAGCATCAAGCCCTGGGAGAGGGAGGCTGTTCGGTGTGAAGGAAGTCCCGGGCTGTATGTTAGGGCTAGATCCCCCCCAGTAAAGACAGAAGCCATGAAGGGAGTCAGGAGACAGAATCAGAGCTCTTTTATTGTTGTGTCCTCCACCCGGCCAGCACAGCAGGGTTAGTGAACTGGGGAGAGCAACTTTCTGTATCCAAATGGGGGTGGAGATTGGCACCCCTATGCATAAGGGGTGAGCACTGGCAGGGACTGCATCGACCTGAGGCACCTACTTGAGGACAGTCCCTCCAGTGCTCCTCCTGAGGCGGGGTAGCCCTGCACAGCCGTCTGTCCCGGGACCTGGCTTAAAAGCCTCAATCCACCCCCCCGTGTTTTGGTCCATCATTGAAGCCAGACAGCTCCCTAGGCGAGTCCTGCTCCGACACTACTTGCTATAAACATTCCACTGCACACCCGATTCTCCTGAGAGGGAGAGTGAACCACACGTGATAGATGTCGGTCATGTCACCTACTGCACGGCTGGACGGCACTCAGATCCTATGGCGAGGGCATGATAAGAACCTGCACAGGGCAGACAGCATGAAAAATTACATATCGAGTGTTTTGTGCAGGGATCAGCTTCTTGGCTTCCTACTAGGCTGTTATCATTCCAGCCACCGAGCAGGGGCCTGAACTCTGTGCTCCCTACACTTCCTGACTCCCAGGTCAAACACCGATGGATAAAGAGATGATTGTCCGAGGCAGCCCAACTTTCCCTCCCACTGAATTCTGTACCACTTAGCATCATCCGTCGTGTTTTCTCAGCTGTGACCTTTTCCACGTCCGGTGGTGTTTCCTTAACAAACAGGATCATAGGAGGTTTTCCCCTGCCAGGGACTGCAGCTATTTAAAGACATGAGTAACATCAATAAAGGCGTTTTCTCCATATCAGCTCTGGGTAGGTAAATCGAGTGGTAGAAAGAGTTGAGATCAAGAAATGCAAGAGTTTGTTTAAGGGGCCAGTTTGGTGGCATAATTTTGAATGCAAAGGCTTACATAACACTGCGCTAGAGTCAATCACGCGAAAGGCAGTGTGGCCCAGTGGATAAAGCACTAGACTAGGACTCAGGAGAGCTGGGTTCTGCTCCCACAAATGCTAGTAGGCTGCAAGTCACTTATCTGTGCCTCAGTTTCCCCTGTCTGTTTAGACTGTAAGATCTTTGGGACAGGGACTCTCTCTTACCATGGGTATGGCTATCCTGCAATCACAGGATATCACTGCAGTTTGTGCAGATGTACCTGAGCTCACCATAATCTAGTTACCTTGGGTCCCAGAGCACTGAAGCTACAGCAGCATGGGCCTGCCCTGGGTAATTACACCCAGGGTCCTGAGCAGGCTTGCCCAGCCCATGCTGAAGTCCTTACTGGACTAGGACCCTGAGGTAGCTAGGTTAAAGTCAGCTTAGGTACTTCTACACAAGCTACAGTCACTCCTGTGAGGGCAGGCAGGGCTGCCGAGAGCTGGTTCGGGCCCTCGGTGAAAATTTTTTTTCGAGCCCCCCAGCAAGGGCTGACCAGCTAAACAGGGCCTTCCGGACCGCCGGGCCCTGGTAATTTATACCGGCTTCCCCCCTCTCATTGGCCCTGAGGGCAGGACAGACATGTACCCTATGTGTGTGTCCACCACGGGCCCTGATCTTGGGGGTGGGCTTTGGACACTCTATAATATAGCATGCACGTACAACATGAGGAATAGGGATCATTGCTGTACTCCAGCAGCATTCCCAAGGGGATATGGGAGCACGTACAATCCTCTCTGAAATGCTACCATACCTCAGCTGGCTGGCACTGGCCATCCGTGCCAGGAGACTTTCTCACATGGCGCTACTCACCTTTTGGTATCTGCTGCTCCTAAAACCTCCCCAAGCCAAGCCAGGGGCAGGAGGGGAGTGGTTTGCAGTTCCATTCTGCAGCCAGCCCTCCTGGCAGCCTTTCCATGCTAGCAGACCACTGCTGGGGTGTATGCCAGCATTAGTCAGCTCCTTGGGTGAAGTTGAGCTCTTACACTGGATAGGATGGGACACAGGGATACACGGCTCTGGTAACTGGCCTCTCCCTTTACACAGCTGCTCAGAGAAAGAGTAATTTAGAGCCAGTCAGAAAATAGGGGGTGGGCTGGGGGTGTTTTTGTGGAAAATTTTCAACTCTCTGTCTCACAATAGAATCATTTTGGCCCTGAACTGTTGACAGGATCCGGGACTAGATGGACCCTGGGTCTGATCCAGTCTGGCAACTCCTCTGTCTGTGAACATTTTCATTTTGTCGAAAAACCATTTTCTCATCCAGAAAAACCAAAAGTTCAGCTGGAAAACTTTCATCCAGCTGTAGAACTACTGTCAGCTTGGCAGGTCAGATTGGCAGTTGTGCAATGCTTGTGATTTCCAGCTCTCCGAGGCATGCATCAGACTTTCCAGATACTTTACAGAGCATGGAAAAGGCAGAGGGTAAAAATTTCAGAAGCACTTAGATGTCTGAGGCTCCTAAAACACTCAAGTGCTTTTGAAAATTTTGCCTGTGTCCTCTGCCAAGGAGAGCTTACCACACCTTGCAATTAACAGAGAATAGACTCTGGAGACCCCTTAGGAGTCGGTTCCCATAGTCATTACCTAGGCAAAGCTCCCCTTGTCTTCAAGAACTTCGAATATCTTCAATAAGAGTTTTATGGACTTGGAAGGCGAGTCCTTTGCCATCAAACCCAGCCCCCTGGGCTCATAAGGACAGACCTCATACAACATTTTCCACTATATTTATTTGGCCTGAGATCATCTAATGTTTATGCAGTAATTACGTCACTAAGCAAAACAGCTCCACTGCCTGACGGTCCTTGCTCTCAGGAAACCATTCCTAATGGCCAGGCTAAATTTAATCCTACATCCTTATTTTATCAGCAGACACCAGTGTAAACAGCCCTTTCCCTTCATTTTTGGTTCCACATATTCAGAAACTTTACACAGCATTAGCTGCCCTTAGGTGTTGTTTCTGCAGATCAGACCAGCAAGCTGTTAAATTATTAAATATGTAGGTCACAGTCTCAAATCCCTGCATTATTTGGGTTAGACTTGTTTGAATGCCTTCAGCTGACCCAGGGTGGGGACCAGAACTGCAGTATCACCTACCCGAAATGTTCAAAAATCAGGAATCATCCCCCTACATCCTCCCCCTGCAAAATCACGGTTTAAAAATCATGAGATTTTTAAAAAAATACATGGAATCATAGAACTGGAAGGAACCTCAAGAGGTCATCTAGTCCAGTCCCCTGCACTCAAGGCAGGACTAAGTATTATGTAGACCATCTCTGACAGGTGTTTATCTAACCTGCTCTTAAAAATCCCCAATGATGGACATTCCACAACCTCCCTAGGCAATTTATTCCAGGGCTTAACCACTGTGACAGTTAGGAATTTTTTCCTAATGTCCAACCTAAACTGCCCTTGCTGCAATTTAAGCCCATTGCTTCTTGTCCTATCTTCAGAGGTTAAGAAGAACAATTTTTCTCCCGCCTCCTTGTAACAACCTTTTATGTACTTGAAAACTGTTATCATGTCCCCTCTCAGTCTTCTCTTCTCCAGACTAAACAAATCCAATTTTTTTCAATCTTCCCTCATAGGTCATGTTTTCTAGACCTTTAATCATTTTTGTTGCTCTTCTTTGGACTTTCTCCAATTTGTCCACATCTTTCCTGAAATGTGTGGCCCAGAACTGGACACAATATTCTAGCTGAGGCCTAATCAGCACGGAGTAAAGTGGAATACTTCTCGTGTCTTGCTTACAATGCTCCTGCCAATACATCCCAGAATGATGTTTGCTTTTTTTGCAACAGCGTTACACTGTTGACTCATATTTCGCTTGTGATCCACTATGACACCCAGATTTCTTTCTGAGTTCTTTCTATTTGCCTTTTAGTTTCGGAGTTTTTTAGATGCTCTTGGGTCATATACTCAAGCTTTTCTCTGCAACTATGAAGGCTAGAAACTTTATTTTGTCAATGACAGCTAAGTCTCATGTAATTACATGACTCCAGGAGCAGGGGCTTTGTGTAGAACATCCAATATCGAGAGAGCACTAAAATCATGAGTGGGTAAGGCTGGAACTGAGTGCAGCCTTTAGTGCATGTTGGTAACAGAGCAGTGTGATCCTAGATTCCAGGGCTGAAAGGGGCCATTATGATCATCTAGTCTGACCAGATCACAGGCCTGATCCTGTAAGCACTTTCTACCAAGACTATTACTTTAAAGACTGAGTGATGTCCAGGGACATTTCCCAGGTAGCCCCAGAACTGGGACACCCTCCAAGAGTCCTCCAAGCTGTGGCAGAGTAAACCGACATTCAAGTCCTGCTTTTGACTGAAGGTAAATAAATCCCACTCCTACCTTTTCCCATAGTGGGGTTGGCAGCTCGTCTATCAAGAGCAGTCTTGTATATTCATTCCCAGTGGATAAACAAACTCTCAAGCCCATCTAAGAAAGCTGTCAATGGCTAGGCGTGACACACATATTGTTTGTGTGACATTCCTATATAATGGACCAGGACAACAGCTGTCTGTCCTCGAAATCTCAGCTCATCAGTAATTTGAAAATACGGTTCTGCTCTTAGTGCTACATGGCTTCTGGCCCCACTGCCAGTATCTCTCTCTTGCCTGCCTGTTGTTGAATGGCCTTTTGCGTGGCCTCTTTAACTTCAATCAGTTTTGCTCTTGAAACTGGAAGATAGTGCAGCATCCTAATGGATTCATTGTTCTGATCCCTTGCCCCCATCTTTGCTGAGGCTGGGTATATTTGCCCAGCTCAGGGTGTCAACTTACACTAGTTGTCATCCTGGACAGCATCTGTTCCTACCTGATAATACTGGCGTTGCATCAATGTGCACTCCAATCTCTTTGGAGCACTAAGAAGGGTCTTTGCCATGATTGTCTCTAGGGGTTTGTGGTCTGATTGCACTGGGTACCACAATCGTACTGATGGAATCGCTTCACTCCAAGGGCAGCCAGAAGCCCTTTTTCTATCAGGGCGTACCTCTGTTCAATATGTGACAGGGTTCTGCTAACGTAAGCGACCTGCTGCTCCTGCCAAAGAACTACCCCCTGCCTTTCTCTGATGCATCACTCTGGTGCGTCAATGGCTCTCCTGGCTGGCAGTACTTCCAGACAGGGGCATCGGTTATAATTTCTTTCAGTGTGTCACACGCTTGCTGTTGTGGAACTGCCCAACTCCACTCAAAATCCTGCCTTCTGAGCTGAGATATGGATTCTGCTACTGCAGCCAAGTGTGGACAGAAAATGTATTGTTCCTTTGAAGCGCTGCACCCCTTGCACATTCACTGGAGCTGGCATGTCTCTCACTGCCTTGATCTTCTTGGGATTTGTTTTCAGTCCCTCTGCTTTGAGCAGATGCCCAATGTTTATCACTCCTGCTGTCTGAGCCACATTTTTTTCTGGGCTTTTTCTGAGTTTTATGTTTTTGTCTCTGCATCACTGTACAAAAGTTTATAGTTTTCTCCTATGATCTTATAAGAATGGCCATAGTGAGTCAGCCCAAAGGTCCATCTAGCTTAGTATCCTGTTTTCTGACCGTGGCCAATGCCAGGTGCCCCAGAGGGAATGAACAGACCAGGTAATCATCAAGTGATCCATCCCCTGTTGTGCATTCCCAGCTTCTGGCAAACAGAGGGTAGAGACACCATCCCCTCTTGCTCAGTTTCTGTATCAGTGCTCCTTTCACCGACAATGAGGATACCATCTGCAGTAATATTCACCTCAGGCAGTCCTTCCATGGGCCCTCTGAGAACAGTTCGACTGATCATCATGATACAGGTCCCACCACCACAGTGGTTGCCAAAACTGGGTACCTAGAATGTGGAAACTGCTCTCCTTAAATGTCTGCCTCAACTGAGCCCTGCAGCACTGGGGCTGGGGCCTCGCCCCCCAGCCTCCTGACACTGGGGCTGGGGGCCACGGTGGAGGTGCTTTGAGCTCCTGCAGGGGAAGAGGAGGCAGAAGGACAGGGGCACCTCAGGCACAAAGGGAGGGGTCAGGGGCTAGCCTCCCCCAATGGCCAGGTCACCGACCACCCATGAAGCCAGGAATTCAAGAGTAAGGAGAAGAAACAAATTTACGGCCGCTACTTAAGATCCACACTGTTGCCTAGACGCTTCCTACAATGTCCATTTGGTTGATATAGGGCAGGGAGCCAATCAAGAGCCATGAGGCTGCTGTCTGTCAAACCCTTGAGGCGGGACTTCCCATGGTCTGTGTCCCCTGCGGGTCATGGAAGTGGAGCACAACCTGGTTAAAGCTGCCAGTGCAGTTAGCCTGGTGATGCCAGCTGCCTGGTAGCTCTACAGGCCTGTGCTCTAGATGGATGGGGCCTCACATGTGCAGCCTGGCAGCTCAAACCTCCTACTGATGCTGGGGTGTGTGTCCACAGCGAACTGTGGGGAGTAGATAGCCATGAATGTATACTCCAGCCCATGTGCCATAATAACACATGGAATTTGGCCTTCTCCCCACAATGAGTTTGATGTCCGTGTTACACAGCATGAAAAATTCACCTATGCTCTGCTGTGGCGGGCCTGGCACCGCACCACTACAAGAAGGATGTGGAAAAATTGGAAAGAGTCCAGTGGAGGGCAACAAAAATGATCAGGGGGCTGGGACACATGACTTATGAGGAGAGGCTGAGGGAACTGGGATTGTTTAGTCTGCAGAAGAGAAGAATGAGAGGGGATTTGATAGCTGCTTTCAACTACCTGAAAGGGGGCTTCATAGAGGATGGATCTAGACTGTTCTCAGCGGTACCAGATGATAGAACAAGGAGTAATTGTCTCAAGTTGCAGTGGGGGAGGTTTAGGTTGGATATTAGAAAACTATTTTACTAGGAGGGTGGTGAAGCACTGGAATGGGTTACCTAGGGAGGTGGTGGAATCTCCTTCCTTAGAGGTTTTTAAGGTCAGGCTTGACAAAGCCCTGGCTGGGATGATTAGGTTGGGAACTGGTCCTGCTTTGAGCAGGGAGTTGGACTAGACGACCTCCTGAGGTCCCTTCCAACCCTGATATTCCATGATTCTATGATTATAAGTGTTCCTGTCTTTAAACACTCAGATGTCCAACTCCCAATGGGGTCCAAATCCCAAATAAATCCATTTTACCCTGTATAAAGCTTGTACAGGGTAAACTCATAAATTGTTCACCCTCTATAACACTGATAGAGAGATATGCACAGCTGTTTCTCCTCCCCTCCTGTATTAATGCGTACTCTGGGTTAATTAATATGTAAAAAGTGGTTTTATTAAATACAGAAAGTAGGATTTAAGTGGTTCCAAGTAGTAACAGACAGAACAAAGTGAATTACCAAGCAAAATAAAATAGAACATGCACATCTATGTCTAAGAAACTGAATATAGATAAAAACCTCACCCAGTAAGCTTCCTTTTACAGACTAGTCTCCTTCTACTCTGGGTCCAGCAATCACTCACACTCCCTGTAGTTACTGTTCTTTGTTCCAGTTTCCTTCAGGTATCCTTGGAGTTGGAGAGGCTCTCTCTTTAGCCAGCTGAAGATAAAGTGGAGGGGTCTCCCAGGGGTTTGAATAGACTTTCTTTTACGGGTGGAGACCCCCTACTCTCTCCTATTCAAAGTCCAGCTCCAAGATGGAGTTTCGGAGTCACATGGGCAAGCCACATGTCGATTGCATGACTCAGTTTTTACCAGCCAGGCCACATTCCTGAGAAGGCTCTGATATGGATTGGCATCTTCAAGTTCATTGTTGGCTTAAGTGATTTTTGATTGGGCACTTAATTTGCACTTTTCTCAAGAAGCTGACCAAATGCTTTACTAGGCTAATTAAAATCAAGCCAGTACACAGCCAATATTCATAACTTCGAATACAAAAATGATACATGCACACACATAGGATAAATACATTCATTAGATCATAACCTTTACATAGATATATTACATGGCATATGTGGCCTAAAACATATTCCAGTTATGTCACATATACAATCATAAGCATATTTCATAAAGCCTTATCGGGGCACCATCACAGGGGGTTCCAAAGAGGTTGGATCTAGACTGTTCTCAGTGGTACCAGATGACAGAACAAGGAGTAATGGTCTCAAGTTGCAGTGAGGGAGGTTTAGGTTGGATATTAGGGGAAAAAAAATTCACTAGGAGGGTGGTGAAGCACTGGAATGGATTACTTAGGGTGGTAGCAGAATCTCCTTCCTTAGAGGTTTTTAAAGTCAAGTTTGACAAAGCCCTGGCTGGGATGATTTAGGTGGGGATTGGTCCTGCTTTGAGAGAGGGTTGGACTAGATGACCTCCTGAGGTCCCTTCCAACCCTGATATTGTATGATTCTAAATGCCAGCCAATATGAGAATTAGCTGGATCCTCAGGAAAAAGTACATTCCGATAGGCCTTTTTGTAAAGTTGAGATCTGATTATTCTTCAGTACTAAAGCTACAATTAAGTGATAGCTAAAAACATCAGTTTCCCTAATGCACAGCAGTTTTGTGATCAAAAGGAATTGAAATGGAGAAAAATTTGAAGTCTGAATGCCTAGGGGTTTGTTTTTTTAAGCGCTCTGTAATGGATGACATATGCTGCACAAATGGTTTCAATGTGAACAGACTTCCAATGCTGTTTCACTGGATGTAGTATCTGCCCACCAGCCTTGAAGATAGGATGTTGAATAAGATTCCCAGACAGAAATGGACACCACAGTCACTAAATAAATACATATTTAAAAAGACAAAAACTCCACATATGTGGGCTTTTGTTTCTACAAGTGAGGCAAGATTTAGTTAGGGGACATTGCATACTTCCCCAAATGCTCTCATGAAAAATTACTCAAGTGGGAGTGATGAGATGGATCAGGAATACACAAATCCCAAGAGAGGAGCTTGGTCTAGATTATGCAAAATTATTTTTGCAAAGATGAAGTGTTGTTG
This sequence comes from Gopherus flavomarginatus, assembly GCF_025201925.1. Classification (NCBI taxonomy): domain Eukaryota; kingdom Metazoa; phylum Chordata; order Testudines; family Testudinidae; genus Gopherus; species Gopherus flavomarginatus. Next base: position 358,910,228 of record NC_066617.1, read on the forward strand.
TTATTTGTCTTAAAAGGTCAGGCGGTCCCAGTCAAGATCAATACTTAATTGTAGTAGGTGCTCTACAAACACGGACTAAAAAAAAGCAGTCCCTTCCTCCAAAAACTCAAACTCTAAATAGACAATGCCGACAAAGGGTGGCAAAAGAACATATTATAATACCAATTGTGCAGAGGGGAAACTGAGGTCCAAAGAGATTATGTGTTATGGTCAAGATCACATGGGAAGTCCAGGGCAGAACTAGGAATTAAATCCAGATCTCCTGAGGGAAATTGCTTATTCCCTGCTGTGGTAAAACCCACAGCAGGCAGCTCAGTTCCACTCACAAATTTCCCTCCAAATTCTTCCATTGGGGTGAAGGTGAGGCTTTAACTTCTCCATGGAAACAGCAGGGGATCTGGCTCCCAGAACCTTGAAGATTTCCTTAGATCTGTGCAGATCACTGGTGATCTACCAGTGGTCAGGACTATCCCCTCATTGGCTCTGAGGCAGTCAGTCCCTAACTTCCTAGGGAATATATTGGGATTGCACCCACTGTAACAGAGTAGAATTTGGCACCAAATGTTTAACAGGAACATAGAATCGTCATACCAGAGCAAAGCAATGGTCCATCTACTCCAGTATCCTTGATGGTACCCCATTTGCTCTGGAGTGGCCAGCATTAGATGCTTCAGAGGAAAGTGAAAAAATCCCCATTATGTGATGATTGATTGATTGACTGGTGATCCCTCGAATCGAGGATGATCTCTACCATGGATTTACCTATGGGTTCTGAGATGACTCAGGAGTCCGGTCCTGGAACTGCAAATCCACCTGCCATAGGTACAGACATTTTGTGGCAGGCCAGCCCATTATGTATAATTATAGGATACCCATAGAGTAGTTACTTCTCAACCCGAGGCAGTCAGTGATTGGTGTAGTACCTTGAGATCTTATATCCCTTATAAATTTTATTCTTATTTTATGTCACTTGATGTTATTATGGTATTTCTATAAATGTCCAATCTGTTTTCATTTCTACTAAGTTCATGTACCTTGGTCTGTTCTCATGACCCATATAACTAGGTGATCCTACTTTGAATCCTCCTAAACTCTTGGCATAAAATAGGTACTCTGGTAGCAGTGAGTTTCACAGGTTAAGTACACATAGTGTAGAAGAATCACCAGTTTTAAAGGTATTGCCTTTCATTTTCATTCAATATCCCCTAGCTCTTATATTCTGAAAGAGGGTCAACATTCCAGAATGAACTTCTAGAGAAATGTAGTTTTATTGTAAATATTTTCCTTTTGGGTATATTTCTCACAGGCGGTCTCTGAGTTCGCAAACACAGACATAGTGCAGCTGTCCTCTGGAATCAGAAAGGGTGTGAACTCAGCTGGCCCTGCTGCCTGAATTTCATGAACTTCCTGAGATGCAGGAGGACATTAGAGCACGAGAGATTGCTAGGTTGAAGGTAACTGATAAAAGCAAAATGTAAAGTCATTGCTTTGTTCCAGGCTGCCAAGATAAAAAGGTTACTGCCTATAAATTCATTAACCATTTGGAAGATGCTCAGGTGACATAGGGCCATATAAGTACCTAGGTAACAGAATTAGTTTTATACGAGGAGTGGAGAGACAGGAATAAACAATAATAGACAGATGTACAGAACTGATCTATTTACCTACAGCACACAATAATATAGTGTTGGAGGGACACACCCCAAGCCTTCGGATAAATAAAATCGGATGACTGAATGGAGGCAGTCAGCAGGATTTACTCACCAGATGTCCACCCATGAAGTACAGCAAACAGGTGCCTTTTCAAGGCATACTAGTCACCTTTGTAAAAGATATGCTCTTGGTACCCAGATTGCTTTAAAGATAACACAGTACAACAACTGGTATGCAAAGCCTGCCAGCATTTTCAACCTGTGAAATCCTGGGCCACATAAGTGATCTCAGTTAGCATAGCATTTCAGTTAACCAGAGCTTCTGGTTCAAAGCAACCAAGGCCAACATTTTCAAACCTGCAACTGCCACTCTTGCAATGCCTTGAATTCAGAGGTGTTGAGCAGGAATTTAGTGAAAACTGATCAGGACTCAGGAGCTTCTATTACCATGTCCCATAATCAAGATAAAAGGAACCCTACTGTGACAGACCCAGACCGGTGGGGTACAAGAGTCTGGTAGAGGGCAAATATACTGGTCACTGGGTGAGTAGTTTTCTATTCCCTGAATGACCAGAGCAGGGGCTGCACTAGAGTAATCAAGAACCTTCTAGAACCAATTAAGGCAGACAGGCGGATTAGAACACCTGCAGCCAATCAAGGCAGGCTAATCAGGGCACCTGGGTTTAAAAAGGAGCTCACTCCAGTCAGGGGGAGAGAGAGAGGAGAGGAGAGGAGAGGAAAGGAAAGGGAAAGGGAAAGGGAAAGGGAAAGGAAAGGAAAGGAAGTGAAGTGAAGTGAAGTGTCTGTGAACAACAGGCATAAGGAGCTGAGAGTGTGTTGCTGGAGGACTAAGGAGTACAAGTGTTATCAGACATCACGAGGAAGGTCCTGTGGTGAGGATAAAGCAGGTGTTTGGAGGAGGCCATGGGGAAGTAGCCCAGGGAGTTGTAGCTGTCATGCAGCTGTTACATGAGGCACTATAGACAGCTGCAATCCACAGAGCCCTGGGCTGGAACCCAGAGTAGAGGGTGGGCCCGGGTTTCCCCCAAACCTCCCAACTCCTGATCAGCCAGAGGAGAAGCTCACCCACACTGTGGGGAAGATCACTGAGGTGAGCAAATCTACCAATAAGTGCAGGACCCACCAAGGTAGAGGAGGAACTTTGTCACGCTACATTTAACAGGATAGACATTTAAAGCTGAAATAAACCCCTCAAACAGCATATATTGCCTGTGATAGCAGGGGACTGGATTTGATGATCCAGGACATCCCTTTCATTCTTGTCTTCCTAATTAACTTGTGAAATTAATTGCTACAAACTCAACTCCAATTTTGTTTTTTTTGAAGGATTGGACACTTGTTGGTGGGGTTAGGTGTACTATTCACAGCTAATCCAACGGCTGGTGATGTGGAGGGCTTTGAGTTTCTACAGAGAGAGAATTATTTCCTAGGTGTCTGGCTGGTGACTTTTGCTCACATGCTCAGGGTGTAACTGATCAGTATATATGGTGTGGGGAAGAAATTTCCCCCTAGGTCAAATTGGCTGAGACTCTAGATTTTTTTGCCTTCCTCTGCTGCATGGGGCCTGGGTCATTTGTAGGTTTAAACTAGTGTAAATGATGGAGTCTATGTAACCTGAAGACTTTAAATCATGGTGTGAGGATGTCAGTAACTCAGCCAGAGGTTATGGATCTATTACAGAAATGGGTGGGTGAGGTTCTGTGGCCTGCATTGTGCAGGAGGTCAGACTAGATGATCATTGATGGTCTCTTCTGTCCTTAAAGTCCATGAGTTTATAATCCAGCAAGGATAGGCAGAGTCAGAACTTCATTTCTCTCATCTTGTCTTTTTGCTCTTGCATTCCCTCACTCTGAGAAGAGACAGAGTTTGGCAAGGGAAGGAACCGTCTCTTCTTAACCTCCATGACATAGTCCAGCTGCATGCATGCGTGAGCATAAGTGTCTGAGGGCATGTCTACACAGGGATATAGGATCCATGGTATAGCCATGGCTGGCCTGGGTCTGCTGACATGGGCTTGCAGGGCGCTGGCTGCAGGGCTTAAAATCACTGTGTAGATGTTCAGGCTTGGGCTGGAGCCTGAGCTCACACCCTACACTGCACTTTTCAGCTCCAGAGCCCAATCCCATACCCCCTCCGAATCAGCTGACCCAGGCCAGCCAGAGTCTTTTTTTATACCTGTGTAGACATGCCCCATGTGTGTGTCACTTACCTTGGAAGCACCCAATGCATGACACTGATGGAGGTAGGATAAAGAGCTAGATGGAGCAATAGTTTACATTGGAATGTTGTCATCTCTGTTGCCGCATATATCAAAATAATAGATTGCAACAGCAAAGGTGATTTGCTTTATATATTTTTGTCTAGTCACCTTTGTATATTTAATGATACAGCAGTATTTTTGCTTTGCAGTGTTCATATTGGAAAGTATAGCTTGTTTAACTTGTTATCTAAGGTATAGTTTAGGGCCTCATGTCACCAGAGTTCCAACTAAATTTCTATTTTTGGACCACATGAGGAAAATTCATAAAAAATCCAGATTAAGAAAGTAATGCTGAATGGTGCTGGTAAATAAGAGTTATTTTTGTGGTGTAGACCTTCAGGCTCAGGCTGGATCCTGGGCTCTGGGACCCTCCCACCTCATGGGACATATCTTAGGGTACGTCTACACTGCAATATAAGCCCAGGGTTAGTAGAACTTGAGTTAGCAGACCCTGGATTTGCTAACCTAGGGCTTGAGCGTCCGCACTTATTTGTAACCCCAGTTAGGAACTGTTGAACTTTGGGTCCCAACCTAGATCTCCAACATCTACACTGCATTATGCAAACTGAGTCCAGCCACCCATGTCCCAGAGTTCCTAGTTTCCTCCCAAAATGTGGCCACTCTAGCTCTTTGTTCATGGTGCAGTGTGGGAAAACTTGACTGTGTGGTGTGACATTCCATATTGTTCATAGAAATATTGTTATGATATGAATATGGCCTAATTAATATGTATTTTATGCTAGATGGCTAATGTAAGATATCATTGGAAAGGTTAGGAGTTACACACATACAAACTTGATAATCCAGTATCATTTCTGTATCTAAAGCTAGGGGGAGGGATAGCTCAGTGGTCTGAGCATTGGCCTGCTAAAACCAGGGTTGTGAATTCAGTCCTTGGGGGGGCCATTTAGGGATCTGGGGCAAAAATCTGTCTGGGGATTGGTCCTGCTTTGAGCAGGGGGTTGGACTAGATGACCTCCTGAGGTCCCTTTCACCCCTGATATTCTGTGATTCTGTTTATCACTTAAAATCTGCTTTTTATAGTTAATAAACTTGTTTTTGTTTATTATTAAACCCAGTTTGTGCAATTTCTCACTGGGGGGGGGGGAAGAAGTTGTGCATATCTCTTCACACTGAAGGAGAGGGTGAATTTTTAGGCACGTGTGCTGTGCAGATCTTTCTATACAGCGCAGGACAATGCTATCTTGAGTGTACATTCTAGCTAGAGGAAAGTTGCACTTGAGTGTTGGGTGAATCTCCGAGCTGAATCCTCTCGCACATAGCTGCTGTTCTGTCATTCAGCACTCACTGGGCCTGCTGAGTGTAAACACCCTAAGAGTAAACGCCATTGATGCTCCAACATGCTTGGCAGGTTGACAGCCCAGGCCTATTTGAGGGAGTTCTCATTACTTATGAGATCAGCCCCTTTTAAGTTAATGGACCTAATCATGAGGAAGCATGGATTTGCAGGATAAAGACCTAAATGTCATTATACTATATTGAAACAACCCCATTCTGGGATACTAGAATATACAATGCAGCTATGATACAACCAGAGGCTATACCTAATTTTCATCCCTGGTTTCCACTATGCATAGTGGAGATGACCTGCATACCCTCAGGTACTGGCCCAGCTACTCCACTTAACTAGCCCCCTCAGACCAGAGATGATGATCTGGGATCCTATACAGTCTCATCCCTCAAACTGTGAAGGAACCTTGTGATTCTCCTGGTCCATCCTTGTTCTGTTGAAGGACCATGTCCTTCAGATGGGTTAGTGGGACATCCTGTTTACAGTCAACAGGCCCACAGCTTGTTGGGTCATTCATATTCTGAGTAATATGCAATATTAAAATGAGTCATGTCAGATTCTGAGAGTTTAAGGCCAGAAGGTACTTGTGCAATACCATTAATGAGAAGAACGTATCCAGTATGACCACCTGTCTATCACAAGCCATTACATTTCACCTAGTTACCTTGTTCTGAGCCCAATCACTTGTGTCTGACTGAAGCATATCTTCCGGGAAGGCATTCAGTCTTGAATTGAAGACATCAAGAGATGGACAATCCACCACTTCCCTTGGTAGTTTGTGCTAATGGTTAGTCAACCTTACTGTTACTTTTTTGCCCTATTTCTAATTTAAATTTGTATGGCTACGGCATCCAGCTATTGGTTTTTGTTTTTGCCTTTTTCCTCTAGATTAAAGAGTCCTTTAATACCGGTATATTTCTGGTCAAGTCTTTGGAACAGGGATCTTGGAGTCTGGGACCTTGGCTTCCACACCCAGCTCTGACACAGATTCTGAGCTTTTGAGTGAATGACTTAACTCTGTACCTCAGTTTACACAACTGTAAAAATCTGGTAAATAATTTCTGCTTTGCAAGGGTGTTGTGGGAACTGAGGTTTGTAAAGCAATTTGGTCTCCTGGGAGACAGGGATCAGATTCTCATGCTGAGCATACACCTGAGTAGAATAAAATAGGACTATTCACATGAGTGCCATTCAGTACCAGGGTTGCAAAACTGGATCCACAAAGAGGGGAAAAATCCTTTGTTTTAAACTCTAACACATTCCACAAAACCTTTACATTCTCAAAAGGCTCTGGCATGTTCGAGAAGAGCAAATCCTCTTCTGTCCCTAATTGAAATGAAGTGTTTTCATTAACTGCACTGTCATCCAATGCATTTTAGCAGAAAGCCTTTTTGACATACACCTCCCGATGGCAAGTGCATTCCATTGATTTGAATGGATATTATTTTCCTTCTATTTCCTTAGACATACTTATGTGACCATATCACTACTGTATTTAACCCAGCTGACATGCTCTTGAGAAGCCTGTTTCTTCTATTTAGAAAACATTTGCTTTTTGCTCTAGCAGAGTATAAATCCTTTGATTTAGCCCTTCATGCATCTATGCCATGCCCCTTCAGCAGGGAGAATTCCACTATGGTCAGATCATCAGTGTTGGCATACCATACAAGCATGGCATGCAGCAAAAATATTAGGATTGGAAAAATGTCAGACTGATTGTATTTGACTGGCTGGGGAATGGGAATGTCCTACACTCCCAGTTTGCTTGGCTCAGCACAATCTCTTTAGCCAGTGCCCTTGATGGTTATTATTGCAATATCCTTCTGAATCAAGCACTAATGTTAACAGTAGCTCTTCTTCCTGTTAACCACGTTACACAAGTCCGGAGAACAATTGCAAGCTTTAGGGCATTGCATGATGCCTGAGTGTTATCAGGAAGAAATCTCCTCCCATAGAGTATTGCACAATTATCAAAGTGGCCTGTCGGGAGAAGGTTACATGCCCCTGAAATATGTTGCATCAGCCAGGGGATTCCTAGGATCTCTTGCTCTGTTACCAACTCATTGTGAGATCTTGAACAAGTGATTTAGCATCTCTGCTTCAGTTTCCACATCTGTAAAGTAAGGATAATACATGTGTCATAGGGGTAGAGCAAGATTTAATAGATTAGAATAGAGATGGGCTCAAGTTGCAAAATTCAGATTCCAAACACCACAAAATCCAAGGTTTTTCAATCTGGGGTTTCGGTTTGTTCCATTAAGAAGGTAGGTCTCTTTTGCAAACATTGGATCTGAATTCAAGTTCTGATTTCAACCCCAGCCCTCAATATTTTGGGGCATCTTGTTCTGCGATTTTAGTTTGCAATCATCTCGTCTGTAGATAATTGGAGGAAAGGCACAGTGTCAGGACAAAGGATTATTCCCCCAATGGATTTTATTTAAAAATCGCCCAAGTGTAGCAACACTCTTTCCTAATTTAGGGATAACTTTAGATCTTCCTGGAACTCTCAGCAATACTAAGGAAGATATGGTCTTTGGAAAATTGCAATTTGCTGTTAATAGGACAAAACCACTCAGGTTTGACAATAGCTGCTTAGAAGACGGAAAGTAATCTGATTTGCAAGAAGCAGTATTTGTATCTATGCTATGCAGCTGTACACATATAATTAGGTTCATTTGGAAATGCTTTTAAAGTATTAGGACCAAACAGCGAGTCAGTTATTTTGGTAAAAATCTGGAGCAGCTGCACTAAAGCCAATAGAATTATTCCAGATTTACACCAGCATCTAAATGTGGAATTTTGCTCTTAATCCATTAATTAGCCCTCTTTCCCACAATAAATGTTTGCAAGGCCCATTATTATGGGTTGCACAGATGGGTGTGAGATTGCCCACAGTTGTTTGTGCTGTATAAGCTCTCTTCTCAGACTGCGTGTTAATGGACGGCAAGCTGTGCAAATTAATTTTTCCCAAGAAAGCCCCTTACCACTGGAACCCCCCCCCCCAGTTCTATTCAGACTGAGTAGTACTTTACTTCATGAGTAGCCCCATGGAAATCAGTACCACCAGGAATAGCCCCAGAGAAATCAACAGGACTAACTGCAGAATAAAGCCAGTACTCAACATTAGTAGTAGAATCAGATGCTTGTATTCTATTCAGGTTCTTATACCACCTTCATCTCCATGGCATTTGAGCACCTTGCAAAAGTGCAAAGGACTCTTTTTGATTTTAATATCCTGTCTGCTGTAGGTTCCTTTCCAACTCTCTTTAACTCCTTGACCCTCCTGGGCTCACCCTTAGCATCCAGGCTGAAATGTCCCATGGGTTTACACCACAACAGTGTAGTCATAAGTTCACAATAAGAAGTGGTTGCAGAGGCTGTGACTGAAACACTCTCTTGGAGATCCTAGCTGAGGACTAGGACATCCTTCCAAAATGGTGATATTCAGAGTGTTCTTTTCAACAGCACAGTTAGGGTTGCCACATAGTCATAGTGTCTTTCATGCCCAAGGGTCAGCACTTGGCTCCCCACAGCCTCTTAGACAAGAGAATCCATTGGTTTCTCAATCATGCCATCATTTGCCCATTCTCTCACCCTCCACCCCCCACTTGCCTCTTTCCCATCCCTTTCACCTGTCCAAAATCTTCTCTTCAACAGGTATTCCTCCTTCCTCTGTGCCTCTCCCTGCTCCTGCCACTCCAGCTTCCTCATGCTCTCACTACCCCAACAAGCCCCACTGCTCCCTGCTTCCCAGCTACCTGTTTCTCACTCCCTCTGTTTCATTCTTGATTTTTTTTTAAAGAGTTCCAGAAGGAAGGGATTAATTTTCCCTTCTATTTGAATCTCTCTCCTGTATGCAGCATGTTATTTCCAGAAATTATTTAATCAATAAGGCACGATAGGCTCTGTGGTTATCTTGGCTCTGATCTGTATGTCTGTAACCATTCCACTGGGGTAACTGCACAGCTGTAATTTACAAAAATGTTTTCCCATAAGGAAAACCTGACAGATGGGCTGTGGTTCATAAATACTGATCATTTGCAAGTTTGTCAACTAATCAGAAGGTGTCCTGGATTGGAAATGGTTTTCCTGTTACCTGTGCTATTCAGCTGCACCTGAACTGGGGTTCTCAGAAGTTACTCCAATATACTAGCACTGGTTCTCAGCCGGGGTACATGTATAGCTGGGGATACAGAGAAGTCTTCCACGGGCTACATCAACTCATCTAGATATTTGCCTAGCTTTACAACAGGCTCCATAAAAAGCACTTATGAAGTCAGTACATACTAAAATTTCATACTATGACTTTTTTATGCTGCTCTATATATGATACACTGAAATGTAAGTTACAATATTTATATTCCAGTTGATTTATTTCATAATTTTATGGTACTATGAGAAAGTCAGTAATTTTTCGGTAATCGTGCGCTGTGACACTTCTCTGTTTTTCTGATTTTGTAAGCAAGTAGTTTTTAAGTGAGGTGAAACTTGGGGTACATGAGACAAAGCAGACTCCTGAAAGGGGTACAGTAGTCTGGAAAGGCTGAGAGCCACTGCACTAAAGCAATACATTATGAAGCTGTGACAGATATGGTAATTTCCTGGAATATCCTTTAAAGAGGTTATGGTATTATGTTTATGAATTAGTGTGGGCCAGGACTGTATGTAACCCCTCTAGGGAGAGAGGTGACTAATATTGAAATCCTATGCAATCTTTTCCAGGCCCGTTGTTTTAAATGAATGGTTTATATATAACTATCTAGGGAGGGTTACCACAGCTCGGTGACATTATTGACATAAACTGTGACTGTATAGATCATTGTTGCATCCACTGTTATATATTTGCAGCATATATTGTACAAAGGTTGTTGTGTGAAGCGTCTATGAAGAGGTTATGATTTGCTGGTTATAATTATGCTATCTGTATGTGTGTACCATTTTTGGTTTTGAAGTTATGAATATTGGCTGTGTTCTTGTATCTCAATGGGTTTGATTCTAAATAGCCTCAGTGAAGCATTTGGTCAGCTTACTGAGAATAATTCTTTCTCAAGAAGTGCCCAATCAAGAAAAACTTAACTGACAATGGACTTTGGGAGATACCAATCCACATCTGAGCTTTCTTGGGAATGTTTAAACTAACATGTAAACAATGGCGGCAGCCTGCAAACTGAGTCATGCATGGACATGTAACTTGCCCATGTGACTCCAGACTCCATATTGCTGCTGTGATTTTCCACAGTCGGAACAAAGAGGTGTCCTTCCACAGGCAGAAAATATAAAAGGCCCTAAAAACCCCTCCATCTTGTCTTCAATCCTGCTTCTGACCTCTGGAGGGACTTTGCTACAAACTGAAGCTCTGAACAAAGGACTGAATGACCCATCCCAGATGTGGATGTACTCCAGAGACTTGATTTGAACCTTCAGTTTATTCCATCACTGCTACAAGCCTGAACCAAGAACTTTGCCATTACTGTATGCAATTGATTCCATTTAACCAATTTTAGCTCTCATCTCTATCTTTTTCCTTTTATGAATAAATCTTTAGATTTTAGTTTCTAAAGGATTGGCAACAGTGTGATTTGTGGGTAAGATCTGATTTGTATATTGACCTGGGTCTGGGGCTTTGGGATTGGGAGAACCTTTTTATTTTACTGGGGTATTGGTTTTCATAACCATTTGTCCCCATAATGAGTGGCACTGGTGGTGATACTGGGAAACTGGAGTGTCTAAGGGAATTGCTTGCATGACATGGTTAGCCAGTGGGGTAAAACTAAAATCCTCTCTGTCTGGCTCGTTTGGTTTGCCTTAAAGGTGGAGAAACCCCAGCCTTGGGCTGTGACAGGCCTGCTGTAAGCAATTTGTCCTGAATTGATACTCTTCGAAGTGTCCCACCAAAGGCAGCATCATTACAAGCTCCTCCAGAAATGAAAAATGGCAGGTGACAATTAAGGCAAATCAGCCAGGTTGTAACCTCCACCACCTCTTGGGGATGCTCACAAATACTAATTCAGACTGGATTCTCCAGTGACCAACAGACAAAACAATGACTTTTAGATAAAGAGCCTGAGTTTAAATTGACTCAGGGCCATCTTCCTGATATAGCTAGTGAACAGGGCCTTCTGTCCAAGGGGAGCAGAGGGCTTCCAACCCTTGCAAAAAGGTTGGAAGGATATGGCTTACTAGGGCCTCATAAGACTTCTGGGTGATCTATGGTAAGCTGTTAGCACCTGGATAAGAACAGTTATTGTTTTTAATGTGTTTTCTCTGTAATGCTTTCACCTTCAGAATAAATGTGCTTGCTTATAAAGAGCTGTGGTAGCTTATGGTCGAAGGCCATTACACTGTTCATAGCCTCTGCAAAGAAAGCAAAGTTCAGACACTGTCCTATTTAGGCAGAGTGGCTCACTGGGAATATTACAGCATAAGCAAGGAACTGTGCAGCCTGGGAAAAAACCCCAGCCAGGAAGGAGAGAGATGTGGGTCTCTTCCTAGAGAGGTGACAGCTCAGGAGCTGGAGTGGATGCCCTTGGTTGAACATGAGGGAGGGAATATCGGTGTAACTGTGCGGATCTGTAACAGAAGATATATTGTCTTTAGACATATGTATGAATTGAAAAACAGGAAGCAGTGGTGTGTATTTAGCACAAATGGACAATTTCTTCATTTCATGGAAGCAAACAATGGTCTTTGTTAGCTTTTACCAGGGCTGTCCCTAGCCATTTGGGTGCCCTATGAAACCCCCCCTGTGGGGAGGAGGGGGCACTGTGTGGCGCCCCAGGCCTCTGCAGGGCCCCAGGCCTCTGCAGGAGCAAGTGGGAAGAATCTGCTCCCGCCCTCATCAGGTTCTGGGCTGAGCTCAAGACCTGGGAGGCAGGAGCTGTGGGGGTTTGCTTTGGGGGGCCCCACAAGCTCAGAGTGGCCTGGGGGATTAGCGGCAGGCCAGGAGCAGCCCGCTGCGCTTCACTTGCCCCGGCCCCAGTGGTGTCACTTGGGGGAGGGGTTTCTCCCCACACTGACCGGTGGCGGGAAGCGGAGCGCTGCAGTTGGGAGCTGGCGGAGTAGAGTGGGCTGAGGTCAGGCTGCTCCACTGCCGGTGAGTGCGGGGATCACTGAGGGAAGAGATAGCCTTCCCATGGCTCGCCTCCATTCTAAGAGGTGGGGTGGAGGGAGTTGTCCAGGGCCCCACACCCTCCTAGGGATGGCCCTGCCCTTGCAGTGGGCACAGCCCGCGGGGGGACCGGCGAGGGATAGGGCTGGTCACTGGGATTGGTGCTGCCATGTATGCAGCACGCAGCTGCCTAGGGCACCTAGAAATTTGAGGCAATTTGGTGCCCCAGATTTCACGGTGCCCTACACAGCTGCGTATGCCTAGGGACAGCCCTGGCTTTTACAATAAGCAGTATTTGCACAAAGCAAACTATATTGACTTTAATTTGCACTGACACAAACCAGTGAGCAGGACAGAACGTTGTGCTATGAAAGATTACAGTAACGACAAAGCTAATCCATTGGGTCTGTCTAGTCCAGTGATAAGGGGTTCTCAGTGCCTCCAGGGGTTCTGTCCCTCCAAAGAGGGTTGAGATGAAATCATGATGCGTCACCTCTCTGGATATGGCACAATATGTACATATTTGTGGGAGCTTGTCATGGGGCAGCTGTTCTTCATGGGGAGCTAGGACCCAGTCTGCCCTTGACTGATTTATGAAGCCCCCACCTGGGGATAATTTGGGGATGGCTGATTAGTAAACAAGCACTTGAACCTAATAAAGCTTACTCAAGCTGAGACAGAGGGCCCTCTAAAGGGAGATAGGAGGCTCTCATGGAGAGGAAGCTCCCCAAGAAAAGCCTGAGCCAGGAACAAGGAGCCTTAGAAAGTGAGCTCTCTGGGAACCTACCAGGATGGGGGTGTAAGAGGAGCTCCTGGAGAAAGGAACCTCCTAAGCAGAGGGCTTTGTTGCGATAGGTAAGGGTTAAGTAGAGACCTGGGAAACCACTGGTGTGCTGACATGGTATTAGGGAGCAGAAGCACAGGCAGGCCCTGTTTCTGCACTTGATAAAGTGCTATCCCTCTCCCTTCCCTCTGCTTGTTAAGGATTGATAAGCGTTGCACCTGCAGAAGGAACATGGGTGTCTAAAGAATACCCTTGGTGTGAAGAAGTGCTACCTCCCCCCTCCCTCCCTTTCCCAGCTACATAAACGACCTCTGGGTCATGGCCCCTTCCTCCCTTCCCTGCAAACTGCTGATTAAGGGAATTTGTGGCTGCAATTACTGCAAAGAAATGTATCTCCCAGGTAAAATGTCTGTAGAATATGCTTAATGCTGTAAACAGGGGCAAAGATAATTATATTCAGTATATAGCTATTGATATTCATTGTATGGGTGTTCATATTATTTTATAAGGGTTTGGGGGGTGTAGGTATTGTGACAGACCCAGGCCAGTGGGGTACAGAGAGCAAATATACTGGTCACTGGATGAGTAGTTTTCTGTTTCCTGAGTGACCAGAGCAGGGGCTGCACTAGAGTAATCAGGAACCTGCTAGAACCAATTAAGGCAGACAGGCTGATTAGAACACCTGCAGTCAATCAAGGCAGGCTAATCAGGGCACCTAGGTTTAAAAAGTAGCTCACTCCAGTCAGGGAGAGGGGAACTAGAGGAGAGGAAGTGTGTGTGAGGAGCTGGGAGTGAGAGGGTGTGCTGCTGGAGGACAAAGGAGTACAAGAGTTATCAGACACCAGGAGGAAGGTGAGGATAAAGAAGGGGTTTGGAGGAGGCCATGGGGAAGTAGCCCAGGGAGTTGTAGCTGTCATGCAGCTGTTACAAGAGGCACTCTAGACAGCTGCACTCCACAGGGCCCTGGGCTGGAACCCAGAGTAGAGGGCAGGCCCAGGTTCCCCCCAAACCTCCTAACTCCTGATCAGACACAGGAGAAGTTGACCCAGACTGTGAGGAAGATCACTGAGGTGAGTAAATCTGCCAAATAAGGGCAGGAACCACCAAGGTAAAGGAGGAACTTTTTCACAGTATTTATATACTAACTTAGATAAAAAGAGTGTGCTGTAGCTAACTCAGTGCTTACTCAGCAGTTGAGTTCGGGGGAACAAGTACCACAACAAAGAAGCCCATCTAATGAATCTGCCTCTGGAGCAGCCTGTTCATTCTTTAGCAGGCTTTACCACTCATCCCCCAGACACTGGCCGGAAGCCTGGCCAGATCATGTGCTGTTCCTTGAGAAGAGTCACGGTGGCCAGACCTCCCTGGACCCCAGACTCCAGAGAAGGATATTATGCTCATAGGGGCAGGGAGCCTAACACCGGGGCAGAGAATGGAACCAAGAGAACCCTGGAGAAAGAATCTGGGTAGAGGTAAACACTGAACTCAGGTGTGGGACAGGGTCTGAGAATGACCTAGTTGCTCCACTGGGATATTGGGTGTGAAAGTTTCGTTTATGTTCTCTGTTGGCCTTTCTGTTAATAAAAGAGGTGCTCTTTAGCACCTAACTGGCTGTTTGGACTTCTTGATACTTAATTTTCTTCCCCCCAGGGTAAGGGCTCATCTGAAACACTGTGCCTGCTCACAATGGGATGTGCTGGGTCATACTGGAATGGTGGGAACTCCTTTCTAAGATGGCTGCACTGTTTTTTTGTTTTTTTTTAAAGCAAACAGTCTTTGAGGGCAACTGAAGACAGCTATAAAATGTTGTATGTAACAAAGTGGAAGTTGATAGTAATGAATTTATATCAGAAGTTAGGAATTGTAGAAAATTGATAAGGGAAGCCAAGGGACACAAGAAGAACTCTGTGACCAGCAGAGCTAAGAACAATGAGGAGTTTTTTGAAATACATTGGGAGCAAATAGAATCCTAAAAATGGTATTGGTCCATTACTAGATGGAAGTGGTAAATTTATCAGTGACAATGCAGAAAAGGCAGAAGTGTTCAATAAATATTTGTTTTATATTTGGAGGAGAGGGGGAGAAACCAGATGAGTCTCATCATATGATAAATCTCCATTTCTCTAGAGTCTATAAGTATCTACATGGGGAACAAATATTTAATAATGAGCTCCTCAATATGTCAGAGAAAGGTCTATCATGATCCAATGGCTGGAAGCTGAAATGTGACAAATTCAGACTGGAAATAAGGTGTACATTTTTAGCAGTGGCAGTAATTAGCCATTAGAACAATTTACCAAAGGTTGTGGTGGATTCTCCATCCCTGACAGTTTTTAAATCAAAATGGGATGTTTTTCTAGAAGATCTGCTCTAGGAAATATTTTGGGGGAAGTTCTATGGCCTGTGGTATACAGGAGGTCAGACTAGATGATCACCATGATCTTTTCTGGCTTTGGAATCTATCAAGATATTGACTGCATAAAGTTACATCAATCTAATCCTTTAAGCTTCCATCTATTTTTAGAGTGTCTATCACCAAGATCTCTAGGCTCTATCTTGTGTATATGTCCTGTTGTAGAAAGAAAATCTCCACATTAGCATGTCTCAATAAACAGCCCTCTGTCTATAATCTGTGCAGGTCATGATGATGATTTAAATAGTCCCTTGAAAATGGGTTTTCAGCAAAAGTGGAACATAAAGGAACTCTTTTCTTTTCAATTCTGGAAGTGAGCTGGCATTCGACTCCTGCTGTGACAAAAAACTAAGTGCCAGGACTCAACTGCTGTGAGCAGCTGCTGCCGCCTTTGAGGGCTGCAGTGTATAAGCAGGAACATGGAATAAATATCAGAAAACAATTCCCTTTGTGTTCTATAAAGGGACCCTGTTCATGGGACCATGGAAAATGTTTATCATAATGAAAAAGAGGGATCTCAAATAAATATAGTCCAGAAGAGGGCTGGCTAACAGTGACTAACTGGACAGAAAGTGTTAACTTATGCAGCCTGACGAGGGCTAGGTACGTTTGGAAGGATGGTTTAGCCTGGGATTCGATTCAATGCTCTGCCAGACTGTCTGAGCGATGCTGGGCAAGTCACTTAGGCCCAGCTCTTCAAAAGTACTTGGGTGTCTGAGTCCCATTGGAATGAGTTGGAGTGAGGCGCCTAAATACCATTGCGGATCCTCACCTTCATATCTTTAGGCCTCCGTTCTCCAGCTGCACAATGCCCTACCTTACAGGGGTGTTGTGAGGAGAAATACCTTACAGATTTGGAGGTGCTCCAATACTGACCATCTAAGCACCTAGGATGGATGATGAAAGATATGGTGGGGGCGGGGGGCAGGGAAGGTGTCCCTGTGCCAAGGAACTTGCAGGAGAAGAACTATTCCTGACAGGCGCAAGCACCTGCCTCTCCGGGAACCCAATGGGTACTGGGAGCCAGACAAGGTCTGTTTGGTTTTGTTCACTTGGTGAGTGTATGAGAGGGTCCTTGACTGCTTCCTTGTCTTATGACTGAAATTAATTGGGCACAATAACCATCGACATGAGTAACCAATTCTTGCTTAGCCTATGGAAAGAGTTCAGAAAATTAACACACAGGTGTTTAGGGCTAAACCTTCATGACTTCAGTGCAGCAACTCCCTTTCACACCAGCTGAAGATCAGCCCCTTTGTGAGTGTGTGTTTGTTTGTTAGGTTTTTAAAAAAAAAACAACTCTCCAATGAGTTATTGAAACTATCCGGCCTTCATTTGAGAACCAGAATCAGTTCATGGTTTAATTCCCCAGCCTTTACGTTTTCTACTTGATTTATTGCATCTGAACAAAAATCTTTTTATAGAAAGCTTGGATGGACAGTGCTGAGTAACCTTGCTGCTATTGCTTGCCTCCCTGGCAGTTTGTAAAACACTGCTAAAAGGTGTTTAAGTTCCTTTATTAATAGCAGGCTCCAGTAATCTATGTGATACACGGATGATCATGCCCAAATGAATTATAAAACTGTCAAAGGGCACTTTGGCTTTATTTGTTATGTGCTATAGAGGGAAATAAACAAACATATTTCCTCTACCAGATCAGTTACCTTACTCATGTCCATGCCTCATCTGAGAGACATCAGGGAGATTCACTGCACAGTGTTTGGCTGTTGTGATACTCAAGGAGCCTTTTGTTGTTGATAATGAATAAAGTAGCAGCAGGGGGTTTTGAGGACAGCAATATTTATACAACAACATGATGTAATTTGTTGCTGATGTCTTACCAAGAATCCAGACCTTAGGCCCCACAGCTCCTAGATATCCTTGTTCAAAATATCTGCAGTGATAGCCCAAAGCACTCCAGGTCACACTAGTTCTCCTCTAGACAGAGGCTTTTATTGCAGTTGTAATAAATATTTTACCTTTCTGCAATGTCTGTCCCTGGTGGCTGGCCAACTAGATTATACAACCTGCCCCTTAGCCATTGAGGCGGAACTTCCTGTAGCTCCTATGTTAGAGGCCTGTGCTTTTGGGACCAGACTTCAATGGACACTAGATACACCCCAGGCCGATGAAGGTTCCTGGTGTGGATGTAGGCAGCCATGATTTGGAGCAAGAGCACTTTTCAACCCAGATGCCCTCCAAAGTGCTGGACAAATATAGTCAGTGCAACTAGAAAGGATTTTAAACATCATATTGCACAAGTGAGCAAGGGGTAGATTGTGCTGTCGTTTACTCTGGTGTAAATCTGGGTGAGCTTCACAGAACTCAGTTAGTCCAGATTCACAAAGGCGTAATGAGAGCAGAAGCTGGCCCATTTCTTGAATTCATCCCCTTCGCTAGCTCGAGCTGGTCAGAGCTCCCATGACAGCTGGCTGGTCAGAAGCTGAACAGTAAGAGCCTCAATACATTGTTACAAACTCAATTCAGAACCCTCCTAGCAAGACAGGGGCTAGAAGTTGCTGTATTTCAGCCTCCATCAGGGTATATCAACTTGCTTCTCCATTTTTATCACCAAACCGTTCTTATTTAATTAGGTAACAAAGCACCATTTACATGCACTAAATAAATCAGCATTCTGGTTGATTGTGAAGTTAATGATCCAACTGCTAATTCACGTTTTTACAAGATACTCGATAAACAAAAGCATCTGAAGCCAGCAGGCTCCTGCTCTGGCAAACCGGTCCTTATTAGTTCAGTACAAACAAAGCAGGCCTCAGGGATAGCTCCAGAACAGAGCCTCGCACACAGAGCGCTGACCTTAGAGTCAGCAAGGCTCTAGGCAAAGTAAGAAGTCACAGTCCTGTCCATCTCCCACTTCCATGGGGCTATTGTAACTCACTAATCAGTCTGTCTCCCACAGAATCACAGGAATGTACAGGTAGAAGGGACTAGTCATCTAGCCAGGCTCCCCATGCTGAGATACCCTTCTGTGCCTGACCAGCAAAGGCTGCAAGTCTGCTAGAGCCCTGCCTACGGAGATGGGCTTTTTAGCTCAGGCTGTAACTAATGCTTCCTTCAGCATTGGTGGGACACAGTTCTGTCCCTGGCCTCAGCCCTCATACTACTGCTGGCGCTCTAGCTGGCAGAGCAGGTGTATGCACCTAGGGACCCTGGATATCTCAGGTCCTCTCCCACTTGTGGGCTTGTTTAGAACGGAGGTCACCATTGCACGGGCACAGTTATGACCGTATCTAATTGCAGCTCCGTAAAGAAGAAGGTAGGAAAAAAGCTGCCTCCACTGTGCAGAATATGTTCAAATGCAATTGAGGGGCAAGTGGCAAGGGTCAGATCTGGATTTTGAACACTCCCAGAGTTGAGAGGGTCTGGAGGCTGGCTTTCACCCAGTTCACTTGCACTTCCCCCTTTAGGACCTGATGCAGCAAGGTCTTCTGCTCAGAAAACCAGTGGAGATCTGCAGCGGCAAATGGATCTTCCTGCAGGAGCAGCTCACAGGACTGGGGCACTTAATTTTAAGCTCTGCGATCAGGGATCTTAAGCTAAAGCCTGATCTCATGTATGCTGGTATCATTGGCTTCACTGGACTCATTCCAGATTTACACCAGTGTAACCCATGCTCAGTGTGTTTGTCCCCCTCTAGTGACCATACCACATATAGAGACTTATGAGTGCTACCCAACCTAATGGTCCTGGTCCTTTACCTCAAGCAGGAGTAAAACATGCTCTTTAGTACAAAGATCCTGGCTTCAGTCCCTGCCGATGACCCCTGGAGGGGCACCATTACATCAGTGGTAAGAGATCAGAATCCAATCTGCTTGTATTTGTCTGGGAAGTGCCATGCATGCCTTTAATCCTGCAGAATTAGCAATTAATATAAGCCACATTGGATGCTGACCCCTGAGCTATTCCATTCTGAGGATCCACAATGACCCTTCTTGTGCCCTAACTTTTACCTCTCTAATTCACAAGACTTCAGCACTTGTCTCATGGTTATTTATTTTCCTTAGCAGCTTCTTCTGATGGACTTGTATCAAAAGCTTTTTGGATATCCTAGTCAATTAACACTCACTCTCTTAGCTGCTGTTTCATCAACTTTCCTAGTTCTCCAAAGGAGGATCTTGGTATGAAATAGACTGGGCATGACCCTAAAGTCAAATGAATGAGTAATTAATTTCAAATGATGAACCACACAATGAATAGATATGATGAAAACATAAAATTTACTGGCCTCACTGCTCCAAACTATAAATGTCTATCATCTGTTTTATATTCCTAAAGCAATGTCCTCTATATTTCCTGATAATCTTCCCTCCCCCTGCCGGCATTGTTAAAAGACAAGGCCCATCTAAATTTATGTGGCATAAATGGAAATGATAATTAGGCTGAAATGTAAGATGATAGCTCGTTAAGCAATTATAAGAAACCTAGATCTGTATAGATGTAAGAGGCAGAAAAATCCTTTGTTTTGGGAAGATATGTTGAGGATTTTTATGGAATGAAAACTAACGTTTCTCTCAAGGGACAAACCTCCAGTCATTACTTACATGACTAGCTGTGACTTATGGGGTTGTTACTGTGAGGGGCTCAGCTCCCTCGAAAGGTGCTGGTCTCTCTCAAATCCCCATTGACTGTGGTTGAGGGCACTCAACATTTTCCAAAGGTGCTTAGCACCCTCAGGGCTGCCCAGAGGATTCAGGGGGCCTGGAGCAAAGCAGAGGAGCTGCAGTACTTGTACTCACCTGGCGGCGGTCCGGGTCTTTGTCAGCATTTTGGCGGTGGGGGGCCCTTCAGTTGCTTCGCATCTTTGGCAGCACTGAAGGGCCCCCCGCCACTGAAATGCTGCCAAAGACCAGGGCTCGCAGGGCCCCTGGGGGCCTGGGGCAAATTGCCCCACTTGCCCCCCCTCTGGGTGGCCCTGAGCACCCTCCCGACTCAATCCTCATGTGTCATAAACAGATAGCTAAGGGTTAATGTCTCTTTCACCTGAAAAAAAAAAGTAACCTAAAGCACCTGACCAGAGGACCAATCAGAAAACCGGATTTTTTCAACTCTGGGTGGAGGGAAGTTTGTGTCTGAGTTCTTTGTCTTCTGCCTGAATCTCTCTCAGCTAGAGAAGGATTTTTCTATTTCCTGCTTTCTAATCTTCTGTTTCCAAGTTGTGAGTACAAAATGGTTTGTTGTTTTGTATTTACATGTCTATAGTTGCTGGAGTGCTTTGAATTGTATTCTTTTTTAATAAGGCTGTTTATTCAATATTTCTTTTAAGCAATTGACCCTGTATTTGTCACTTTAATACAGAGAGACCATTTGTATGTATTTTTCTTTCTTTTTTATATAAAGCTTTCTTTTAAGACCTGTTGGAGTTTTTCTTTAGTGAGGAACTTCAGGGAATTGAGTCTGCAGCTCACCAGGGAATTGGTGGGAGGAAGAAGTCAGGTGGAGATCTGTGTGTGTTAGATGTACTAGCCTGACTTTGCATTCCCTCTGGTGGAGATCTGTGTGTGTTAGATGTACTAGCCTGACTTTGCATTCCCTCTGGGTGAAGAGGGAAGTGCTTTTGTCTCCAGGACTGGAATTAGAGAGGGTGGACTCCCTCTGCTTAGATTCACGGAGGTTGCTTCTGTGTATCTCTCCAGGAGCACCTGGAGGGAGGGGAAGGGAAAAGGTTTATTTCCCTTTGTTGTGAGACTCAAGGGATTTGGGTCTTGGGGTCCCCAGGGAAGGTTTTTGTGGGGACCAGAGTGCCCCAAAACACTCTAATTTTTTGGGTGGTGGCAGCAGTACCAGGTCCAAGCTGGTAACTAAGCTTGGAGGTTTTCATGCTAACCCCCATATTTTGGATGCTAAGGTCCAAATCTGGGACTAGGTTATTGACACCATGTGAGTTGGCTCACTTACTATAATGTAAAATCAGGGACTTGTGACAACAAATGGTCCATAGACACAGAATAACCCCCAGGAGGATTGTTTGCGAAGTGTCAACAATTATTGATCATCAAGGGACAGAAGAACACCCCTGATTAATGCCTTTATTAGGGGTCAGAGAAGAATGATTCTTACATCGCAAAATCAAATGGAACTTTGCCCCTCAGAGCTTTCAATGTTATGAAGCAATACATGGTCATCCCTTTAACTAACAGGCATAGAAAGACAATCTGAGTCTCTGAGGAAGGGGTCACTTTGACTGATCGTTATTTTTTCTGCAGTGCCTATCTTCTGTACTGTCAGCTCTTTGGTGCAGGAGCTGGCTTGTTATTAGGCATAATGTACAATCAAGCATGTAATTACTGGATGTCAATTTAATGGCCTTCAATCTACAAGAGGTCAGATGAGCTTATTTAGTGGTCCCTTCTTCCCATAAACTCTATGAAACATTGTCTTAGCAATTAGCCTTCTGTCTCTTCCTAATTACTGGGATCCCCTCCCCCAGAAAGGTATCCTCAAATGCCATGACATCATCTGGAGGGAAGGTCCCAACTATGGGATTCTGTAGCACCTTATAGACTAACAGACGTTTTGGAGCATGAGCTTTCGTGGGTGAATACCCACTTCTTCAGATGCATGCATCTGAAGAAGTGGGTATTCACCCACGAAAGCTCATGCTCCAAAACGTCTGTTAGTCTATAAGGTGCCACAGGATTCTTTGCTGCTTTTACAGATCCAGACTAACACGGCTACCCCTCTGATACTTGACAACTATGGGATTGTTTCCTTCCACTCCAGCTTGATGATCTCCTTCCTTGAGACTTTCCTCCTCCTCAACAGCACACAGGCTGTCGGACTGAGGTGGGACCTGCTCTGCTGTGTCCTGGAAAATCTTGTGTATGTACCTCCATCTCCCTTAGCTCCTCTAGTTCAGCCACTCTGGTTTCAGGAGCCTGTGCTTGGTCTCAGAGGGGCAGGAGCTCCTTGCACCAAATGCACACGTACGCCACCTCCCAACAAGGCAGGTAAGCGTACGGGCTGCATTCAGTGCAATGCACTGGATAGCCCCCACTCTGCTGCTGGACTTCTGCCTGCATTCTCTTTGTACTCCTGCAGCTTTTGGGGAGGTGTTTTCTTGGGAGGGGGAATATTTATTGACCTAAGTTTAGAGAATGTAAGTTTAGGTGTATCTGACTCTCACGCGGCCTCTAAACTCCCTTGCCAAACTCCCATTGATGGTCCTGATCACTACCTCCTCTGGTTGTTTAGGAGTGGGCATTTTAAACCACTGTTCTCCCTGATTAGCCCCACCCTCTGGCTAATGGGTGCTAAAGGGATTAGGGATCAAAGCCTCATTAAGAAGCTTTCAGCCTTGCCTAGCAGGCTGTTAAGCTCAGCACACAGACCCCCAAACAGACCACGGGAGTGAACAACATCCACCCTGATTGAATTGGCCTGGTCAACACTGGTTCTCCATTTGTGAGGTAACTCCCTTCTCTTCATGTGTCATTGTATAATGCCTGCATCTGTAACTTTCACTCCATGCATCTGAAGAAGTGGGTTTTTACTCACAAAAGCTTATGCCCAAATAAATCTTAGTCTTTAAGGTGCCAATGGATTCCTTATTGTTTTTTCTATATACTATAGTTGTTCAGCGTTTCTCAAATTGGAGTCTGCAAGAGAATTCCTGAGGGGGTCCATGGGCCCCACTGATCAACTCCTCCCCCTCCCTCCCAGGTCCTCCTGCAGGCCGCAGAACAGCTGTTCCCTGGTGTGCAGGAGGTGCCGGGAGGGAGGGGGAAGAGTAGGGGTGTGTGTGCTCGGGGGAGGGGGCATAAAGAGGCTGGGAAGAGGAGGGGCAGAGGTGGAGTAGGGGTGGGGTGGAGTGGGGGCAAGGCCCAGAGCTGAGCAGGGGGCTTGGGAGTCTGTGAAAAATTTAAAATAAAAATGGGAGTCTACGGGTTGTTAAAGTTTGAGAACTGCCGTTATAGTCAAGCAGCAAGCGCACAACAAAAACAGACAGACAAACTCAGCCCAAGGGTGATGTCACATCACTCCTCCTTCACAAAGCTCCCTGGTTAGCTGCTCCTGTTCATCTCAATACATTGTCAACCCTTCCAATTCTGCCTAGGGGCATCTGAGCTCCAATAAGGTTGTGTACCATTAATACAGAACCACAGTTGTCCCATCTACATCTGTCAGGGGACAACACAGAACCCGTGTGACGTTATTGATATAAACTGTGACCGCATATATCATTGTTGCAGCCACTGTTATATATTTGCAGCAAATATTGTACAAAGGTTGTCGTGTGAGGTTATGATTTGCTGGTTATGATTATGCTACCTGTGGGCATGTCTACACTACAAAATTAGGTCGATTTTATAGAGATTGATCTTTGGCAACCGATTTTATACAGTCGATTGTGTATGTCCCCACTAAGTTCGTTAGGTTGGCTGAGTGTGTCCTCACTACTGTGGCTAGCATAGACTCATGGAGTGGTGCACTGTGGGTAGCTATCTCACAGTCCCCGCAGCTCATTGGAATTCTGGGTTAAGCTCCCAATGCCTGATGGGGCAAAAACTTTGTCGTGGGTGGTTTGGGTACGTCATCAGTCTCCCCTCCCTCCTTGAAAGCAATGGCAAACAATTGTTTTGCACCTTTTTTCCTGGGTTATCGATGCAGCCACCATAGCACGGCAAGCATGGAGCCCACTCAGCTGCACACTGCTTTTGTGAGTATTGTAAACACCTCGCGCATTACCTGCAGTATGTGCAGAAACTGGCTAGAAGCCACCAGCACGCAGGGCAGCCTGGAGGATTCAGGGGGCCTAGGGCAAAGCAATTTTGGGGGCCCCTTCCATAAAAACAATTGCAATACTATACAATACTATATTCTTGTGGGGGACCCTGCGGGGCTGGGTGCAAATTGCCCCACTTGCTTTCCCCACCTCTCCCCCTAGGCAGCCCTGGGAAAAATAAACTTTCCGCATCTCAGGCCAAACCTAGTTTTGAGAAAACTTCTTTACAAGGTATCACTGGTTCTCAGCATCACCTAGTGCTAAAAGGCACTAAAGCTCATTACAAGGATTGGAAAAATATTTTCCATCAAAACTTTTTCTGGATTGAAAACTAGGGGTTTTTAAAAAGCAGAAAAAAATCACAGACAATGTCTGCTTTCCTTCAAAATTTGTTGTTTTTTTTAATTGAAAAGCTGAAATTAGTCTGCCAAAACCTGAACATGGTTTGGGGTTTCAGAAGCGTGTGGCCAAATATTTCCTGCTTGCTGTGTTTGATTTGTTAAAGAAACAATAAAAAAATTCTGCTTAAAAAAAATCCAAATTTTTTGAACCACCTCAGCTTGTGACCAAATGCCTGAGCCCATCCAGTCAGAGATTTTTCCAGGTTTCTGATACTCTTCTGGCTTCCTTGACTCATATCTGTCTCCATAACTTTGGGTTCATTTAGGTTAGAACATAAGAACAGCCATACTGGGTCAAACCAAAGGTCCATCCAGCCCAGTATCCTGTCTACCGACAATGGCCAATGCCAAGTGCCCCAGAGGGAGTAAACCCAACAGGTAATGATCAAGTGATCTCTCTCCTGCCATCCATCTCCACCCTTAAGAACATAAGAACGGCCGTACCGGGTCAGATCAAAGGTCCATCTAGCCCAGTATCTGTCTACCAACAGTGGCCAATGCCAGGTGCCCCAGAGGGAGTGAACCTAACAGGCAATGATCAAGTGATCTCTCTCCTGCCATCCATCTCCATCCTCTGATGAACAGAGGCTAGGGGCACCATTCTTTACCCTTCCTGGCTAATAGCCATTTATGGACTTAGCCACCATGAATTTATCCAATTCCCTTTTAAACATTGTTATAGTCCCAGCCTTCACAACCTCCTCAGGTAAGGAGTTCCACAAGTTGACTATGTGCTGCGTGAAGAAGAACTTCCTTTTATTTGTTTTAAACCTGCTACCTATTAATTTCATTTGGTGACCCCTAGTTCTTGTATTACGGGAATAAGTAAATAACTTTTCTTTATCCACTTTCTCAACATCACCCATGGTTTTATATACCTCTATCATATCCCCCCTTAGTCTCCTCTTTTCCAAGCTGAAGAGTCCTAGCCTCTTTAATCTTTCCTCATATGGGACCCTCTTCAAACCCCTAATCATTTTAGTTGCCCTTTTCTGAACCTTTTCTAGTGCTAGAATATCTTTTTTGAGGTGAGGAGACCACATCTGTACACAGTATTTGAGATGTGGGCATACCATGGATTTATATAAGGGCAATAATATATTCTCAGTCTTATTCTCTATCCCCTTTTTAATGATTCCTAACATCTTGTTTGCTTTTTTGACCACCTCTGCACACTGCGTGGACATCTTCAGAGAACTATCCATGATGATGCCATGATCTTTTTCCTGACTCGTAGCTAAATTAGTCCCCATCATATTGTATGTATAGTTGGGGTTATTGTTTCCAATGTGCATCACTTTACATTTATCCACATTAAATTTCATTTGCCATTTTGTTGCCCAATCACTTAGTTTTGTGAGATCTTTTCGAAGTTCTTCACAATCTGCTTTGGTCTTAACTATCTTGAGCAGTTTAGTATCATCTGCAAACTTTGCCACCTCACTGTTTACCCCTTTCTCCAGATCATTTATGAATAAATTGAATAGGATTGGTCCTAGGACTGACCCTTGGGGAACACCACTAGTTACCCCTCTCCATTCTGAGAATTTACCATTAATTCCTACCCTTTGATCCCTGTCTCTTAGCCAGTTCTCAATCCATGAAAGGACCTTCCCTTTTATCCCATGACAGCTTAATTTACGTAAGAGCCTTTGGTGAGGGACCTTGTCAAAGGCTTTCTGGAAATCTAAATACAATATGTCCACTGGATCCCCCTTGGACAAACAGTGGCTAGGGACACCATTCCTTACCCATCCTGGCTAATAGCCATTAATGGACTTAACCTCCATGCATTTATCTGTTTCCTAGATACTGGCTCCATGGGGCCCCTCACAAACTGGAGACGGGTACTGTGGGTTTGTCTTTAGTATAGACTATGGACATACTCCACGAACTGAGCATTTGAGCTTGTTCCAGAATCTGGGATGAGCCTATGTTGTGAAAACTGACATGCTCAAAATAGCAGATGCATGTGAATGGACACAGGGTGCTAAAATTAAATTAACCCGGGATCTCAAACTGGGGCTCCTCAGGGGGTCACAAGGTTATTACTGGGGGTCGCGAGCTGTCAGCCTCCACCTCAAACCCCGCTTTACCTCCAGCATTTATAATAATGTTAAATATATAGAAAAGTGTTTTTAATTTATAAGGGAGAGGGTGTCACACTCAGAGGTTTGTTATGTGAAAGGGGTCACCAGTATAAAAGTTTGAGAACCACAGAAACCCCTCTGAAGCCTCAAGGAATGCAGAGGACGGGGGTCTCCCTTGGTAGGGTTGGGAAGGATATTGCTCTTCTCATGTGATCCCTCCCGCAGTGACTAATTTTAAATGAAGCTACCCTCCCCTGACATGAATCTCCCTATGGCACTGAAATTAAATATAGATTATAATTTGGCATTTGAGAAGTGAAAGGGATGGTAGCCCTAATGGAAAAGCTAACAGCTTGGATCTTCTGCAAGCCTCAAACTGCTGAATGAGCTTTATGGTAGGGAAGGCTGTGCCTCCCAAACAGCCTGGCCCTGCCCCCTATCTGACCCCCAGCCACTTCTTGCCCCCTGACTGCCTCCCCTCAGAATCCCCAACCCATCCTGTTCCTTGTCCCCTCACCGTCCCCCAGAGACCCCCCCAACCACCACCCCGGGACCCCACCCCTGCTCCCTGTCCCCTGATTGCCCCGACACCTATGCACCCCCCCACTGAGTCCTGACAGACCCCTGGAATGCCCACAATCCAACCCCCCTGGCCCCTGACCGCCCCCCCAACATCTGCCCCCTCCTTGTCCCCTGACTGTCCCTGGGACTTCCTGCCCCTTAGCCAATCCCCCAGCCTCTGCCCCTTACCCCCATCTCTGCCCCTCACCTGGGTCCTCAGCCCATCCAGGAGCTTCCCTGGACAGTGGCTCTGGCGGGGTCTGAGCTCCTCCCCGCTTAGAGCCGCGTGGTAAGGAGGTGGGGCTGCGAGCTCCAGGCTGAGCTCAGCTCCCTCCACTCAGTGTGGAGCTTGCAGCCTCACCCCCTTACCATGCGGCTCTGAGTGGGGTGAAGCTCAGGGGCCCTGCTGGAGCCACGCTGCAGCTGTCCAGGGATGCTCCTGGATGCGCTGAGGCTCCAGGAGAGGGGCAGAGGAGGGGTCAGGTCAGACTAGGGCCGGGGAGGGAACCTCAGCCATTTTTGTGGGGGCCCCTGCGGAGCCTGGGGCAAATTGCCCCACTTGCCGCCCTCTCCCCCCCACCCCCCCGGACAGCCCTGCCAGCATGAGGATGATTGTGAGGAGGACATGGACACAGACATTCCTGGAAGCAGGAGATGTGGCAATTGGGACATCATGGTGGTATTGGGGCATGTTGATACAGTAGAATGCCGATTCTGGGCCTGGCAAACAAGCACAGACAGGTGGGACCATATAGTGTTGCACGGATGGGACGATTCCCAGTGGCTGTGAAACTTTCGCATGTGTAATGCCACTTTCATGGAACTTTGTGAGTTGCTTTCCCCTGCCCTGAGAAGCGAGTGGCAATAGTAGCCCTATGGAAGCTTGCAAAGCCTGACTGCTACCGGACAGTCAGGAATCAATTCAGAGTGGGCAAATCTACTGTGGGGGCTGCTGTGATCCAAGTAGCCAAGGCAATCAATAGCCTTCTGCTAACAAGGGTAGTGACTCTTGGAAATGTGCAGGTCATAGTGGATAACTTTGCTGCAATGGGGTTCCCTGACTGTGGTGGGGTGATAGACGGAACACATATCCCTATCTTGGCACCGGACCAACTTGCCAAACAGTACATAAACTGCAAGGGGTACTTCTCAATAGTGTTGCAAGCACTGGTGGATCACAAGGGCCATTTCACTGACATCAATGTGGGATGGTCAGGAATGGTTCATGACTCTCACATCTTTCAGAACTATGGGCTGCTTGAAAAGCTGCAAGAAGGGACTTTTTTCCCAGACCAGAAGATTACCGATGGGGATGTTGAAACACCAATAGTTATTCTTGGGGACCTAGCCTACCCTTTGCTCCCATGGCTCATGAAGCCATACACAGGCAGCCTGGACAGTAGTAAGGAGCAGTTCAACTATAGTCTGAGCAAGTGTAGAATGGTGGTAGAATGTGCCTTTGGACATTTAAAGGGGTGCTGGTGCTGTTTGCTGAGTAGGTTAAACTTCAGCGAAAGCAATATTCCCATTGTTATTGCTGCTTGCTGTGCGCTCCATAATATCTGTGAGAGTAAGAGGGAGATATTTATGGTGGGGTGGGAGGTTGAGGCAAATTGCCTGGTGGTCAATTTTGAACAGCCAGACACCCGGGCAATTAGAAGAGCACACCGAGGCACACTGCACACCAGAGAGGCTTTGAAAAACAGTTTCATGACTGACCAGGCTACGGTGTGACAGTTGTGTGTGTTTGTCCTTGATGCAAAGCTACCCCCTTTGGTGAATGTGCTTCCCTGTAAGCCAATCTCCCTCCCCCACTTCAACCACAGCTGGCACAGGAAATAAAGTCCCTATTGTTCTGAATCCATTCATTCTTTATTTATTAAAAAAACCCTTGAGATCACAGACAACACTGACTAGTAAAAGGTAGCACGGGTGAGGTGGGAGAGGAGGGAAGGACAAGGCCACATTGCTTATTGTAGCCTGTCATAAACAGATAGCTAAGGGTTAACGTCTCTTTCACCTGAAAAGAAGTAATCTGAAACACCTGACCAGAGGACCAATCAGGAAACAGGACTTTTTCAAATCTGGGTGGAGGGAAGTTTGTGTCTGAGTCCTTTGTTCTGGTCTTCTGTCTGACTCTCTTTCTGCTATGAGAGGATTTCTGTTTCCTGCTTTCTAATCTTCTATTTCGAAGTTGTAAGTACAAATATAGTAAGGCAGTAAGGTTTCTATTGTTTTCTTTTGTATTTACATGGGTATAGTTGCTGGAATGTTTTGAATTGTATTCTTTTTGAATAAGGCTGTTTATTCATATTTCTTTTAAGCAATTGACCCTGTATTTGTCACCTTGATACAGAGAGACCATTTTAATGTATTTTTCTTTCTTCTTATAAAGCTTTCTTTTTAAGACCTATTGGACTTTTTCTTTAGTGGGGACCTCCAGGGAATTGAGTCTGTGCTCACCAGGGAATTGGTGGGAGGAAGAAGTCAGGGGGAAATCTGTGTGTGTTAGATTTACTAGCCTGACTTTGCATTCCCTCTGGGTGAGGGGGGAAGAGAGATTAACTCTCGGTACTTCTGTTTTCCAAGGCTGGAAACGGGGAGGGTGGAATCCCTCTGTTTAGATTCACGAAGCTTGCTTCTGTGCATCTCTCCAGGAACACCTGGAGGGGGGAAGGGAAAAGGTTTATTTCCCTTTGTTGTGAGACTCAAGGGATTTGGGTCTTGGGGTCCCCAGGGAAGGTTTGGGGGGACCAAAGTGCCCCAAAACACTCTAATTTTTTGGGTGGTGGCAGCTTTACCAGGTCCAAGCTGGTAACTAAGCTTGGAGGTTTCCATGCTAACCCCCATATTTTGGACGCTAAGGTCCAAATCTGGGACTAGGTTATGATATAGCCACACTACAAATCAAAGCTGTTTGATGACAGTCTTCTGTTGTTTGGGCCATCCTCTGGAGTGGAGTGGCTGGGTGCCCAGAGCCTCTATCCCCACCCCCGCATTCTTGGGCGTCTGGGTGAGGAGGATATGGAATTTGGCGAGGAGGGCAGGCTGTTACACAATGTATGCAGTGGGGTTCTGTACTCTAGTTGCCTTTCCTGTAGCTCCACCAGATGCCTCATTATATCCGTTTGCTCCTTCATTAGCCTCAGCATCTCCTCCTGCATGTTCCAATCATGCTCACTATATGCTTTCCTGTCCTCTGTCACTGAATGCCTCCATGCATTCAGCTGTGCCCTTTCAGTATGGGAGGACTGCATGAGCTCTGAAAACATGTCATCGCGAGTGTGTTTTTTTCACCTTCTAATTTGCAATAACCTCAGGGATGGAGTTGATGCAGGGAGCACAGAAACATTTTCAGCTGCAGGGGGGGAAAAGGAGAGTAGAATTTAAGAAGATACATTTCTGAGAACAAAAGAGAGACTCTTTCACAGTGAATCAAGCAATTCACAGCAGAGAGCACATGTGTTTTAAGTACAAAGTGGCATTTTGCCTTTTATATTGAGTGCCTGCTGGTATGGTGACACATCACACATGGCTGGGCAACAGAATTAGGTTTCCAGGCAGCCATGGTAAGCCAAATGGTAAGCGGGTTTGGCTTCTTCTGCATTCATAAAATGTGAGAATAGTTTCAAACTACAGCACACTCCTTTCCCATAATAACCAATGCTGGTTGGGTTTGCTGTTTAAAAGGAAGGGCTGCATTTTTTGGGTGGATGTGAAGCACAGCCTTCTCCCCCATGTGGCTATTCTCCGGGATGATCCCTTTTAGCCAAGCGCAAACAGCGCAGTATGACCAGGGTCTAATGTGCCAGGGATCACCCAACAGAGAGGATTACTGTTCCCTTACAAAATTTCCCCTATTTCAACCAGGTGACCATGAATGATATCACTCTCCTGAGGCTAACACAGAAAGATAAAGACAGAATGTTGCATGAATGCAACCAAAATGCAGGACCATTCGCTGCCATGCTTTGTGCTGCAGTGATTCCAGACTGTTTGCTACTGGCTTGGCATGGTAAAGTGTCCTACCGTGGAGGACTTGACTTGTTGCATTGATTTCTTTTCTACAGAAAAAAACAACACTCCTCTCTAAGTCAAAAAAAATACCTGTCTCCTTATTGATCTCCCTTCCCTATGTCTTTCAGAAATAAATGCTTTGAATGGGAGTTGAACTTTGCCAAATTTTAGGCCAGTGTGAATTTTTCCAGATGCATGGAAAGTACTGCTGGATTCTTAGCTCTGGGGTCCTGCTCAAATCTACCTTAAAAAGGGTGACCAGACGTCCTGATAAAATCGGGACTGTCCTGATTTTTAAGTGTTTGTCCTGCATCCGATCGATGTTTGGTCGGGATGCAATTTGTCCCGATATTTCTCACTCCTGATTTTTGTTTTGTTTTGTTTTGTTCCACTGGCGGGACTCTGCTTTTCTCTCTCTCTTTCTGTGTGCCGGCGGGACTCCGTTTTCTTTCTTTCTTTCTTTCTTTCTTCTCTCTGCCGGCGGGACTCTGGGACTTTTGTGCTTTTTTTTTTTTGCTGTGCCAGCGGGAACTCCACTTTCCCCCCACCTCCTCTGCCGGCGGGAGGCCGGGACTCCTGGTTTCTGTTTGTTTGTTTGTTTGTTTTCTCTCTCTCTCTCTTTCTGCCCACGGGACTCGGTTTCTTTCTTTCTTTTTATTTTTCCTCTCTCTGCCGGCAGGACTTCGGGACTCCGGTTTTTTTGCGTTTTTTTTTTTCTCTGCCGGTGGGACTTTGGGACTGTGTGCCTTTTTCTTTTTTTTTTACTGTGCTGGCGGGACTCCCCCTCATGTGTCCTGATATTTTCTTCATCTCATCTGGTCACCCTAAACTTAAAAGAAACTACAAACCAAAAAATAAAACAAAACAATAACAAAAAACTCCACAAGGCAGTTTGTGCTTTTTCTCTTTTTATTTTGCAAAAGAGATCTCATTTCAATACAGTCTAACAACATTTTTGTGGGAGTTAGAAAAAGGGTTTTGAGAAACAGCAAGACCAAGATTGCTGCTTCAAGGATTTTTAATCTTGAAAGAGTCCCACTATAGAAAGCGCTTTATGAAGTAGGCTGACCAGCTATATGCTAACTTGGAGCAGTGTGGCACAGAAAGGAGATTTGCAGCAGGAGTCTGTAGCTTGAATTTGTTGTTTTGAGGGATGCATTTAATTTTATGACTTTATGGGAAAACGTCTTCCCCATGAGCATGGGCCTCTCCGTTCTACCTCAGCCCTGAATCTTGCTACCATTGAAATCAACAGCCAAAGTCCCATTAACGTCAATGGGAGCAGAAGCAGGCACTGTGGCTGTTTTATTGTTTTCCTTTCCCTCTGCCAGGACTATCTACTGAGTGATATAAACTCCCTCCAGCATGCCTCCCACTTTATAATGGGAGCTGATTTATGGGTCATTAATCTTGGAGGAGATTCTAATTAGAAAAAGAGAAATGGAACTACTACTATTTATTTTCTATCTGGGCTAGGCGAAGGCAGCAGCATCTGCTTTAGCAAGTGCTTTCGAAGCTGTTTCAGGAACAGAGTGTCATCATAAGTCCTGGAGCTTGCAACAACAGCCCATTTGACTTGAGTCATTAACTTTTTGATGGCTGGGAGATGGAGGTATTGTGATCATTTCAGGTGAAGCAAATCCATTTGCAGAGTTAGAATAGTCAGGATACCGTGTGAGCCAATTTTCTTCCATCTGCTTTCTTAAGCCTATGAATTTCAGCTCACTGTTGTCATCTTTACACATGCATCTGACGAAGTGGGTATTCACCCACGAAAGCTCATGCTCCAAAACATCTCTTAGTCTATAAGGTGCCACAGGATTCTTTGCTGCTTTTACAGATCCAGACTAACACAGCTCCCCCTCTGATATCTTTATGCACCATTACCTTGTGTTCTGCTCACGTGTTGGCTCTTGTCATATGCCTCGACTGGAAGCTCCCTAGAGCGTGCACCATGTTTTTGTTGTGCCTAGCGCGATATCCACTATTTGGAGCCTCTAAGTACTACTGGTGTATATACATAGTAACCTTTGTGTGCCTAAATATGGCTCTGGGAGCCTAACTTCAGGCATTCAAAATTGAACCATCTGACCACTAGGTTTTAGAGATCAACTTTAGAAGCTCGAGCCCTGACAGCTGTGAAAATTGTGATGTTATTGGCTAAACAATCTTGCACACCCAGTTCATATAAGGAAGCTTTGCACTAGTTTAACCCTGCCGCTCTAAGGTGACTGTGCTGTACTGGGGCTTACCCCAGTATAGTTGATATTCCAAACTAAGGTACCCAGGTATAAACAGCACTTTGTACCAGGGCAGGCATCTATAGTAACTGCAGTGATGTATGTAGACAGGTGTGGGTGTTCTTAAGGCAGACAGCCCTTTGAACTTCCTCAAGGACTTGAATGGACACTCTCACAAGGAATAGAGCCCTCTTCAGCCGTTTTAAATCCATCCCCAATTTAAATGGGAGCACTGACAACCCTCCTGGGCTTCTGAGCACTGAAAATACCCTGCTTTCTCATTAGCTTGGGCTGTTCATAGAATATCATGGGTGGAAAGGACCTCAGAAGGTCATTTAATTCAACCCCCCCCCAGCTCAAAGAAGGACCCATCCCCAAACAGATTTTTACCCCAGTTTCCTAAATGGCCCCCTCAAGAATTGAACTCACCATGCTGGGTTTAGCAGGCTAATGCTCAAACCACTGAGCTATCCCTCCCCGCAAACAAGGGCTTGCCCAGGATTTGGGCCCAGGACCACTTGGACCCAAACCAGGACTCATACCCCTAAACCAACAAGGCATGTTGACTTCAATGGGAACACTTGCTTCCTTAGGAGATCAGGACTGGGTCTTGTTTTGTATAGATAGGAATTTAATACTTTAGGCTCCATAAGTTTTATCTTAGCTCTTAAAAAAATAAAATAATAATAAAAAAAAAGAACCCTTCCACCACATAAAATGCCTCCATACGTCCAGCCTATTAAACCTAGTTAGGAGGCAACTTCCGAACCATCTCAGCTCTCGGTTTAATGGCAAGGCAGGAAATAGTTATTACTAGTCATCTGTGCAACTGAGTAAATATCAGTAAATAACAGGGCTAAATGCAGGCTTCTGGCTGTGCCTGAAAGCTTGGGGATGGGAGGAAAACCTTGGGGGGCTATTTTCATTCACACCCTCCTCCCCCAGAAAACCAATGACATCTGCAGATCCTCTGTGGCCAATGCCACAGAACGAGGTCTTTGTGGTAGCCAGGGATTCTGCTTTACAAAAAGCAGTACCCAGCTACCCCATTAGACCAGCTTTCCATCTGCTTTGCAGTCCTGGGGAATGGGGGAGGCAGGGGTGTGTGTGAGAATCATAGAATATCAGGGTTGGAAGGGGCTTCAGGAGGTCATCTAGTCCAACCTCCTGTTTAAGCCTGACCTTAAAAACCTCTAAGGAAGGAGATTCCAACACCTCCCTACGTAACCCATTCCAGTGCTTCACCACCCTCCTAGTGAAAAAGTTTTTCCTAATATCCAACCTAAACCTCCGACACTGCAACTGGAGACCATTACTCCTTGCTCTGTCCTCTGCTACCACTGAGAACAGTCTAGATCCATCCTCTTTGGAACCCCCTTTCAGGTAGTTGAAAGCAGCTATCAAATCCCCCCTCATTCTTCTCTTCTGCAGACTAAACAATCCCAGTTCCGTTAGCCTCTCCTCATGTGCTCCAGCCCCCTAATCATTTTTGTTGCCCTCTGCTGGACTCTTTCCAATTTTTCCACATCCTTCTTGTAGTGTGGGGCCCAAAAGTGGACACAGTTCTCCAAATGAGGCCTCACCAACGTTGAATAGAGGGGAATGATCACGTCCCTCGATCTGCTGGCAATGCCCCTACTTATACAAAATGCCGTTAGCCTTCTTGGCAACAAGGGCACTCTGTTGACTCATATCCAGCTTCTCGTTCACTGTAACCCCTAGGTCCTTTTCTGCAGAACTGCTTCCTAGCCATTCAGTCCCTAGACTGTAACAGTGAATGGGATTTGTCCGTCCTAAGTGCAGGACTCTGTACTTGTCCTTGTTGAACCTCAT
Source organism: Gopherus flavomarginatus (assembly GCF_025201925.1). Taxonomy (NCBI): domain Eukaryota; kingdom Metazoa; phylum Chordata; order Testudines; family Testudinidae; genus Gopherus; species Gopherus flavomarginatus. The sequence goes on from NC_066617.1 coordinate 358,945,663, forward strand.
CAGGTTTCTTTTGGCCCAGTCCTCTAATTTGTCTAGGTCCCTCTGTATTCTATCCCTACCCTCCAGCTTATCTACCACTCCTCCCAGTTTAGTGTCATCTGCAAACTTGCTGAGAGTGCAGTAAACACCATCCTCCAGATCATTAATGAAGATATTGAACAAAACTGGCCCCAGGACCGACCCTTGGGGCACTTCGCTTGAAACCGGCTGCCAACTAGACATGGAGCCGTTGATCACTACCTGTTGAGCCCGATGATCTAGCCAGCTTTCTATCCACCTTATAGTCCAATCATCCAGCCCATACTTCTTTAACTTGCTGGCCAGAATACTGTGGGAGACCGTATCAAAAGCTTTGCTAAAGTCAAGGAATAACACATCCACTGCTTTCTCCTCATCCACAGACCCAGTTATCTCATCATAGAAGGCAATTAGGTTAGTCAGGCATGACCTGCCCTTGGTGAATCCATGCTGACTGTTCCTGATCACTTTCCTCTCCTCTCAGTGCCTCAGAATTGATTCCTTGAGCTAGCACTGTACCAAAGAGACAGTCCTGGCCCTGAAGTGTTTGCAATCTAACTAGACAAGACACACCAAGGAAGCACTATTATCACTATGTTACACACTGGGCATTGAGGAAGAGATTAAGCAACTTGCCCAAGGTCACACAGACAGTCTGTAGCACAATCAGGATTTGAACCCAGAGCTTCTAATTCCCTATCCAGGGCTGCAAGAGCAACCTTCCTCTTTGCAAGTAACCTAAAGAGCAATGCATATAGGTAAAAATGAAGAAGTAGCCATCAGCCCTTCTTAAATGGCTCTGTGATGAGTTATTCCACACTAAAGTGCCCTGGCTTCACTTATACATCAGATCCCCTTCACTTATTTTGGTGCAAATTCAAATCTATCTGTGTCTGTTTCTGCCTTACCATGTCCAGAGCAGCATATTGCTGCTCACAGAAACCTCCCTGTGGAATGGAGAGTCAGTGTGTTGGCTGAACCTTCCACTCAATTGGTGTCATTTGGTTTGGCTGCAGCTGGAAAGAATTAAAATGTCAGCCGGGGACAATTGCCTCCATTGAGATGAAAAGCTGCTGTAAGAAACAATGCTAACAGGCATGGAACAAGCCTGGTGCTGTTTAGTTATAGCCACAACATTAGGAGCTGACAGAGTTAGATGTGTGTAGGGGGGCAACCTTCAGTTTGGGGTGTGGTTAGAAACGGATAGATTACCGCTGCTAATCCCTTATTTACAGAGGGATCTTTATAGCGATTTTAGCCTCCCAAATTACATTTGCACAATACATCCCATGCAATAAAGACTGGAGCATGAGATCGGTTTTCAGTGTGGTTGCAGGGACAGCAGTAGAACTTGCTGGCTAGAAGCTCTGTGAAGGTGACCACCAGGAATGGGACAATAGTGGGGTTAGGTGTGGAATGCCCCCTAGGACAGGGCTATTCAGAACGTCCTATACTTAAGCCTTTAAAAACAACTTCAGATCCCATTTTAGAGTCATATCATCAAGTCATGCAACTTCCCAAAATGCATCTGGGACATCCCAGCTACCCTACCACTCAGCACCTCTGGAATATGGAGACCAATGCCAGTGCTCACACTGAGAGGAAAAGTGAACTCCTGCCTCCCTCAAGCTGCCATCTTATGTGAAAATTAAGTCTCTATCCTTATGGTTGCCAAGAAAACCTTCAAAATGTGAACTAAGTAACTGATGCAGTGACACTTGCCTGGCTCTGCAGAGAGCCTGAACCAATAGCTGAGAGGAGTGAATGGCTCCATTCGTTTCAATGAGGTGTTGACATTTAAGTTAACCATTTTGTTGCCAGTAACATAAGAAATGAGACGGGGAATCAGATTGGGTTGCATGTGATAGGTGAGGACTGGACTCAATGGCCCAGGAGGTCCCTCTTCCTACCTGAACAATCTACTGCTACAAATGATGTCTCATTTCAGTGTCAAGTGAGTGGAGCTTGGCTTGTGGGTGGAGCCTAGAAGAGTCTTATTATTGGTATTGTGGTAGAGCCTAGTTGCCCCAGTCCTGGATGGGACCTGATTGTGCTAGGTGCTGTACAGATACATCCCAGTTAACCGCCTGCAAAAATAAACATGGATGTAACTGAAGTAGAGTCTGGAAGCTTTAAAATGCCACATTCTGGAGGAATGGCGTGGCCTTTTCATGACAACTCACTGTGATGCAGAGGGTTGCACTCAGGTGCAGGAACCTCTCCTTCGCAAAATGTGGAATTTTACATCTCTGCCAAGGGGTCCACCCTTTGGAGGGTGTAACACACAGTTTCCAACAAACCAAGGATGCCTGCAGTGTCTCCAGAGTTACCTTCTGGGTTGCTGGTTCTCTGTGCAAAATTGGACTGCCTACTGAGTGATATAAATCACCCAATGGGTGCTCCACTTCACAACAGCAGCCGATTTATGGGTAACTTTTGGTTTTTACAACACTATTTTTTGTTAGGAAATGTCTATGAAAAATGTCACCCAGCTTTGTTTAGCAAGTGTAATGCTGCACCCCTGCTGGGTAGCAAACCTGGGCCTCTGCAGCTCCAAGCACAAGCCTGGACTAGAAGACCCACCTCTGTAGGCCACCGCTATAGCAGGCTCAACCTCTACATCCTACAGCCACTAGAGTGGAGCAGAGTCCCACTCTGAGTGCATGAGAGTTACATAATCTCTGTCCTAAACTCAAGTTCTTTAGTCAAATTATGCCCTCGCGCGCGCGCACACACACACCCCTCATCGCTTTCAGCTGCACAGACCTTGCATCAATTGACCGATGGGACTGCTCCAGCAGCAGATGAAGGAGAAGTTCTGAGGGCCTGGTGTGACTCAACACAAAGCCTATGGAGGCCGGTGGGAGCTTTTCCATTCACAGCAGTATGCTTTGGAGAAAGCCCACAGTCATGTTGTATGGGGACCTATTTCTGTAATGAGGAGACAATAGGAAATCCAGCATTCAGGCTGCACAGCTCTTTCCTCCTCTCATGGTAAGGGAGACGATGCACTGTTAATAGCAGGGAATATAATAGCAGACAAACAGGATTACTGCTGCCTTTAAGACCTTCTGAAATGATATTTTAAAATGTTCTGTTTCTTTATCTGTGCTGAAGACATTTTTAGCAGAGTACGTATTATTTTGAAGAGAATAGGTTGGAATCAAAGGGCACTTTGGATCATTGACCACCCCCCCCCAAGAGGCTATACAAAGATTAATTTATTAAAATCAACCAAGTATTATTATATCCCTTCAATAGCTGAAGAAACTGAGGCACAATAGTCAGTGGCAAATCTAGAAGCAGAAGCCGGAAGTCCTAGTTCTCCATTTGACCTGCTCTGCAAACTTGTGCTCTGTCCCAGTGGGATGCGCCTCTGTTATCCAGCACTTAAAGGAAGTCACAAAGGATGGTCAGTATCATTCTTCCCATTTTCCAGATGGGGAAGCTGAGGCAGAGAGGGCAAGAGATCTTCGCAAGGTTACTCAGCCAGCCAGGGGCAGAGCCACACTTAGAAGCCAGGTCTGTTTGGTCTCAATCAGTACCCTACCCACTGGACTGCTCCCTAGTGTGTTAGTAAGTGGTGACAAACCGCTCCCAGGAGCCAAGGCAGGTTTTAACAGACTCAGCTGGTGGGACACCCCCTGCCATTCCTAAGGGATACAGAATTCTCAGGCAACAGTGGCACATGTGCTGAAGTACCCATAGCATGCGCTACATTAGAGTCTTACAGGAGCCCACAGTGCCTAGCCAAAGCAGATCACAGTACAAGGGCTGGTCCTGCACCCAGGCTCACACCCTAGAAAGCTCTTTAGGTGCCCCACTGCCACTGGAGTCAATGGGAGTTTGGTGCCTAAATACCAGGCCCAAGTGCCTCCTGGGTGGTTCTGGGCACCCCTGTGCCTCCCAGGGCCAGGCCTCTATCAAACAGAACAGTGCAGACCCCTTCTGAGACATCACATGAAGATTTGCTTTTTAGCTCAGCGGTGATCTTTATCACTCCTCTTACTTGCCTCTGGCCCTAGAGCAGCGTTTCTCAAATGCAGCCACGTGCAGCTGATTTTTTTGCAACCACGACAGGCCCCGAAGCATGGGCAGAGACTGGGGTTGGGGGAAGCAAAGTGGCAGCCCCTCCTTGCAGCGCCCAGCTGTTGCTCCAGAATAGCTGTTACCAAAGGCAGCGAGCTGCGTTGCCTTGGTGTGTGCGCTGGCTCTGCCAGTGGGGATCTGCACGGCGCAGCCTCCTCGGAGGCTCAGGGCAGCACCTCTTGAGACACTTGGAGCCGGTGCTGGCTCTTGCCAGTGGAGGTGGCTGTGGCATTCAGTCGCCTGGGTGTACCTCTAGGCAGCTCCCACACTCCTACCCGGCTAGGGCATGGGGAGTCTGGGACTCTGCAGGTGGTGGGTGAGTTCCTGACCCACCTTCCCCGCGGTGGGATCTCACTGAATGGCCGCGGGAGGTAGGGACAGAGAAACAGGTCGGCACTTCCCCCACTTGGGGCCGCACTCGCTGTTTACAGTTGTAGCTACCACAGCAGCTCAAGGGCTCCGGGCTGCTGCAGGACTTGTCACCTCCCTGGCAGGGTGAGGGGCTCCCGCTCCGTGGCATGCTCCGAGCACAAGAATAGGAGCAAAATCCAGGTGCATTGAACGGGGAGCTCTACTTCCTAAATAAATTACAATGATTCGGACATGTATATCTGCATATTTATTTGTTTTTCCTGAAGTTAATTGAAGTATCGTAGGAAAAATGGTCAGAGCAGCTCCCAGCAAGAGTTGGTGGTGCGTTTGGAGGCCACCAAAATGTTTTTGGTGAGAAACTCTGCCCCTCAAGCACGGCATTGCTATGCTCTGTTAGGCCACAATTCAGCAAAGCACTTCAACCGTGTGCTTAGTTTTAAGCAAGTGCTTAAGTTCCATTGGCTTCAGATTTAAGCACATGCTGAAGGGCTTAAATCAGGGCCTTAAGCAGCTGCCACGTTTCGCTCCAGAGGTGGCTGTCCTGCCTTGGGGTGGGTGTGATTTCTGGTTGTGAAGTGTTTGGGGATGAAAGGTGCTAGACCCAGATAATCGAAGTTAATATATTTGTAATTTGTTTATATTAATGTGCTTCTCTCACGAGGTTTTACAAAATAAAGTCAGTGCTTGTTGCAGCTGGCCAGCACTTGCGTACAGTGCTAGGGAAGAGGTCGTTTTACACCTAACTAAGGGCTCAGCTGGAGAAAGACCCAACACACCTGCCTGCGTGCACCTAAATTCCAGCTCTCCAAATGTAAACAGCAGCATTTTTTTTCTTTACTTGGTGTGAAGGAGGGACGTGACTTTTCTGGACCTAAGGCTATTGTGATGGGATACTGAAACATAATCAGTCCTTCGGAACCTTAAAGACATCCAGACAAAGCCATCTCTTATGTAAGAATTGCCCTATCCTAACCAAATATTGTTCCATTTAATCCAGTCTTCCTCAAATAACTAATTCTTTGTGAGGAAGATTAGCACCTGGCCAGTGATATAACACTAAGTGAAGAATGACTTTCTAACCCTTGCGTATAATCTTAAATGCATTGAAACATGAGATTTGATTACCTATGTTGTCTTCACACTTAAACAAAACAAACACCTTTCCTAGCTGCTGGGATTTTGCTGAACAAGACACTGAGATGAAACACACTCCTCATGTTCCCTCTTTTTTAACTTTCCCCGCAACCATCCACTCATTAACCCTTTCTCTTCTCCCCCCAGCCCCCAACATATGGAGCAAATTGATTGTAGGATCACAGTGGTTGTAGGTTATGAAAGGTGGGTTAAAGGAACATTCCTGGTGAGCATAGTGTTGCCTATAAGGGGAGGCTTCAGAATAGAAAATATCCACGCAGAGGTGGCTTCCTAGATTGCAGGGCCAGGAGGGACCATTATGATCAGGGCCGCCTTTAGGCCGATTTGCCCGATTTCCCTGAATTGAGCCTCGCGCCTAAGAGGGCCCCGCTCCCAAGCCCCAGTGTGGCATACTAGCAAGAGCCAGTGAGCCGCACCGGGGTGGCCCGGCTTCCCCCGGGGGCAATTTAAAGGGCCCGGGGCTCACAGCAGGGACTGGAGCCCCAGGCCCTTTAAATTGCCACCAGAGTCCCACTGCTGGAGCCCTGGGGTAGGGCTGCGGGGTTCTGGGGGCTATTTAAAAAGTCTGGGGTTCCCGTTGCTTCTACCACTCCTGCCCTTTAAATAGCCACGGGAGCACCCCTGCTACCTCAGGGGTCTGGAAGCTATTTAAAGGTCCGGGGTGGTAGAAGCAAGGGATCCCTGGGCCCTTTAAATAGCCCCCAGAGCCCTGGGATAGCGGGGGGCTCCAGGGGCTATTTAAAGGGCCGGGGATCCAGCTGCCTCTGCCACCTCGGTCCTTTAAATAGCCGCTGGAGCCCCAAGGCTTCCTCAGAGCTCCCTCGGCTATTTACAGGGCCAGGGCAGTAGAAGCAGGGGAGCCCCGGGCCCTTTAAATAGCCTCCAGAACCCTGGGGTAGCGGCGGGCTCCCCCTGCCTCTGCCACCCTGATCCTTTAAATAGCTGCGGGAGCCCAGCCCCAACCCCTTGGATCATGCTCATTACTGATTTGCATTACTGTAGCTCCCAGGCTCCCCTAGTCCTGGATCAGAGCCCCATTGTGCAAGGTGCTGTACAAACAAAGAGACAGTCCCAGCTCCACAGAGCTGACAGTTTAAGGGTTTACAATCTAAGCACTGCTGCAGATGTGAACATTGATTATTACAGAACTCGTGAGGGAATAAAGAACCTGGCTTGGATTTCACTCTCTCAAAAAGCTGATTTTTTTCTTCTTCCCATTTTTGTCTCTTTTTCAGTCTCAGTCCTCTGCAAAGATGAGGTGGGGGTTGGGTAACGTTACCTCTTCATTAACAACACTGCAGGGCAATCTCGCAGCAGGCAGCTGGAGTAGGGAGGATTCAGCCCTCAAGGCAGTCCATATTCCCAGCCTGCCTAATTGCAACACAATGCCTCATTACGCCAGCTGCTTTTGGACTCCTTATGAGCGGATTTATTTTTAATCTACAGTCTGACAGGTCTGGAAATATCAAATCCATCAGCTTCATGCCCCACGCAGATCTGAATCGCTGCGAGTCTGATCTAATTAGCGAGGCTTCAGATCAGAATAGACGAGTCAGGTCCCCTCCATCCCTTCCTTGCAGCCTCGTTTCATTGGGATCTCCAAGGAAGTCTATTTGAAGCTTTCCCCTCCCAAGCCGTATACAATAAGTCAAAGGGAGCTTTTTCACCTGAGTAAGGACTAAAGGATCCTTTGAGTTGCGTGCATAGGCGCCGACTCTGTGGGTGCTCCAGGGATGGAGCACTCATGGAACAAAAATTGGTGGGTGCTTAGCTCCCACCAGCAGACAAGGTTCTCTCCCTCCCCCTCAGCACCTCCTGCCTGCCGGCAGCCCTGCCAGTCAACTCCTCCCCCTCCCTCCCAGCGCTTCCTATCTGCTGTGGATCAGCTGTGCCGCGGCATGCAGGAGGCGCTGGGAGGGAGGGCAGGAGCGGGGGGATGGGGCGTGCTTGGGAGACGGGGCAGAACTGGGCGGGAGGAGGTGGAGTGGGGTTGGAGTGGTGCCAGGAAGAGGCAGGGTAGGGTGTGGGTTTTGGGGAAGGGGTGGAGTGGGACCAGGGCCTGGAGCTAAGCGGGGGTTGAGCACTCCCAGGGAAAATTGGACGCTGGCATCTGTGGTTATGTGTATGTGATATTCACACAATGGGGGAGATTCTGTGCGAGTTTCATGCCACTTCCAAAGCCCCCACCCCACTCCCGTGCACACACACATTTATTGTTGGGAAGGTAAAAAGAAAGATTGTATTGTATCCATCAGTCATTCCTTCATAAAGTCCTACAGAGAGGTGCTTGTTTTCCTGAAAATCTGCATATCACCGTCCTTCCTGGCTGATACCAGCATGTGCTGCTAGTTACCTTCAGAAATCACACTGCGTTCTTTTACTCTTTACTCATCTTTAGACCTTCAAACCCTACTTCTCTTCTGAATCTTCAGAAAATTCTCTTGTTTTTCCCTCCCCGGCCTCCATTGCTGGACTCCAAAAAATTCACCACAGAGCTCAATCATCATTAAATATGTAGATTTTAAGGCCAGAAGGGACCATTATAATCTTCTATTTGACCTCCTGCAAAGCACTGACCAGAGAATTCACCCAATTTTCCTGCATCGAGCCCATAACTTCTGGTGAAGCTAGAGCAGATCTTAATTTAAGATATCACCTTCCTAGGTAAGCCATTCCAGTGGTTAATTACATGATTTTGCAGCCTCACAGATGGGAAAGGCCAAGAATTTTCAGAGTGATTTTGGGTGCCCAACATGACACCATTAAGGGACCTGAATTTAGAGGCAGGTTCTTAGCCATTTCTGCACAGCAGACGTCCTAAGATGCCTGAAGTTGGGCACACACCCAAATCACTAGGCACATTGGAAAGCGATGCTGAGCCCACTGCTTCCTGTTCTGACTCAATTCTCAATCCAGGATTCTTCCAGCTGCAGGGCTGGAATCCCAAAGAGGGAAGGTGCCTGTCATAATCCACCCCTGCCCGACCATCAGCTGTGGAGAGGAGGTTATTAGGTCGATCATGCAAAGGGCGTTCCAGGCAGAGGGAACAATCCCTGTCCCCCGCCTCCTTCTGCCTCCATCCCAAGCCATTTAATTGCCTCTAAGGTGGATATTGAATTCCCACACAGTATGCTGCCTTAGGCAACTGGTAGCCTTGTGAGCCAGCACAAAGAGTTCCAAGCCACTCCACCTGTGTTCCCCTGGCAGCCTTTGAACCAGGCTTTTTTCTTTTAAGCTCCAATTTTAAAAAACCATATGTAATTAAATAACTATTATATTTGTCAGTGGGCGTGTCAAATACTTTCCCAATACCAGGCCTAACAAAGCGTTGGGAGTCTAAGACAAAGAGCCCCATACAAACTCCCTGCCCTCGGTCACTTCCCTACAATAACCCCCCTTGTAAACCAAGCCCTAATGCTGGAAACCTAATGCAATAAGACATAGGAGAGCCCTTCGCTGCACAGCAGGGTGGGGGGTAGTGGTGTAATGCAACCCATCAGCAGAGCTAGAGAACAGGAGTTACTGAAAAACGAGAAGAGGTGTGGTTCTGTTAAAGCACCAGCTGTCTCCGAAGGTGGAGTGCAACAAACCGAATGTCAAGCCCCAGGTTCAGGGTCTTCAATAATGCTTCACACTTAGGGCCCGAGTCTAATACCTTTGCTCACTGAATAGCACCTTCCTCCATGAGTGGCCTCACTGACTTCAGGGGGACTAGCTGGGGACCGAGGGACCTTTAAAAGCATTTTTCAACAGAAGACTCTAAGGTGCTTTACACACACAGTTGAACAAATCCCTCACAATCCGCCAGTGAAATAGGGGAGGATCATCAGCTCCCTCTTACAGATGGGGAACCAAGGTACAGAGAGATTGACTTACCGAACACCACAGTGGAAGACAATGGCAACACCAAGAATTGACCTCTGAGTGCCAGAGACCATCCTTCCTCTCTAAATAATACTAATAGGCAACACATGAGTTTAAAGAAAACAAATTAGCCAGCAGCAGCATCTTTAAAATGAGATGAACACAATTCCTATGGTAAAGTATCCTGGCTTTATTAGGGTTGCCACCTGTCCAGGTTTTCTCAGGATTGTCCCTTTGTTGCAGGGTGACCAGATAGCAAGTGTGAAAAATCAGGATGGGGGTGGGGGTGAGGGGTGGTAATAGGAATCTATATAAGAAAAAGCCCCAAATATCAGTATTGTCCCTATAAAATTGGGACATCTGGTCACCCTATTTTGTTGAGGTAGATTCCCTGAGACTGCTGTAAGGGTGCTTAGTACACACCACTAGCTGTCCAGTTTTAGGGGCTCAAGATCATCCCGGATATTCTGGTGTGGCACTCTGTACCTTGAAGCTGCACCCTGGAACCTCCATATTCACCTGGTCATATAATTATGATATATTTTATACAAAGCATGCCATGTAAGATTTCATAGGAGACGTCATAATCTGCTGAAACCCATCATTCTGTCATAATATGTATATTGTTAGTGTGCATGAAGTTATGAGATTTTTGCTGAAATATGTTGTAAATTTGAGAGTCTCTACTGCTAGGTAGTGATCAGGGCTGGGTCCAGGCACCAGCTTAGCAAGCAGGTGCTTGGGGCGGCCACTCCAGAGAGGGGCGGCTCGTCCAGCTATTCGGCGGCAATTCGGCGGAGGGTCCCTCACTCCCACTAGGAGCGAAGGACCTCCCGCTGAATTGCCGCAGATCGCAATTGTGGCTTTTTTTTTTGGCTGCTTGGGACGGGAAAACCCCTGGAGCTGGCCCTGGTAGTGACGCACTCCCAGGAGGGTGTTAAGCGATCATTAATCAGCAGGGAGCTATAAACAAGGGATTTACAATACTGTAAGAGAGATGCACAAGCATCACACAATGGGGGATTGCTCAACTCTGACTCAAAGCCCACCAGGACATGTCTGGGCTAGCCTTTTCCAGGCACGTGGACTGATGATATAAAAGAGGCCAAAGCATGATGCCACTGTTACCTTTCTCCTCCCCCACATACGCTGGAAGCAACATGAATGCTGGGAAGACAAAGCCTTGAATTGAGGAGACTGGTCCCAAGCTTAAAGGGGAAGCTGGTGTATTAAGAACTGTAACCTACCTGTAACATCCAGTAGGGTGAGAAAAATTGCTTGATCTAAATACTGCCTAGTATAATAAGGTTTAAGATTTAGACGGTGAGTTTATCTTTTATTTTCTGTGGTAACTTTTTTCTGATCTTTTATGCCTACCACTTATAATCACTTAAAATCTATCTTTCTACAGTTAATAAATCTGTTTTATATTTTGCTTAAAACCAATGTGTTTTGCTTGAAGTGCTTGAGAAATCTCAGCTCAGGTTACAAAGGCTAGTGTGTGTCCTCTTCACATCAAGGGAGGGGCAGACTGGGCCTTCTGACCAGGGTAAGATAGTCCAGCTTTGAGGTGTAAGGCTGGGGGCTTGGGAGATTTCCTGGTGCCTTTCTCTGTTTGATTCATGAGTGGCTCTGGGAGCATTCATGCAATCTAGCTGGGTGTGGGGCTGCATATGCTGTTGTGCTAAGAGATAACAGCGCCTGGAGGGGTTTGCTGCTTCTCACTAGCAAAGCATTGTGAGAGACAGCCCAGAATTAAGGGGGCACAATGGTACCCCAGTTCCAGGTTGTACCTTGGGGATCCCATACCACCTGTTTTTTTTTAACTTCAGAGATGCCAACCCTAAGCTTTATTTACTCTTGGCCCTAAATGCGTATTGTCTGGGATTCCCAAAGGCTCTGTAGGAGTTAGACTCCTACTCAGTAACTTTCAGAAAGAGTTGGGTAACTTACAGTATGGGATGATGAGGTACAGAAAGGTGAGTGACTTGCCTGGCATTGTACAGTAAATCCATGTCAGAGTGGGGTATAGAAACCAGGTCTCCTGGCACATGCCAGCAGTGTCTGATTGGATCTGAGGAGGGAGTTCAAGTTGGCAGAATATAATTAGCCAAGTTACAGACTCAGAAGGAAACATGTTCCCTACTAAATCGCCATCACAGCTTTCCACAGTGCCTAACATTTCTTTTGAGATCTCATATTGCTGTGTACAGCCTAACTCCACATAACTATCTCTATAATAACATAAGAGTTACCACACTGGCTCAGACCATGGTCCCACCTTACCTAGTATCTTGTGTCTGACCTCCTGCATGTTGCAAGCCACAGAACCTCACCCACCCACTCCTGTAATAGACCCCTAACTTCTGGCTGTTACTGAAGTCCTCAAATCATCGTTTAAAGACTTCAAGTTGGAGAGAATCCACCATTTTCACTAGTTCAACCCAGCAAGTGACCCAAACCCCATGCTGCAGAGGAAGGTGAAACTTCCCCAGAGTCTCTGCCAATCTGACCTGGGGGAAAAATGCCTTCCCAACCCGAAATACGGCCCACATGCTCAGGGTGTAACTGATTGCAAGACCCACTAGCTAGACCCATGGTCACACTGCGGCAGAACCAGGAACACTGGAGAATCAACTCTTTACATACATTTGATGGATCTGCTACAATCACCATTCCCCACTTTGTACTGCTGCAACAAAATGAGACATTAACATCTTCAGGCTCAGGCATATAGATGTACACTATGGAACACTATTACCAGTCAAGTGAATTATTCCCCTCTATTAGCACTGGTGAGGCCACACCTGGAGTACTGCATCCAGTTTTGGTCCCCCTACTACAGAAGGGATGTGGACAAATTGGAGATATCCAGCAGAGGCAGGGTGACCCAATGTCCCGATTTTATAGGGACAGTCCTGATATTTGGGGCCTTTTTTTAATATGGGCTCCTATTACCTCCCAACCCCGTCTCAATTTTTCACACTTGCTATCTGGTCACCCTGAGCGGAGGGCAATGAAAATGATTAGGAGATGGGGCACATGACTTACAAGGAGCGGCTGAGGGAACTGGGGTTATTTAGCCAGCAGAAGAGAAGAGCTAGGGGGGGATTTGATAGCAGGCTTCAACTACCGGAGGGGGGTTCCAAAGAGGATGGAGCTCAGCTATTCTCAGTGGTGGCAGATGACAGAACAAGGAGCAATGGTCTCAAGTTGCAGTGGGGGAGGTCTAGGTTGGGTTACCTAGGGAGGTGGTGAAATCTCCATCCTTAGAGGTTTTTAAGGCCCGGCTTGACAAAGCCCTGGCTGGGATGATTTAGTTGGCGTTGGTCCTGCTTTGAGCAGGGGGTCGGACTAGATGACCTCCTGACATCTCTTCCAACCCTATATTCTATGATTCTATGAAAGGAAATAATTTTTTAGCCAGACACGTATACACCTATTTGAACGACCCTTCCAAAGAGGAGTAGGGAGCCAAAGCACTGGCACCTACTCTCGCTTCTAGAAGCGAGGAATTTTGCATAATGTCCTTAAAGCACTTACTTTCAAGCAAGTTTAATTAAAGTAGGGTTAATCATAGGAAGTTACTTCATATGAAGTTAATAACTGCCAGAGGAACAGAATTTTGGGACTGCTTGCAACATCCTTGCTTTATGAATTATCAGAGGACTGGTTTTTCTTAACCATCATGTCAAAAGTATGTGTATGCTCCACCCTGACACAAACACTTGTTACTTTACTGGAAAATAAGCAAAGATGAGTATATTCCCAGTTCCACATGAACATGCGAGGAGCCAGACTGAGTCAGCTGTATGGATGTCCTGAGAGAGAACGCCATCAAACCTGGGCCAAATGGCCAATACTGTACAGCTGCAAATGTTATTGTAATGAGATGGGTGAAACCTTGTTAGGGAGTGAGTTAAAACCTCATTGAGATTGGTAGGTGTGAACTTATCCTTCAAATAACTGTAAACATAAGCCCTCACTAAGACTCCAGGATTGTGTGAACCCACCCAGTAGCTTTTACTGCGTGTTGTTTTGGATAGGTTTGCGTGCATGCACATGTGGGAAGAGAGAACAAACAAGGATAGACAGAGGGAGCCAGCCTGAAGGAGCAGCTGAAAGCACCGTGGCTGACCCTGGAAGAAATCTGGGAAGAGGTTTATGGTCAGAGCTGCAAGCTAACAGTGCTCTAGGTGTTGTGAGCAAACAAAACTGTTTGCTTTTGCATTTCTTTGAACGCTCTTCATAGCTGACTGCCACCAATTTCTGCTGCTAACTGGAACACCCATAGGCCCCCACTAGCCACTTGAGTCAAAGAGGGTAACATTATACGGGATGTTGGACCAGGCTGGATTCCAAATCCTACCTCCAACAAAGGCCAAGACCTGATGCTTCAAAGATGAACCCACCCTCTCCCCACAATATCAAGGAGAACCTAGGCTTTCTGAGTTCATCTCTGATCACTTTATGTCCTGAAACATCAGATTTGATCATGCTGTTTCAGCATGTATAACTACAAATGTTATTAATGGGCATAACATTATCCAGCCCAGTTCCAAATTCAGCCTTGGTATTTGACTCGGATTTCCTGTTTCTTGAATGACGCAGCCTGCCTTCTTGCAGTGTGAAGTAATAGTTCCTTTTGCTGGATTCAGTGTATCCCAGTGAACTAATAGAAATGTCACTTAAAGCTAACTGAGAAGATGGAAAATGTTCAAAGAGGCACAATCAGAATGATTCTAGGACCTGTGAACAACGCTGGGGAGAAAAGGGTAATTGAGGGCTTGTCTTCCCAGCTTTGTACACCAGCTGAGGTGTAAATTCTAGCATGCACCAGCAGCCCATGTGGGACCATGCTGTAGGGTGACCAGATGTTAAGGGGAAAAATATCGGGACCGCCGCAGAGGGGACTTCTTTTTTTTTAAACTCAATTCGGTGGAGAGTCCTTCAGTTGCGGATGGTCTTCGGCGGTATTTTGGTGGTGGGTAAAAAACCTTGCTGCCAAAGACAGAAGCACTCGCAGCCAAAATACCACCGAAGACCATCCACAACTGAAAGACTCTCTGCTGAATTGCCGCCGAAGACCAGGAAACAAAATATTGGGACAAATGGCGTCCCGACCATACTCTGGTCGGGATGTGGGACAAACTCCTCAAAATCGGGACAGGCCCAATTTTGCACTAAAAGTTCCCTAGTGTGTGTTGACATAGTCCTGTCTCAAACTGTTCTACTTCAATGCGCATTCAGGAGCTTTTACAGTGCACCAGCAGTATCCACACAGATGGTTGCATACAATATTCCGTAGGCAATAGAATTTACACCCCATCTGGGCAGCACTAGTGCACTGAACAGACAAGCCCTGAGTTCACTTACTATAAAGTAATTGGGCTGAGCCTTTCTTCCCACTTGTTCCTCAACGACACTTGTGTAACTCCTTCCACATCAAGGGAATTAATTTTGTTTTAAAATCAATGTAATGGAGATGAGAATCAGGCCCAATATGTTTAACTGGAATAGGCCTTATTAAACCTATAGAAATTTTTAAGAGGGAATAAAGATGTTACAAGGTCTCTAGTGTTGGACACCAGCCATAAGCCAAGGAGCAATAGGTCCCCTGGAAATTAAGTAAACAATTTAAGCATAAAACAAAATCAGATCTCAGAGCAGCGTTCCTGAGGAGATAGTGAGGACAAACTCAAGGGCACTAGTGTTAAAGTTATCTTCGTGGTTTGATCTTGAAAGCATACTGTGGTCTGCCCTGTTTGAAGCAGACGATTAGATTAAGTGATCCATGTAGTTCCTCTCCCATCCCCACCAATTCTGGGATCTGTTTTGTGTGTAGAAAGAAGAGTGATGGGCACAGCCAAAGTGAGATTAAACAGATGCACTTCAGATAGTCATAACAGCCTGCCAAGCTGTGTAGGTTCCCGACAGCCTCAATGCTGGCTTCTCAGGGGGCTGACCTAGTCTTAAAATAGGTCAGTGTGCTAAGGGCATTTTGTCATACAAGGATTAACCCATACGTATTTATTTATTTGGGATTATGAGAACAACCAAACATGAGAGAGAGAGAGCACAGAGTGCATCTCTCCTCTGTAACAGTCTGCCTCACTTCTTCACTGAATGCCATCTGCCCTCTGCAGACAGCAGGCCCAATACACAGAAAAGAAAGCCCATCACCATTACACAGTATGTAGGCCATGAGCTCCTGTTGAAATCAAGGGAAATTTTGCCACCAGCCTCCAGGAGCACCGTGGGCCTCTTGTTTTTTTGTCATCAGCCCAGTCCCATTTCCCCCTCACCCCACATACATTGATAACTTACCATGGACCTGATATTCAGTGGCAGCTGAGGCTGCACGGTACGCCAAGGAAGTCTTCAGCAGCATACTTGGTTAGCCAAATATTATTGGCTAAGTTTTTGGGATTGTAAATTCCTGTTCTTCATGTAAAGCTTCATGCGTGCCTCTGAGTTTGTATCAATAATGAGATTTTGACACAAGGGGACAAGCTGTGCACAGATCTACACCCCATATGATGCCATTGACTTCTATGTGATTGCACTGGATGTAAGTGCAAAGCTTTTCCCAGTGAATTCACTCCAAACTATGCAAGCAAATAAAAATCTGAATGGGATCATCATATATGCAGCTGAAAATGTAAACAGCAGGAAACCTGGCCAACCAAAATAGCATAGGAATTAATCTAAATAACCTAGTGACTGTATCACGATGGACTTGGTATCAGTCAGGCTAGATAGGCACAAAGGAAGCCTAGATCAGTCATCTGCAGCCAAAGGCTGAGACTACGGCTCCATCATTAGTGCAGAACCACAGCTATACTGGGCTGCTTGACCCCTGACCTGTGCAATCAGCTGCTCAGCAGAACACAAGCTTCAAGTTCTTAAAGGTCAGAGGGCATCATCAAACACTCTGTATCTAAAGAAGGTTTCGCTGGAAACCAACATTCGAAGTAAGGACTATTTAAAGCTTTTATCTATTTAAAAACACACACACAGAGAAATATAGGGGCTTTGACTGAGCTCAAAGGCTTACTTTTCTGAACACATGGCAGCTTGGATCTCTTCCACTTACAGCACACACTCTCCATTTCCAGGCTGGCTGGCTGGCAATTAAAGGAACATTTCACAAGCAAAATGACAACTCCCTTGCCTTTACAATAAGGCGGCTCAGCTTATTTACAGGTTGTCACATATTTCTAAGTAACATCTATTTCTAACCAACATCTATTTCTAACCCTCCATACACACTCTTGGTGTCCCAGCCAACTCCTTTCCCCCCCACAGGAATTCTGAACTGTTCTTCTGCAGACACACGTAAAGCAGCGTTGGGGAAACTCTTGTACCAAGAAATAGACACTGCCCACCAAAAGATAACACACAATCACTAGTATTTTTTTATATCACAGCCTCTTGGTGCAAGGCAGTGTGCAAACACCTATGGAGCGACAGGCTGCAATCTAAGCAGAGGAGACAGACAAAGAGCGGGAGGTGAAACAAGCACAGAGATGAAGTGACCTGCCCATGGTTACTCAGCAGGTCAGTGGCAGAGCAGGGGCCAGAACCTCGCTCTCCTGATTCCAGTGCTCTCCTACTGGGCCACATAGACTCTTTCATCACCTGGCACCTGCCTCTTCTCTGCCCCTGCATTTCCTAGCTGTTTCCCTCCCTCTATCCCTTTCAAAAGCTGGTCTCCTTCCTGGTCCCCTAGCCTAATTCTGGTGCCTGGCCTCTCTCATTCTTTTCCTCTCATTGTAACTCAGCAGTATCCAGGAGCCTTTCTGTCTCCACACACCTGTCCCTCTTTCATAGGGTGCAATCCTGAGAGCTCCCCAGGCCCCTCAGCTCCCATTGGATTCAATGGGGATAGAGGATGCTGAACACCCTCAGAGGATCAAGACTTTAATCTTCAGACATCGACATTTCCTCCCTTTGCTTGGCATCATACCCATGGCTACCTGGCCCCTTTTTATTCCTGCATCTTTCCCCCGCCTCCTGGGCCCCTATGGCCTCTCTCTCTCTCTCTCTCTCTCTCTTAGCCCCATGCCTCTTTCAGTTTCTCCCCTCACACTGTCCCTCTGCCTTCTTTGCTTGCCCAGCACCATTCTTCCCTCACACGCCATCTTGGCTTTTCCTAGAGCCAGCTAGAGCTGCTGTTCTGGCACTGAATCATGGAGGGAACTATACTGTAACATGATCATCTCATGCACTTGCAGTAGGAAACGTTCCCTTATCTTCTCACTGCATGGATGGCCAATCTCTCTACAGGTGCGACTCATGGGATTGGTCCTCCCAAAAGAGTTTTCTGCCTGCCTGGATATAGTCACTCTGTACATATGAACCCAGGATCAGATGATTAGAGTTCAGTGCTTAGGATGTAGGCTGCAGTCTGAGCTTTTTCCCTCCCTGTTATAACACAACAGCTGCAAAACATATTGCTCACAGATGTCTATAATTAGCAGCCAATATTGGCTTCCCATGGAATTTGAACCAAAAAGGTCAATGAATGTTGAACCCCGTTGATGGAAATAGTAAATCAAAGATACAAGTTCCATAAACCTGCAACATTTGATTTTACCTTTTTGGCCAAATCCTGATCCCACAGAAGACGGTGGCCCATTAAAACCCCATTACATTCCGTGGGATCAGAATTCGGCTCACTGTCTCCAACTGTCATTTCCCATGTGACCAGAAAGCTAAGCTTAATTGTTTCATGTTCCAAAGTTTTAGCAAAGCATAAATGAGGGTAATGGAGCCTTTGCTGCTACACTTGGGTTTATTACTTACGTCTTCCTGCCTGCAGTGAAAAACGTATTTGCACCTAGAGAAACACCAGCTGTTTGCTACTGTTTATGAGTCTTGCTCATCCGCAAATTCTGTCAACAGCATCACATTTTATGTATAGCACATTCTCTAAAGCAAGTCTACTCCAGGAACTTTTCCAATAACCACAGTATAATAAAACATCCTATAGAAAAAAACAGTTCATGCAAATAAAACTTTGTCTGGGTCACTGTCAGGAACCAGGGCTGGGGTGGCCAGGAGCTGGGAAACAGAACTGAGGGTCAGAAGCTAGATGCCAGAGCCAATGTCAAACCCAAGTCAGAACCAGGAATTGTTTCTGAGAGTCAGAACTGGGCCACCGGGGATCAGGGAAGGGAGGAGCCAAGTTGGATCCAAGGCATGAGCATGGCTGGGACAGAGCTGAAGCAAAATAAGGAAACCAGGACCAGCAGCAGGTCAGAGTAGTCCCTCCAGGCCTAAATAGCAGGTTTGGGCCAATCAGCGGTCACGGGAGGAGTGGCCAGTCAAGGTGGTTGTGTGGCAACATGGCCCACCTCGAGACTACAGCTCTAAGCTCAAATCCCATGAATCCTTACAGCCCTCCTTCTGCAGTAGTATCATAGAGCTGGTCCTGTCTGGGTGACATCCATGAAAGTCTTTTACAAGTTCAAAGGCGTGAATGTTACCGGCAGACTCCCAACACCGCTTTTCAGGACCAGAGCCTTCCCAGTTTATGAGGTACCACAGTTCACCCTGCTTTAATCTGGAGTCCAATAAGGCACAGACCTCATATTCCTCCTGGCCCTGAACTGAAACCAGCAGTGGCAGTGGGTGTGTGTGGTCAGGGAATGGGTTTTCAGTGTATGGTCATGAGAGACATAGGGAAGACCGGGTGCAATCTTTAAGCAGGGTTTGAAAGTGACAGCATTGATTTTCTGACAAATCTGGTAGGCTCCAAGGAACTGGTGGTCTAACTTGCAAGACAGGTTTCCTGTTCTGAGATTCTTAGCAGATAACCAGACCCCCTGGCCTATCAGGAAAACCAGCCCCTCCTGTCTCCGGCAGTCAGCATACCATTTGTAGTCCTTTTTAGTGTCCCCAAGGTGCCCTCTTAGTTTTTCCCCAAAAGTGGTGGATTTGTTGAAACAAGTTGGTAACTGCCGGGTTTGCAGCCAGCCAGGTTTCCAAGTCACTGTCAGCTATTGGGATGGAATATTGCATATTTTGCTTATTGCTAAGAGTAGCTGGTTAGTACTAGTAGGTCTTCGCAGGAACTTAGCATAACTAAGGCAAGCTGGGTGGGGTCGGCAGCTGTCATATGAAGTGAGTTTGACTTACACCCTCTCTGACATTCTGGGGCAAATATCTGTGAAAAACTGAAAGTCTGGATATATTTTAGGATTGTCATTATGGGGAAAAATATCTGCCAGACTCATGGTTCCAGACTGCTTGCTTTTTAGTGACATGTTATTGCCTAACGGCTGATTTTGTTTAGTCAGCTTTGTAACGCTTTTGATTGACTTGCCTTTGTAACTTTTTGGGTATAAGAGAGAAATTGTGGGTCTGGGTCAAGTGGATTGCTTTGTGGACACTTCAAAATCTCCAGCCACAGACAGAAGGCCAGCCACCGGAAATTTGCGGCTGAATAACCCGAATACTTCTCCATGCTCCTGTGGGGTAATCCTAAGGCGTAAATATCAGTTTGGGGTGCTCTATAACCTATTGTGGTTGTGTGTGCTTGAGACTAAACAAAGCCGTGACTTTGAGTAAAGGCACTCTAGCGGGAGTCCTGGAGATTAATACAGTACTGGTTTTAAGTGAAAGCATGTGGTTTTGATTTTTTTCTGTCAGCCACATGGCAGACAGAAGTGCTACATCTCTCTTGGTCTGTCCTGATACTGCCTCACGGAGAGTAAAGTTATCAAGAACTTTGAGCTCTGGGGAACGTTGGGTAACAGGTTCAGGAAGGCCGTTGGTAGTGTGGTGTAGAACTGGGGGTGGAAACCATAGTTTGTTAAAAAGGGATTTGTCTTGCAGAGGCATGGTCAGCACAGTTGTATGCAAATTTGATATAGGGTAGCAGGGTGGACCAGTTATTTTGGTGGTAACTAAGAAAGCACTGCAAATATTGCTCCAGCACCTGATTCATTCTTTCTGCCTGACCATCCGTTGGTGGGTGGCATGCCAAGGAGGCATACGTGTGGTTGTTTAATAACCAGAGGGTTTCATGCCAGAAACCCAAGATGAACAGAGGCCCTTGATCCAAATTGATGTTGTTGGGAGCCCCTGGAAGTGGATGACATTTGTTACTAGGAGCCAAGTTGTTGTCTCAGCCTAAGGTATGTGGGCACGGGGGATGAAGTTTGCCATTTTGGCCAGTTGATCTATGACAGTGTGTGGCCATTTGATCTGGGGAGTCCTACAGGGAAATCCGTGACAGTCGCTGCCCATGGTTGGGGCGAAGTTTTCAGAGGCATGAGGGTGCTGAGAGGTTTGGAGCATGGCACTTGGATACCAACAGATACATTGCATGGGTCAATATAATCCTGAATTTCAGCCCACATCTGGGGTGACCAAAAGAAGTGGTTGGTTCGGAAGTAGGTTTTTAGGCATCTGAAGTGCCCTGCTGGGGTGTTGTCATGGCTTAGATGGAGTACCTTCAACTGGGGACATCTTGAAGGACCATATATGAGGTCGTCAATATATGTTATCCCATCCTGCATAGAACATTGTTTTTCATTTCAGATACTGAATGTCAGAATCATAAGACTGGAATGACCTCGAGAGGTCATCTAGTCCAGTCCCCTGCACTCATGACAGGACTAAGTATTAGTCTAATTACTCCCACTGATATGGAATTTTCTGATAGGCTAAAATGTAATTAGATTTACATACAGCAAGCAAAAGGATATCAACCAAGCAAGCAAATACATCACACAAATAAGGAAGAGCATCATGGAGGCCCAATGATCCACCTAGGTACCAACAGGACTTAAGACTTGAATACCAGATGTGTGATACCACCAAGACCAACATCCAGACTGATTAAATCTGATTCAGTAGGTATCATCAGGGACAAAATAGCCACCTTTTTCCATATGCAGATGCATGAAGAGTAAGACAGTCATATCACTTATGACACATTATTGAGTTACTCAAGAACTCGCATACCCTGGCCCTAAAATCTTCCTCAAGCACCCCAGTTTCTGTGGCACTCCATGACGGATTTTGCACCAAGCTAGAAATTTTGCAGCAATTTCAAGTAAATTCAAAGGGCTAGATTCACAACCCCGCTACGGCATGGCTGTGACACTCTCATGCAACTGACAACCTTGGGATTCCCCTCGTGTGGGCAGTATCCCAGGGTGGCATAGAGCTGGCGAAGGGAGTGTGGAAATGGGTAAATGGCCAGCATGCTGCTGTGCTCTAGCAGTCCCAAATTGTTTGAATGCCCCCTTGGAGGCATAGGCACCAGATATAATGACACCTCCGCCATGCCTTAGGTCCTGCACTGGACCCCAAACTGAGTTTCGAATAGAAAATGAAGGTAAATAATACAGGTCAGTATAGAATTCCTTGGGTTAGCTCTTTTGATATGACATCCAATTCATTTTATGCTGCTCCCTATGTCTTCAATTTGCTGCAGATTTTCCTATTGACAACTGTGAAGAGGAAGAGTGGCCTCATTCTGGTACAGAGGGGGTTATCTCACCTTCTTGGGCTCGGCTAACCTCGCCCCTTCCCCTCACAGGAAGTGCAGGGGCATGGCAGGAAGTATAAGAGCAGGGCCCTGCAGCTCATTTGGAGTCAGTCCAGGGAAGGAGCCAGACGTCCTTTCCAGGTTGCTGAACTGCCACTGGAGCCCATGCCTGACTGTGGCAGGTGATGGCTCCCCTGAGTCCACCTGGCAAGAAGGCCAGCTGATGCCCCAGAAGATGAAGAGACCCAAAGAGGAAGTGGAGAGCGAGCTGCTTGGTGCAGAGATGAGAAACCAGGCCCCAGCAGCTGTGAAGCAGCCCCACTAGATGATGGAAGGAAGTAGTCCAGGGAAACGAGGCATTGACTCCATTGTGTTGCTGGGAGGCAAGGCAGTGACTCCATGCTTCCCCACCGACCCTGTGATGAGAATGTCCATTGCTTCGAGGGCCCTTGGCTGGGACCCAAGGGAGCAGGGTGGGCCCCAGGCCCCTTACCTCCTGGCCCCACACTTGGGGCTGGATGAGCCACAGAGTGCTTGCATACTCAGCCCATACCTAGAAGGCCAGAGCCATTGACTGTTTGTCTGCTCTACCCCCAGACCAGAAGGCCTGAGCTACCACTTGCTCAGTGGCTTGGCTGTGAGCCAGGACGCCTGAAAGATCAACCTGGCATGAGTGACCGATTCACCACCTCTGCCAAAGGGAGCACCCATGGCCCTGAGAGGCAGGAACCTTACAATGCCACATAACTGTGCTACTCAAGTGATTTTCATAGGGGAGGCTGGAGGTTTTGGCAGCTGGCTCTGCATGGACGGCAGGTTGGGGTTTAGGGAAGGCACGCATTTCTTCTTTCCCTTCCCCTTCCAAGAAGGGATGGAGGAAACTTAACATGTCTGGTGGGCTTGGACTACAGTTTTCACACCCAGCTCTAAGACAGAGCTCACCTCATTGCTCCTGCCCCCTGCATCCAAACATGGTAAGTGAGCAGGTTTGTTTGAAATAGTTGTTGGACATTTCAATTGGCATCATTAGTTTTTAGAGATCCCGGGATGGATGGTGCTTATGGAAGATCAAACTACAGTAGAACCCCGTTTATCCAAGCCTCCATTATCCGGCTCTCCATATTAACCGAACCGGGGCTGACAGCGGGAGTCCCCCGCCACCCAAGGCTGACAGCCTGAGCCCCTATTCCCCCCGCACGGGGCTGAAGCTCTTTGCCCATTTGCTGGATTATCCATTTTTTAGATTATTCAACCTGGCCCTGGTCCCAATTAAATCAGGTAAATGGGGTTCCACTGTTTTAATAATACCTAGGGTGTCCATCCAAACCCCAGGAGACAGGCCAAGCAAGTCCACATAGTAAAGAGAAAGCTGTACCCTGTTATAAAACCCAACAGCACTTGAGTAGTGACTTTCTCAATGGATTATAACTCAACTAGGGATCAAAAAAGAGGGATCACATTCTCTGCCTGGAATGACAGAAACCACTTCTGTGTTTGGCACGTCTTAGACAAGGCAAAGCACTGGGTAAATTGGAAGTAGTGAGTGAAACAATTATTCAATTTCTCTTATAGGTCCAGCGAGTGGCTTTCATTTGGGAGGTTCTTGGAAGATCATTTCTCACCATTAAATAGCCACAGGTAGACATATACAGGTGGTGAACCAGTTTTCTTAAAGCGCTGCTCTGAAATCACTTGCAGGAGACAAATGTTTGAGTCCTGCTGTGTGAAGCACCATCGCTATGATGCTACTGGCACACATCTTATTTTTCAGACATACAGATCAAACTGTGTAGGTTCAAAACACAGGCTTTGGCCCAACTGATCCCAGGATATACAGTAGTTGCACTGTTCCATCTGAGATGGACTTGGGGATTCTTTGGGATAAAAGATGTATATAAATGTAAGATAGGACCTAATAAGACAGCAAAGAATCCTGTGGCACCTTATAGACTAACAGACGTTTTGGAGCATGAGCTTTCGTGGGTGAATACCCACTTCCTCAGATGCATGTAATGGAAATATCCAGGGGCAGGTATATATATGTGTGCTAGCAAGCAAGCTAGAGATAACGAGGTCAGTTCAATCAGGGAGGATGAGGCCCTGTTCTAGCAGGACCTCTAGGATGAGGCCTCATCCTCCCTGATTGAACTGACCTCGTT
This sequence comes from Gopherus flavomarginatus, assembly GCF_025201925.1. Taxonomy (NCBI): domain Eukaryota; kingdom Metazoa; phylum Chordata; order Testudines; family Testudinidae; genus Gopherus; species Gopherus flavomarginatus. The sequence continues at coordinate 358,969,825 of NC_066617.1, forward strand.
ATCTCTAGCTTGCTTGCTAGCACACATATATATACCTGCCCCTGGATATTTCCATTACATGCATCTGAGGAAGTGGGTATTCACCCACGAAAGCTCATGCTCCAAAACGTCTGTTAGTCTATAAGGTGCCACAGGATTCTTTGCTGCTTTTACAGATCCAGACTAACACGGCTACCCTCTGATACCTAATAAGACAGTGTCTTTTCATTGTGAAGTGCCTTGTGACAGGGCAATTCTACTTTGAAAAAGGGAGTTTGTAAAAGAAGCATCATCTCAGGCCTGGTCTAAAGTACAAAGCTAGGTCGACGTAAGATGTCTTGTGTTGACCTAGTTGTGCTCGTGTCTACATTAAACTTGTCTCCCACCAGCGTAAGCTCCTCATTACAGGGACGCAGTAACACCACTCCCTGAGCGGCATTGAGCCATGGTTGATATACTGAGATTGACGCAGCATGAGTGTAGACACTGAATCACCTATGATGACTCTACTGGTCCTCCAGCAGCTGTCCCACAATGCCTGGCACTGACCGCTCTGGTCATAATGGTGAACCCCAGTGCCGAGGGGTCACAAAGACTGGAAGAATGCTTCCCCTAATAAAGCCCTGTGAATTTTTTAAATGTCTTTTTCCCGATTGCCCAGCTTTGCAAGAACACCTACCAGCTCCAGAGGTGCTCTGGTTTGGAGCAGACAGGAGATATTGGATGTCCTTGGCCTGTGGAGAGAGGAGGCTGTGCTGGCACAGCTCCAAACCAACCACAGAAATGTAGACATCTAGGAGCAGATTGCACAGGGGATGCAGGAGAAGCGGTACATCAGGGACCAGCAGCAGTGCTGTGTGAATGCAAAAGAGCTTCAGCAGGCGTATCAGAAGGCCATGAAGGTCAACGGTTGATCCAGTTGATCCAGTGCCGAGCTGCAGACCTGCCACTTTTACAATGAGCTGCACGTCATCCTTGGCAGAGACCTTACCACCACCCCGCAGACCACCATAGATACCTCCCAGGAGCCCAAGTCTCAAGCACAAGTCATTCCCCTGTAGAATTAGAAAAGGAGGGCTATACGAAGCAGTGTGTTTATGTACACAGGGATGTGTCTTGAATCCTCCTGAGAGATCTCGATGAAACTTTCATGCAATCCTCTCCTGAAGGTCTCTAGGGATAGAAGCCAAATTTCTTCTTCTGCGTTAGATGATAACTTCAGCAGGCACCATTGCAGAACACAGGCTAGCAGCATATGGGCCTGGGAGGCTTTGGAACGCCAGTATCAGCTGTGCTGTCTGTGCCTTTGTTACCCTCAGGAGTGAGATATCTGCTGAAATCACCACTGCCTGTGGAAAATGGTGCCAATATTCAGTGTCTTTGCCCTATTCTCCTTGTTTCATGCAACCGAGCAATTCCTTCCTCATGTCCCTTGCCCTTGGCAGGCCACACTAACTGTGGCTGGTGCTGTGTGTGGCACAATGCACAAGCTGTCTGAAGCAGTTGTGCCAATGAGCATGTCTTGTGTAAAACTTTAAGGAAGCCAGGGAAGGAAGTTCTGAATCTGAACTTCTGCATTCTGTTGGGACTAAACTGATAATGGTACCTCTGTGCATTTCATCTGCAGTTGCTGCCATTGTGGCCTTGAGAGGTTCCACACCCCCAAAACGCCTGAACCTGGTAAGGAGGAGAAAGAAGAGAACTCGGGATGACATGTTCAGCGAGATGATGCAAGCCAGAGCTGCGTCAGACCGTGAGCAGGGGGCCTGGCGGTTGAATTTTGCAGACTATATGGAGAAGGACAGAGCAGACAGAAGAACGGCGCCGGAGAAGGAGAGGGAGATGCACCAGGACTAGGGGTTTCTCTGGCAGCAAACCCAGATGCTGTAGACTGTTGTGGACCTACAGGTTCAACAATCACATGTTCACCTCCCTCTGCAATCCATGGAAAACTCCATTATGGCACGTCCCTAAATGCCCTGCCACACACATTACACGTGGCATCAGGAGCTACATCCCTACCCCTACCACTCCACCCCACGGACATTGAAGACAACCACAACTTCACATATACTGATCTGTGAAAGCCACAGTTGCTGTATGTGTAGCTAAAATGGACATGGATGTTCTTTCCCTTTGTTAAGTTCTGTTCCATTAATTCATTAAATTTTTAATATTTGCTTTAAATGGCACAGAGTTTTCTTTGCACTGATGTTGTTACCCAATAAAATTCTCTTTGAAAAAGAATTTATCTTTTTTAGTTCACAACATATGTTGCAGAGTGCCTAGCAGTACTTAAAGCACCCGCTCACTTGTTGTGGTACAGTGTGACACACACTGTGTAATCAGCATAAATGTACAGCAAGCACCACAAAATTAATAGGAGCATCGACAGTGTTATATTTATAGAGGTACACCAAGCACCACACAATTCCTAACAGGCCCCAGAACAGCAGGGCCAGGTAAAGCACCGGACACCACAATGCATTACTGTGGCTGACCATTAAAGTGCTCTTTCAAAGCCTCTCTAAGCTGTATAGCTCCACACTGAGTTTTTCTAATATCCCTTGGGCCTGGCAGTTCAAACTCACCAGACAGCCGCTCCACCTCCATCCCAGTGGAAACGTTTCACCTTTTGCCACACAGATATTATGCAGGACGCAGCTATAACCATTGGGATTTTTTCTCATTGAGATCCAATCTTGTGAGTAAACAACACCAGCCTTCCTTCAGTCTGCTAAAAGTGCGTTCAACCATCATTCTGCACCCACTGAGCTGATCATTCAATCTTTCCTTGGTGCTGTCGAGGCGGCTGGTGTACGGCCTCATAAGCCGGGGAGCAAGCTATAGGCTGAGTCAGGCTAATTATTGGCGTTTCAACATCACCAGTGGTAATCCACCAGTCTGGAAAGAAAGTCCCTGCTTGCAGCTTTCTGAACTGTCCTGTGTTCTTAAAGATGCACATGTCATGCATCTTCCTTGACCAGCCCACATGATGTTGGTGAATCATTCCCAGTGAGCCACCATTTACACAACCCTAGAAAAGTAGCCCTTTCTGTTGATGTACTCTGTGGTCAGGTGGTCTGGTGCCAAAATAGGACTATGCATGCCGTCTGTTGCTCAGTTCAGAATCCCCATTGCTGCAAATCCATCTGCCATGTCCTGCATGTTGCTGACCGTCACAGGCCTGAGTAGCAGGAGATGATGAATGTCCCTGCATACTTGCAGGACAACAGCTCTGGCCCCCACAGTGGATTTTCTAACTCCCAAATGATTTCTGACTGACTGGTAGCAATTTGGCATGACTTTGGTAACCAGGTGCCAGCTTTTGCCAAGTCTGTTGGTGTCAGCTGAGCACTGACAGATTCATAGTTGGAAACCAGACCAGCTCACCTAAGTGTTAATGTTATTCAAGATACGTGTTGAACTTGTAAGAATGTCTTTAAACTCTATGAAATGCTCGTAAATTCATGAATCTTACTGGTAATGCCTGTATCCCGCGCTACAAAGTAATCTGTACATTTTGCTTTATCACTGTAAAAATGCCTGCTCTGAACTTTTGAACCTAGGCAGGAAAACTGGTTCTCCCTGCCCATCCAGAAGAACAATCAAGACTAAGAGGGCCATTATGCAACATCACAACACAACGGGTGGTTTAATGACCCTCTTACACCCACGAAGGTGCTAAGTGACAGAACGCACATCCCATGAACTTGAATTCTGGCAGAGGGAAACAAAGATAGCTGACGTGAAAATTTTTCATCTCTTTGCTGTTTGGACTCTTACAAGAGATGCAGCAAAGAAACAAAAGCAGGGATCCCTGAGGTCAACCTGGGTTAGCCAGGAAAAGACATTCAGTGCTGACAGATTACTATATCTCTGTTGCTATTTGGAATCGTAGCTTGAACTCACTTGTGTATAAAATGTTGCCTGCTTTAACCTGTAAATAACTGTCTGATTTCTTTTCCCTAGTTAATAAATCCTTAATTTGTTTACTATTGGATTGGCTGTGAGTGTTGTCTCTGGTGTGAGATCTAAGGTACAAATTGACCTGAGGTAAGTGACTGGTCTTTTGAGACTGGGAGCAACTGGAATATTTTGTGATTTTTGGTGTAAGTGACCATTTATCACTAAGTTCGGCTTGCCTGGGTGGCAAGATAGACAGGAGTGCTCAAGGGCACTGCCTGTGACTCCATAGTAAGACTGATACAGCGATCCAGGAGTTCATGTTTGTTACTGGGTTGGTAAAATCTAATCATAGAACATAGAACCAGTTGGGGTGTCTGCCCTGCTTTTGACAGTCTGCCCTGAGGTTGGCACTCTCAGTTGTGAGCCACTGCAGACAGTGCGACAGCATGTTTCCAAAGTGTGATTGCCATTTACTTCTCCACTGTCCATGCAGCCCTCGTTTTGGTGTCCCTGCACTGGAGGGCTCAGCACACAGATCCAGGAACGTGGCATCTGAAAGTTCTACAGCCACTGCTCGTTATCCCAAGCCTGCATTACGATGCCATCCCACCCGTCAGTGCTCGTTTCTCAGGCCCAGAAGGAGCGCTTCACCATTTGCAGCTGCTCTGTGAAAGCCACCAACAATCTTGAACTGGTTCTTGCTCTGTCCCACAGCAATCTGTCCTCCAGGAAATAATTATGTTCCCTACAGCTCTTCTTGTGACTCTGCAAAATACCAGAGGATCATGTGTCCTGTGCTTGCAACACTCATGACAATAGTGCAGAGTTGCGCAGGCTCCATGCTTCTGTCAGAGATGGCGGACAGCAAGGAGAGCCATGCAGGCTCATGGGAATTTTAAAAGAGGGACAAATATTTTGGGCTATAGATGACATTAGGAGATGGAGACAGTTGCATGCTGGGAAGTTGACCCTGTGCTCCCAGTTACCCCTGCACAGCTCATTTCTGCCCCACCATGCATTGCCAAAACTTCTCTGAATGGTGGCAAGTTGCACACTTGAATGCCTGCCTGTGGTTCACAACACCATGCATAGAAACAAGCTCTCCTGGTGAGTATGCGCAGTGCCAATGCAAGGAGCTAAGTATGCAAGCGCACAAGCGATATACTTACTGCTGCAATTTTAAGTTGATGTAACTTGCGGTGGCAAAAGTTTGCAGTATAGACCTGCCCCTAGTTAACAGATCTGCTCCTTGGGCCAGCTTTGCTGCTCCACTGCAGCAACTTATAGCCTGAAAACCCAGAGCTGCTGACTGTGCCCAGTTCAAGGAGTAGAGGATGCTGTTTTGCTGATTATGATTCATCCCTGTAGATTGCCACGTACTTTTAGGGCCGAAAAAAATGCAGAGCTGTTATTTACCAGGTTGCACATGGCAATAGACTGTATAGGTAAGGGATGCAAGGAGGGTATGGGTCACGATGCAAACTGCAGGCACGCACACAACTAAAATTAATTAATTAAAAGTTTTATTGGGGATAGTTACAAGGGGTAGAGGAGCAGCGTATGATTAGCTAATAGGGTTAATGGAACTTAAAACATACAATGGCTAAAGTATTTACTATCAAACAATATTTATAAACAAAGATGCAGTAAACAATATTTATAAACACGGATGCAGCATTTAGTAATAACCAATACTTACGAATACAAACCAACTCATAACGACCGGCAAACGTAGAAACTCTGCTTAAAACACGTGAGCTGAGAGAGGCTTCGAGGTGATCAGGCTCGGTTACGGGTGTGCACAAGGTACACAGGATTCGTTTTTCTTTCTCCTCTTCTGCCTGCACATGGCAGACCAGCCTAAAATACCCACTATGACATCATAGAAGAGTCATAGGGGACGGGGCCCAAAAACTGTGTGTGTTCGTTTCTGATTGGTACAAGCAAAGTTTACACCAAGTAGGGGAGCAGGTGCCTGAAAGTCTGGCTTCGCCCCCAAAAGGTGAGGAAATGCATATAGTTCAGAATGCCTTTAACATTGACTGACAAAGGAAGAGGCCAGGGCAATACCGGTATGGGCAAGTCTTTTAGGATGCAGACAGGAACTTATCTTAACAATCCCCTATCATCCGGTCCTAGATTCTGGCAGCCAAAGGTTTAGGGACACCCAGAGCACGGGCTTGCATGCCTGACCACCACAGATGCATAAGGTTAGAAGGGACCACCAGGGTCATCTAGTCCAGTGGTTCTCAAAGTCAGTCCACCGTTTGTTCAGGGAAAGCCCCTGGTGGGCTGGGCTGGTTTTTTACCTGCCACGTCCTCAGGTTCGGCTGATGGTAGCTCCCACTGGCCACAGTTCGCAGCTCTAGGCCAATGGGGGCTGCAGGAAGTGGTTCAGGCCGAGGGATGTGCTGGCCGCCCTTCTAGCAGCTCCCATTGGCCTGGAGCTGCGAACCGTGGCCAGTGGGAGCTACGATCAGCAGAACCTGAGGACGTGGCAGGTAAAAAACCAGTCAGACCACCAGAGGCTTTCCCTGAACAAGCGGTGGACTGGTTTTGAGAACCACTGATCTAGTCTAATCCCCTGCCAAGATACAGGATCTGTTGTGTCTAAACCATTCAGGACAGATGACTTCAGCCTCCTTTTGAAAACCTCCAGTGAAGGAGCTCCCTAGACAGTCTGTTCCAATGTCCTACTGTTCTTACAATGAGGAAGTTTTTCCTAAGATTTAATCTAAATTTGCTACGCTGTAGTTTGAACCCATTGCCTCTTGTCCTGCCCTCTGTGGCAAAAGAGAACAATTTTTTTTGTATCTTTTTTATGGCAGCCTTTCAAGTATTTGAAGATTGCTATTATGTCCTCCCCTTAATCTCCTCTTTTCCAAACTAAATATACCCAGTTCCTTCAGCCTTTGCTCGTATGGCTGTATTCCATCCCTTTGAGCATCTTTGTCTCTCGCCTCTGAAGTGACTCCAAGATCTCTTTCTTGAGTAGGAACAGCTAATTTTGACCCCATCATTTTGTATGTGTAGCTAGCATTGTTTTCAAATTTGCATTGCTTTGCATTTATCAACATTGAATTTCATCTGCCATTTTGTTACTATCTTCAGTAATTTTGTACCATCTGCAAACTTTGCCACCTCCCTGTTTACCCCATTTTCCAGATGATTCATAAATATTTACTCCAACTGCCTATACCCCCTACAGGTGGCTGGGGACCCTCTGCTCCACCTGATCTGTCCCTTGGCAGGCACTGTCTGTGCTTCCCATCTAATTCAGGTATATAGCTCCCAGTAGCATAGTATCTGGGTACCTCACAATTTTAAATACATCGCCAGAGCTGTGAGGTTGGGAATGTGCTACTACCCCTTGTTTAAGGAGATGGAACTGGAGACACAGAGCGACTAAGTGACTGGCCCAAGGTCACATGGGAAGTCTGTGGCAGAGTACACAGGGCCTGGGTCTCCCAAGTTATAGACTAGTGCCCTACTCACTAGACCATCCCTTCTATCCTGTTCTGGGATCTTTCGCTATCTTTTGTTTTGTTTTGCGTCTGATGTGACCTGTAGCTACTGGCACTTTTGGCTGTGAGAAAGCCAGGATTTCCCCCCTTTTATAGCCATGTCAGAAAACCAGCCTTAACAATGCTTGGGGTGGGGTATTATTATTGGACTAGGTCAACACTATATGTAGCTGATACCAATGGTTGACATTCTTGAATGTGCAGCCATTAGGCCTCAGTAATGGATAGGCATTTAGAAAAGGATGAAGTTCATCACTCCTATTTACTCATACTGCATGAGCCCAGGGCCCCAGTCTGCTGGGATGCTGTACGAATATACAGCAGAAAGCCCCTGCCCAGAGAAACTTACAAGCTAAATATATAAGACAGATAGAGAAAGGAAGCATTATTAGCCTCATTTTACAGATGAGGCACAGAGACACTGATGTGCCGAAGAGCACATAAGACAACAGTAGCAGAACCAGAAATTGAACTCAGAGCTTTAGGCTCCCAGCCTGCTGTTTGCACCATAAGAGCACTGGCATTTTGAAGGCTAAGCTGAGGCCTTGTTAGACTGCCTGAGTCTCTTGAGGCTGGCATTCTCTCCAGCCCAGGTGTCTGTGTAAGCTTTCTGGCACGGTGGGATCCTATCATGGCTGGGAGATATTGCTGAGCGTCCCATCTTTCATACCTAAGGGTAAAGCTCATTTGTGCTGGCGACAGACCCTTCTCTGGGTGCCAGTTCGACTCTGTGGAATGAATTCCCCGAGGAACCAAGGAGCATCACATTCCTTCCCGCTTTCCTCTCTTCTGTGACCTCGCCCTCCCTAACATAAACACATAGCAACAGACATAGTTGTATTTAACTCCCAAACACCCGACCAAAACAAGACACCTCACTACACACACTTCTCCCTGTGGGGACAGGAGGAGCGAATCAACAGCACGTGACAGATGTGTAGTCATGTTGTGTAACATGCAGCTGGAAGGTGCTCAGATACTGCAGTGAGGAGCACAGGATAAAAACCTGCATAAAACAGAAAACTTAAGTGGATGAGGCACTGGACTTGGGCTTGAGAAGACCAGCGTTCACTTCCTAGCTCTGACACAGGAATGTTGTGTGACCTCAGGCAAGTCGCTTAATTTACCCTGTCCCTCAGTTCCCCATCTTCGAAACAGGAATAACACGATACATGTGGTCGGGAAGTAAGGATAAGATCCATTCACGTTTATGAAGCGCACCAAAAATATAGAGATGCAGGATGCATAAGTACCTAGATACAGAGAATCTCTCTGGTGCTCGCTTTTGAGAATGAAGATTTAGCTCAGGGGTCGGCAACCTATGGCACATGTGCCAAAGATGGCATGCAAGCCGATTTTTGATGGCATGCGCTCCTCTGGGGTTCCAGCTGCTGCCCCATTGCCAGCCAGGGTCCCGGCCGCTGGCCCTCTTCAGCCCGCTACTGGCCTGAGATTCTGCTCACCGAGGCTGGCAGGAGGCTGAGCGGGGCCGGCTGCTAGGACCTCAACTGGCAAGGGGCCGGCAGGCAGAATCCCAGGCGGGCAGCAGGCTGAGTGCTACTGGCACCCCAGACTGGGAGCGGACTGAGCCACTCAGCTCCCCTGCCGGCCCTGCTCAGCCTGCCTCCAGCCCACTCAGCCCACTGCCGGTTGAGTAAATGGAACCCCAGACTGGCAGTGGGCTGAGCGGGGCTGGTGGCTAGAACCCCAGACAAGGATCCCAGGCAAGGATCGCACTAAATTGCTAAGAGCTGCATTTTAATTTTATTTTAAATGAAGCTTCTTAAATATTATAATAACCTTATTTACTTTAAACACAACAATAGATTATTGATATAATATAGACAGAGAGAGACCTTCTACAAATGTTAAGGTACGGGAAACCTTAATTACAGTAAATTTGGCACACTACTTCTGAAAGGTTGCTGACCCCTGATTTAGCTGAACATTTTAGAACCTTAAAAAAAAAACCAACCAAAAAAAGGTTCAGCTCAAATTCCAACTCCTGAAATGGGCATAAGTTCATGTTTTTATTTTTTTTAATTTTTCTCCAAACCACTTGGCCCATCCCTAATCAACACTGTCGTTTACACAGTTGCGTCATACACTTTCGAACAAACCCTCCTTCTTTAACACACAGGGTCATGTCTCTCCAGTTTAACTTGCCATTGCCAATTTATTGCTGAGCACAAACCTCTCTTAGAGCTCTGTGAGCTGTGCAAGGGACGTTATCTCCGTGCGCTGAAGAATGAAAGCATTGTGTGGGCAGGCGAAACAAGGGCAGGGACAAGCCAAGATTAATAAAGGATGATTCGCTGTGGCAGTTGCAGAGGGAAATGTTAAAATGAGCCACTTAAATGTATTACAGCTATAGCATTAGCCTGACTCCTTGCTGTTTTGGGGCTCCATGGAGAGGTTTAATAAAGAGTTGATCAGTAATTTCTGCACAATGAATAAGGCATGACGCAAATAGGAAATTGGAAGAGACCATCGCAGGAGTGAAATTCAGGGGTGATTGTAGAAAAGTGTCATGTAGAAAGAGCTGTGAGTGGAAGCTGTTTGGTCCAGTGCATAAGGAACCAGCTGGGGATTCCAGCCAACATTCTGTTCCTGGCTCTATCCCCAACCTACTGCGTGACCTTAGGCAAATTGCTTGACCTCTCAGCACCGCCCAACCTGCTCCTATGTTCTCTGTTTCTAATCCTAGCTCTTCTGGGCAGGGACTATCCCTTCCTATTTGTTTGTATGCTGCCTACCACAATGAAGCTTTGAGCTTGGAAGCACTAACATAATATGGTAACAAATAATAATAAATCATACTCCAGGAATTCACAGCTCATCAACCACACTATGTGAATGGCTCACTTAGCGTGAAACATGCCATGTGCAGAAAGGTAGTACCGAGGTCTGGCGTTGGCTCATTGCACCAGGGTGAATTCTACCCTTAAACCAAGGCAGAAGTCAGCTCAAGCTTTGAAACTGAGATCTGCTAGGTCAAATGGCAGGCCATCGTGAAAAAGAGGCATTTGTTAAATTCTACAGCCACAAGCCAGTTCTGTCTCATTGCTTCCATGTGCTTCCCCTGTCTGTATGGCATTCACCTGCAGTCTCTTGTCTTTTATTTAGAGTGTAAGTTCTAATGGCCAGGGGCCAGCTCTTTGTCATAATTTTGTTGACTGTCGAGCACAGGGATCGGCAACCTTTGGCACGCTGCCCCTCAGGGAAAGCCGCTGGCAGGCCGGGACGGTTTGTTTACCTGCAGTATCTGCAGGTTCAGCCAATCACAGCTCCCACTGGCTGCAGTTTGCCATTGCGGGCCAATGGGGGCTGCAGGAAGTGGTGTGAGCCGAGGGACAAGCAGCCGCCGAAATGCCGTTGAGAAGCGGCAATGTCAAGAAGCGCCGCTGCCGAAATGCTGCTGATTTCTTGGTGGCATTTCGGTGGCAATGCTTCCTGGCATTGCTGCTTCTCGGCGGCATTTCAGGGGCGGCTTGTCCGGCGACCACACTCCTTGGTGGCTAGTCGTCTGGTGCCCACCACACGAAAAGGTTGGGGACCACTGGCATAACACATACTGCTGGAATAGATGCCGGTTGCAGTGTGTACTTTGTCAGCTTCCTACAACATTCGTATTTTCGGTTTGGAACGAATCCTAGGGCCAATGATCAAACCCATGCGTGTAAAGTTATGCCCCTAAATAAATTGCCTCCTTTTCAGAGCTGCTGAGCTCCTGCAGTTCCAGTTGGTTGGCTTCAATGCCCTCAGATACTGCTGTGATGGGAGCGAGATGGAAGAGTGAATGCCAGGCCCATCTGAAAATCGGGCCACTTAGGTTGTTAAATAGGGTATTGAAGCCCTTCTGTAGATGTCCTGACTTTTTCTTAAAAATAGGCAAATTGTCTCGTATTTTCTGTCTCCCTCCCACCAGTAAAGGCAGGCCTGGCTTTAGGCTGATTCCCCCAATTCCCCCAAATCCGCCTAAGAGGACCCCGCACCCGTGCCTAAGAGGGCACTGCACCCTAAAGAAAAGCGCCTAACTTAGGTGCCTTTTTAATTTTTACTCACCCGGCGGCACTCTGGGTCTTCTGCGGCACTTTGGCGGCGGGTCCCTCACTTGCTCCGGGTCTTCGGCAGTGTTTCGGTGGGGGGTCCTTCGGTGCCGGGTACCAGGAGAGGTGGGTCCATCTTTGAGGCCCAGCCAGGCATGAAGAGCAGATTGAGCCAGGCAGGGAGAGTCAGGTTGATTGGTCATCCCCCCGGCCCTCCCTGATAGAGGTGTACGGGAATGTGTGTGTGTGTGTGTGTGTGTGTGTGTGTGTGTGTGTGTGTGTGTGTGTGACCTCTCCACATGTGAACCCTAAAGCCTTAAAGATAAGAAGGTAAATAAAAAAAATCCAAGTACACAGTATTTATTAACAGGGGCTCAGTTGACTTTATGTTAATTTGAACATTTGTGCTACATAGCTCTGATTGATTGCCACTGAAGTCGATTGAATGCAAGTAATTTCACCAGGGTTCAGCGTAGGGAAATATGGTCACCCAATTGTTAAATCTAGATTTAGTGGCCTGACTTCTGGAAAATCCTGGGCTAAATGGACCTGGCAAGGCCAGGTTGTTTTTACCGGCTTCGATATAAACAGCACTGAACTTTGCACAGTGAGGTGCGCCACCTTCTCTGCATCAGATACAACATCTGTGACAAAGAGCCTGAGACATTAGTAATGGCACTCACATTGGACTGCATCTTGTTTGACACACCAGGGTTTGAACCTAGGACCTAAAGCTAAGAAAGCACCTACAGCTCGAGCTAAAGAGCTCTTGGTGTGATTGCAGCAAACTCATATGCTCTTGGACTGCGCACATGGACGGACCTGTGTGACACACATTCATCGACAGCTTTGATTTTGATTTCAGGCTAAATGTCCCAGCACAACTTGTGTGTTCATTGAATTACAGCCACCCAATTCTGAGAGCAAACACAAAGGAGGCATCACTGTATTTCCAGAGGTGACACAGGGAAACAGCTGGTCTAACACAGACTGAAGAAATGGCCCTTTTTCAAATTCGACGATCAGCTTTTCGAGTCTCCTCCCTCCCTCATCAGATCAAGATATTCATCTATGAGAAAAATAACTTAAGGGACATTTTCTTGTTCAGAATTTGAATCCCTCAGCTCAGGACTTGAATTCCTGCTGTTATCAGTTTTATTAATATTTTACATAGCACTTTACAGTGGGGATTTTCCAGCTGGATTTTGTGTTGGCTCAACAGCTGTGGAAACTGGAGTCTTCTGTTACTCCACAGAACAGGTACAGCAGCAGCATACATTTCCCCCATGCTGGGGATGGGCGGGTGTGTGCCCCACCCCAGTTATAGGGGGAGAAGCCATTGAACCCAGGGCTCAAGTAAAGTCGGGAAACAACAAATGATAAAACAGAGACGGGAGTGAGGGTCACAGGGTCAAAAGCAGGGAGCCAGAGGGGGGGCACCGAGCGTGAACTCTGAACAATGCCCACTGCTCCATGAAGGCATCCTGGGAGCCAGTGAATGCAGCCCTGTCAAGGGTTCCTTCCCCACTCTGAATTCTGGGGTACAGATGTGGGGACCTGAATGAAAGACCCTCTAAGCTTATTTTTACCAGCTTAGGTTAAAACTTTTCCTAGGCACCAGTTACACCTTGTCTTTGAACAGTATGCTGTCACCACCAAGTGATTTAGATAAAGAATCAGAGAAAGGACCACTTGGAGTCCTATTCCCCCAAAATATTCCCCCAAGCCCTACACACCCTTTCCTGGGGAAGGCTTGAGAATAATATCCTCGCCAGTTGGCACAGGTGAACACAGACCCAAATCCTTGGATCTTAAGAACAATGAAAAATCAATCGGGTTCTTAAAAGAAGAATTTTAATTAAAGAAAAAGTAAAACAATGATCTCTGTAAAATCAGGATGGTAAGTACTTTACAGAATAACAAAAGATTAAAAAACACAGAGGATTGCCCCTCTAGGCAAAACTTTAAAGTTACAAAAACAGGGATAAAGCTCACTCTTAGCACAGGGAAAATTCACAGGCTAAAACAAAAGATAATCTAATGCATTTCTTTGCTATTACTTACTATTTCTGCAATACTAGATGCTTAATCCAGATATGCTTAAGGAGATGTATTTTTCCTGCCCTGGTTCCTTGCTGACTCGAAGAGAACAAAACAAAGACACAAACAAAAACTTCCCCCACAGATCTGAAAGTATCTTCTCCCCTTATTGGTCCTTTTGGTCAGGTGCCAACCAGATTATCTGAGCTTCTTAACTCTTTACAGGTAAAAGAGGAATTAACCCTTTACAGGATAAAGAGGGATTTTATGCTACCCTTAGATGTATGTTTATGACAGGCCCACAGGAACTCTGCCTGGCTACATGACCTAAGAGAGGATCTGAAATAGGCTCCACAGTTGCAGAGCACCTCCCTGTCCAGCATCCTCCTCCTGGGATGGTGAATGGACACCTTGGCCAGTGCCAAGAAGAGGTTGACAAGGAGGTCTTGTGATTTCAGGGGGCCATGGATGGGATGTGCATAGATCAGGAGCTGCAGGGAGAAGTGCAGCCAGAACTTAAGGAGAAAGTTTTGGAGGAGCCGGAAAAGGGGCTGCCACCTGGCTCACTTAAGGTAGATGTGCACCAGGGTCTCCATCAAGCTAGTCAAGCAAGTGTCAGAAAGGTGGGGTTGAACTGTGCCAGGTGCTCCTGGCTCCTTGAAGGAGCTGCCAACTAATACACTTGATGGGTCGCAGGACCAAGGTGAAATACAGACTGGCCAACCAGGGCTTCTCACTCTCCATAGATGGTAAGAGGTCCCATCACTTGGTGTCAGGGCAGGATGTGAGGAGAGAAAGTGAAAGGTATGGAGCAAGGGCATGTACGGCCGTATCCTAGGCATGGCGGGAAACGAATCTGCTGTAGGTCATGCAGCCAGCTTGGGTTGTGCGGGGGGTTGGGGAGAGGCTCGCAGGGATGGAGCCCAATGGCAAAGTCCAGAGGCCAAGGTAAAGGCTGGGTGGGGAGCACGCTCACACAGGACTCACTCGAGGCACAGAATTCTGGTCACTGCAGCTCTAATTAATTACCCAAGATCCTACCTCATTAAGAGGAGTTGTGCTGAATTGATGGGCTGAAGAGAACTCAGAGGCTAATTAGGTGGATGATATCAAAGGCACAGGAAGAAAGTGGGGCAGGAGGGGACAGAAAGAAAGAGCAATTGTTTTTCCCGACTTGTCCCAGGAGCTGGGTGCTCCCTAGGACTGTAGGTGTGTTTAAGGCTGTATAGCATATAAGGCTGGTGGAAACTCAGATTGTAAATAAACTGCACGGGGTGTTTTACCAGCCAAAAGGTCTCAGAGCTGCCTGTGAACTTAAGCAGTGGCAAGAGCAAGCAGGTCCTGCCACACCACCCCAAGAGTTTAACATCTAACTAGATGTGAGAAGTCATGAATTATTACTTTTCTCCTACAGATGGGCAACTGAGGTGCAGAGATTGAACCATTTGCCCAACATCACACAGGAAGTGTGTGTCAGAGCCAACAACTAAACACAGGTGTGGCAGTGTATGCCCACTGGGTTCCAGCCCAGGGCCGAAACAGTAGTGGAGAGGTCCACCACTGAGTCAGCAGGGAATCCAGCTGCAACATGCTGACCTTACCTGAGTGGGAGATATCATTCACTCCACCTCCATGGGCCACTTCCTACCATGCTTCCTGAAGCCGTTGTCCATATGACATCAGGATCTCCAGGCTCCTCAGTGCAGGTAACTCCAAGGGACTCCAACTGCAGCTGGTTAGCTTCAGGCAACAGGTCTCCAGTCTGGGTCTCAGGACCTCCAGCTCCAGCAAGCAAGGGCTGTAATGGTTCCTGGGCTGGAACCTCCACCAAGCATCCTTCCTCCTTGACATTCAGTCTAGACCAGTAGTTTGCAACCTATTTATCATTGTGGGCTACATATGTGGCCCAGAATGTGTTACCTGGGCCTCAGGTAGCAAAAATTCCCCTCCCAAACTCCCCTACAGACCCCTATGACCAGTTCCTCCCACCCAGAGACCCCTCCACAGAGAGGGGCCAGGAGTGGAGTCTGGAGTCTGTGGGGCCATGTGGCAGCCCTGGACTCTGGATTCTGCATGTCTGGGCAGCAGCTGCAGAGCCCGGATCCTGGACTTTGCCGGGTCTGGTGGCAGCCCCGGATCCCAGACTCTGTGGGGCTGAGCAGTAGCCCTGGAACTTGGACCCCATGGAGCCGAGTGGCAGCCCAAGACCCTTGCCACGCAGGACCAACTGGCAGTCCTGACCCTAACCCTGCCACACCAAGCTGGGCAGCCTGGATCCCGCCGCGCTGGGTGGCCAGCCTGGACCATGCCGCATGACCTGGTGGCTTTTAGCACACAGCTGGGCTGCAGCTGTGTGCTAATTGGGCTGCATGTGGCATGCGGCCTGAGAACTGCTGGCCTAGACTGAGCTAGGCTGCTCTCCTTTATACTAGCACGGCAGTTGGAGCATGCCCAGCACCATCTGAGGGATGGGACTTCCTTTGCCCATAGCGTGAGGTTAACCCTTTCTCGTCGAGTGCGGGGTATGCACACCCCATCACAACAGGTTTCCTGAATCCTAATTAGGTGCCTTAACCACACCATCCTTCCTGGTCTTGTTATGCCCACAGTCACGCCACAGTGGGTTACATCTGTTGGCAGATCTTACAGATGTGGGTGCTTCGACACAGGGTTATGTGTGTGGCTTGGCTGAGGGCAATGTATTAGTCATGCTTTATCAAAGCTATATATATTTAACTTACTAATGTTATGCTAGCCACTGTGTTTATTAGGATGGAGAGTCACTGAATTGAAGAGGTTTGAAGGATTTCCTTTTAAACTCCAGTACTGTTTAGCAAATGCCCCTCGACGGGGGATTATTGTAACCCCATCCCTTGCCTAAATGGTGGTAGTTTAAATTTTGACTTCATTTTCAATAAACCCCGTTCCACTTGGCTGCAACTTCTCCAGTGTTTGGTTTCTAAGAAAATATTTGGGTTGTACACAGCAACAAGAGGTTATTCTCTTTTGTTTAGAGAATGGCCCAAACCATTACACTAGATCCAAATACCCTTCAAACTTTGAAGGGGTTTGTAATCCTATTCAAGATTGGATTTTTGCGTATGGCCTCTTTCTTTATAATGGCCTCAACCCAAAAGCCAGATCCAAATGCTGTAAAATGTTGGGTTGTTCAATATCTTGATCCAAGTCCACATTTGCAACATGATTCCATCTGTTATTAAGTACTGCGGCTATTTCTTAACTCTTTCACTCGGCATCTCTACTAAACCCAAACATATGTGGGCTTTCCCAACACTTTCAGTTGGACTACTCTCATTAGTATGATGAGCAGGATTACATCTACTAGGTAGTGTCAGGGCTATTACAGGCAGCTGGGAAGCTATGCAGCATATACAGACTCCGGGGCTCCCATTCTTTTTCTCACCCAAGACTCCCCAAACCACTGACTTTTTTTCTTCTGAGTGTCAATATCTGTGAATCCATTGCTTTGTTTCAGTTAAAAAGATCAAACATGCTGGCATACATAACCCAAATTTATGCAAATTTATTCCATGCATTTTAAAAGTTTTGCTCATGGGTTTGTTGTTTTTCCAAAATTACACAATAAAACTTTAATGATCTGAGTATATTTTATTATAGACATTGTACGAAATGTATGCTGCTTTAGCATTAGCTTACTGGTACACTCTACATCTAATTGCTACAGAGGTTTGTGATACCCCCCAAAGCATTGCTCATCATGGGATGACAACTGGCGATGGTAAGCTTTTATCCTTTATGCAGTCTGACAACTAAAGGGAGATATGACACACTTGGTCTATATATGATGCCGAAGCTTGAGAAAAGTTGAGAAAGACAAGGTACTGAGCTCAGTGCCTCCAGAGTAAAACTGGAGTAATTCCACTGACCAGTTAGATGTGGTCAGATTCATAAAGAAGACATGACAGCAAGGGAAGAGTTATGACAGGCGAGGGTGAGTTATATAAAATTACTTATTTTTCTGCATCTGGAATTCAAATTTCTGTTAAAATTAGGAACAGGTCTGTTCTGGAAACCCTGATACAAACTTCCCCAGTTTTTACATCTGGCATTAATTTTAGGGCTTTGGCCTGCCTCTGTGATGAACTGAAGTGAAACAGGGAAAATAAGAACACCCACAAAATCTGGGGACCTTGAGGTTCCAGTCTAAATCCAGGTCTGAACTTTGCTACTCAGCCCTGTCACTTCTGGACATGCTTCCATAGCTGTGTACTACAGAACAGAGGTTTCTTCACCTCTCTCCAAGTATGTCATGATAGAAAGTACATTGTGACAACTTGGGGTTCAACTCAGACCAGCAGGGAGGTTGTGTCATCCCCTGCCCTACAACCCTGGGTGCCTTAAATGCTCTGCTGCTTTTGTTCACAGCCCGGGCACCAACAGCCAGCAAACAAGCATGCAGTTCCCGAAAGGGCATGTCTACACTGCTATGTGAGCCCAGGGTTAGTGGAACTCGAGGCAGCTGACCTGTGTTGGGGAACCCTGGGCTTGAGCACCTACATTGTATTTTAACCTTACGTAAAGATTTTCCTTACCCATGCTCGAAACTAGGGCTCTGAAATCCACACTGCAATGAACAGACCTGAGTCAAAGTAACCATATCCCAGAGTCCCTAGTGCCTCCCCCACTCCGACACGTGGCTGCTCTAGCTCTAGAACCATGGTGCACCATGAGAAAACTTTACTGCTTGCCCTGAACATTGCAGAAAGTTTGAAGCAGCTCACTTGCAAAAGATTTGATCAGTTCATTCTCCACCACAAACCCAGGAGGCTCCATGATGGTGCACTTGCAGAGCAGTGATCAGAACAGATTGGGTTAATGCTGACCTGAGCTTCTGCTGTTCACAATGGAGGGGTGGCTTCCATTTTCAATAGAGTGGTTTGCAGATTATTGGGACAGAGAGGACTAAGGAAGTTGGCAAATGGAATTGTGGGATACTTCCAGCTGACTTCCAGGACCCGAGTGAAGCGAGGATGCATCTGCACCATAAAGCAGAGACCCTGGGTCTTGGAAAATCAAAGAGTCCTGAGGCACCTTATAGACTAACAGACGTTTTGGAGCATGAGCATCTGACGAAGTGGGTATTCACCCACGAAAGCTCATGCTCCAAAACGTCTGTTAGTCTATAAGGTGCCACAGGACTCTTTGCTGCTTTTACAGATCCAGACTAACACGGCTACCCCTCTGATACCTGGGTCTTGGCTTAACCTGAGATCAGACCCTCCAGCCCTGCAGGGTCCTGGGACTCTGGGTCCACACCTTGGGTTAGTGCAATTATAGTGTAGATGCAAGGGGGGGTTAGGCTTGAGCCCAGGCTCAAGCACAGGCTTGCATTGCAGTGTAGACATACTCAAAGTGTCTGTGTGCTGTGCAGCCCTGGTTTATCACCCTGACCCCAGCAGCCTGCCTACAACGTAATAGCCCTACTCTGTTCTGCACCAGCCTTGGTTACTGCTTTCAAAGTGACCCCAAAACAGTCCTGAATTTCCCCAAAACTGCCTGCCCTGAAGGATCCAGCTCTCTCCTGGAACCCTCTGAGAAGAAATAAACTTAATTGCTCCTTTAAAGAGAGAGCAGCTTATTACTTTAATTGGAGTTAACAGTCACTTCAACTCCAACACAGCACTGGGTTGGTTTACGTGAAAAGTAAAACAGGTTTATTTAATCAAAGAGATTTGAGGTGATTTCAAATACAAGGGATAACGACAAAAACTTTACAAGCAAATAAGCGTAAAATACACTTTTTAGTAGCTAAGACCTTACACAACAAGCTACAGCCTGGGTTCAAGGTAGATTCCTCACCGCTCTTTTTCTTTCCAGCCATGGTCGACTTTCTCTCAGTCAGGACCTTCCACAGAAGTACAAGGTGCTACTTTCCCTGGTCTTCCTAGGTGAAAGATCTTTACCCAGATAGGTGGTTCACTTATATTCAGTTCCCAGAGACTTCAGCCCCCTTGGCTGAGGGACCCATTTTTCTCAGCTTGTAACTGCTCCGGCCCCTAGTATCTGTCCAGTGATGAATGCCAAGATGGCTTCTTTTCTCTCTCTGTATCTTCCCAAACTCATTGTTTTGTCCCCAGACCCAGGATGACCTCATGCTGTTTTTCCTTTCCTGTGGGTTTCCCATCTCCCTTCTGATTCGAATGTAAACAGAGATTCCATAATTTTTGGTCACACCTTGCTTAATTTCACTGGAGATAGGTAGATAGCTGCCTTCTCTCATGTCTGAGAGAAAACCTGTTTCTCCCTTTGTTTGGCCTTAGACTTTAAAGCATAGAATCAGTGAGCATCCATAATTCCTAATAGTGTTACTACAGACATTTCACAATTATATTAATCACCAGTATGTCATTAGCTTTCATGAAAGACCTCACTGAATACGTTTTATAACACAGTAATATCGTATACAGTCAGTTGATTTAATTACTTATCATTTGAGGTTCACACCGCCTCCTTAAGGTGAACAGATAGCAAGTGTGAAAAATTGGGACAGGGAGGTAATAGGCGCCTATATAAGAAAAAGCCCCAAATATTGGGTCTGTCCGAATGGGACATCTGGTCACCCTACCCCTCCCTGTCTTTATAGTCCAGTAAGCCATTGAAAGATATTCTCAGATAAAGTTCTTTTTCTCCTTCTTGGAAGAGACACCATGCGGTCTGGTGAAGATTTCATGCTGGTTCCTCTCCCGCTGGTGTAGTTGAGGAATTTGCTCCTTCCCTTGTTTGTTTGATGGCTTTGTTTACCTTTTATGTAAATGCACTTTCATTGTCTGATGACCAGGTTGATCCGACAAACAAATTACCTTAATGTCCAGTGAGGTATCAGTTTTCCAATGATATATTTCATGTCACCTTTTGAATATGTTTCATGACAATGGCATGAGTTAGGTGTAGTGAGCATGACAAAAGTTGCTGACACAGGTTAGTGAATGACATATGAGCCTCTGTGTCGTGTGCACATTTTACCCCGCAAAGATCTCAAAGTGCTTTATCAACCATATATATAGAGAGAGATCATTTTACCTACCATAGGAGTAAAGTCACCTCTGAGATGAAATGCAGCAACTGTTTCAGGTGTGTGACACACTACATACAGGCTAGCACAGGCAATGAAGGATACTGTAGCCTATTAAAGCTATAAGGAGCGATTTTTAAGGCAGGAAGATATGCTTGGACACGCTTACCATTCTTATGAAAAGTGCCAGGAGACTTTTACCAAAAAGTGATCTGAAACTTAGTTTACATCACCTCTGATGTACACAGAGCAGTGCAGAGTGCATCCAGTTCCATCTTGCTATGAAGATGTAGCATTGGTTCAGACTAAACCAAAGGAACAAGTGCTACTGAATCACCAACACCCAGGGCCGGCTCCATGCACCAGCATTCGAAGCAGGTGCTTGGGGTGGCAATCTGCAAGGGGCGGCAGTCCCTGTGTTTTTGCCCCAAAGCAGTGCACCGAATTGCTGCTGTGGACGGCGGGGGCTGTCCCTGTGCCATCAGGGAAGCACGCGCGTTTCCCACGGTTGCAATTTGGTGGCAGCTTCTATGATCAGCCGTCCGCGGCGGCGCAGCTTCTGTCTTCCAGCTGAAGACAGAAGCTGCCGCCAAATTACTGCCACCACAGAAACCCACAGAAACGGTACACGGACTGCCCGCGCCTTCAGCGGCAGCAATTCGTCTCACTGCTTGGGGCAGCAAAAACAGTAGAGCCGACACTGACAACACCAATTCTTGCAGCATCCAGGGTTTTCCAAGAAGCCCCAGGACTGACCAGTCCTGATCCTGCTGAAGTGTCTCAGATCTGAGATCATAGCCTATGTTGCTATGGCCACATGGTCAGCATCGAATTCCCCCTCTCCCTTTACCCCCGCACTTATGTTTTACTAAAATCCAAATGACAAACTGCAGAGACATTTAGCTCTGGACATCAGGCGTGCAACATAATGGACCTGGTTCTCGTTTGCACCAAGGCCTCTTTACACCATTCATAGTATAAATGGGTCTCAAAGTGGGCATAAATGTAAGAGTCCTTTATTGCCACAGTGGTGGAAAGAGGCCTTGATATAAATAAGAGTCAGACCCATTATGAACTTCTTCCTCACTAACAGTTATGCCTGAAGTCAGCTCAGTCATTGGATCTAGGAGAGTCCTGGTTATTTTCAGAACAGTTTGCCTGGCAGCATGGAACAAACCTTCCTTGTTAACACAAAGCCATCCTTCAAATCTGCCTTGTGAACAGAGACACACCCCAGCTGTGGAGCTCAGATCTAGACTGGAACATCCTGAGAGCTCAAGAGGCAGCTCAGATCTAGGGCTTTGGTCTGTCCCTGTCTCTTATGGTCAAGTTTAATCTGGTGCCAACAGAATGTTTTGTATTTCCTGCTGGGAACGCCTTCAGCATCAGTGCTGATGCCACAAAATTATTTGTTTTTCTCCATTTATCTTTTTATGCCAGATGATGAAATAGTAGGGATTGGGTTTCCCACACTGGAATGAATGTTTATAACAAGCCAGTTCCAGCTAAATAAAAACCAGAGGATATGGATATATTTTATAAGAGCTCAAGAATAAGAATGATAATAATGACACACAAAATTCTTCCAAGAGAACATTCCCCTTTGGCTATAGAGTGCTAGTTATCTTTCATTTTCAGTTACTGGGTGAGCAAACAACTGTGTACACACAGCAGTCAAAATACAGCTAGAGAAAAGGGATGCACAAGTTATTTTCCACGAATCTTTTCCATTATCATTTCAGCTTGACTCCATCCATCTTGTGGTGTTGTAGCCTGAAGAAGAGCTCTGTATAATTCAAACACTTGTCTCTTTCACTGACAGAAGTTGGTCCAATAAAAGCTATAACGTCTACCACCCTTGTGTCTCCATCCATCTTAGGTACTCCTCTAGTTCCCATTCCCATAGTGTCTGAGCACCTCACAAATGTTAACGTATTTATCCCCTCAACACCGCTGTGTTGTCTGCATGTGTGTGTTCTCAGCAGGTTTCAATACACAGGCACCAACTTTCTCTCTACTTGGAGGGTGCTTGACCCCCTCTTCAACCTCAGGCCCTCCCTAACTTCATCCCTTCCTCCATCCCTGCCCTGCCTCTTCCTGCCCCTGCTCTACCCCGCCCCCACTCCACCCTTTCCCCCAAGGCCCCACCCCTGCCCCGCCTCTTCCTGCCTCCTCCACCTCTGCCCTGCCCCCACTCTACCCCTTCCCCCAAGGCCCCACCCCATCTCTTCCTGCTTCTGCTCCACTTCCAGCCCTGCCCCCACTCCAAACCTTCTCCCAAGGGCTCACCCCCACCCTGCCTCTTCCCACCTCTCCCCAGAGTGTGCCTCATCCCCGCTCCTCCCCTCTGCACACCAAGCACCCACAACATTTTTTTCATGGGTGCTTCAGCCCTGGAGCCCCACAGAGTTGAAGCCTATGCTCCAATTGAACTGCCCAATAAGACCACAAGATTTGGTTTAGTTGCAAAGGCACCTGGCCAGGTTTATTGTCAATGAAGCACGGTTCTAGCTCCCCGGATCAGTGTCTACAGGTACACTAGCACATGGATGCCCATTGCAATGGACGCAGCTCAGTGAATGGTGGGACTTTCCATTCCCCCCCTTGGCTGACCAAAGACACCCACTTTGAGACCCCTCTTTATACATCAGCAAGTTCCGTATTGCTCCTCTGACACAGTTAATTACCACCCTTTCCTTGTACATGTTGGTTTGATCAGAACATCTCTATCCATCACCCTGTCATCCTAACCTCAATGTGTCCTTGTATCATCTTCAGGGAGTGTGTTTACACCATAACCTTGTATCAGGGTGTTCTGGTACCACCCTTTTGGAGTATGTTTGTGTGAATACTTAGTGCCTGTGTTTTTGCAATGCCAGCCCTGTTCTTGCATTGGACAGTGAACCTGCAAGCAGGCATCTGCTCTATAACAGGCCAGGGCCTGACTGGGCCTAAGGCCTTACCGCAGGCCCTTATACCATGCCTCATATTTCAGGCTTTCTCTTTCTACCACACCCTGTGAGCTAGGGAAGTATCAGCTACATTTTGTAGATGGGGAACAGAGACACAGACAGAGTGACTTGGTTAAGGTCACATAGCAAGT
Organism: Gopherus flavomarginatus; assembly: GCF_025201925.1. Classification (NCBI taxonomy): domain Eukaryota; kingdom Metazoa; phylum Chordata; order Testudines; family Testudinidae; genus Gopherus; species Gopherus flavomarginatus. The sequence goes on from NC_066617.1 coordinate 358,993,483, forward strand.
CTCTGACAAAGCAGGGAATGGAACCCAGGTGTCCTAAATCCCAGACTACCACATTAACCACCACACCATTCTTCTTCTCAGCTCAGCTATGTGGTTCCTTGAGGTCCACCAATGGCTTTCTGCTCACACAGGCACTGAGTCCAAAAGGCCCTAGTGAAGGTTCTCTCATCACCTGAAAGCCCACCTGTTTGCTAATTTCAGCATCAGGCCCCTAAGAAGCCTGTAGGTGGCAAGACACCTTTTTTCGTTCCTGCCCTTCCGGGCAATGTTCTTCATCTCATCCCACTGTATTAGAAATCTATCGCTGCTCATTTTACAAAACCCCTGTTCGCGCCTCCCGCATGAAATCTGATACATTGTGGTAACTCTTTGCATTAGTGATAAATGTACCTCAACACATGTTGAGATTTGGGTCAGTTTAGAAAACTGAATCATCCACAAATTCATATTCTTATCCATATTTCACCCCTATTTTTTCACAGTAGATATGGGCCTAGACCAAAGTCCCTGGTCCTAACATCTCTGCATTTTAGCATTGCTGTTTGGATCTGTAATTTATAATGGAATGATTCCAAAACTTTGACTCCTAGGGTATCTGAAGCATAAATCAGGACAGGATATTTGACCATTGCCCTTCTTTGTCTAGTGTCACTCTGGGCTGCATATCCCTATGCATGGAGACCTGCAGTGAGATTTCCAGGACTCTCTGGTTCCAGCCAGGTCAGTGGTGGCAGTTAGATGCAGCCACAATTTGCTACACAAGGTTAATGATGCATTTATTCTTCAGCAGGGCTTCTTCTGTGTCCTCACTGAATCATGGGGCTACCCTTGTTTTTCCCTTCATGCTCACTCCCCTAGTCTTTGGGGCATACACCAGAGCTTCAGCAGGCTGAGTTAACAGGAGAAATACTGTCTGAGAGGGAATACTCTCTTTCCAGGCTGTTCTGTTCTATTCAGTTCCTATACCACTGAGCCCATAATTTTACACAAACACATTGTAATTACTCTGGGCCCAGCAGTTTCTTATCATCCACCCTTTCTTCCCCTTCTTCCCCAGAGAGTCCTTACCTGCCCCAGGCTTGACAGGTGCTCTCAACTGGCGGCCTTTCACATTGCAACAAATGGATCAGCGCTCCCTGAATCCTGCTATAGCTCCTGACTCACTGCATTCTGTCCTAAAGAACAAACATTTCCCACAGCCAGTGTCCAATGCTGTGCTGATCCGCCCCTCTGAGGAAAACTGAAGAGGACTTTCTCCAGAACCTGTCGCCACCTCCTCTTAATCAGCTGCTGAGGTCATTTGTGTACATGGGAGAAACATCCTTCCTTCCTCTCCAGCAGGTGAGTGAGCTGCCCAGAGGACACTCTGTCTCTGGCCCAAGCAGCCAGCTCTTCCAGGAAACATAATTCAGTCTCATTTGGGGATGCCAGATTTCCTGGTTTTGATCATCCTATTAAGCCTGTTTCTTCTCTAGTGTTTAGTGCTGCCAGTCAATGGGATAAGTGGATTTGTTGGCGTTCCTTCTGCAAAGCAATGAAAGGGCCAAGCCCCTCAGATGAAGGAGGGGCCACAGAACCCAGAAATCAACATCCACGGAGATTGACCTCATCCCCTTATCTGCACAACAGCTGCACAACAGCTGCAGCCCAGGAAGTGGCAATACAAGTGTCCCCACTTCGTCCCCACCATTTGAACCTGGAGGGACGAATTGGGAGGTCAGCCTCCATGGCTCATTAAGTCTTTCTGCGGGGAGTGCCAGTGATGGTGTCCATGACACAGACAGCTGTCCATTAGTAACTGGACTCAGACCACCAATTCATTTCACAGGGGGCCACCAAGCAGCCATTAGCTGCTAATGATGTTTAGTGACAAGTATCACAACTGACCTTGGATGGATTTGAACCACCAGTCTGGTGGATCAAGGCTGCTTAAAATAAAGGGATGTTGCAAGCCCCTGTCTACACATCAGACTTACATCGATATAACTATATAGCTCTGGGGTGTAAAAAATCCACCCCACCAAGCAGCGTAGGTAGACCAACCTAACCCTCTGTGCACACAGCACTATGTCAGCGGGAGTGCTCCTCCCATCGGTATAGGTACCGCCTCTCGGGGAGGTGGATTAATGACATGGGTGGGAGACGTCTCTCCCATCAGTGTCGAATGTGTGCATTAAAGCACTGCGTCAGTGCAGCTGCAGCAATGTAGTGTTTGAAATGTAGACCTGCCCCATGTCATTCCTCTCAGCCTGCTTTTTTCTTTTCTCGCCAACTCCTACCTCTGCCCTGCACCTCAGACCAGGGGAAGGCCAGGCTAATTATATGTGAAGTCAGTGGAGCTATGATGATTGACAATAACCAAGGATCTGACCCAGGTAGCTTTTAGAGATGTGTATGTTCTTATAAGGTAACTGTGGCAAGGCACCT